>NC_072396.2:80915000-81540000 GCF_028885625.2 Pongo pygmaeus | reverse complement strand
AGAAATGTAGAGATTCAATGCAATCTCTATAAAAACCAATGTCATTTATCACAGAATTAGGAAAAACAATCCTGAAATTCATATGGAACCAAAAAAGAACTTAAATAGCCAAAGCAATCCTAAGGAAAAAAGAAAAAAAATAGCTACAGGCATTCCATTGCCTGACTTCAAATGGCACTTCAAAGCTAGAGTAATTATAACAGCATCATGCTGGTATAAAAATAGATGAGTAGATCAGTTGAACAGAATAGAAAACCAAGAAATAAAGTCACATGAATAAAGCCAACTGATCTTTCACAAAGTTGAAAAGAACATACACTGAGGAAAGGACACCCTTTTCAATAGGTGCTAGGAAAATTGGATTGCCATATGCAGAATAATAAAACTGGACCCCTATTTCTCACCATGTACAAAAGTCAACTCGAGATGGATTAAAGACCCAAATGTAAGACCTGAAACTATAAAAATACCAGAAGAAAACCTAGGAAAAAGTCTTTTGGACATTGGTCTAGGCAAAAAAATTATGAATAAGACCTCAGAAGCACAAGCAACAAAAACAAAAATAAGTAAATGAAACTTAAACTGAAAATATTCTGCACAGCAAAGGAAACATAAACAGAGTTAAGAGAAAACATACAGAATGACATAAAACATTTGCAAACTATGCATCCAATAGGGGACAGATATCCATAATTTACAAGGAACTCAACAAAATGAAAACAACCCCATTAAAAAGTTTAAAAAGGGCATGAATAGATATTTTTCAAAAGAAGACATACAAATAACCAACAACCATATGAAAAAAATGTTCAACATCACTTATTATTAGAAAAATGCAAACTAAAACCACAACGAGGTATCATCTTATAGGACTTAGAATGGCTCATTAAAAATAACAAAAAAAACATGTTGGAGGATTTGAGGAAAGAAAATGCCAATACACTGTTGGTGGGAATGTAAATTAGTACAGCCTCCATGAAAAACAATATAGAGATTCTCAAAGAACTAAAAATAGGACTACCAATCAATCCAGCAATCCCACCACTGGGAATTTACCCAAAGGAAAAGAAATAATTATATTTAAAAGATAGCAGCATCTATATATAATATATATATTATATATTTATAACAGCACTATTCACAATAGCAAAGACATGGAATCAACCTTAATATCCATCAATGGATGACTGGGTAAAGAAAATGTGGTGTATATACACAATGGAATACTATTCAGCCTTTAAAAGTAATGAAATAATGTCTTTGTCAGTAACATGAGTGAAACTGAAAGCCATTATCTTAAGCGAAACCACTCAAACATGGAAAGACAACAATCACATATTCTCACTTACAAGAGGGAGGTAAATAACGTGTATATGTGAATGTAGAATGTGGAATGATAAGACAATGGAGACTCAGTGATAAGGGGGCTTGAGACGATGAAGGATGGGAAATTACTTAATTGGTACAATGTACATCATTTGGATAATGGACACTCTAAAAGCCCTGACTTCATCACTACACAATCTATTCATGTAACAAAATTACACTTATACTCCATAAATTTATATAAGCAAAAATTATTACTATTACAATTTAGAGTTTTACTGTAGATTTTAATTAATATTTTATAGGTTATTTATGGATTTATAACTTATAAACCACTAAATATCAATCAATAATTAAAGCAGATACTAAACCTTTTATTACTAAGCCATTGAAAGAGTTATTCCATTTTTATTAACTATTTGTAAATTATTTTAGTCCACAGAGACAACATACTATTCAATTTAACTTAAATTTTTTAAGATTTGAAATTATTTGATTGTAGTATATAAACAATATTTGTAAAAAAAATTTTGAATAGATAATGCACTCATACGGTTCAAGAATCAAAAAACAGAATGAGTATTTGGTGCACAGTCTTCTCCACCTCTCTGTCCAGCCACCCATTTTCCCCTTCTGGAAGCAGACAATATGGTCAGTCACCTGTGTATCTTTTCACAAACATATTAGCAAATGCCTACATATATATGTTTTTATACATTCACTCTTTGTACCTTTTTCAGAAAAAATAGTAGAAGACTGTAAATATTTCCCAATTTGTACATGTGTGTTCAATTAACAATATGTTTTTTAAATATTTTAACTTTTATTTTAGTCAGGGGTACATCTGCTGGTTTGTTATATAGGTAAACTACTGACTCAGGGGTTTGGTGTACAAACTATTTCATCAACTGGGTACTAAACATAGTACGCAACAGGTTTTTTTCCCAAACCTCTTTCTCTTCCTTTCTACCATTTCTACAATGGTAGAAAGCACTGTGGCAGAAAGCTTATACACCAGCAATGTATAAACATTCCTTTTTCTATGCAACCTCACCAGAATCTGTTATTTTTGTCTTTTTAATAATAGCCATTCAAACTGTGTGTGAGATGGTATCGCATTGTGGTTTTGATTTGCATTTCTTTAATGTTTAGGGATATTGAGCATTTTTTCATATCATTCTTGGCCGCATGTATGTGTTCTTTTGAATGGTGTCTGTTCATGTCCTTTGCCCGCTTTTTAATAGGGTTGCTTGTTTTTTGCTTGAACGTTTCAGTTCCTTATAGATTCTGAAAATTAGACCTTTGTCAGATGTATAATTTACAAATATTTTCTCCCATTCTGTAGGCTGCATGTTGACTCTGTTGATAGTTTCTTTTGCTGTGCAGAGCTCTAGAGTTTAATTAAGTTCAATTTGTCAACTTTTGCTTTAGTTGCAATTGCTTTTGGCATTTTCATTATGAAATCTTTGCCAGTTCCTATGTCCAGAATGGTATTTCCTAGGTTATATTACAGAGGTTTTATAGTTTTGAGTATTATATTTAGGTCCTTAATTCATCTCGAGATGATTTTTGTATATGGTATAAGGAAGGCGTCCAGTTTCAATCTTCTGCATTGATAAGGTTTGGCTCTCTGTCCCCACTCATAATCCCATCACGAATTGCAATCCTCACGTGTCAAGGGAGAAACATGTAATCCCCACGTATCAAGGGAGGGAGGTGATTGGATCATGGGGTCAGTTTCCCCCATACTGTCTTTATGATACTGAGTGAGTTCTCATGAGATCTGATGGTTTTATACGTGTCTGGCATTTCCCTTCCTTGCATTTTTCTCTTCTTCCACCATGTGAGAAAGGTCCTTCCTTCTCCTTCACCTTCCACCATGATTGTAAGTTTCCTGAGAACCCCCCCCCCCCAGCCATGTGGAACTGTGAGTCAATTAAACCTCTTTCCTTAAAAAATTACCCAGTCTAGGCTGGGCTCATGCCTGTAATCCCAGCAATTTGGGAGGCCGAGGCAGGCGGAACATCTGAGGTCAGGAGTTTGAGAGCAGCCTGGCCAACATGGTGAAACCCCAACTCTACTAAAAATAAAAAAATTAGGTGGGTGTGGTGGCATGCACATGTAATCCCAGCTACCCGGGAAGCTGAGGCAGGAGAATCGCTGGAACCCAGGAGGCAGAGGCTGCAGTGAGCCGAGATTGCACCACTGCACTCCAGCCTGGGTGACAGAGGAAGACCCCATCCCAAAAAAAAAAAAATTACCCAGTCTCGGATATTTGTTTGTAGCAGTATGAAAACAACCTTTACATGCATATAGCTTGCCAGTTATCCTAGCATCATTTATTTAATAGGGAGTTCTTTCCCCATTGCTTGTTTTTATCAGCTTTGCTGAAGATCAGATGGTTGTAGGTGTGTAGCATTATTTCTGGGTTCTCTATTCTGTTCCATTGATCTATGTATGTTTTTGTCCAGTTTTGATCTATGTGTATGTTTTTGTACCAGTAGTATGCTATTTTTATTACTGCAGCTTTGTAGTACAGTTCGAAGTCAGGCAATGTGATACTTCCAGCTTTGTTCTTTTTGCTTAGGATTATCTTGCCTATTTGGGCTCTTTTTGGGTTCCAAATTAATTTTAGAATAGTTTTTTTGAGTTCTGTGAAGAATGCCATTGGTAGTTTGATGGGAACAGCATTGAATTTGTACACTGCTTTGCTTTGGACAGTATGGCCATTTTGATTATATTAATTTTTCCTATCCATGGGCAAGGAATGTTCTTACATTTGTCTATGTCATCTTTCATTTCTTTGAGCAGTGTTTTGTAATTCTTATTGTAGGGATCTTTCATCTCCCTGGCTAGCTGTAGTCCTAGGTATTTTATTCTTTTGTGGCAATTGTAAAATTTCACTTCTGATTTGGGTCTTGGCTTGGGGGTGTTCATGTATAGAAATGCTACTGATATTTGTCCATTGGTTTTGTATCCCAAAACTTTGCTGAAGTTTCTTATCAGCTCAAAGAGCTTTTGAGCTGAGACTGGGGGTTGGGGGTGGTTCTTGGTATAAAATCATGTCATCTGCAAACAGGAATAGTTTGACTTCCTCTCTTCTTATTTAAATGTTGTTTATTTCTTTGTCTTGCCTGATTGCCTTGGACAGAACTTTCAGTATTATGTTGAATAGTAGTGGTGAGAGTTGGCATCCTTGTCTTGTGCCAGTTTTCAACAGGAAAGTTTTCAGATTTTGCCCATTCAGTATGATATTGGCTGTGGGTTTGTCATAGATGGATCTTATTATTTTAAAGTATGTTCTTTCAGTGCCTAGTTAATTCAGGGGTTTTAATGAGAACAGATACTGAATTTTATTGAAAGCCTTCTCTGTATCTATTGAGATAATCATATAGTTTTTGTCTTTAGTTCTTTTATGTGATGAATCACATTTATTGATTTGCATATAGTGGATTAACTTCTTGATATGATGCTGGATTTAGTTTGCTAGTATTTTGTTGAAGATTTTTGCATCTATGTTCATCAGGGATATTAGCCTAAAGTTTTCTTTTTTGTTGTGTCTCTACTAGGTTTTGGTATCAGAATGATGCTGGTCTCATAGAATGAATTGGAAATGAATTCCTCATCCTCAATTTTTTTGAATAGCTTTACTAGGAATGTTACCAGCTTTTTTTGCACATCTGGTAGAATTTGTATGTGAATCCATCTGGTCCTAGGCTTTTTTTTGTTGGTAGGATATTTATTATGTATTCAATTTCAGAGTTCATTATTGGTCTGTTCAGGGATTCAATTTCTTTTTGGTTCAGTCCTGGGAAGACGTATGTGTCCAGGAATTTATCCATTTCTTTTAGATTTTCTAGTTTGAATAGAGGTGTTCATAGTAGCCTCTGATGGTTATTTGTATTTCTGTGGTGTAAGTTTGGTAACATCTCCTTTGTCATTTCTAATTATCTTTATTTGGATTGTCTCTTTTTCTTCTTTACTAGTCTAGCTAGTGGTCTATCTTATTAATTTTTTCAAAGAACCACCTTCTAGACTCATTGATCTTTTATAAGGCTTTCTGTGTCTCTATCTCCTTTAGTTCAGCTCTGATTTTGGTTATGTCTTCTCTTCTGCTAGCTTTGAGGTTGGTTTGCTCTTCCTTTTGTAGTTCTTCTAGTTGTGATGTTAGGTTGTTAATGTGAGACCTTTCTAACTTTTTGATGTGGTTGTTTAGTGCTATACATTTCTCTCTTAACACTGCCTTAGCTGTGTCCCAGAGATTCTGGTATGTTGTGTCTTTGTTCTCATTAGTCTCAAAGAAATTCTTGATTTCTGCTTTAATTTCATTATTTACCCAGGGGTTATTCAGGAGCATGTTGTTTAATTTCCAAATAATTGTATGGTTTTGAGTAATTTTTCTGGGCTTGATTTCTATTTTTATTGTGCTATGGTCTAACAGGTGGTTGATAGGATTTTGGTTTTTTTGAGTTTGCTGAGAATTGTCTTATGTCCAACTTCATGGTCGATTTTAGAGTATGTACCTTATGGCAATGAAAAAATGTATATTCTTTTGTCTTTGGGTAGACAGTTTTATGGATGTCTATTAGGTCCATTTGGTCAAGTGTGGAATTCAGGTCTGGAATCTCTTTGTTAACTTTCTGCTCAATCATCTGTCTAATAGTGTCAGTAAGGTTTTGAGGTCTCCCACTATTATTGTGTGTAAATCTAAGTCTCTTTGTAGGTCTCTAAGAATTTGCTTTATACATCTGGGTGCACCTGCATTGGGTGCTAAGAGATTTAGGATAGTTAGGTCTTCCTGTTGGATTGAATGCTTTACCATTATGTAATGCCCTTGTCTTTTTTATCTTTGTTGGTTTAAAGTCTGTTTTGTCTGATATTAGGATTGCCACCCCTACTTTTTTTCTGTTTTCCATTTGCTTGATAGATTTCTCTTCATTCCTCTATCTTTGAGCCTATGGGTGTCTTTGCATGTGAAATGGGTCTCTTGAAGAGAGCATACCATTGGGTCTTGCTTCTTTATCCAATTTGCCAGTCTATGACTTTTAATTGAGATACTTAGCCCATTTACATTTAAGGTTATTATTGATATGTGTGGATTTGATCTTGTCATTGTGTTGTTAGCTGGTTATTATGCATACTTGTTTGTGTGGTTGCTTCATAGTGTCACTAGTCTGTGTACTTAAGTGTGTTGTAGTGGCTGGTAGTGATCTTTCCTTTCCATATTTAGTACTTCTTTCAGGAGCTCTTGTAAGGCAGGCCTGGCAGTAACAAATTGCCTCCAAATTTGCTTCTCTGTAAAGGATCTTATTTCGTCTTTGCTTAGGAAGTTTAGTTTGGCCAGATATGAAATTATTGGTTGGAATTTCTTTTCTTTAAGAATGTTGAATATAGGCCCCCAATCTCTTCTGGCTTGTAGGGTTTCTGCTGAGAGGTCTACTGTTAGTCATGGGTTTCTCCTTTTAGGTGACCTGTCCTCTTTCTCTAGCTGCCTTTAACATTTTTCTTTCATTTCAACCTTGGAGATGATTATGTCTTGGGGATGGTCTTCTTGTGAAGTATCTTGTGGGGTTCTCTGCATTTCCTGAATTTGGATGTTGACCTCTTTAGCTAGGTTGGGGAAGTTCTCATGAACAATATTCTGAAATATGTTTTCCAAGTTGCCCCCTTTCTCCCCATCTTTTTCTAGGACATCAATGAGTTATAGATTTGTTCTCTTTACATAATGCTACAATTCTCTGGGGTTTTGTTCATTCATTTTTTTCCTTTTTCTTTATCCTTGTATGACTATCATATTTCAGAAGGCCAGTGTTCAAGTTCTGAAATTCTTTTCTCAGCTTGGTATATTCTGCTGTTAATACTTGCAATTGCATTATGAAATTCTTGTAGTGTCTTTTTCAGTTCTATCAGGTTAGCTACATTATTTCTATATTGGCAATTTCATCTGTCAGCCCCTGCATCATTTAATTGTGATTCTTAGCTTCCTTGGATTGGGTTTCAATGTTCTGAATCTCGCTGCTCTCCATTCCTATCCATATTCTGAATTCTATTTCTGTCATTTCAGCCATCTCAGCCTGATTAAAAAACCTTGCTGGAGAATTACTGTGGTTGTTTGAAGGAAAGAATGCACTCTGGCTTTTTGAGTTGCCAGAGTTCTTATGCTGTTTCTTTCTCATTTGTGTGGGTTAATGTTTCTTCAGTCTTTGAAGTTTCTGTCCTTTGGATAGGTTGCTTTGATTTTTTTCTTCTTTGATGCCCTTGGAGGTTTGATAAAGATATAAGGTGGGTTTCATCGACTGGCTTCAATACTAATCTGCTCCTGGGTCTTGAAGGAACCCCCTCCAATTACTGTCTCTGTGCCCATGTTTCTTTTCTTAAGAGTTCTAGTCCACAGGGCTCCCTCAGGCTGGGGATAAAGTTGGCCAAGTTGTGTCCTTGCCAGATTGCCCCTAATTTGCCATTTGTTTGCTTCCTGGGGCAACATATGGTTATGTCCACCCACAGAGTTCAGCTGGATGTGAAACTGCTGGGTTGGAAACTCCAACGGGTGTGGCCCATCTGGCTATGGGAATGAGTGTGGGTGGGGTTGCCAGTCTTACTGTTTAGGGTTTTCCAGGGCAATAGGAGGCTGTGCCCCCAGGGCACATTCAGGCAGATGTAGAACAGTTGGACTGGATGCTCTAGTAACTGTTGTCCACCTAGATATTAGTAATGGGGTTCCATAGGTTTATGCACCCTGACACTGGGACAACAGAAGGCTGCACCCTTCAGCTGAGTTCACACAGAAGTGGGGCTATTGGGTCAAAAGCCTGATGAAGTGTTGCCCACCTGGCTACCAGCAGTGAGGGCAGGTGGGGACTCATTCTTTATCATCCAGGTGTTTCCTGGAACATCAAAAATCTGTGCCCTCTAGTCAAGCTCACACAGAAGCAAGGCCACTGGGATAGAAGCTGTAGAAGGTGTTGCCTGCCTGGATACCAGTGGTGGGGGTAGGTGGGCTCTCATGCTCTGCTGTCTGAGTGTTTCCTGTGACAATAGGAAGTGGCACCCTCCAACTAAGTTAACTAAAAAAGCATGCCTACTGTTCTGGAAGCTCTAGAAGGCTTTGCCTACCTGGCCACCAGTGGCAGAGGCAGGTGGGGTCTCAGGCTCTGCCATCCAAGTGTTTTCCACTACAACAGTAAGCTGCACCCTCCAGCTGGGTTTATGCAAAAGCAAGGCTGCTAGGCTGGAGGCTCTAACAGCTGTCACCCCCACTGGCTACTAGCGGCAGGCATGAGTTGGGTCATTTGCTCTGCCATTGTGGTATTTCCTGTGATAACAGGAAACTGACCCTCCAGCTGAGTTCACATAAAATTGGGACCACTGGGCTGGAGGGTCTAGCAGTTGTTGTCCACCTGGCTACCAATGGCAGGGGAGGGTGAGGTCTCATGCTATGCCGTTGGGGTATTTCCTGTTACCGCAGGAGCTATGCCTTCCAGCTAAACTCACACAAAGGCAAGACTGTTGGGCCAGAAGCTTTAGCAAGTGCTGCCCACTCCTACCAGGGCAGAGTGGGTGGGGTCTCATGCTCTGCCATTAGGGTATTGCCTGTGAAAAGAGAAAGCTGCACCTTCCAGCTGAGTTCACACAAAAGTGGAACCACTGAACTGAAGGCCCCAGCAAGCATTACCCAGCTGGATATCAGGGGCAGAGATGGGAGGGGTGGCCAGATGAGTTCAGGCCAAAGCAGGACTGCTGGGCTAAAAGCTGGTGCTGAGCCCTGGCCCTGAGCCCTGGTGGAGCAACGTGGCACTGCACCTGTGGCCTCTATTGGAGACGTGGCACCACTGCTGGTCTGCTCCAGGGCCCAAGGCTTGTGGAAGTCCCAATGGACTCAGGAGTTGCCCCCACAAAATGTACAGGTGTCTCTCTGCTTCAGTCTAGAATCATGGTGGGGGTGGGTGCGTGGGAGGGCCAGGGTGGTTCTCCTATTCCAGTCTTACACAGGTGCCTCTGAAAGTGTGAATCCCCCTGGAGGCTCTCATTCACTCACCCTTTCCTGTGTTGAAGAGGTTCTCCTGGCTCTGTGCTGAGCCCAGACAGGCTGATGCCCAGCTTTGCTCCTCTCTGTTCTCTGTGTTTCTTTGCTGTCCTGATGGATCCTGCTGTGGTTTCTCAAATAATAGGCCTGCAGGGTCTATGTTCAGTAGCCCTTTAATTTTCTCTCTGTGAGAGTGGTGAACATGAGCTCCTTCTAGTCAACAGTCTTAGCCCTGCCACCCCGAATATTTTAATTAGTAAAGGAACATTATTTATGCTTCAGCTAATTAAAATTCAATCAACCTTAGTTTAAGATTCAATTTATATATTTTAGGAATCTCCTGTTTAATGGTTAAATTATCTGTAGGTTAACAAATCTCTCAATTCACATTCTCTGAGTCTTTCAGAGAGATAGTCCCAAACTAAGGCTAAATCCAATCTCTTTGTCTAGGTGGTTTCTGTAGCCCGCATGACAGATGAACCTTCATCTAGAAATAATACTCCTTTCTCCCTGCTTTTCATAACAGGTTTACAGATCAATAGCTCCAGAGGCTTAAAAAACAGCACTGGAATATGGGAGTTCTCACAGTAGCATTTTGTGATAGCTAGTTGACACCTCTACCCTAATCCCATGATGACTCTAGGACTCTTCCAGAAAGGACCCACTAGTCCTAAATACTTCCCATTCATTTTGGCCTGCCTCCCTACCAAACATTCTATGCATGTACATAAGTTATTAGCTACCCAGAAAGAACATTTAGGCTACCCAGAAGATGACATAGACAAGAATATTCTTCCATGAACTTAGAAATCATATGTTTCCATGAGTGTAGGGGAAGACAGAACTCATTAAAACTCAATTTAAGTACTTTTTGTAGTGATTTATTTTATAACCTCAGTTAAGCCAGCAGTAGTTTTTTTGAGCAGTCATTTTATTACTTAATTTGTTAGTCTTCATATGCAAAATATGCTATAGCCAGACATGCACAGCCCAATGTGTACAGTAAATCAATTATTTAAGTGTAGTTACAGTCTAGAGTCTATAAAAAGTGACCACAATCATTCATAAAACACAGTTGTCTTTAAGAGCTTATTTACCTTATCATGAAGTGAAACAAACTGATATGTGAAAATTGACCATGAATTCAGAAAACAAAATAATATTGTCAGGTATATAAGATCCCAGCCATGGCTGCATTCTCAGTGACAGCCACCAGTAAATTTGTTCTCTGACAAATATAAAGAAACATATTCAAACCTTTTCCTAAACTACACTTACATTGCTGATGATTGTCAATAATACAGAGTAAAACCTCATTACAAAATGGTTTTTAGAGAAGTGGAGCAAGATGGCAGAATACAAGGCTCCACCAATCATCCCCTTCTACAAGTACACCAAGTTAACAACGATCTACAAAGAAAAAGAAAAAAACCTTTATAAGAACCAAAAATTAGGTGCACATTCATAGAACCTGATTTTAACTTCATATCACTCAAAGAGACACTGAGGAGATAGAAAAAACTGTCTGAAGTCACTGACGACACCCCTCTCTCACCTCCAGTGGCAGCATGGTGTGGAGTGCAACTCTGGGCACTAGAGGAGAGAAAACACAGTAATTGTGAGGTATTGAACTCAATGTTCTCCTGTTAAAGCAGAAAGAAAAACCTGATCAAACTCAGCTTATGCCTGCCCTTGGAGGGCACATGTAAACCAGCCCTAGCCAGAAGAGAATTACCAATCCCAGTGGCTGGAGTGTGAGTTCCTGCAAACATCACCACTGAGGCTACTGCACCCTGTGTCTCAAAGTAAATTTGAAAAGTAGCCAAGGCCATAAGAAATGCAACTCCTAGGTGAGTCCTAGTGCTGAACTAGGCCATAGACTGTGATTTGTGTGGGGGGACATGTGACATACTGAAACACCAACTAGGGAAGTCAAGGAAATGCTGGCATCACCCCTCCCCTAACCCCAGGCTGCACAGCTCACAGGTCCAAAAGAGACCCCTTCCTTTTTCTTGAGGAGAAGAGATGGAAGAGTGGGAAGGACTTTGTCTTGCATCTTGGATACTAGCACAGTCACAGCAGAATAGGGCACCAGATAGAGTCATGATGCCCCCATTACAGGCCTTAGCTTCCAGACAACATCTCTAGACACGCTTTTGCCAGAAAGGAACCTGCCACCTTTAATGAAAAACCCAGTCATGGCAGCATTCATTATCTGCTAACTGAAGAGCCCTTGGGCCCTGAATAACCAGCAGTGACACCCAGGTACTATATCAAGGGCCTTGGGTGAGCCTCTGAGGCTTGCTGGCTTCATGTGAGAGTCAGCACATTACTATCTATGGTGGCTATGAGGCAAAACTGCTGTTTGAGAAAAGCAGAGGGAAAAGTAAATGGACTTTGTCTGACACCTTAGGTACCAGCACAGGCACAGTGGGACAGAGCACCAAGCAAGTTCCTAGGGTCCATGATTCCAGGTTGTGACTCTTGAATGGCATTTCTGGACCTGCCCAGGGCCAGAGAAGAGCCCACTACCATGAAGGGTGAGTCCCAGGCCAGACAGCATTCACCACAAACTGACTTAAAAGCCCATGGGCCTTAGAGGAACATTGGCTGGTAGTCTGCCAGTACTCCTCATGGCCTGAGATGGCAGTGGCTACAGGGTGAGGCTACTCTGCCTTTTGAAAGAGGAGGGAAGAGTGGGAAGGTCTGCATCTAGTTGTTTGAGTGTCAGCTTAGCTGCAATACAACAGACCAGCAGGTAGACTTCTAAGGTTTTTTACTCTCATCCCTGACTCCCAGACAGCATTTCTGAACCCAAATGAGGACTGGGGCCCTCACTGCCCTGATAGGAAAGACACAAGCCTGGCTGGCTTTGGTACCTGTTGAATGTAGAGCCCCAGGTCCTTGAGACAACATATGCAGTAGCCAGAAAGTGGTTACAGCAGGCATTGGGCAAGACCCAGTGCTGTGCTGGCTTCAGGTCTGACTCAGATCTGAAGGACAAGGATACCCACTTTCATCACTGTTACTCAACATAGAACTGGAAGTCTTAGCTAGAGCAATCAGACAAGACAGAGATAAAAAGAGCATCCCAACTGGAAAGGGAGAAATCAGATTATCCTTATTTGCAGATGATGTGATCTTATATTTGATAAAACCAAAGTCGCCACAGGAAAACTATTAGAACTGATCAACAAATTCAGTAAAATTTCAGGACAAAAATTTAACATACAAAAATCATAAGCATTTCTATATGCCAATAGTGAAAATGTGAAAAACAAATGTTAAAACTAATCCCGTTTTCATTAGCTACACACAAAATTAAATACATGGGAATTAACCAAAGAAGTGAATGATCTCTGTAATAAAAAGTAAAAATACTGATAAAAGAAATTGAAGAGGAAACAAAAAATAAAAAAAATTATATGTTCATGAATTGGAAGAAGCAACATGCTTTTTTTTTTATTATTATACTTTCAGTTTTAGGGTACATGTGCACAATGTGCAGCTTAGTTACATATGTATACCTGTGCCACGCTGGTGTGCTGCACCCATTAACTCGTCATCTAGCATTAGATATATCTCCCAATGCTATCCCTCCCGCCTCTCCCCACCCCACAACTGTCCTCAGAGTGTGATGTTCCCCTTTCTGTGTCCATGTGGTCTCATTGTTCAATTCCCACCTATGAGTGAGAATATACAGTGTTTGGTTTTTTGTTCTTGCAATAGTTTACTGAGAATGATGATTTCCAATTTCATCCATGTCCCTACAAAGGACATGAACTCATCATCTTTATGGCTGAATAGTGTTCCATGGTATATATGTGCCACATTTTCTTAATCCAGTCTATCATTGTTGGACATTTGGGTTGGTTCCAAGTCTTTGCTATTGTGAATAATGTGGCAATAAACATATGTGTGCATGTGTCTTTATAGCAGCATGATTTATAGTCCTTTGGGTATATAGCCAGTAATGGGATGGCTGGGTCAAATGGTATTTCTAGTTCTAGATCCCTGAGGAATCGCCACACCGACTTCCACAATGGTTGAACTAGTTTACAGTCCCACCAACAGTGTAAAAGTGTTCCTATTTCTCCACATCCTCTCCAGCACCTGTTGTTTCCTGACTTTTTAATGATCGCCATTCTAACTGGTGTGAGATGCTATCTCATTGTGGTTTTGATTTCATTTCTCTGATGGCCAGTGATGGTGAGCATTTTTTCATGTGTTTTTTGGCTGCATAAATGTCTTCTTTTGAGAAGTGTCAGTTCATGTAATTCCCCACTTTTTGATGGTGTTGTTTGTTTTTTTCTTGTAAATTTGTTTGAGTTCATTGTAGATTCTGGATATTAGCCCTTTGTCAGATGAGTACGTTGTGAAAATTTTCTCCCATTTTGTAGGTTGCCTGTTCACTCTGATGGTAGTTTCTTTTGCTGTGCAGAAGCTCTTTAGTTTAATTAGATCCCATTTGTCAATTTTGGCTTTTGTTGCCATTGCTTTTGGTGTTTTAGACATGAAGTCCTTGCCCATGCCTATGTCCTGAATGGTAATACCGAGGTTTTCTTCTAGCGTTTTTATGGTTTTAGGTCTAACATTTAAGTCTTTAATCCATCTTGAATTGATTTTTGTATAAGGTGTAAGGAAGGGATCCAGTTTCGGCTTTCTACATATGGCTAGCCAGTTTTCCCAGCACCATTTATTAAATAGGGAACCCTTTCTCCATTGCTTGTTTTTCTCAGGTTTGTCAAAGATCAGATAGTTGTAGACATGCAGCGTTATTTTTGAGGGCTCTGTTCTGTTCCATTGATCAATATCTCTGTTTTGGTACCAGTACCATGCTGTTTTGGTTACTGTAGCCTTGTAGTATAGTTTGAAGTCAGGTAGTGTGATGCCTCCAGCTTTGTTCTTTTGGCTTAGGATTGACTTGGCAATGGGGGCTCTTTTTTGGTTCCATAGGAACTTTAAAGTAGTCTTTTCCAATTCTGTGAAGAAAGTCACTGGTAGCTTGATGGGGATGGCATTGAATCTGTAAATTTCCTTGGGCAGTATGGCCATTTTCATGATATTGACTCTTCCTCTGCATGAGCATGGAATGTTCTTCCATTTGTTTGTATCCTCTTTTATTTCATTGAGCAGTGGTTTGTAGTTCTCCTTGAAGAGGTCCTTCACATCGGTTGTAAGTTGGATTCCTAGGTATTTTATTCTCTTTGAAGCAATTGTGAATGGGAGTTCACTCACAATTTGCCTATCGGTCTGTTATTGGTGTATAAGAATGCTTGTGATTTTTGTACATTGATTTTTTTATCCTGACACGTTGCAGAAGTTGCTTATCAGCTTAAGGAGATTTTGGGCTGTGATGATGGGGTTTTCTAGATATACAATCATATCACCTGCAAACAGGGACAATTTGACTTCCCCTTTTCCTAATTGAATACCCCTTATTTCCTTCTCCTGCCTAATTGCCCTGGCCAGAACTTCCAACACTATGTTGAATAGCAGTGGTGAGAGAGGGCATCCCTCTCCTGTGCCAGTTTTCAAAGGGAATGCTTCCAGTTTTTGCCCATTCAGTATGATATTGGCTGTGGGTTTGTCATAGATAGCTCTCATTATTTTGAGATATGTCCCATCAATACCTAATTTATTGAGAGTTTTTAGCATGAAGAGTTGTTGAATTTTGTCAGAGGCCTTTTCTGCATCTATTGAGATAATCATGTGGTGTTTGTCTTTGGTTCTGTTTATATGCTGCATTACATTTATTGATTTGCGTATATTGAACCAGCCTTGCATGCCAGGGATGAAACCCACTTGATCCTGGTGGATAAGCTTTTTGATGTGCTGCTGGATTTGGTTTGCCAGTATTTTATTGAGGATTTTTGCATCAATGTTCATCAAGGATATTGGTCTAAAATTCTCTTTTTTGGTTCTGTCTCTGCCCAGCTTTGGTATCAGGATGATGCTGGCCTCATAAAATGAGTTAAGGAGGATTCCCTCTTCTTCTATTGATTGGAATAGTTTCAGAAGGAATGGTACTAGCTCCTCCTTGTACCTCTGGTAGAATTCGGCTGTGAATCCATCTGGTCCCGGACTCTTTTTGGTTGGTAAGCTATTGATTATTGCCACAATTTCAGCTCCTGTTATTGGTCTATTCAGAGATTCAACTTCTTCCTGGTTTAGTCTTGGAAGAGTGTATGTGTCGAGGAATTTATCATTTTCTTCTAGATTTTCTAGTTTATTTGCATAGAGGTGTTTGTAGTATTCTCTGATGGTAGTTTGTATTTCTGTGGGATCGGTGGTGATATCCCCTTTATCATTTTTTATTGCATCTATTTGATTCTTCTCTCTTTTTTTCTTTATTAGTCTTGCTAGTGGTCTATCAGTTTTGTTGAACCTTTCAAAAAACCAGCTCCTGGATTCATTAATTTTTTGAAGGGTTTTTTGTGTCTCTATTTCCTTCAGTCCTGCTCTGATTTTAGTTATTTCTTGCCTTCTCCTAGCTTTTGAATGTGTTTGCTCTTGCTTTTCTAGTTCTTTTAATTGTGATGTTAGGGTGTCAATTTTGGATCTTTCCTGCTTCCTCTTGTGGGCATTTAGTGCTATAAATTTCCCTCTACACACTGCTTTGAATGCATCCCAGAGATTCTGGTATGTTGTGTCTTGGTTCTCGTTGGTTTCAAAGAACATCTTTATTTCTGCCTTCATTTCGTTATGTACCCAGTAGTCATTCAGGAGCAGGTTGTTCAGTTTCCATGTAGATGAGTGGTTTTGAGTGAGATTCTTAATCCTGAGTTCTAGTTTGATTGCACTGTGATCTGAGAGATAGTTTGTTATAATTTCTGTTCTTTTACATTTGCTGAGGAGAGCTTTACTTCCAAGTATGTGGTCAATTTTGGAATAGGTGTGGTGCTGAAATAAATGTATATTCTGTTGATTTGGGGTGGAGAGTTCTGTAGATGTCTATTGGAAGAAGCAATATTCTTAAAATGTCCATACTATACAAAGCAATCTACAGATTCAGTGCAATCCCTATCAAAATACCAATGACATTCTTCACAGAAATAGGAAAAACAATCCTGAAATTTATACAGAACCACAAAGAACCCAGAATAGCCAGAGCTATCATAAATGAAAAGAACAAAACTGGAGGAATCATATTACCTGACTTCAAATTTTACTACAGAGCTATAGTCACCAAAACAGCATTGTACTGGCATAAAAACACATACATAGATGAATAGAACAGAATAGAGAACCTAGAAATAAATCCATCCATTTACAGTGAACTTATTTTCAACAAAGGTGCCAAAACATACACTGGGGATAAGACAATCTCTTGAATAAACAGTGCTTTAAAAAGTAAATATTCAGGCCAGGTACAGTGGCTCAAGCCTGTAATCCCAGCACTTTGGGAGGCCAAGGTGGGTGAATCTTCTAAGGTCAGGACTTCTAGACCAGCCTGGCCAACATGGCAAAACCCCAACTCTACTAAAAATACAAAAATTAGCTAGGCACGGTAACAGATGCCTGTAATCCCCGCTACTCAAGAGGCTGAGGCAGGAGAATCCTTCAACCCGGGTGGTGTAGGGTGGAGGTTGCAGTGAGCCAAGATTGCGCCAGTGCACTCCAGCCTGGGCAACAGAGTGAGACTCGGTCTCAAAAAAAACATAAAAATAAAAAGTAGGGCCGGGCGCAGTGGCTCATTCCTTTAATCCCAGCACTTTGGGAGGCAGAGGCAGATGGATCACCTGATGTTGGTAGTTCGAGACCAGTCTGACCAACATGAAGAAACCCTGTCTCTACTAAAAATACAAAATTAGTCGGGAGTTGTGGCGCATGCCTGTAATCCCAGCTACTCGATAGGCTGATGCAGGCGAATCAATTGAACACAGGAGGTGGAGGTTGCCATTGCCGTGAGCTGAGATCCTGCCATTGCACTCCAGCCTGGGCAACAAGAGTGAAAGTACGTCTCCAAAATAAAAATAAATAAAAAGTATATATTCATATACAGAAGAATAAAACTATACCCTTATCTCTCACTATATAAAAATCAAATCAAAATGGATTAGAGTCTTAAATCTAAGACCTCAATCTATGAAACTACTACAAGAAAACATAGGGGAAACTCTACATGACATCATTCTGGGCAAAAATTTCTTGAGCGATATCCCCACAAGCACAGGTAACCAAAGCAAAAACAGACAAATAACATCAAGTTAAGAAGCTTCTGCACAGCAAAGAATACAATCAATGAAGAGACAACACACAGAATGGAAGAAAATATTTGCAAACTACCCATTTGACAAGGAATTAATAACCAGACTACATAAGGAGTTTAAACAACTGTATAGAAGAAAATCTAATAATCTAATCAAAAAATGGGAAAAGATTTGAATAGGCATTACTCAAAAGAAGACATACAAATTGCAAACAGGCATATGAAAAAGTGCTCACCTCATTGATCATCAGAGAAATGCAAATCAAAACTACAATGAGATATCATCTCAACCCCCATTAAAATTACTTATATACAAAAGACAAGCAACAACAAATGCTGGTGAGGATGAGGAGAAAAGGGAACTCTTGTACATTGTTGGTGAAAGTGTAAATTAGTACAACCACTAAGGAGAACAGTTTGGAGGTTCCTCAAAAAACTAAAAATTGAGCTACCATATGATCCAGCAATCCCATTGTTGGGAATGTACCCAAAAGAAAAGCAATTAGTATATCAAAGGGATATCTGTACTTCTATATGTGTTGTAACACTGTTTACAAATCCAATATTTGGAAGCAATATAAGTGTCCATCATCAGATAAATGGATAAAGAAAATGTGGTACATATACAATAAAATATTATTCAGCTATAAAAAGAATGAGATTCAGTCAGTTAAAACAACATAGATGGAACTGGATATCATTATATTAAGTGAAATGAGCCAGGCACAGAAAAGCAAACATCATATTTTATCACTTATTTGTGGGATTTAAAAATTAAAACAATTGAACTTATGGTCATAGAAAGTAGTTACCAGAGGCTTGGAAGTGTTGTGAGGGCCTTTGGTGAGCTGAGAATGGTTAATTAACACAAAAATAATAGTTAGAAAGAATAAGACCTACACTTTGATAGCACAATAGGGTGGCGATAGTCAATATTAACTTAATTATATATTTTTAAACAACTTCAAGAGTGTAATTGGATTGTTTGTAACTCAAAGGATAAATGCTTGTGGGGACAGCTACCCCATTCTCCAAGATGTGCTTAGTTAACATTGCATGCCTATATCAAAACATCCTATGTACCCCATAAATATATGCAACTATTATGTACCCACAAAAGTTAAAAATAAAAAAATTAAAGATTCCTGAAAATATAATTGTAACACAAAAAATAAAATCATTTAGAATAGTTTGCTAGTCAATTTTTTCCACTTTATACAATCAAATTATGTTTTCTATGTATGTAAACATAGTACATCTATTCACTATAGTATAGTGTCCTCCTTTGATGCCAACATTACAAAGGTATGAAAGCAATTATTTTTATAACTGAATATTTATATCTCATTTAAGCTTATTCTTAGACACTGTTCTGTATTTGAAGTAATTTTGATTCAATTTATTGTCATATCTGCATTGTAAAAGTGACAGGTTTCAGGCTAAACAGCAAGAATACATAGAGGATAAGAGCTAAGCTTCTTAGCATTACATATATAGGTCTCTATGATCTGACCTCTGCCTAACTCTCCAGCCTCATCTCTCACCTTCTCCTGCTTCACACTTTAAAACTCCAGTGAAACTCAACTGCTTACATTACCTCTCCACATATACAGTACCTCACTTCTAAATCTTTGCTCATATTGCTCCCTCCATCCCTCCATGCCACCATATCAAGGTAATGCTGGCATTAGGGAATGAGGTAGAAAGTGTTTTCTACTCTTGGCCGGGCGTGGTGGCTCATGCCTGTAATCCCAGCACTTTGGGAGGCTGAGACGGGCAGATCACGAGGTCAGGAGATCCAGACCATCCTGGCTAACACGGTGAAACCCAGTCTCTACTAAAAGTACAAAAAAAAAATTAGCAGGGCGTGGTGGTAGGCACCTGTAGTCCCAGCAACTCAGGAGGCTGAGGCAGGAGAATGGCGTGAACCCGGGAGACAGAGCTTACAGTGAGCCGAGATCACGCTGCTGCACTTCAGCCTGGGTGACAGAGTGAGACTCTGTCTCAAAAAAAAAAAAAAAAAAAGAGAAAGTGTTTTCTATTCTTGAGGCTGTCGAGATAGCCAAATAGGAACAGCTCTGGTCTGCAGCTCCCAGCAAGATCGTCCCAGAAAGCAGGTGATTTCTGCATTTCCAAGTGAGGTACCTGGTTCATCTCAATGGGGCTGGTCAGACAGTGGGTGCTGCCCATGGAGGGCAAGCTGAATCAGGGTGGGGTGTCACCTTACCCAGGAAGTGCAAGTGGTCAGGGAATTTTCTCCCCCACCCAAGAGAGGCCATGAGGGACTGAGCCTGAGAAACTGTGGCACAGATACTGCACTTGTCCCACGGCTTTCACAACCCGCAAACCAGGAGAGTCCCTCCGGTGCCTACCCCACCTTGGCCCTGGGTTTCAATCACAAAACCAGGCAGCCATTTGGGCAGACACCAAACTGGCTGCAGGAGTTCATTTTTTCCATACTCCAGTGGTGCTTGGAACTCCAGTGGTGCCTGGAACGCCAGCAGGACAGAACTATTCACTCCCCTGGAAAGGGGTGCTGAAGCCAGGGAGCCAAGTGGTCTGGCTCAGCAAGTCCCACCCCCATGGAGCCCAGCAAACTAAGATCCACTGGCTTGAAATTCTCGCTGCCAGCACAGCAGCAGTCAGATCCACCAGGGACGCTCGAGCTTAGTAGGGGGAGAGGCATCAGCCATTGCTGAGGCTTGAGTAGGTGGTTTTACAATCACAGTGTAAACAAATCCACTGGGAAGTTCCAATGGGGCAGAGCCCACTGCAGCTCAGCAAGGCTGCTGTGGCCAGATTGCCAAATTTCCCTTCTCTGGGCAGGGCATCTCTGAATATAAGGCAAGAGCCCCAGTCAGGGACTTATAGACAAAACCCCCATCTCCCTGGGACAGAGCACCTGGGGAAAGGGGTGGCTGTGGGTGCAGCTTCAGCAGACTTAAACGTCCCTCCCTGATGGCTCTGAAGACAGCAGCAGACCTCCCAGCTCAGTGTTCGAGCTCTGCTAAGGGTCAGACTGCCTCCTGAAGTGAGTCCCTGACCACCATGTATCCTAACTGGAAGACACCTCCCAGTAGGGGCTGACAGATACCTCACACAGGAGAGTTCTGGCTGGCATCTGACAGGAGCCCCTCTGGGACAAAGCCTTGAGAGGAAATATCAGGCAGCAATCTTTGCTGTTCTGCAGACTCTGCTGGTGACACCCAGACAAACAGTGTCAGGAATGGACCTACAGCAAACTCCAGCAGACCAGCAGCAGAGGGGCCTGACTGTCAGAAGGAAAATCAACCAACAGAAAGAAACCAACCAACCATTCAAAGACCCCATTCGAAGGTCACCAACATCAAAGCCCAAAGGTACATAAATCCACAAAGATGGGGAGAAACCAGCACAAAAAGCTGAAAATTCCAAAAAGAAGAACACCTCTTCTCCTCCAAAGAATCACAACTCCTTGCCAGCAAGGGAACAAAACTAGATGGAGAATGAGTTTGACAAATTGACAGAAGTAGGCTTCAGAAGGCAGGTAATAACAAACTCCTCTGAGCTAAAGGAGCATGTTCTCACCCAATGCAAGAAAGCTAAGAACCTTGAAAAAAGGTTAGATGAATTGATAACTAGAATAACAAGTGTAGAGAAGAACATAAATGACATGATGAAGCTGAAAACCACAGCACGAGAACTTAGTGAAGCATACACAAGTTTCAATACCTGAATGAATCAAGCAGAAGAAAGGATATCAGTGATTGAGGATCAACTTAATGAAATAAAGCATGAAGACAAGATTAGAGAAAAAAGAATAAAAAAGAATTAAAAAAAGCCTCCAAGAAATATAGGACTATGTGAAAAGACCAAATCTACGTTTGACTGGTGTATCTGAAAGTGACGAGGAGAATGGAACCAAGTTGGAAAACACTCTTCAGGATATTATTTAGGAGAACTTCTGCAACCTAGCAAGACAGGCCAACATTCAAATTCAGGAAATACAGAGACCACCACAAAGATACTCCTTGAGAAGAGCAACCCCAAGAAACATAATCATCAGAATCACCAAGGTTGAAATGAAGGAAAAATGTTAACAGCAGCAAGAGAGAAAGGTCAGGTGACCCACAAGGAGAAGCCCATCAGACCAACAGCGAATCTCTCTGCAGAAAACCTACAAGCCAGAAGAGATCGGGGTCCAATATTCAACATTCTTAAAGAAATGAATTTTCAACTCAGAATTTCATATCCAGCCAAACTAAGCTTCATAAGCAAAGGAGAAATGATATCCTTTACAGACAAGCAAATGCTGAGAGATTTTGTCACCACCAGGCCTGCCTTACAAGAGCTACTGAAGGAAGCACTAAAGATGGAAAGGAATAACCGGTATCAGGCCATGCAAAAACATACCAAATTGTAAAAAAACATCAATACTAGGAAGAAACTGCATCAACTAATGGGCAAAACAACCAGCTAGCATCATAATGACAGGACGAAATTCACACATAACAATATTAACCTTAAATGTAAATGGGCTAAATGACCCAATTAAAAGACAGACTGGCAAACTGGATAAAGAGTCAAGACCCATCAGTGTGCTGTATTCAGGAGACCCATCTCACATGCAAAGACACACATAGGCTCAAAATAAAGGGATGGAGGAATATTTACCAAGCAAATGGAAAGAAAAAAAAAAGCAGGAGTTGCAATCCTAATCTCTGATAAAACAGACTTTAAACCAACAAAGATCAACAGAGACAAAGAAGGGCATTATATAATGATAAAGGGATCAATGCAGCAAGAAGAGTTAACTATCCTAAATATATACGCACCCAATACAGGAGCACCCAGATTCATAAAGCAAGTTCTTAGCAAAAAAGAGACTTACACTCCCACACAATAACAGTGGGAGACTTTAACACCCCACTGTCAATATTAGACTGATCAAAGACACAGAAAACTAACAAGGATATTCAGGACTTGAACTCAGCTCTGAACCAAGCAGACCTAATAGACATCTACAGAACTCTCCCCCTCAAATCAACAGAAAATACATTCTTCTCAGCACCTCATCGCACTTATTCTAAAACTGACCACATAATTGGAAGTGGTGCACAGCAAATGCACAAGAATGGAAATCATAATGAACAGTCTCTCAGACCACAGTGCAAATCAAACTGGAACTCAGAATTAAGAAACTCACTCAAAACCACACAACTACATGGAAACTGAACAACCTACTCCTAAATGGCTACTGCATAAATAATGAAATGAAGTCAGAAATAAAGATGTTGTTTGAAACCAATGGGAATGAAGACACAACACACCAGAATCTCTAGCACACATTTAAAGCCATGGATAGAGGGAAATGTATACTACTAAATGCTCAAGAGAGAAAGCAGGAAAGATCTAAAATTGACATGCTAATATCACAATTTAAAAAAATAGAGAAGCAACTGCAAAGAAATGCAACATCTAGCAGAAGACAAGAAATAACTGAAATCAGAGCAGAACTGAATGAGATAGAGACACAAAAAACCCTTCAAAAATCAATGAATCCAGAAGCTGATTTTTTGAAAAGATTAACAAAATAGATAGACTGCTAGCCAGACTAATAAAGAAGAAAAGACAGAAGAATTAAATAGAGGCAATAAAAAATGATATAGGGGTATCACCACTGATCCCACAGAAATACAAACTACCATCAAAGAATACTATAAACACCTCTACACAAATAAACTTGAAGATCTAGAAGAAATGGATAAATTCCTGGACACATACATTCTCCCAAGTCTAAACCAGGAAGAAGTCAAATCCCTGAATAAACCAATAATAAGTTCTAAAATTGAGGCAGTAATTAATAGCCTACTCACCAAAAAAAAAGTCCAGGAATGGACAGATGCACAGCCGAATTCTACTAGAGGTAGAAAGAGGAGCTGGTACCATTCCTTCTGAAACTATTCCAAATAGAAAAAGAGAAAATCCTCCCTAACTAATTTTATGAGGCCAGCATCATCCTGATACCAAATCCTGGCAGAGACATAATAAATGAAGAAAATTTCAGGCCAATATCCCTGATAAACATCGATGTGAATATTCTCAATAAGATACTGACAAACCAAATCCAGCAGCACATCAAAAAGCTTATCCACCATGATCAGGTAGGCTTCATCCCTGGGATGCAACGCTGGTTCAACACATGCAAATCCATAAACATAATCCATCGCATAAACAGAACTAATCACAAAAACCACATGATTATCTCAATAGATGCAGAAAAGTTGTTCATTCCTGGGATGAAAGGCTGGTTCAACATGTGCAAATCCATAAACATGATTCATCACATCAACGGAACCAATCACAAAAACCAAATGATTATCTCAATAGATACAGAAAAGATATTCAACAAAATTCAACACCACTTCATGTTAAAAAAGCTCAATAAACTGGGTATCAATGCAAAGTATCCCAAAATAATAAGAGCTATTTATGACAAACCCACAGCCAATATCATACTGAATGGGCAAAAACTGGAAGCATTCCCTTTGAAAACCGGCAAAAGACAAGGTTGCCCTCTCTCACCACTCCTATTCAACATAGTATTGGAAGTTCTGGCCAGGGCAATCAGGCAAGAGAAAGAAATAAAGTGTATTCAAACAGGAAGAGAGAAAGTCAAATTGTCTCTATTTGCAGATGACATGATTGCATATTTAGAAAACCCCATCATCACAGCCCAAAATCTCCTTAAGCTGATAAGCAACTTCAGCAAAGTCTCAGTATACAAAATCAATGTGCAAAAATCATGAGCATTCCTATACACCAATAACAGACAAACAGAGAGCCAAATCATGAGAGAATTCCCATTCACAATTGCTACTAAGAGAACAAAATACCTAGGACACAAAAAAATGGAAGAACATTCCATGCTCATGGATAGGAACAATCAATATCATGAAAATGGCGACAATGCCCAAAGTAATTTAAAGATGCAATGCTATCCCCATCAAGCTACCACTGACTTTCTTCAAAGAATTGGAAAAAACTACTTTAAACTTCATATGGAAGTTTTAAAAAAGAGCCCGCATAACCAAGACATTCCTGTGCAAGAAGAAGAAAGCTGGAGGCATCACACTACCTGACTTCAAACTATACTACAAGGCTACAGTAACCAAAACAGCATGGTACTGGTACCAAAACAGATATATAGACCAAAGGAATGGAACAGAGGCCTCAGAAATAACACTACACATCTACAACCATCTGACTTTTGACAAATCTGCACAAACAAGCAATGGGGAAACCATTCCCTGTTAATAAATGTTGTTGGGAAAACTGACTAGCCATATTCAGAAAACTGCAATTGGAACCCTTCCTTAGACCTTATACAAAAATTAACTCAAGTTGGATCAAAGACTTAAACATAAGACCTAGGACCATAAAAATCCTAGAGGAAAACTTGGGCAATACCATTCAAGACATAGGCATGGGCAAAGACTTCATGTCTAAAACACCAAAAGCAATAGCAAGAAAAGCCAAAATTGACAAATGGGATCTAATTAAACTAGAGCTTCTGCACAGCAAAAGAAACTATCATCAGAGTGAACAGGCAACCTACAGAATGGGAGAAAATTTTAGCAATCTATCCATCTGACAAAGGGCTAATATCTAGAATCTTCAAAGAACTTAAACAAATTTACAAGAAAAAAACAAACAACCCCATCAAAAAGCGGGCAAAGGATATGAACAGACACTTCTCAAAAGAAGACATTTATGCAGCCAATAGACATATGAAAAAATGCTCATCATCACTGGTCCTTAGAGAAATTCAAATCAAAACCACAATGAGATACCATCTCATGCCAGTTAGAATGGCAATCATTAAAAAGTCAGGAAAAAACAGGTGCTGGAGAGGATGTGGAGAAATAGGAACTGTTTGTGGGAAACAGCTGGAGAGAATGTGGAGAAATAGGAACTCTTGGTGGGAGTGTAGATTAGTTCAACCACTGTGGAAGACAGTGTGGCAATTCCTCAAAGATCTAGAACCAGAAATACCATTTGACCTAGCAATCCCATTACTGGGTATATAACCAAAGGATTATAAATCATTCTACTATAAAGACACAAGCACACCTATGTTTATGCAGCACTATTCACAATAGCAAAGACTTGGAACCAACCCAAATGCCCATCAATAATAGACTGAATAAAGAAAATGTGGCACATATACACCATGGAATACTATGCAGCCATAAAAAAGGATGAGTTCATGTCGTTTGCAGGGACATGGATGAAGCTGGAAACCATCATTCTCAGCAAACTATCACAAGAAAAGAAAACCAAACACTGCATATTCTCACTCATAATTGGGAGTTGAACAATAAGAACACATGGACACAGGGAGGGGAACATCACACACCGAGGCCTGTTGGGGGTGGGGGGCTAGGGGAGGGATAACATTAAGATAAATACCTAATGTAGATGACGGGTTGATGGGTGCAGCAAACCACCACGGTATGTGTATACCTATATAACAAACCTGCACCTTCTGCACATGTACCCCAGAACTTAAAGAATAATTTTTAAAAAGTGTTTTTTACCCTTAAATTTTTTTGAAGAGTTTGAGGATTGGTTTTCCTTTATATATTTGGTAGAATTCACCAGTGCAACCATCTTGTCTAAAACTGTTGGCCAGGCAGAGTGGCTCATGCCTGTAATCCCAACACTTTGGGAGGCCAAGATGGGAAGATCGCTTGAGCCCAGGAGTTTAAGACCAACCTGGGCAGCATAACAAGACCCCATCTCTATAAGTAAATGAATAAATATTTTAAAAATGAAACTTTTTGTTGTAGAGAGGTTTTTGATTACTGATTCCATATTCCTACCAGTTACAGTTTGATCCAGATTTTCTATTTCGTTATGATTTAGTCTTGGTAGGCTGTTCTTTTTAGGAATTTGTCCATTTCATCTAATGTATTCATTTTGTTTGCAAATAATTTTTCATACTACTGTCTTATAATACTTTTTATTCCTATAAAATTGGTAATAATGTCCCCAAATTTTATTTCTGATTTTATTTATTTTAGTCCTTTCTTTTTTTCTTCATCAATTTTGCTAAAGGTTTATCAATTTTATTGTCTTTTCAAAGAACAACCTCTTGATTTTGTTGATTTTTCTCTATTGTTTTTCTACTCTGTTTTTTGTTTGTTTGTTTGCTCATTTGTTTGTTTTTGAGACAGGGTCTTGCTTTGTCACCCAGGCTGGAGTGCCGTGGCATGACTGTGGCTCACTGCAGCCTTGACCTCCTAGACTTGAGTGATTCTTCCATCTAGTCTCCAGAGTAGCTGGAACTACAGGTGTGTGGCCATCACACCCACCTAATTTTTCTTTTTCATAGAGGCAGAGTCCCACTATGTTGCTTAGGCCAGTCTCGAGTTCCAGAGCTCAAGCAATCCTCCTGCCTCAGCCTCCCAAAGTGCTGGATTTACAGGTGTGAGCCACCATACCCAGCTTCTGCATTTTATCTCTTATCTAATCTTTAATATATTCTTCCTTCTGCTACTTTTGAGTTTAATTTGTTTTTCTTGTTTTAGCTCCTTGAGATGTAAAGTTAGGTTGTTTATTTGAGATCTTCTCGTTTAATGTATTAATAAATATTTACAGTTATAAATTTCCCCTCTTGGCACTGCTTTCACTGAATTCCAAAACATTTCTTATGTTCTGTTTTCATATTCACTTTTTTCACTTTTTTAACTTTTATTTTGGGTTGAGGGGTATATATGGAGATTTGTTATATAGGTAAACTCGTGACAGAGAAGTTTGTTGTGCAGATTAGCACCCAGGATTAAGCCCACCACCCAATAGTTATTGTTTCTGCTCCTCTCCCTCCTGCCACTCTCCATCCTCAAGTAGACTTCAGTGTCTGTTATTTCCCTCTCTGCACCCATAAGTTCTCATCACTTAGTCCCCACTTATAAGTGAGAACACATGGCATTTGGTTTTTCTGTTCCTGCATTAGTATTAGTTTGCTAAGAATAGTAACCTCCAGCTCCATCCATGTTCCTGCAAAGGATATGGTGTCATTCATTTTTATGGCTGCATAGTATTCCATGGTGTATATGTACCACTATTCTGTATACAGTCTGTCATTAATGGACATTTAGGTTGATTCCATGTCTTGGCTATTGTGAATAGTGCTGCAATTAACATTCTTGTGCATGTGTGTATTTATCGTAGAATTATTTATATTCCTCTGGGTATATACCAGTATGGGATTGCTGGGTCAAATGGTAGTTCTGTTTTTAGCTCTTTGCAGAATTGCCATACTGCTTTGAACAACAGTTGAATTAATTTACACTTCCACCAACAGTGTATAAGTGTCCTCTTTTTTCCGCAACCTCACCATCATCTGTTTTTTTTTATCTTTTATTAATAGCCATTCTGACTTCTGTAGGATGGTATCATGTTATCTTTGATTTTCATTTTTCTAATAATCAGTGATATTGAGGTTTTTTCATGTGCTTTTTGGCCACACGATATGTCTTTTTTGAAAATTGTTCATGTTTTTGACCACTTTTTAATGGGGTTGTTTTTCTCTTGTAAATGTTTAAATTTCTTATAGATGCTGAATATTAGACATTTGTCAGATGCATAGTTTGCACATATTATTCTGTATGTTGTCTGTTTAATCAGTTGATAGTTTATTTTGCTGTGCAGAAGCAAAGCTCTTAAGTTTAATTAGATCTCATTTGCGAATTTTTACTTTTGTTGGAATTGCTTTTGGTGTCTTTTCATGCAACCTTTGCTCATTCCTATTTCCACAATATTATTGCCTAGATTTTCTTCCAGGGTTTTTATATTTTCAGGTTTTA
The DNA here is from genome assembly GCF_028885625.2 of Pongo pygmaeus. NCBI lineage: Eukaryota > Metazoa > Chordata > Mammalia > Primates > Hominidae > Pongo > Pongo pygmaeus. Next base: position 81,511,589 of record NC_072396.2, on the reverse strand, counting down.
CATTTAAGTCTTTAATTTATCTTGTGTTGATTTTTGTATATGGCATAAGGAAGGAGTCTAACTTCAATCTTCTGCATATGACTAGCCAGTTATCCCAGCACCATTTATTGAATAGCGAGTTCTTTCTCCATTGCTTGCTTTTGTCAGCTTTGTTGAAGATAAGATGGTTATAGATATGCAGCCTTGTTTCTGATCTCTCTATTCGATTGGTCTACATGTCTGTTTTTGTACCAGTACCTTGTTGTTTCAGTTTCTCTAGCCTTATAGTATAGTTTGAAGTCAGGTAGTGTGATGCCTCCAGCTGTTTTTTTTGTTTGTTTTTTTTGTTTGTTTGTTTTTGTTTTTTGTTTTTGCTTAGGATTGCCTTGGATATTTGGGCTCTTTTTTGGTTCCATATGAATTTTAGAATAGTTTTTTCTAGTTCTAGGAAGAATGTCATTAGTAGTTTGATAGAAATATCATTGAATCTGTAAATTGCTTTTGGAAGTATGGGCATTTTAATAGTATTGATTATTCCTATCCATGAGCATGCAATTTTTATTTGTTTGTGTTTTCTTTAACTTCTTTGAGCAATATTTTGTAATTCTTGTTGTAGAGATTTTTCACCTCTCCAGTTACCTATATTTCTAGTATTTTATTCTTTTTTTTGGCAATTCTGAATGGCACTGTCTTCCTGATTTGGCTTTCAGCTTGGCTATTGGTGTATAGGAATGCTAGTAATTTTTGTACATTATGTATTCTGAAATTTTGCTGAAGTTGTTTATCAACTGAAGGAGCTTTTGGACCAAGACTATGGGATTCTCTTGCTATAAGGACTTCTTTTAAACTAATGGGAACAAAGATACAACCTACCAGAATCTCTGGGACACAGCTAAGGCAGTGTTAAGAGGGAAATTTATAGCACTAAATGTCCCCATCAATAAGTTATAAAGATCTCAAATTTACAACCTAATATCACAAGTGAAAGAAGGCCAGGCGTGGTGGCTCATGCCTGTAATCCCAGCACTTTGAGAGGTTGAGGCAGTTGGATCAGGAGGTCAAGAGATCGAGACCATCCTGGCTAACATGGAGAAACCCCGTCTCTACTAAAAATAGAAAAATTAACTGGGCATGGTAGCACATGCCTGTAGTCCCAGCTATTCCGGAGGCTGAGGAAGGAGAATCACTTGAACCCAGGAGGCAGAGGTTGCAGTGAGCCAAGACCATGCCACTGCACTCCAGCCTGGCAACATGGTGAGACTCCATCTCAAAAAAAAAAAAAAGAATTAGAGAAGCAAGAAGAAATCAACCCTGCAGCTAACAGAAGAAAAGTATAATCAAAATCAGGACAGAATGAAGGAAATTGAGACATGAGAACCCATTCAAAAGATCAACAAATCCAGGAGCTGATTCTTTGAAAAAATTAATAAAATGGGCCACTAGCTAGACTAATGAAGAAATGAGAGAAAATCCAAATAAACACAATTAGAAATGATAAATGAGGTGTTACCACTGACCCCACAAAAACAAATATAACTGTCAGAAACTACTATAAACACCAATTTGCACACAAAGTAGAAAACCTAGAAGAGATAGATAAATTCCTGGACAAATACATTCTTCCAAGACTGAACCAGGAAGAAATTGATTCCCTTAACAGAGCAATCATGAGCTCCAAAAATTGAATCAGTAATAAATTACCTACCAACAAAAACAATTACAAGACCAGATGAATTCACAGTCAATTCTACCAGAGGTACAAGCAAGAGTTAGTAGCATTACTGCTAAAACTATTCCGCAAAGTTGAGGGGGATGAGGAACTCCTCCCCTACTCATTCTATGAGGCCAGTATCATTCTGGTATCAAAGCCTTGCAGAGACATAACAGAACAAAAGAAAACTTCAGGCCAATATATTTGATGAAAATTGATGCAAAAATCCACAACAAAATACTTGCAAACCAAATCCAGTATCACATCAAAAAGCTACCCCACCACAATCAAGTAGGATTCATCCCAGAATGCAAGGATGGTTCAACGTATGCAAATCAACAAATGCAATTTATGACATAAGCAGAACTAAAAACAAAAACCACATGATTTATCAATAGATGCAGAAAAGGCTTTCAACAAAATTCAACATGTTTTCATGTTAAAAACTCTCAATTAAACTAGGTATTGAAGAAACATAACTCAAAATAATAAGAGCCTTCTATCACAAACCCACGGCCAACATTATAATGAATGGGTCAAAGCTGTAAGCATTCTCCTTGGAAACCAGCAAAAGAAAAGGATGCCCTCTTTCACCACTTCTATTCAACATAGTCTTGGAAGTCCTGACCAGAGAAATCAGGCAAGAGAAAAAGATAAAGGGCATCCACGCTGGAAGAGAGAAACTTAAACTATCCTTGTTTGCAGATGACATTTACATTTTTCTTAAGATATTTTCTCACTTACCTTATGATTTCTTCTTTCAATCTTGATTTTTTTACATGTGTTAATTTCCACATTTCTGTAGATTTTCCAGGTTTCCTTCTACTATTGATACGTAGTTTCATTCTATTGTGATTGGAAGAGGTAATTTGTGTAATTTTAGTATTTTTTAACTTGTTAAGACTTCTAATATAATGTAATATTATATATGTATATATACTCTCCTATTAGTTCTGTTTTTCTGGAAAACCATGACTAATATGACTAATACAATCACTTTAATATTTTAATTAAACATATTCTTTTTTTTTATTATTATTATACTTTAGGTTTTAGGGTACATGTGCGCAATGTGCAGGTAAGTTACATATGTATACATGTGCCATGCTGGTGCGCTGTACCCACTAACTCGTCATCTAGCATTAGGTATATCTCCCAATGCTATCCCTCCCCTCTCCCCCCACCCCACAACAGTCCCCAGAGTGTGATGTTCCCCTTCCTGTGTCCATGTGTTCTCATTGTTCAATTCCCATCTATGAGTGAGAATATGCGGTGTTTGGTTTTTTGTTCTTGAGATAGTTTACTGAGAATGATGATTTCCAACTTCATCCATGTCCTTACAAAGGACATGAACTCATCATTTTTTATGGCTGCTTAGTATTCCATGGTGTATATGTGCCATATTTTCTTAATCCAGTCTATCATTCTTGGACATTTGGGTTGGTTCCAAGTCTTTGCTATTGTGAATAATGCTGCAATAAACATACGTGTGCATGTGTCTTTATAGCAGCATGATTTATAGTCCTTTGGTATATAGCCAGTAATGGGATGGCTGGGTCAAATGGAATTTCTAGTTCTAGATCCCTGAGGAATCACCACACTGACTTCCACAAGGGTTGAACTAGTTTACAGTCCACCAACAGTGTAAAAGTGTTCTTATTTCTCCACTTCCTACCTATATGCATATATACACAGTATGTATATATGCATTCACATATATGCATGCATGTATACACATATAGATACATATACACATACATGTATACAATATACACACATATGTATATAATAAGAAATGTGTTTACATAATATTATTGAGGTTGAAATCTTCCATGATCTGCCATCTGCAACCTGGAAACCCAGGAAAGCAGGTGGTATAGTTCCAGCCTGAATCTGAAACTCTGAGAACTAGGAGTTCCAATGGTGTATTTCTCAGCAGACACATATTGCCACTCAAGCAGTTCATCAGAGAGTGTGAATTCTCCCTTCTTCCATCTTTTCATTTCATTCACTTCCTAACAGATTGAATGATATCCACCCACACTGGGGCAGGCAATAGCTTTATACAGTCTATATTCAAATGCTAATCTCATACAGTGACACCTTCACAGGTACACCCAGAAAGAATATTTAACCAAATATTATTGGAGCATCCTATAATCCAGTCAAGTTGACACATAAAATTAACCAACACAATACTCAATTATGTAGAATATTTCATCTGCTTATTATAAATAAAAGTTATTCCATATTCTTGTCTGAATAACTATGCCCACCAGAAAGGAATATATAAAGCCTAAAAAAAAAAAGACTTGTTTTGTATGCTAACATATGGTCTATCCTGCAGAATGTCCCATGTGCACTTCAGAAAAAATGTATATTCTGTTATTGTTGGGTAGAGTGTTCTGAATGCATCTGTTAAATCCAATTTGTTTATAGTGTTTGAGTACTATATTTACTTATTGATGTTCTGTCTGGTTCTATCCACTATTGAAAATAGGACATTAAAATCCACCACTGTTACTGTAGAGTTATTTACTTCTTCCATCAATTCTGCCAATGTTTGTTTCATATATTTGGGAGTGCTAATATTTGGTACATATATGTTTATAATCATAATATCATCTTGGTGAATTGACACTTTTATCAATATATAATGTACTTCTGTGTATCACTTTATTTCAATTTAAAGAATTCCTTTTAGCAGTTCTGATAGGGCAGATCTAGTGGCTATTCATCTCCTCACCTTTTACTTAACAGAGAATTTATTAATTTCTTTCTCATTTTTAAGAACTATTTTGCCATATAAAGAATTCTCCCCTGCCTTTTTTTGTTTTCCATTTGCTTGGTAGATCTTCCTCCATCCTTTTATTTTGAGCCTATGTGTGTCTCTGCACGTGAGATGGGTTTCCTGAATACAGCACACTGATGGGTCTTGAGTCTTTATCCAGTTTGCCAGTCTGTGTCTTTTAATTGGAGCATTTAGTCCATTTACATTTAAAGTTAATATTGTTATGTGTGAATTTGATCCTGTCATTATGATGTTAGCTGGATATTTTGCTCGTTAGTTGATGCAGTCTCTTCCTAGTCTTGATGTTCTTTACATTTCGGTATGATTTTGCAGTGGCTGGTACCGGTTGTGCCTTTCCATGTTTAGCGCTTCCTTCAGGAGCTCTTTTAGGGCAGGCCTGGTGGTGACAAAATCTCTCAGCATTTGCTTGTCTGTAAAGTATTTTATTTCTCCTTCACTTATGAAGCCTAGTCTCTGATAAAACAGACTTTAAACCAACAAAGATCAAAAGAGACAAAGAAGGCCATTACATAATGGTAAAGGGATTAATTCAACAAGAAGAGCTAACTATCCTAAATATATATGCACCCAATACAGGAGCACCCAGATTCATAAAGCAAGTCCTGAGTGACCTACAAAGAGACTTAGACTCCCACACATTAATAATGGGAGACTTTAACACCCCACTATCAACATTAGACAGATCAACGAGACAGAAAGTCAACAAGGATACCCAGGAATTGAACTCAGCTCTGCACCAAGCGGACCTAATAGACATCTACAGAACTCTCCACCCCAAATCAACAGAATATACATTTTTTTCAGCACCACACCACACCTATTCCAAAATTGACCATATACTTGGAAGTAAAGCTCTCCTCAATAAATGTAAAAGAACAGAAATTGTAACAAACTGTCTCTCAGATCACAGTGCAATCAAGCTAGAACTCAGGATTAAGAATCTCACTCAAAACCGCTCAACTACGTGGAAACTGAACAACCTGCTCCTGAATGACTACTGGGTACATAACGAAATGAAGGCAGAAATAAAGATGTTCTTTGAAACCAACGAGAACCAAGACACAACATACCAGAATCTCTGGGATGCATTCAAAGCAGTGTGTAGAGGGAAATTTATAGCACTAAATGCCCACAAGAGAAAGCAGGAAAGATCCAAAATTGACACCCTAACATCACAATTAAAAGAACTAGAAAAGCAAGAGCAAACACATTCAAAAGCTAGCAGAAGGCAAGAAATAACTAAAATCAGAGCAGAACTGAAGGAAATAGAGACACAAAAAACCCTTCAAAAAATAAATGAATCCAGGAGCTGGTTTTTTGAAAGGATCAACAAAATTGATAGACCGCTAGCAAGATTAATAAAGAAAAAAAGAGAGAAGAATCAAATAGCTGCAATAAAAAATGATAAAGGGGATATCACCACCGATCCCACAGAAATACAAACTACCATCAGAGAATATTACAAACACCTCTATGCAAATAAACTAGAAAATGTAGAAGAAATGGATAAATTCCTCGACACATACATCCTCCCAAGACTAAACCAGGAAGAAGTTGAATCTCTGAATAGACCAATAACAGGAGCTGAAATTGTGGCAATAATCAATAGCTTACCAACCAAAAAAAGTCCAGGTCCAGATGGATTCACAGCCGAATTCTACCAGAGGTACAAGGAGGAGCTGGTACCATTCCTTCTGAAACTATTCCAATCAATAGAAAAAGAGGGAATCCTCCCTAACTCATTTTATGAGGCCAGCATCATCCTGATACCAAAGCCTGGCAGAGACACAACAAAAAAAGAGAATTTTAGACCAATATCCTTGATGAACATTGATGCAAAAATCCTCAATAAAATACTGGCAAACAGAATCCAGCAGCACATCAAAAAGCTTATCCACCATGATCAAGTGGGCTTCATCCCTGGGATGCAAGGCTGGTTCAATATACGCAAATCAATAAATGTAATCCAGCATATAAACAGAACCAAAGACAAAAACCACATGATTATCTCAATAGATGCAGAAAAGGCCTTTGACAAAATTCAACAACCCTTCATGCTAAAAACTCTCAATAAATTAGGAATTGATGGGACGTATCTCAAAATAATAAGAGCTATTTATGACAAACCCACAGCCAATATCATACTGAATGGGCAAAAACTGGAAGCATTCCCTTTGAAAACTGGCACAAGACAGGGATGCCCTCTCTCACCACTTCTATTCAACATAGTGTTGGAAGTTCTGGCCAGGGCAATTAGGCAGGAGAAGGAAATCAAGGGTATTCAATTAGGAAAAGAGGAAGTCAAATTGTCCCTGTTTGCAGATGACATGATAGTATATCTAGAAAACCCCATTGTCTCAGCCCAAAATCTCCTTAAGCTGATAAGCAACTTCAGCAAAGTCTCAGGATACAAAATCAATGTGCAAAAATCACAAGCATTCTTATACATCAATAACAGACAAACAGAGAGCCAAATCATGAGTGAACTCCCATTCACAATTGCTTCAAAGAGAATAAAATACCTAGGAATCCAACTTACAAGGGATGTGAAAGACCTCTTCAAGGAGAACTACAAACCACTGCTCAAGGAAATAAAAGAGGATACAAACAAATGGAAGAACATTCCATGCTCATGGGTAGGAAGAATCAATATCATGAAAATGGCCATCCTTCCCAAGATAATTTACAGATTCAATGCCATCCCCATCAAGCTACCAATGACTTTCTTCACAGAATTGGAAAAAACTACTTTAAAGTTCATATGGAACCAAAAAAGAGCCCGCATCGCCAAGTCAATCCTAAGCCAAAAGAACAAAGCTGGAGGCATCACACTACCTGACTTCAAACTATACTACAAGGCTACAGTAACCAAAACAGCGTGGTACTGGTACCAAAACAGAGATATAGATCAATGGAACAGAACAGAGCCGTCAGAAATAATGCCACATATCTACAAGTATCTGATCTTTGACAAACCTGACAAAAACAAGAAATGGGGAAAGGATTCCCTATTTAATAAATGGTGCTGGGAAAACTGGCTAGCCATATGTAGAAAGCTGAAACTGGATCCCTTCCTTACACCTTATACAAAAATCAATTCAAGATGGATTAAAGACTTAAATGTTAGACCTAAAACCATAAAAACCCTAGAAGAAAACCTAGGCATTACCATTCAGGACATAGGCATGGGCAAGGACTTCATGTCTAAAACACCAAAAGCAATGGCAACAAAAGCCAAAATTGACAAATGGGATCTAATTAAACTCAAGAGCTTCTGCACAGCAAAAGAAACTACCATCAGAGTGAACAGGCAACCTACAAAATGGGAGAAAATTTTCGCAACCTACTCATCTGACAAAGGGCTAATATCCAGAATCTACAATGAACTCAAACAAATTTACAAGAAAAAAACAAACAACCCCATCAAAAAGTGGGCGAAGGACATGAACAGACACTTCTCAAAAGAAGACATTTATGCAGCCAAAAAACACATGAAAAAATGCTCACCGTCACTGGCCATCAGAGAAATGCAAATCAAAACCACAATGAGATACCATCTCACACCAGTTAGAATGGCAATCATTAAAAAGTCAGGAAACAACAGGTGCTGGAGAGGATGTGGAGAAATAGGAACACTTTTACACTGTTGGTGGGACTGTAAACTAGTTCAACCCTTGTGGAAGTCAGTGTGGCGATTCCTCAGGGATCTAGAACTAGAAATTCCATTTGACCCAGCCATCCCATTACTGGGTATATACCCAAAGGACTATAAATCACGCTGCTATAAAGACACATGCACACGTATGTTTATTGCAGCATTATTCACAATAGCAAAGACTTGGAACCAACCCAAATGTCCAACAGTGATAGACTGGATTAAGAAAATGTGGCACATATACACCATGGAATACTATGCAGCCATAAAAAATGATGAGTTCACGTCCTTTGTAGGGACATGGATGAAATTGGAAATCATCATTCTCAGTAAACTATCGCAAGAACAAAAAACCAAACACCGCATATTCTCACTCATAGGTGGGAATTGAACAATGAGAACACATGGACACAGGAAGGGGAACATCACACTCTGGGGACTGTTGTGGGGTGGGGGGAGGGGGGAGGGATAGCATTGGGAGATATACCTAATGCTAGATGACAAGTTGGTGGGTGCAGCACACCAGCATGGCACATGTATACATATGTAACTTACCTGCACATTGCGCACATGTACCATAAAACCTAAAGTATAATAATAATAATAATAATAATAAAAGAAAAAAAAAAAAAAAAAAAAAAAAAGAATTCTCATTTGACAGGTTTGTTTTTATTTCTATCAGCACTTTAAATATATCATCCCACTGTCTTCTGGCCTTCAAGATTTTTGCTGAAAAATCTGCTGATAATTATTTGAAAGATCGCTTGTATATAACAACCTGTTTCTTTTACTGCTGTTAAAATTCTCTGTCTTTGTCCTTTGGCAGTTTGTTTGCAAGTGTTTCAGTGTAGGCCTCTTTGGGTTTATCTTAGTTGGAGTGCATAGAAATTCTTGGATTTCTATATCCATGTATTTACTCAAATTTAAGAAATTTTCAGCCATTACTTCAAATAATTACTCTTCCTATTTCTGTCACTCTTCTCCTTCAGGGAAAATGGCAATGCATATTTCAGTTGGCTTTATGGTGACCCATAAGTTTCTTGGGCTCTGTTTACTATTCATTCTTTTTCCTTTTTACTCTGCATATTCAATAATTGTAAATGTCTTGCCTTCAAGTTTGATGACTCTTTATTCTGTCTGCTTGAGTCTGCAGTTAGAGCTCTCCAGGGAATTTTTCAATTCAATTGTAGTATTTTTCAGATTCAGAAATTGTTTGCTATCTTTTTATAATTGGATCTCTTTGAAGATATTCTCCTTTCGTGAATATATCACTTCCCTGATTTCTTTTTGATGCTTATCTGTTTTCTTTTAGCTCCTTGAGCTTATATACAACTGCTGTTTTCCCCTCAACAAATTAGGCATTGAGAAAACATACATCAAAATAATAAGGGACATATATGACAAACCTACAGCCAACATCATACTGAATAGGGAAAAGCCAGAAGCATTCCCCTTGAAAACTGGAACAAGACAAGTATGCCCTCTCTCACCACTCCTATTCAACATAGTACTGGAAGTCCAAGCCAGAACAATCAAACAAGAGAAAAAAAAAATAAAAGACATTCAGATAGGAAGAGAGGAAGTCAAACTATTTCTGTTTGCAGGTGATATGATCCAATACCTAGAAAACCCCATAGTTTCTGATAATAAGCTCCTTGATCTGATAAGCCACTTTAGCAAATGTTCAGAATACAAAACCAATGTACAAAAAGCAGTACCATTCCTATACACCAACAACATCAAAGCTGAGAGGCAAATATAAATGCAATTCTATTTACAATAGCCAAAAAAAATAAAATACCTAGAAATAGACTAATTATAAAACTCTACGAGAATTACAAAACACTGCTCAATGAAATCAGAGATGACACAAACAGATGGATAAACATTCCACGTTCATGAATAGGTAGAATAAATGTGTTAAAATGGCCAAACAGCCCAAAGCAATTTACAGATTCAATGCTATTCCTATCAAAGTACCAATGACATTCTTCACAGAACTAAAAATAAGTATTCCAAAACTCATATAGAATCAAAAAAGAGCCCAAATACCCAAGGCTTTCCTAAGCAAAAAGAACAAAGCTTGAGGTATCACCTTATACAACTTTAAACTATTCTACAATGCTACAGTAACAAAAACAGCATGGTACTGGTACAAAAACAGACACATAGACCAATGTGACAGAAGAGAGAGCCCAGATAATGCCACACACCTGCTACCATCTGATCTTTGACAAAATCTACAAAAACAAGCCATGGACAAAGGATTCCCTATTCAATAAATGGTGATGAGATAATTGATTAGCCATATGCAGAAGACTGAAGCTGGACCCCTGTTTTACACCATATACAAAATTAATTCAAGATAGATTAAAAACTTAAATCTAAAACCAAAAACTAAAAAAACCCTAGAAGATAACCAAGGAAATACCATTTTTGACATAAGACCTAGCAAAGAATTTATGAAAAAGACACCAAAAGTATTTGCAACAAAAATGCATCTCAACAAATGGGACCTAATTAAACTAAAGAGCTTCGGCACAATAAAAGAAACTATCAACAGAATAAACAGACAAGCTACAGAATGGAGAAAATGTTCACATACTATGCATCCAGCAAAGGACTAATATCCAGAATCTATAAAGAACTTAAACAATTTACAAGTGGAAAGCAAACAACATGATTAAAAAGTGAGCAAAGGACATGGAAAGACAGTTTTCAAAACAAGGTATTCATGCAGCTGACGAGCATATAACTAAATGCTCAACATCACTAATCATTAGAAAAATTCAAATCAAAATGACAACGAGATACCATCCCCCTCCAGTCAGAATGGCTATTATTAAAATGTCAAAAAATAACAGATGCCAGTGAAGTTGTGGAGAAAAAAGAATGCTTATACACTGCTGGTGGGAATGTAAACTAGTTTAGCCATTGTGGAAAGCAGGTTAGTGATTTCTCAGAAGAACTTAAAACAGAATTACCATTTGACCAGCAGGACCACTGTTGGGTGTATAGCCAAAGGAATATATTGCTCCCCTGTAAGAAGCAATAATGTTAATTACCCATAGGTTGTGTTGGCTCCAGGCTTTCAGCATTATGTTTGTATTGAATAAAAGCAAAGAGCTCCAGCTTATCGGGACTGCTCAGTCTTCAGCAATCCCCTAGCTGCTTTTTCACTGCATACTTGTGTCTGAGTACTCCTTTCATCCGTCACTCGGCCAGGGTCTGCAGAATGGACTTGGCAGGTGGTACTCATGTGAGGGACACTGCAATAGATCATGATGGAACCCTCAAAAATGAAGGTGAATAGACTGCATAGTCAGTAAGTCATTGGTGCCCACTCGGGATTTCCAAGCTTGAGGGAATTTTCAAGCTAGGGTTTCATCATGGGACAACAGTTATCAGCTCAACAGAAACAGTATATAAAAGTATTGAAACACCTGCTTAAAGCTAGTGCAGCCTCAGTCTCGCAGGCTCAATTAAGGGACCTAATGCAAACTGTTGTTTCCTATAACCCATGGTTCCTGGAATAAGGCAGGCTAGACCTAGAGCTCTGGGAACAAGTGGGGAGAAATCTTAAACAACATCATGCACAAGGGCAATGGGTCCCAGTAACATATTTAACATTATGGGCCTTAGTTAGGGCTGCTTTGGCCCTGCTCTATGCAGAAGAGCCTAAAAAGGGAAGAGAGGAAAAACCATCACCTACCTTACTGCCTCCTCCTCCTTCAGCTCCGCTATTACTGGGTAAAGATACCAAAGAGGAAACAGATTTTTCCTGAGCCCCCTCCTCCAATAAATTGGAAAAAAGACAAGGGATACACTACAGTCATGGGACCCTGTCTTAGGCAAGTGGCATTAGAAGGGGAGCTCCTGGCTTGCCCCATGATGCAGGATCAACAAGGCAATTGGGTACAGAAGCCTATTACTTTTAACACTTATAAGGAAATAAGAAAAAGAGAAAAAGGAGCTGCTAGCCAATTTAGGAAAGGATTAATTGAGGCCATAGCAAATTTTACTGGCTTACTGGATACGGGGGCAGATATTTCGATCATTAGTGATCAAACTGGCCAGAAACTTGGCCTTGGGTCACTCAGAAACAAAAAATCGTCGGCATTGGGGAAGCACACATAGCCAAGCAGAGCACGTGCCACCTAACATCTAGTGATTCAGAGGGAAGGAAAGCAGTCATACAACCTCTATTCATGCCCATCCCTGTTAATCTTCGGGGACAGGACTTATTAGCCCAATGGGGGGTCACTCTGTAGACCCCTTTCTGATAATGGCCACTGTTGTGATTCCTCCATTACCCCTAACATGGCTCTCTCAAAATCCTATTTTAGTAGAACAGTAGCCTTTAAAGGGAGAGAAATTACAAAGAGCCCATGAATTAGGGAACAATTAAAAGCCGGCCATATAGAACCATCAAACAGCCCTTGGAATTTGTCCATTTTCATCATTCCCAAAAAGTCTGGTAAATGCAGACTTTTGCATGACTTATGTGCTATCGGTGCTAATTTGCAATCTATGAGACCCCTTCAACAGGGCCTCCCTTCCCCCGTGGTGATTCCTTGAGATTGGCCTATAGTCATTATTGACTTAAAAGACTGCTTTTATACTATTCCCCTTGCAAAACAGGACAGAGAAAAATTTGCATTTACAATACCAGTTATCAATAATGAAAGGCCAGCTTGCCAATTTCATTGGAAAGTACTTGCTGAAGGAATGCTAAATAGTCCTACCATGTGTCAGTATCATGTAAATCAAGCTTTGCTCCCCAGTAGAAAGGAATTTCCTAATTGCAAGAGTATCCATTTTATGGATGATATATTACTGGCAGCCACAGCAGAGCCAATACTTTTAAATATATATGCCTCTGTCAAAAAGAATACACACTTAAGAGGTTTAATCATAGCACCTGAAAAAGTACATATGTGCTCTCCTTGGAAATATCTTGGATACATTCTAACTACTCAGTCAGTGAGACCTCAGAAGGTTAAATTAAATACTAACAACTTACACACCTTAAATGATTATCAAAAATTACTGGGTGATATTAACTGGCTTTACCCCACCTTGGGCATAACTACTAACATATTACAAAACCTGTTTTGTATCTTAAAGGGCGATGCGGCCCTGAACTCCCCCAGGTATTTAACCCCTGCTGCAAAAAGGGTAATTGAGGAAATAGAGCAAGCTATTCCTCAGAGGCAACTAGATCGCATAGACACCATGATATTCAGTCCAATTGTTTGTTTTTCCTACTAAACATTCCCCAACAGGATTAATAGGACAGATGGCCCCAGGGCTATGCTTCCTAGAATGGGTTTTTTGCTCACATACCAGGACTAAAACACTATCTCCCTATGTCCAGCTAGTTAGTAAAGTCATCTATACAGGCCACAGATGATGCAATCAATTGCTAGGTTGTGACTGATATCATAAGAAGTCCCTTAAGTAAAAAACAATTCAAAGCAGTCCTGCTCCTATCTCTAGATGGGCAAATAGCACTCTGATTATGTGATCCTTGTAGAACATGCCCTTCCCACTGACAAACTACTCCAGTTCTTATCTCGTACTCCTGTAGTTATGCCTACAAAGGTAGTACACTCTCCCATACCTAATGCTTTAACACTTTTTACTGATGGCTCTGGTAAAAATGGAAAAGCAGCTATCTGGTGGGAACCACATAACTCCCTCACTTGATTTGGATTTACTAGTACTCAAAGAGCTGAGTTTGGAGCCCTAATATTGGCCCTAGAAATCTTTTCCACTCAGCCCATCAATATTGTTAGTGACTCTGCTTACCCTGTTTATTGATTGCAGAACCTTGAAACAGCCCTCATTAAGTCCACTCTTCAGCCCACCCTGTGTGCACTTTTTCTTTGACTTCAGCAATTGCTAGATCAACGTATACATCCTATTTTTATTACACACATTTGGGCCCACAGCTCACTGCCTGGCCCACTGGCTTATGGCAATGATCAAGCAGATCTGCAGGTTATGACATCACTGCTTGACCAAGCCACCCAATCACATCAATTCTTCCACCAAAGTTGGAGAAATTTATCTAAACAATTTCAACTTACCCAAGGACTAGCTCAACAAATTATTTTCCAATGCCCAGATTGCCAGCTCACAGGCACGTCCCCTCCTTGAACAGGTGTTAACCCTAGAGGACTAGAATCTAATCAGTTAAGGCAAACATGTTACACACATCCCTGAATTTGGAAAACTAAGATGTGTACATGTATTCATGGATACCTATTCCCACCTAATTAGCACCCATGTTCTTCCTGGAGAGTCCACCCAATATGTCATTAAACATCTTCTCTTAACATTTGAATTTATGGGGCAGCCCACAAAAATTAAAACTGTTAATGGTTGGGCTTATGCCAGCTCATAATTTCACCAATTTTGTCACATGTGGAACATCCAACATTCCACAGGCATCCTGTACAACCCCCAAGGACAGGCCATAGTAAAATGTGTCCACTCCACCCTTAAAAATATACTCAGAAAACAAAAAAGGGGGAATATGAGTAAAGACCCTGCAACACTATTGGCACAAGCCTTATTTACCCTTAATTTTTTAAATTTGGGTGATAAATTTCAATCAGCCATAAATTTGGGTGATAAATTTCAATCAGCCATAGAAAAGCACTTTGCAAAAATCACTCAAGATATAAAACCTTCAGTGTTATAGAAAGATGTAAATAGTAATGTATGGTGTGGCCCAAATGATTTGCTAATGTGGGGAAGAGGATATGTTTGTGTTCACACCCCCTCAGGTCCTCTTTGGATTCCAGTACAATGCATCAAACCTTACCATAGTGTGGCTAAGACCCAACCCGATACCAGAAATGAAGGAAATGACCCTGCAGAACCTGCAGCTCCAGATGATGTGGCTTCCACGGACAACAAAGGCCCCAGACATTATGCTGAAGACACCTCAGGAGGCTAAGTGAATCCTGCTCTAGACACAGACACCATTCACTGCAGATAATTTGTTCCTTGCTATGCTTTCTGTTGTACATTGCAACCCTCACAGGGTATTAACCTTTTTTAATTATCTCACTTTGCCTGCTACGAGTACCTGCTACTCTATTAGGCCCATCTTCTAGATCTGCTTTTCTTATGCCGAGTTCCTGAGTGAACACCCCCCTCCCAGCCTCTAATAAGGTAACTACTTGGCTATGAGGGATTGACATACCCCCAGTGGGGCTCCTTAGTAAGGGCACACATTGGACTGAGGTGCCAAGTAACATTACATATCATTCCTTAATTGGAAAAAAACTAATGCTGATTATATTCATGTTTATCTCATGTTATCTACTAATTCTAAGATGTAAAGCCAGAAAACAAGCTGTAATTGCTACGCTTGACAAACCTGTTGCTGCACACATCTGTACTCTTCAATCAACAAGAGCTGATGCAAAAAAAAAAAAAAAAAAACACAGAAAAAAGGGGGAGATGTGGGGAATCAGTTAGAGTGGTGGAAGAAGCTATAGGGAAAGAAGCAGTCCCATTGAAAAGTTAGAAGTTTCTGCAAAGCTTTCTGGGAGAATAAGCTGAAGGCAACTGTTCTCTTACCCTGAGGCAGAGGGTGAGAAGTACGTGCAAGGAAATGTAGGGGAGTTTATCTAAACAGCCTTGTTTACTTATCTTGTCTGGGAACTGACCTTTGACCATCAGTGTGCGAGACTGCTCCCTGTAAGGGGGAGCGATAATGTTAATTACCCACAGATTGCGTTGGCTCCAGGTTTTTGGCATTATGTCTGTACTGAATAAAAGCAAAGAGCTCCTGCTTATTGGGACTGCTCACTCTTCAGCAGTCCCCTAACCACTTTTTCACTGCATACCTGTGTCTGAGTACTCCTTTCATTTGTAGCTTGGCCAAGGTCTCTGAGATGGACCCGGCATAAAGTCATCATTAGTTTTATTTTTGGCTTGTTTGTTTGCTTATGCAAACAGTGCTAAGTTTTGTTTTGTTTTGTTTTGTTTTGGGGGTTTGGGGGCTTTTTTTTCAAGGCTTCCCTGAAGAAAAAGTGTTAAATTGTTGTCAGCTTAAAATAATGTTATAAGATAACATTTGTGAACCTCATGGTAACCACAAATCAAGAAACAGAACAAATGCAAAATAACAAGAAAATAAATCATATCACCAGAGAAAATTGCCTTCACTAAAAGGAAAACAGAAAGAAAAGAAAGAAGAAAGAAAAGAACACAAAACAACCAGAAAACATATAGTAAAATTGCAGGAGTAAATGCTTACTTAATAATAGTATTAAATGTAAAGGGACTAAATCCTCCAACCAAAAGACAAAGAGTGGCTGAATGGATAAAAACACGAGACCTATTGATCTGTTGCCTACAAGAAATACACTTCATCTATAAAATATATATAGACCAAAAATAAAAGAATAGAAAACTATATTCCATGCCAATGGAAACCAAAAACAAAAAGAGCAGGAGTAGCTATACTTATATCAGGAAAAATAGATTTCAAGAAAAAGACTATAAGAAGAGACAAAGAAGGTCACTATGTAATGACAAGAACTAATACCAATCCTACTGAAACTATTCTGTAAAATAGAAGAGAAGCAAATGCTTTCAAACTCATTGTAAGAAGCCAGAATTACCCTGACCTTAATACCAAAGACAAGTCAAATAAAGAAAACTGAAGGCCAATATTTCTGATGAATATTGATGCAAAATCCTCAAAAAAATATGAGCAAACCAAATTCAACAATACATTAGAAAGATCCTTCATTAGGGGCAGAAGTGTGGGGAAAGGAAGGAGAGATCAGATTGTTGCTGTGTCTGTGTAGAAAGGGGTGGGCATAGGAGACTCCATTTTGTTCTGACTAGGAGAAATTCTTCTGCCTTGGGATGCTGTTGATCTATGGCCTTTCCCCCAACCCTGTGCTCTCTGAAACATGTGCTGTGTCAACTCAGGGTTAAATGGATTAAGGGCGGTGCAAGATGTGCTTTGTTAAACAGATGCTTGAAGGCAGCATGCTCTTTAAGAGTCATCACCACTCCCTAATCTCAAGTACCCAGGGGCACAAACAGTGCAGAAGGCCTCAGGGTCCTCTGCCTAGGAAAACCAGAGACCTTTGTTCATGTGTTTATCTCCTGACCTTCTCTCCACTATTATCCTATGACCCTCCCATATCCCCCTCTCCGAGAAACACCCAAGAATGATCAATAAATACTTCATAAATAAAAAAAAAAAGAGAAAGATCCTTCATTATGACCAAGTGGAATTTATCCTAGGGATATAAGGATAGTTCAACATATGCAAATCAAGCAATGTGGTATGTCTTATCAATAGAATGAAGAACAAAAACCATTTATTTCAACTGATGCTGAAAAAGCTTTTGATATATTCAACATCCCTTGATAATAAAAAAAATCCTCTCAAAAAAACTGGACATACAGAGAACATACCTCAACATAATAAAATTCATGTATGACATACCTATAACTAGTATCATACTGAATGGGGAAAAACTGAAAGTCTTGCCTCTAATATCTGTAACAGAACAAGGATGCCCACTTTCACCACTGTTATTCAACATATTAGAGGAAGTCCTAGCTAGAACATTCAGACAAAAGAAATAAATAAAGGACATCCAAAGTGGAAAAGAAGAAGTCAAATTATTCTTGTTTGCAGATAATATAATCTTATATTTGGTAACATCTAAAGACTCCACCAAAAAACTATTAGAACTAATAAACTATTAATAATTCAGTAAAGTTGCAGGTACAAAGTCAGCATACAAAAACCAATAGCATTGCTATAAGCCCACAGTGAACAATGTGAAAAAAATAATCTCATTTGCAATGACTACAAATAAAATTAAATATCTAGTAATTAACTTAAAGTGAATGATTCCCCATAATAAAAATTATAAAACATTGATGAAAGAAATTAAAGAGGACTCCAAAAAGTGAACAGATATTCTATTTTCATGGATTCAAAAAAATAATACTGTTAAAATGTCTACATTACCAAAAGCAATCTACAGATTCAGTGCAATCCCTATCAAAATACCAAAGACATTCTTCACAGACATAGAAAAAAAAATCCTGAAATTTATATAGAACCACTAAAGACTTAGAATAGCCAAAGTTATCCTAAGAAAAAATAACAAAACTGGAGGAACTACATTACCTGACTTCAAATTATACTGCAGAGCTATAGTCACCAAAAGAGCATGGTATTAGCATAAAAACAAGACATAGACCAATAGAACAGAAAAGAGAACCCAGAAACAAATCCACTCACCTAGAAACTCATTTTTTATGAAGGTGGCAAAAATATACACTGAGGAAAAGACAGTCTCTTCAATAAGTGGTTCTGGGAAAACTAGATATCCATATGCAGAAGAATGAAGCTGGACTCCTGTCCCTCACCATACTAAAAAAAAAATCAAAATGGATTAAAGACTTAAGTTTAAGACTTCAAACTATAAAACTGCTACAAGAAAACATTGGGGGGACTCTCCATGACATCAGTCTGAGCAAAAATTTCTTGAGCAATACCCCCACAAACACAGGCAACCAAAGCAAAAATGGGCAAATGCGATCACAACAATTTAAAAAGCTTCTGCATAGCAAAGGATGCAATCAACAAAGTGAAGAGACAACCCACACAATGGGAGAAAATACTAGCAAACTACCCATCTGACAAGGGATTAAAGGGGATTAATAACCAGAATATCAAAGAGCTCACACAACTCTATAGGAAATAATCTAATAATCTGATCAAAAAATGGGCAAAAGATCTGAATAAACATTTCTTCAAAAGAAAAAATATAAATGGCAAACAGGTATATGAAAAGGTTCTGAACATCATTGGTCATCAGAAAAATGCAAATCAAAAGTACAATAAGATAGTATCTCAGCCCAGTTAAAATTGCTTACATACAAAAGACAGGCAATAACAAATGCTGGTGAGGATGTGGAGGGAAAATATAAAACCCTTTTACACTGTTGGTGGAAATGTAAATTTGTAAAACCGCTATGGAGAACAGTTTGGAGGTTCCAAAAAAATCTGAAAATAAAGTTATCATATGTTCCAGTAATCCCACTGCTGAGTATATACCCAAAAGAAAAAAAATAAGTATACCAAAGATGCATCTACACTCCCATGTTTATTGAAGCACTATTCACAACAGGCAAGATTTGCAAGCAACCTAATTGTCCATAAACAGAAGAATGGATAAATAAAATGTGGTACTCATACATGGCAAAGTACTATTAAGCCATAAAAAAATGAGATCCTATCATTTGCAATGACATAGATGGAACAAGAGGTCACTATGTTAAGTGAAACAAGCCAAAGACAGAAAAACAAATATGGCATATTTTCATTTATTTATGGGATAAGAAAATAAAAACAATTAAACTCATGGAGATAGAGAGTAGATGGATGGTTATCAGAGATGGAGAATGGTAGTTAGGGTGGGGGAAAGGTGAGGATCATAATGTGCACAAAAAAATAGTTAGAAGGGATGAAGACCTGCTGTCTGCTAGCACAAGAGGATAACTATAGTCACATACACAATTAAACAACAATTTAATTGTGCATTTTAAAATTTTATTTCATTTTAAGTTCCAGGATACATGTACAGGATGTACAGGTTTGTTACACAGGTAAACCTTTGCCATGGTGGTTTGCTGTACCCATTAACCCATCACCTAGGTATTAAGCACCGCAGGCATTAGCTATTTATCCTGATGCTCTCCCTCCCCCCAACCCTCTTACAGGCCCCAGTGCGTGTTGTTCCCCTCCCTGTGTCCATGCGTTCTCATTTTTCAGCTCCCACTTATAAGTGAGAACATGGGGTGTATGGTTTTCTGTTCCTGTGTTAGTTTGCTAAGAATAATAACCCTCAGCTCCATCCATGTCTCCGCAAAGGACATAATCTCGGTCCTTTTTATGGCTGCATAGTATTCCATGGTGTATATGTGCCACATTTTCTTTATCCAATCTATCATTCATGGGCATTTGGGTTGATTCCATGTCTTTGCTATTGTGAATAGTGCTGCAATTAACATAAGCATGCATGTATCTTTATAATAGAATAATTTATATTTCTTTGGGTATATACATGTTAATGGGATTGCTGGGTCAAATGGTATTTCTGCTTCTAGGTCTTTGGGGACTCACCACACTGTCTTCCAAAATGGTTGAACTAATTTACATTCCCATCAACAGTGTAAAAGCATTCCTATTTCTCCACAGCCTAGCAGCATCTGTTGTTTCTTGACTTTTTAATAATCGCCATTCTGAGTGGCATGAGATGATATCTCAATGTGGTTTTGATTTGCATTTCTCTAATGATCAGTGATATTAAGCTTTTTTTCATATGTTTGTTAGCCACATGAATGTCCTCTTTAGACAAGTGTCTGTTCATGTCCTTTGCCCACTTTTAATGGGGTTTTTTCCTGTAAATATGTTTAAGTTCCTAATAGATTCTGGATATTAGACCTTTGTCAGATGCATAGATTACAAAAATTTTCTCGCATTGGCTAGGTTGTCTGTCCACTCTGATGATAGTTTCCTTTGCTATGCAAAAGCTCTTTAGCTTAATTAGATCCATTTGTAAATTTTGGCTTTTGTTGTCATTGATTTGAGGTTTTTGTCATAAAATATTTGCCTGTGCCTATGTCCTGAATAGTATTGCCTAGATTTTCTTCCAAGGTTTTTATAGTTTGGGGGTTTTTTTATTATTATTATTATTATACATTAAGTTCTGGGATACATGTGCAGAACGTGCAGGTTTGTTATATAAGTATACACGTACCATAGTGGTTTGCTGCACCCATGAACCCATCATCTACATTAGGTATTTCTCCTAATGCTCTCCCTCCCATAGCCCCCCACCCCCAACCAGCTCCAGTGTGTGATGTTCCCCTCCCTGTGTCCACGTGTTCTCATTGTTCAACTCCCACTTATGAGTGAGAATATACTGTGTTTGGTTTTCTGTTCCTGTGTTAGTTTGCTGAAAATGATGGTTTTCAGCTTCATCAATGTCCCTTCCAAGGGCTTGAACTCATCTTTTTATGGCTGCATAGTATTCCATGGTGCATGTGTGCTACATTTTCTTTATCCAGTCTATCATTGATGGACATCTGGGTTGGTTTGAAGTTTTTGCTATTGTGAGTAGTGTTGCAATAAACATACGTGTGCACGTGTCTTTATAGTAGAATTATTTATAATCCTTTGGGTATACATCCAGTAATGGGATTGCTGGGTCAAATGGTATTTCTGGCTCTAGATCCTTGAGGAATCATCACACTGTCTTCCACAATGGTTGAACTAATTTACACTCCCACCAACAATGTAAAACCATTCCTATTGGCTGGGCGTGGTGGCTCACACCTGTAACTCCACCACTTTGGGAGGCCAAGGCGGGCGGATCACGAGGTCAGGAGATCGAGACCATCCTGGCTAACACGGTGAAACCCTACTACTAAATAATACAAAAAATTAGCCAGGCATGGTGGCAGGCACCTGTAGTCCCAGCTACTCGGGAGGCTGAGGCAGGAGAATGGCGTGGACCTGGGAGGCAGAGTTTGCAGTGAGCCAAGATCATGCCACTGCACTCCAGCCTGGGTGACAGAGCGAGACTCCATCTCATGACGAGTTAATGGGTGCAGCACACCAACATGGCACATGTATACATATGTAACTAACATGCACGTTGTGCACATGTACCCTAAAACTTAAAGTATGATAAAAAATAAAATAAAACAAAATAAAATACATCTATATTTATATAACAAAAAAATAAAAAGCATTCCTATTTCTCCACATCCTCTCCAGCATCTGTTGTTTCCTCACTTTTCAATGATCGCCATTCTAACTGGCATGAGATGGTATCTCATTGTGGTTTTGATATGCATTTCTCTGATGACCAGTGATAATGAGCATTTTTTCATGTGTCTGTTGACTGCATAAATGTCTTGTTTTGAGAAGTGTGTTCATATCTTTCGCCCACTTTCTGATGGGGTTGTTTGATTTTTTCTTGCAAATTTGTTTAAGTTCTTTGTAGATTCTGGATATTAGACCTTTGTCAGATGAATAGATTGCAAAAAATTTCTCCCATTATGTATGTTGCCTGTTATGGCTGATGATAGTTTCTTTCACTGTGCAGAAGCTCTTTATTTTCATTAGATCCCATTTGTCAATTTTGGCTTTTGTTGCTATTGCTTTAGATGTTTTAATGATGAAGTCTTTGCCCATGCCTATGCCCTAAATGGTATTGCCTAGGTTTTCTTCTAGGGTTTTTATGTTTTTAGGTCTTACATTTAAGTCATTAACCCATCTTGAGTTAATTTTTGTATAAGGTGTAAGGAAGAGGTCCAGTTTCAGTTTTCTGCACATGGCTAGCTAGTTTTCCCAACAAAATTTATTAAATAGGGAATCCTTTCCCCATTGCTTGTTTTTGTCAAGTCTGTCAAAGATCAGATAGTTGTACATGTATGACGTTATTTCTGAGGGCTCTGTTCTGTTCCATTGGTCTATATATCTGTTTTGGTACCAGTACCATGCCGTTTTGGTGACTGTAGCCTTGTAGTATAGTTTGAAGTCAGGTAGCGTGATGCCTCCAGCTTTATTCTTTTTGCTTAGGATTGTCTTGACTATACAGGCTCTTTGTTGGTTCCATATGAACTTTGAAGTAGTTTTTTCTAACTCTGTGAAGAAAGTCAATGGTAGCTTGATGGGGATAGCATTGAATCTATAAATTACTCTGGCAGTATGGCCATTATCATAATACTGATTCTTCCTATCCATGAGCATGGAATGTTTTTCCATTTGTTTGTGTCCTCTCTTATTTCCTTGAGCAGTGGTTTGTAGTTCTCCTTGAAGAGGTTCTTTACATCCCTTATAAGTTGTACTCCTAGGTATTCTATTCTCTTAGTAGCAATTGTGAATGGCAGTTCACTCATGATTTGGCGCTCTTTTTATCTATTATTGCTGTATAGGAATGCTTGTGATTTTTGCACATTGACTTTGTATCCTGAGACTTTGCTGAAGTTGCTTATCAGCTTAAGGAGATTTTGGGCTGAGACGATGGGTTTCCTAAATATATAATCATGTCATCTGCAAACAAGAGACAATTTGACTTCCCCTCGTTCTAGTTCAATGCACTTTATTTCTTTCTCTTGCCTGATTGCCCTGGCCAGAACTTCCAGTACTATGTTGAATAGGAGTGGTGAGAGAGGGCATCCTTGTCTTGTGCCGGTTTTCAAATGGAATGCTCCCAGCTTTCGCCCATCCAGTATGATATTCGCTGTGGGTTTGTCATAAATAGCTCTTATTATTTTGAGATACTTTCCATCAATACCTAGTTTCTTGAGAATTTTTAGCGTGAGAAGGTGTTGAATTTTATCAAAGAACTTTTCTGCATCTGTTGAGATACCCATGTGGTTTTTGTCATTGTTTCTGTTTTTGTAACGGTTTATATTTATTGATTTGTGTATGTTGAAACAGCTTTGCATCCCAGGGATAAAGCTGAGTTGATCATGGTGGATAAGCTTTTTGATTTGCTACTGGATTCGGTTTGCAAGTATTTTATTTAAGATTTTCGCATCGATGTTCATCAGGGATATTGGCCTGAAATTTTCTTTTTTGTTGTGTCTCTGCCAGGCTTTGGTATCAGGATGATGCTGGCCTTGTAAAATGAGTTAGGGAGGATTCCCTCTTTTTCTATTGTTTGGAATAGTTTCAGAAGGAATGCTACCAGGTCCTCTTCATACCTCTGGTAGAATTTGGCTGTGAATCCATCTGATCCTGAGCATTTTGGTTGGTAGGCTATTAATTACTGCCTCAATTTCAGAACTTGTTATTGGCCTAATCAGGCATTTGAATTTTTCCTGATTTAGTCTTGGGAGGGTGTATGTGTCCAGGAATTTATCCATTTCTTCTAGATTTTCTAATTTATTTGTGTAGAGGTTTTTATAGTATTCTCTGACAGTAGTTCATATTTCTGTGGGATCAGTGGTGACATCCCCTTTATCATTTTTTATTGTATCGATTTGATTCTTCTCTCTTTTCTTCTTTATTAGTCTGGCTAATGTTCTATCTATTTGTTAATCTTTCTTAAAAACCAGCTCCTGGATATATTGTATTTTTTTGAAGGGTTTTTCATGTCTTCAATCAATCGTAGGTTTGGGCTTTTTATGAATTCCCATATTTCTTGGAGGCTTTGTTCATTCTTTTCATTCTTTTTTTCTCTATTCTTGTCTTCATGTCTTATTTCAGTAAGGTGGTCTTCAAACTCTGATATACTTTCTTCTGCTTGGTCATTTCGACTGTTGATACTTGTGTATCCTTCAAGAAGTTCTTGTGCTGTGGTGCTGTGTTTTTCAGCTCCATCAGGTCATTTATGTTCCTCTCTAAACTGGTTATTTTAATTAGCAATTCCTCCAACCTTTTATCAAGGTTCGTAGTTTCTTTGCATTGGGTTAGAACATGCTCCTTTAGCTCATCATAGTTTTTTATTATCCATCTTCTGAAACCTACCTCTGTCAATTTGTCAATCTGATCCCTTGTCCAGTTCTGCGCCCTTGATGGAAAGATGTTGCCATCATTTGGAGAAGAGGCACTCTGGCCTTTTAGGTTTTCAGCATTTTTTCACTGATGCTTTCTCATCTTCATGAGATTGTCTAGTTTTGGTTTTTGAGGCTGCAGACCCTTGGATGGGGTTTTGTGTGGGCCTGTGTGTTGTTGTTGTTGTTGTTGTTGATGCTGTTGTTGTTGCTTTCTGCTTGCTTTTTTTTTTTCTTCAGTAGTCAAGTTCCTCTTCCATAGGGCTGCTGCAGTTTGCTAGGTGTTCACTTCAGGCTCTATTCATCTGATTCACTCCCGTGCCTGGAGATGTCACTTAAGGAGGCTGGAAAACAGCAAAGATGGGTACCTGCTTTTCTTCTGGGATCTCTGACCTTGAGGGGCACCAACCTGATGCCAGTAGGATTGCTCCTGTATAGGGTGTCTGACAACCCCTGTTGGAGGGTCTCACCCAGTTGGGTGGCACAGGGAGTAGGAGATAGGAACAATAGGCACTGGGGACTACTAGAGGGGAGAAGAAGCGAGGGGGAAAACATTGAAAAAGTACTTGTTGGGCACTATGCTGACTACCTGGGTAACGGGATCATTCGAACCCCAAACCTCAACATCACACAATATACCCATGTAGCAAATCTGCACATGGACGCTCTGAATCTAAAATAAAAGTTGTAATTATTTAAAAATAACCTATTGTGTATAATGTTCACTATTTGGGTGACAGGTACACTGGAAGCCCAAACCTCATCATTATACAATATATCCATATAACAAACTTGAACTTGTACCCCTCAAATCTAAAATTTTTTAAAAAAGAGAAAAATAATAAAAGGCAGCATAATCATGGTTTCATATATTATTTTGCCCTTAACGGGGGGGAATTCTGTGATTTGCCACAAAATGGATGAATCTCTAGGACATTATGCTAAGTAACATAAGCCAGGCACAGAAAGATCTCACTCATAGGTGGAATTTAATAAAGCTGAACTCATACAAGTAAAGAGTAGAATGATGGTTACCAGAAGCTGGAGGGTAGGGAGGGAGTGAACGGGGAGTTGTTGATGAAAGGGTGCAAAGTTTCAGATGGACAGCAAGAACAGGGTTTAAGATCTGTACACCAGGGTGATTATAGTCAATAATATTGTATTGCATATTTTGAAATAATTAAATTGGCAAATTTCAAATGTCTTACCATAAAAAGATAGGTAAGTTTGGTGGCAAATATGTTAATTAGCTTGATTTAAGCGTTCCGCATTTTATGCATATGTCAAAGCATCACATTGTACCTTATAAATATATATATTTATGATTTGTTAATAAAAGTATTAATTTAGAAAAGAATTTAAACTTAAGGGTACAAAGAAGAAAAGAGGAAATGAAAGTAGAAAATGACATGTTAATATTAAAAATGGACTGAGATTCCTAACCATTAAGATGTTTATTCATTGGCAACAAAACCAAACTCCTAATCTTACCTTTATCTGCAGTATTTGGTGATGGTCACTTGTTTTGTCTTCCACTAGGTTTCTGCTTGATTTCTTCACCTCCTATAGCACTCTGTTTCTTTCTATGTCTAGTCTCAATCTCAGCACTGGCAGTGTTGGAGTATTGAGAGCATTATCAATGTCAGAAGTTGTTGGGAGCATTTTCAGAGATGGAAGTGTTGGGAGCACTGTGAGAAATAGAAGAGCTTGGAGTACTGTAAAAACTTGATGGTCTGTGAGTACTATCAGATGATCTGGGAGTTCTGTCAGAGGTGGCAGTCTTGGGAGTATGATTAGTGCTAGAAGGGTTCAGAATGCCATCAGAGGTAGCAAGGCTCAGAGTAGTGTCTGAGATGGAAATGCTAGGGACATGGTCAATGGAAGAATTGCTGGGAGTTTTGTCAGCAATGTTAGTGCTTGGAGGGCTGTGAACAGTGTAAGTACTGGGAGTATTGTCAGTGTACATGTTTACATTGCTCGCAGTATAGGTACCTGGAGTATTGTCCACAGTGTAGGTGCTCAAAGTATTGTCAACAGTGTAGGTGATTGGAGCATTGTCCACAGAGTAAGTGCTTGAAGTGTTGTCAAGAGTGTAGGTGGTTGGAGCATAGTTAACAGTGCTTGGAGTACCAGAAATATTGAAAAAATCATTAGTTTTGTTCACAAGTAAAGAAGTGTTGTTAGCCACATAGCTATTCCTTTGTCCACCAACTTTTCTAGTTTTTTTCTTCATATGTTCTCCCATTTTAGCAGCTCTTTCATCAAGTTGGTTATAATTTGCTATTCCATGGGAATAGGTTTCTAAAAGAGAAAATGGAATTCTGTTTAATAATTATAATAATTACATATCTCAAGGCTTTTGTTTTTAGAGATAGGGTCTCATTCTGTCACCCAGGCTGGAGTACAGTGGCTCAGTCATAGCTAACTGTAATCTTGAACTCCTGGGTTCACGGGATCCTCCTGCCTTGGCTTCCCAAAATATTGGGATTACAGGCACGAGCCACTGTGCCTGACAAGGTCTTTTATTTATTTATTTATTTTTCAAATCTAGTTAACAAAAGAACATTGATAAGCCATGCTTGGCTTTAAAAAAAATTTTACTTTGCTTTAATACAGGCATTAGGGATGTGTGTGTGTGTGTATGCATGTGCAGATTTATAATGTATTGATATGTACAGATAGAGAAAATGAGCAAATACAGTGTTTTCCTAGGTAGTAACTTTACTTCCAAGTGTTATGTTCTTAAATCTAATTTTGAGCTTCCAGTGTCTTTTACATTTTTAGTATATGGCATTAATCAAAACATTTTTAATAATTTTTCAATCTGATATTACAGATCCAGTAAGTAAAAATAAATACCACAAATTACATGCTAGATCAAAGTACAGCAAACACTTAAAGAAAATTTGAATTTATAGAACATTTGCCCAAGATATAAACCTTAGACAAAATGCTTATGCACAAGCGTTTCGCCTAAGGATTGTCATCAATCCTAATATAAATGCATTAAATGCAATCATTTATGGAAGTGTTACTATCTTCCTCTTTTCATTTTAGTAAGTATCCAAGGTTGCTGATTTTAATAAACTCAAAATATTTCCTGTTTAAGAAAATTATATACTACCATGATGCTCTTGGTATATAAACGTTGCTGGTAGTGGCGGGAGCGGTGGTGGTTGTAGTGGCGGCCACAGCTGCTATGGCACAGACTCTTGGATGTAAGTGGTGGAAATTCCTCTTGAGCTGAGGGATACACAAGCTGAGGGGCTCCTGGGTACAAAGGAGAGGATGGTGTTATGAAGGTGTTCTTGTTGTATAGGTGCAGAAATGGATGTGTGATAGTTATCTGAGAACAATGATAATTTTGCGAATCCCATTTTCTTCTACTAGCTAAAATGGAAGAAAGAATAATATAAAAATATTAGAATCCATAAAAATCAGCATTTTGCTCTATTAAGCTTTGTATTTATTTTATATGCTTTTAATTTAGAAACAAAAAACAATAATCAAGTGAAACTATAATGTCAAGCAGGAGGCAAGGTAATTCTTTTTCCCCACATGTATTGCTTTTAAAGAGGTTTATTTTTATTTTTATTTTTATTTTTATTTTATTTTACTTTTTTTTGAGATGGAGTCTCGCTCTGTCGCCCAGGCTGGGGTGCAGTGGCGCAATCTCGGATCACTGCAAGCTCCGCCTCCCGGGTTCACGCCCGTCTCCTGCCTCAGCCTCCCGAGTAGCTGGGGCTACAGAAAAGAGGTTATTTTTTGACAATAGATAATATATTGACATGGTTCAAAACCATAAAGTATAAATAAGTGTATGATTAAAAGTTTCCCGGCAGGGTGCCGTGGTTCACGCCTGTAATCCTTGCACTTTGGGAGGCCGAGGTGGGCGGATCACCTAAGGTGAGGAGTTTTGAGACCAACCTGGCCAACATGATGAAACCCCCTCTCTACTAAAAAAAAATACAAAAATTAGCTGGGCATGATGGCGGGCGCCTGTAATTCCAGCTACTCGGGAGGCTGAGGCAGGAGAATCGCTTGAACCCGAGAGGCGGAGTTTGCAGTGAGCCGAGATCGCGCCACTGCACTCCAGTCTGGGCGACAGAACGAGACTCTGTCTAAAAAAAAAAAAAAAAAAAAAAAAGTTTCCCTCCTAACCCTATCTGTTCAATACCTTCCCAACAGATAACTACTGTTCTTACTTTCTTATGAATCCTTCCAGAATTTCTTTATGCCTATACAAGCAAATAAGAATGCATATTCTTATTTTTCCTTTTTTTATTACATAAAAGGTAGAATTGTGTGATTTTGTAACTTCAACTCAGCATTAATCTTGAAGGCCTCTCTGTATAAGTAGATAGAGCTTCTCTATTATTTTTTTTCTGCATAGCCGAAGAGTGCTCCCTAATGTGGATGTACTATACAGTCACCCATTGACAAGCACGTGGGCTGTTTCCAGACTTTTGTGGTTATAAACAGTATTGTAATGAAAATCTTGTATATTTTTCATTCCAAATTTGTGAAAATATATCTGTAGGATAAATTTCTTAAAGTGGAATTTGTAGGTGAAAGGATTATGCATTCGTATTTTCATTAGATGTTGCCCAATGGATAATTCCATTAAGAATTAAACCACATTAAATTTATTTATTTAGCATGTTATTCATCTCCACAGCTGTGCAATAAACACAACGAAATAAGCCACTGAGGCAAACACTGTGAAGAAGCAGAAAAAGTCATATTTTCAATTATAAAAATTTCCTAGGCTATAGAATATCTTATTAGTCTTTATAGGAGTTATAACTTCCTGCTCATTTTAGGCACTTTACAAATATTTAAGGAATTTCTTAAAAGTGCCCCTAGTAGTCTGGGAATGAAATACTTCTGAACTGAAAATGCAAAGTAATTTTAGTGACTAAAGCACACACATTATCAGAAACCATTAGTGTAACAATTTTAATAGATAAGACGGGTGAAAGTACTGAGAAACCAAAAAAAAACAAAAAGTAAGATTAGTGAATATTAAGAGATCCAAATTCGCTGGACGAATTAAACATCGTTTATAAGGCAATCTAAAAGAGGACTGGTTTTAAAGCTTTGGTTAAATGCCATAGCTTTTAGCAATGATGATAACAGTAAAATAAATAAATAAATAACATGCCAGAAGTTCTCTTATATAGTGACATAATGAAAAATGTTAAATGATAACTTAGAGCTAAACATCAAGTAAAAACCACAGTAGCATATCTGAGACATGTAGCCAGGAGGAAGATAGACTGATGGCAAAATACCAGGTGGTGACATCAGAGGTACATCAGCTGATCCTAAAAGAGAATTATTTTAATAAATACTGTAATAACATTAAACAAAGTCCTTTACAGGAGTCAGTTAATTTTGCACAGTCAAAACCAGCTCCAAGCTTTAATAATAGCTATTTTGAAAATATGTGTTGTTTACTCACAAACATGAGTCAGAGTGCAGATGAGTTGATGAAATTCATCACAACCAATGGAAAAATAACCAAGGCATGGTTTAAATTTAAATTATAAAAATATTGGTAATTCCTACTGCTAATGAAAATCAACTATCATACCAGCCTTCTGGTATAATTGTACTTTTACTTATCTATTGTTTCTCACCCATCATGGTCATATATTGGGTAATAAAAAGTTTACTCTGGAACATAAAATATATTTCTTATAGTGACATTGCCTAATAAAACTTAAATGTTCATTTAAGGCTTTCCATAAATTATACTAAAGTGGTTTTTAGAAAACAGTATATTATAAAGAAGGACCCAATAATACTCATGTGATGCGCTACTTTCATACTATGTATTTTTATTATCTTAAACATATGATTGCATAGTATCTAAAATACAACACTGAATGGAGACTTTTAATGTTGTAATTCTTTTGTTTATCTGAAATTATTATAACCAATACTTAGTTCTAGAAATATATGTGGCTTTCAAGTCCTAGAATGGTAATTTACTTTTAATAATGGGAAAATAATAAATATGAATTCATGATAAATTTTGTATAGCAGCAATATGAAATCCATTGCTAGGTGATAATGTTTTTAGAAATTCTTGAGACAGCTCAAAATCCCTTTAGGATACAAAATAATTGGCATAAAACAGTCATCTCATTGAAATAATAATAAAGCTTATATGAAGCAAGTATTTATTAATTTTATATTACTACTGAAACAAGTCTATATGCTATATATTTGCTATCTACCTATCTATAGAAAGAGAGAGAGAGAGAGAGAGAGTGTGTGTGTGTGTGTGTGTGTGTGTGTGTGTGTATAATCACCCCTTCTACACATTGTTGTATCCTAAGTGTCCAGTAGAGGGCTGGTACATGCTAGACACTGAGTAAATACTTGTTGAATGTATGAATGAATGAGCTGTCTGAAGGCCTTAGCAGTCATTTCCTATAGGAGAATAGTCTAAAACTATAATCAGCTATCAATATCTCCAAAATCTGGACTTCAAATAGAATTTTGGAATTAATCTCATTCAATTTTAAAAAATACTTTACTTTTGTAGGTCTCTAGTAAGATTAGCATGATTAGCCCTGGTTATTCTATTGATGCTAACCTCCTATGAGGATTATATTTAAGAGCATTTAATCTGTCTCAAACAGTAAGTGGGCTACAGCAAAGTCATTTCACACTAATATTTAAGTTCACTCTATTTGGTATCAAATAACACAGGCCTAATTATGCTTTAACTGACCTTGAATATTCTGAATATTCTCATCATCAGACTTGATGGTAAGGGTCTCCCCAGGGTTAACTTGAACTAATATAATCTAAAATAATTCTTTAATGACTTCCTTTCCTATTACTCTATGAAAAATTATTATCTTTCTGAATAATATTTGGACTCACTAATTATGGGGGTCTCAAAGTGTTCAAGGAGAAGAGTACAATTGGATCAATGGACATTTAGATGAAATTTAATATCCATTAATAGGACCAGATCATCCCCCACCAAAGTAAAATGTAACATAATAAAGTCATTGAAAATGGGTGCATTAGCTAGGTGCAGTGGCTCATGCCTGTAATTCCAGCACTGTGGGAGGCCAAGGTGGGCGAGTTGCTTGAGCTCAGGAGTTTGAGACCAGCCTGGGTAAGATGGCAAGACCCTGTCTCTACTAAAAATATGAAAAATTAGCCGGGTGTGGTGGTGTGTGCCTGTGGTCCCAGCTACCATGGAGGCTGAGGTGGGAGGATCACTTGAACCCTAGGGATGAAGGTTGCAGTGAGCTGACATCATACCACTGCACTCCAGCCTAAGTGACAGAGTGAGACCCTGTCTTAAATAAATAAATAAATAAATAGAAAATGGGTGCATTCCATGGAATACTATGCAGCCATAAAAAGGAATGAGATCATGTCCTTTGCAGGGACATGGATGAAGTTGGAAGCCATTATCCTCAGCAAACTAACGCAGGAACAGAAAACCAAACATGCATGTTCTCATTTATAAGTGGGAGCTGAACAATGAGAACACATGGACACAAGGAGGGGAACAAGACACACTGGGGTGTGTCGGGAGAGAGAGGGTGGGGTGGGGTGGAGAGCATCAGGAAAAATAGCTAATGCATGCAGTGCTTAATACCTAGGTGATGGGTTGATAGGTGCAAAAAACCACCATGGCACATGTTTACCTATGTAACAAATCTGCACATCCTGCACATGTATCCCAGAACTTAAAATAAAATAAAATGGGTGCATTAACATAGAAAGATCAACTCCTTCTCTGTCCTGAAAAAAAAACCCCACAAGATGAAACACAAAACAGAGCTTCATATCTGAAGGCAAAATTCAGACATAGTTGTTGAGTACAGTACTGAGGACAAGAAGACTACTTGGTATATCTCTTGGGATGAATCAACATTTGTGAATAATTAGCAATATACTGTGTTGCAACAGTGGTGTCTAGATGACTAGATACCAGGAAACCAGTTTAAACTGTCTAGACCAGTTTAAAGCTGGACATCTACAATAAGACAACCTCTAATTAGGTTGGGTAGTCAAATTTCATCTTTTTAACTCATAGGGATGGATGCATGCTTATTTTGTTTACACATGACTTCTGAGAGTATTGCAGGAGTTTTAATCAAAGAAAGCAAATAATAAAAATAGTAGCAGTAGTAAGAATAATAACATACATTGCTCTCTTATGACATGCTAGGTACTGTTCTAAACATTATTCATGCATTAGCTCATTTAATCCTTACTATAACCATATGAAGTTATTTCATAAATGTTCATTATGTTATCATATATTGAGCATCTATTCTGTGATTTGCTTGTTCTGTGATTGTGTGGAATGTACAGTATCTTTCCTTTGCCATCCACCTGCCTGCCCTGAAGTTGCAAAGTAAGTTTTTCTTCTAAGGAAGGGCATTTAGAAATAAAACAAATAAGGCAATCAATGTAGGTATTTCCCAAGTTCTGGCTTGTACCCTGTGCATAGTCCTCCACCCTAACTCTTGGGCCTGCTATTATCATCTTGTGGTCAAAACAAAGAATTGACTTCAGATTTTTTTCCAATCATTCCCTAACCTAATTCACTCAGTACCCTATTGTTTTCTATATTTATTTTTATTACTCAGTTAATTCTACCACAGACAAGATTTTTCTCACATACCATCTTAATTGTTTGGTCTTTCAACTCTTGCATAATTCCCACAGAAAATTTCTGTCTAATCTGTGAAGCTCAGGAGAGAAAAAAACCTTTTCTTTTTTGGGGGGGAAGGATAAGGATATTTAATAGCAGCAATATAAGTAAATTTGTTTTTGCCTCTGCATATACTCTTTTTTTTTTTTTTTTTTGCTATTAGAGCATACTTCTTTTTTTTCTTTTTTTTTTTTCTTTTATTATTATTATTATTATTATTATACTTTAGGTTTTATGGTACATGTGCGCAATGTGCAGGTAAGTTACATATGTATACATGTGCCATGCTGGTGCGCTGCACCCACCAACTTGTCATCTAGCATTAGGTATATCTCCCAATGCTATCCCTCCCCCCCTCCCCCCACCCCACAACAGTCCCTGAAGTGTGATGTTCCCCTTCCTGTGTCCATGTGTTCTCATTGTTCAATTCCCATCTTTTTTTTTTTTTTAATTCAGGCTGCTCTCGGATCTGTTAATGAGTCTGGGTGCAAGTGGAGGGTCCAGTTTGCAACTTGGGGTTATGAAACTAACCACTTCAAACACAGTTGTGTGTTCTGAGCCTCTTATGGTTGTTACTCTAAAAATGTAATGACGATTGTAAACTTTCAAATATTTATCCTAACATACATGATAAATTGCAAACTTGGGTTTCAGACATATTTCCTATGAGCTAAGTATAAGAAATTTACTAATAAAAATTTTCTAATAGAGCAAAGTTGAGTCCCTGCAAATAATGATTCTCAAAGCACTCTTACCTGTTCCAAATGAAAGTGAACTAATGCTAGATTTTGAGGAGGCTATTTTGAAGCTTGAAGGCAAGGTCACTTTGTTGGCAAATAGGCAGACTGAAGGAATTATAAGTAGTGACCGATACAGACTGGAGAGTCTGGCTGGATATGGGGTGGTGTTTGTTTAGAATGAAGTTCTTACCTTAAAAACTAGGCCATGGATGGTTGTAGATCAACTAGGGTAAATGTAACTCCATCACCACTGTGAAGATAATCTGTGTTTACAATGGATCTCACACATATTTAAAAGCTAAGTAAGCAGTGCTAATCGTATACATTCAACTGACAAAAAAAGAGAAGCACAATTGAAATTTGGATAACTTTAACCCATTTTATGTGCATGCAAAATAGTGATTTAATAATTCATTACACTTTATTTGCATACCAAATTAATCCAGCTTTAAGAAATGAAATTTTACTATTTTACCATTGCACATTCTTCACGCTGTAATAGTGCAGACTTCCCTTCAACTAGTTTATTTTAAATAGTATAGATATGAAAAGCCTCAAAGAAACCATGAGTCATGAAATTTATTCATTCAGTCACCAAGAAAAATTTTCCTGGGGTGGGCACCTATCTGCTACAATGAATAGAGTGACTGCTGCCAAACTAATGCCTTCCTGAGCAAACAGTCACAAGTACCTAGGTGTGTTCTACCACCTTAAGAAACTCCTTCAGGCTACAGACTCTGAAATGTCCTCCAAAAAAAAGGTAAAAAGATTGATACTGCCAAGCACAGGCCACTCAGGGTGACCAGAGGTATCGGAAATAATATTTTCAATTAAAAATAATAATTTTTGTAAAGTGCATAATACCAGACAAATGCCACCATGCAAATTCATACAAAAGTCAATTTTACAAATAGCTTTTCATCACGTTACACCTTCCCATCCCCCTATCCAACACAGAAGGTTACATATTATAATACTTAGACTTAAAAATTTTAGCTGCTAGTTATAAAATAAATAAAACTGATCATTAAATGCAAATCAAAACCACAATGAGGTACCATCTCACACCAGTCAGAATGGCTATTATTTTATTGTTTTTGTTTCTTAAATTTTATTTTTCCATAAGTTATTGTGGTACAGGTGGTATTTGGTCACATCAGTAAATTTTTTAGTGGTGATTTGTGAGATTTTGGTGCATCCATCACCTAAGCTGTATACACTGCACCATACTTGTAGTCTTTTATCCCTCAGCCCTTCCCAATCTTTCCCCCCAAGCCCCCAAAGTCTGTCATATCATTCTTATGCCTTTGCATCCTCATAGCTTAGTTCCCACATATCAGTGAGAACATACAATGTTTGGTTTTCCATTCCTGAGTAATTTCACTTAGAATAATAGTCTCCAATCTCATCCAGGTCACAGCAAATGCTGCTAATTCATTCCTTTTTATGGTTGAGTAGTATTCCATCTTATATATATATCTACCACAGTTCTTTATCCACTCATTGATTGGTGGACATTTGGGTTGGTTTCACGATTTTGCAATTGTGAATTGTGCTGCTATAAACATGCATGTGCAAGCATCTTTTTCGTATAACGACTTCTTTTCCTCTGGGTAGATACCCAGTAATGGGATTGCTGGATCAAATGGTAGTTCTACTTTTAGTTTTTTAAGGAATCTCTGCACTATTTTCCATAGCAGCTGTACTAGTTTTCATTCCCACCAGCAGTATAGAAGTGTTCCCTGATGACTGCATCCATGCCAACGTTTACTGTTCTTTGATTCTTTGATTATGGCCATTCTTGCAGGAATAAGGTGATATTGCATTGTGGTTTTGATTTGCACTTCCCTGATAATTAGTGATGTTGAGCATTTTTTCATATGTTTGTTGGCCATTTGTATATCTTCTTTTGAGTATTGTCCATGTCTTTAGCTCACTTTTTGATGGGATTGTTTGGTTTTTTTCTTACTGATTCGTTTGAGTTAATTGTAGATTCTGGTTATTATTCCTTTGTCAGATGTATAGATTATGAAGATTTTCTCCCACTCTGTGGGTTGTCTGTTAACTCTGCTCACTCTTCCTTTTGCTGTGCAAAAGCTCTTTAGTTTAATTAGGTCCCAGCTATTTATCTTTGTTTTTATTCCATTTGCTTTTGGGTTTTTGGTCATGAAATCCTTGCCTAAGCCAATGTCCAGAAGGGTTCTTCCAATGTTATCTTCTAGAATTGTTATAGTTTCAGGTCTTAGGTTTAAGTCCTTAATCCATCTTGAGTTGATTTTTGTATAAGGTGAGAGATGAGGATCCAGTTTCATTCTCCTACATGTGGCTAGCCAATTATCCCAGCACCATTTGGTTGAAAAGGTAGTCCTTTCCCCACTTTATGTTTTTTGTTTGCTTTGTCAAAGATCAGTTGGCTGTATTTGGGTTTATTTTTGGGTTCTCTATTCTGTTCCAGTGGTCTATGCACTTATTTTTATGCCAGTACCATGTTGTTTTGGTGACTATGGCCTTATAGTATAGTTTGAAATCAGGTAGTGTGGTGCCTCCAGATTTGTTCTTTTTGCTTAGTCTTGCTTTTGCTATGAGGGCTCTTTTTTAGTTCCTTATGAATTTTAGAATTTTTTTTCTAATTCTGTGAAGAATGATTATGGTATTTTGATGGGGATTGCATTGGATTTGTAGAATGCTCTTGGCAGTATGGTCATTTTCACAATATTGATTCTACCCATCCATGAGCATGGGATATGTTTCCATTTATTTGTGTCTATGAATTCTTTCAGCAGTGTTTTGTAGTTTTCCTTGCAGAGGTCTTTTGACTCCTTTGTTAGGTATATTCCTAAGTATTTTATTTTTTCCAGCTATTGTAAAAGAAGCAGAGTTCTTGATTTGATTCTCCACTTGGTCGCTGCTGGTATATAGAAGAGCTACTGATTTGTGTACATTAATCTTGTATCTGGAAACTTTGCTGAATTCTTTTATCAGTTCTAGGATCTTTCTGGAGGAGTCCTTAGGGTTTTTAAGGCACACAATCATATTGTCAGCAAATAGGGACAGTTCATCTTCTTATTTACTGATTTGGATGCCCTTTGTTTCTTTCTCTTGTCTGATTGCTCTGGCTAGGACTTCCAGTATTATGTTGAAGAGGAGTGGTGAGAGTGGGCATCCTTGTCTTGTTCCAGTTCTCAGTGGGAATGCTTTCGATGTTTCACCATTCAGTATCATGTTGGCTGTGGGTTTGTCATAGATGGCTTTTATTACATTAAGGTATGTCCCTTGTATGCCGATTTTGCTGAGAGTTTTAATCATAAAGGGATGCCGGATTTTGTTGAATGCTTTTTCTGCATCTATTGAGATGATCATGTGATTTTTGTTTTTAATTCTGTTTATGTGGTGTATCACATTTATTGACTTGTGTATGTTAAACCATCCCTGCATCCCTGGTATGAAACCTACTTGATCGTGGTGGATTATCTTTTTGATATGTTGTTGGGTTCGGTTAGCTAGTATTTTGTTAAGGATTTTAGCATCGTAGAATGAATTAGGGAGGGTTTCTTCTTTCTCTGTCATGGTATAGTGTCAAAAGGATTGGCACCAATTCTTTGAATGTCTGGTCGAATTCTGCCGCGAATCCATCCAGTCCTGGACTTCTTTTTTGTTGGTAATTTTTATTTTTTTATTATTTTTTATTATACTTTAAGTTTTAGGGTACATGTGCACAATGTACAGGTTTGTTACATATGTATACATGTGCCATGTTGGTGTGCTGCACCCGTTAACTCATCATTTATATTAGGTACATCTCCTAATGCTTTCCCCCTCCAACCCCACGACAGGCCCCAGTGTGTGATGTTCCCCACCCTGTGTCCAAGTGTCCTCATTGTTCAATTCCCACCTATGAGTGAGAACATGTGGTGTTTGGTTTTCTATCCTTGTGACAGTTTGTTCAGAATGATGGTTTCCAGCTTCATCCATGTCCCTACAAAGGACATGAACTCATCCTTTTTTATGGCTGCATGTTGGTAATTTTTAAATTACCATTTCAATCTCACTGCTTGTTATTGAGATTAGATACATGTTCAGGGTATCTAATTCTTCCTGATTTAAGGTAGGAGGGTTGTATTTTTCCAGAAATTTATCCACTTCTTTCAGGTTTTCTAGTTTATGTGTGTAAAGGTGTTCATAGTAGCCTTGAACGATCTTTTGTATTTCAGTGGTGTCAATTGTAATATCTCCTGTTTCGTTTCCTAGTGAGGTTATTTGGATTTTCTCTCTTATTTTCTTGGTTAATCTTGCTAATGGTCTATCGATTTTATTTATCTTTTCAAAGAACCAGCTTTTTGTTTCATTTATCTTTTGTAATTTTTTTTGTTTTAATTTCATTTAGTTCTGCTCTGATCTTGGTTATTTCTTCTCCTGGGTTTTGATTTGGTTTGTTCCTGTTTCTCTGCTTCCTTGAGGTGTGACCTTAGATTGTCAGTTTGTGTTATTTCAGTCTTTTTGATGTAGGCATTTATGGCTATGAACTTTCCTCTTGGCACTGCCTTCGCTATATCTCGTAGGTTTTGGTTGGTTGTGTCCTTATTGTCGTTCAGTTTAAAGAATTTTTTAATTTCCATCTTTATTTCGTTTGTGACCCAATGCTCATTTAGGAGCAGGTTACTTAATTTCCATGTATTTGCATGGCTTCGAAGATTCCTTTAGAAGTTGATTTCCAGTTTTATTCCACTGTGGTCTGAAAGACTGCTTGATATAATTTCAATTTTCTTAAATTTATTGAGACTCGTTTTATGGCCCATCGTATGGTCTATCTTGGAGAAGATTTCATGTGATGTTGAGTAGAATGTGTATTCTGTGGTTGTTGGATGAAATGTTCTGTATATATCTGTTAAGTCCATTTGTTCCAAGGTATAGTTTAAATCTATTGTTTCTTTGTTGACTTTCTGTCTTGATAACCTGTCTAGTGCTGTCAGTGGAGTACTGAAGTCCCCCACTATTATTGTGTTGCTATCTATCTCATTTCTTAGGTCTATTAGTAATTGTTTTATAAATTTGGGAGGTCCATTGTTAGGTGTATGTATGTTTAGGATTGTGATATTTACCTGTTGGACAAGGCCTTTTACTATTATACAATGTCCCTCTTTGTCTCTTTTAACTGCTGTTGCTTTAAAGTTTTTTTTTTTCTGATATAAGAATAGCTATCCCTGCTTGATTTGGGTGTCCATTTGCATGAAATGTCTTCTTCCACTACTTTATTATAAGTTTATGTGAGTCCTTATGTGTTAGGTGAGTCTTCTGAAGGCAGCAGATAGTTGGTTGGTGAGTTCTTATCCATTCTGCAGTT
Organism: Pongo pygmaeus; assembly: GCF_028885625.2. Classification (NCBI taxonomy): domain Eukaryota; kingdom Metazoa; phylum Chordata; class Mammalia; order Primates; family Hominidae; genus Pongo; species Pongo pygmaeus. The sequence goes on along the minus strand of NC_072396.2, from coordinate 81,472,081 downwards.
CTGTATCTTTTAAGTGGAGCATTTAGGCCATTTACATTCCATGTTATTATTGAAATCTGAGGTATCATTGCATTCATCATGCTCTTTGTTGCCTCTGTACTTTGCTTTTTTTGTTTTGTTTTTTTAACTTGTACTTTTCTTCTATAGGTCCTGTGTGATTTATGCTTTAAAGAGGTTCTGTTTTGATGTGTTTCCAGGATTTGTTTCAAGATTTAGAGCTCCTTTTAGCAGTTCTTGTAGTGGTCATTTGATAGTGGCAAATTCTCTCAGCCATTGTTTGTCTGAAAAAGACTCTATCTTTCCTTCATATTTGATGCTTAGTTTTGCTGGATACAGAATTTTTGGCTGATAATTGTTTTGTTTGAGGAGACTGAAGATAGGGCCCCAAACCCTTCTAGCTTGCAGGGTTTCTGCAGAGAAGTGTGCTGTTAATCTGATAGGTCTTCCTTTATAGGTTACCTGGTGCTTCTGTCTTACAGCTCTTAAGATTCTTTCCTTCGTCTTAACTTTGGATAACCTAATGACAATGTGCCTAGCTGATGATCTTTCTGCAACTAATTTCCCAAGTGTTCTTTGTGCTTCTTGTATTTGGATGTTTAGATCTCTAGCAAGACTGGGAAGTTTTCCTTGATTATTCTCCCAAATATGTTTTGCAAGCTTTTAGAATTCTCTTCTTCATCAGGAACACTGATTATTCTTAGGTTTGGTCATTTAACATAATCCAAGACTTCTTGGAGGCTTTGTTCATATTTTCTTATTCTTTTTTCTTTGTCTTTGTTGGATTAGGTTGATTTGAAGACCTTGTCTTCAAGCTCTGAATTTCTTTCTTCTACTTGTTCAATTCTATTGCTGAGAGTTTCCAGAGCATTTTGCATTTCTATAAGTCTGTCAATGTTTTCTGCATTTTTCTTTTTTTTTTTTTTTTTTTTTTTGAGATGGCGTCCCTATCTGTCGCCCAGGCTGGAGTGCAGTGGTGCGATTTCGGCTCACTGCAAGGTCCACCTCCTGGGTTCACGCCATTCTCCTGCCTCAGCCTCCTGAGTAGCTGGGACTACAGGCGCCCGCCACCACAACCGGCTAATTTTTTGTATTTTTAGTAGAGACGGGGTTTCACTGTGTTAGCCAGGATGGTCTCGACCCTCCTGACCTTGTGATCTACCTGCCTCAGCCTCCCAAAGTGCTGGGATTACAGGCATGAGCCACCGTGCCTGGCCTTTTTCTTTAAGTTATCTATTTCCTTGGATATTTCTCTCCACTTCTTGTATTGTTTCTTTTTTGGATTTCCTTGTATTGGACTTCGCCTTTCTCATCTGCCTCCCTCATTAGCTTAATAACCAAGCTCCTGAATTCTTTTTTAGGTAAATCAGGAATTTCTTCTTGGTTTGCATCCATTGCTGGTGAAATAGTGTGATTTTTGGGGGTGTTGACGAGCCTTGTTTTGTCATATTACTAGGGTTGGTTTTCTGGTTCCTTCTCATTTGGGTGGGCTCTGTCAGAGGGAAGGTCTAGGGCTGAAGGCTGTTAAGATTTTCTTTGTCCCACTTGTGTTTCCTTGATGTAGTATTCTCCCCCATTTTCCTACGGATGTGGATTCCTGTGAGCCGAACTGCAGTAATTGTTGTCTCTCTTCTGGGTCTAGCCACCCAGCAAGTCTACCTGGCTCTGGGCTGGTACTGGGGGTTGTCTGCAGAGTCCTGTGATATGAACTGTCTATGGGTCTCTCAGCTGTGGATGCCCTTGCCTGTTCCTGTGGACATTGTGGGGAGGGGGTGCAGTGGACTTCATGAGGGTTCTTAGCTTTGGTGTTTAATACTCTATTTTTGTGCTGGTTGGCCTCTTGCTGGGAAGTGGCACTTTCCAGAGAGCAGTCAGCTGTGGTAGTATGGAGAGGGACCTGTGGTGGGTGGGACCCTAAAACTCCCAAGATTGTATGCCCTTTGTCTTCTGCTACCAGGGTGGTTAGGGAAGGACCATCAGGTAGGGGCAGGGCTAGGTGTGTCTCAGCTCAGATTCTCCTTCGGTGGGTCTTGCTGCAGCTGCTGTGGGGGATGGGGGGTGAGATTCCCAGGTCACTGCAGTTGTGTACCTAGGAGGATTATGGCTGCCTCTGCTGAGTCATACAGGTTGTTAGAGAAGTGGGGAAAGCCAGTGGTCACAGGCCTCACCCAGCTCTCACTCAAACTGCAGTGCCCATCTCACTCCTACCGTGCTCCACCCCCAACAGCCCGGGGTCTGTTTCCAGGCGGTGGGCAAGCCAGGCTTGAAAACTTGCCCCAGGCTTCCCTCCTCTCAGCTGCAAAAGAAAACGGCTTGGTTTTTCCCCTGCCTGTGAAGTCTGCATACCGTATTTGCACCTTCCCTGGAGTTGTGGCCAGGAGGCTTCTCTCCTCCTTCAAATTGTTATACAGTTCAGCTAGAGATTTTCTTCTCCTTGTGGAGTTTTATGCACTGTTCCTCTGGCTGCCCTCCCCATGGATCCCTGCGGTGCCAGGCAGGAATGGCCTGCTTGGGGACCCAGGGAGCTCCCAGGGCCTTTCTGCTGCCTCCTCTACCCCTGTATTTTGCTCCACTCTCTAAATTGACTCAGCTCCAGGTAGGGTCAGAAACTTCTCCCACAAACAGAGCTTCAGTTTCTCCAGTGGGGGGTGTGTGTTCAGGAGAGGAGGCTCTGCCTGTCCCACTTCTGCAGTTGGGGCACTCACAGTATTTGGTGTGTCTCCCGAGTCCTGCAGGAGCAGTCTGCTTCCTTCAGAGGGTCTGTGGGTCCTCTGCTGGTTTGTTTTTGCAGTTGATCTGAAGCTAAATTTCACAGTGCGAGCATCCGTACGCTGCTCTGTCCGAAGCTGCAATCTAGTCCTGCCTCCCGTCCACCACGATGATCCAGAATGGCTATTATTAAAAAGTCAAAAAATAACAGATGCTGGCAAGGTTGTGGAGAAAAAGGAATGCTTATACACTGTTGGTGAGAGTGTAAATTAGTTCAGCCATTGTGGAAGACAGTGTGGTGATTCGTCAAAGAGCTAACGACAGAAATATCATTTGACCCAGCAATCCCATTACTGGGTATATACCCAAAGGAATATAAATCATTCCATCATAAAGACATGTGCACACGTATGTTCACTGCAGCACTATTCACAATAGCAAAGACATGGAATCAACCTAAATGCCCATCAATGATAGACTGGATTTTTAAAATGTGGTACATATACACCATGGAATATTATGCAGCCAAAAAAAAAACAAAACAAAAAACAAGATTATGTCCTTTGCAGGGACATGGATGGAGCTGGAGGCCATTATCTTTAGCAAACTAATGCAGGAACAGAAAAACAAATACTACATGATCTCACGTATAAGTGGGAGCTAAATGATGAGAACACAGGGCCACATTGAGGGAAACTACACATTGGCGCCTTTTGGAGGATAAAGTGTGGGAGGAGGGAGAGGATAAGGAAGAATAATAGATACTAGGCTTAATAACTGGATGATGAAATAATCTGTACAACAAACCGCCATGACACAAGTTTACCTATGTAATAAACTTGCACTTGTACCCCTAAACTTAAAAGTTAAAAAAAGAAATAAAACTTTATACAACATATAACCAATTACATTCAAGTTTTTCACTTTAAGCCTCTAAATAAAGATGACAAATTCTAGGAAAAAAAAGTTGAGGATATTGTGTTTGTTAAAGTACAGTACAGACAACTGTACAATCTCTGACTTACTTGTTGCCTAGTTGTTTGGTGGGCATAGGAATTTCTCCTTCTTCCCCACTTGGGTTTTTTTTTTTTTTTTTCTACTGTGCCTCTCTCAGCTTGCTGTCTTTCAGATTGTACATAACTCTGCAGTCCAGAAGCTATTAGGAGTGGCTGGGTGTGCTCTTGCTATGTCTTCCACTGTATCCCTGACCCCATCTTGGTTCTATCTTTGAGCACATTTCTAAGCTCATCTTACTACTACTATAGCCTCCAACTTATAACTAGCTCCTATAATGAAATTCCCAGGAGAGCCAAAGTCTTAAATTTCCATTGCAATGTAAATACATTACTTGTGTACCCAAAGGCCTACCATCATGGGAAACTTTATTTTTCCCTAAAATGATCTAAGTGGAAAATGAAAAGGAGGATATGGAAGAGTCTTTTCTTCCTTGAGTCTAAACTTACCTAATAGGAAGTCTGCAAACTAAAGAAAATGGACCAGTTGATATTTAAGGTCCCCCTCAGCTCTAATCTACTTGTGATGCAGTGAATTTTGTGGCTTGGCCTGCGACCTACCACTATTTGGAAAACTATTTCTGTAGAAAAATGCATTCAGTTGGGAAAAAAATTACAGAACTTTAGAACTCAGAGTAGGTGTAAGTTGGGGTTTATATGTTTAGATAGCATATTTGAATTGAATTATAAGAAATAAGATATGATTAAAAAGAAACTTTCATATATATGTTATTATATTTTCCATTTTTACCACGGTTAGATATTGCCAATTCAATGTTATAGGAGATTTAGTATGATCACACATCTCAGAACCATGTAGAGTCCCTGAAATAATAGCAGATCTTGTTTGACTATCAGAAACCTAAAATAACAAAAATTCAAGTAGCATACTTAAAAATTATAATCTGTAAGTTATGATGCAGTCTTTCTCTAAGTCTTACTTGATGCTGAGCATATTGTTCTCCTCATATTAGGTGCTTAAATACTGTGATTAAACAATGGACCATTAATTTTATTTTTAACAATGTCACACTTGATCTTTACTTATTGAATTGCTAAAGGAGATTATCAAAGTTTTAACCAGGTAAAGCTTGAAATTAAAACTGTACTAGAGAATGTGTATGTTTTAGACTGACAAATTAAAAAGAATACTTAAATATGCACTTTAATTACTTACTACAGGTTTCCCAATGTTGAAACAACATGACTTTCCATTTTCTGCTTTGCTCTAAAAGTTAAAAAAGAGCAACCCAAAACAAAATATTACATTGGCAAAAACAAGAGAAAGGAGCTAGCTGTCTGTTATGCAACTACAAATACATAATCACCAAGAGTTCTACCAAACACCTAATAGCAATTAACATTAAAATATTTAAAATGCGAGGGTAGTCTAAAGGATATACTATTAAACAAATTTTAACAAAAGTCCCCAGTTTCAATAAAATCATGTTAACTGGTTAGGACTGTAGAATAATTCACAATCTTTTTACTAGCAGGCAACTAGAAAAAATTATGTGGTATACATATTTTGCATGAAAGTCATTTCTTCACGATTTTAAGAAGCAGCTTAGCTGGAGAACCAGAGTATGTAGGGATAAGTACATGGAGGTTAAAGTTCCTTTCAGTTGAGAACTGAAGCTACAGAACACCAAAATTTGTTGTTGTGGTTGCTATTCTCTAGCCTTTAAATGAGATCCTAATAACTAAAGGATATTTTGGTTTTCTGAATGTAAACCAAATTAACATCCAAAGTATAGATGAAAAAGATGGCTGACTGAGGCAGCTGAGATGTGCCTCTTCCATGAAGAGGAACCAAAATATTGAGTAAATTTTGATACTTTAAACAGATCTTTTGAGAGCAAACACTGAAATTTAATAGAGAGGCAATAGAAGACAGTGGTTGAAGAGGGAGGAAGCAGGGCTGCCTGCTCAGTGTTACTGGGTACCGGGAATGGATCCCAGACCCAGACTGGGCTCAAGGAAGCGGCGGTTTAAGGAACCCCAGGCACCACATTCCTGCTGTAGACCTCTGAGATCCTAGCTACAGGAGTTTCAATGACCTCCATAGACCTTTGGACTGGCAGGGGGAGTTGCCTGGAGAATAGGTAGAGGCACTGCTCGAACCCACGTGGAGACAAAAAGGCTTCAGTATGCTGGGCTCCTGCAGCAAAATTGACTGGGTGCCCACTCCCAAGGCTGTGCATCCTGCTCTAAGCAGCTGCAACTCCCGCTGTCTGGTGGGCCAGGAGAGAGTAGAGCCTAGGCACCGTCATACACCCAAGATAGGCCCCACCGCCATTGCCCATTGGCGCAGGACCAAAGTGCATCCCAACCACACTCCCGCACCCCCATCCCCCCGGCCATGTTTGCCGGTCCCTCCCAAGATTGCCTGCCTGGCTGTTCCTGCAGGGGATGCCCACAGCATAGCCTCCATTGCTTATTGCTCCCCACCCCCAGTGTTTTGTTTGTGGCCTGGGTCCCTCCCCCGTCACAGCCAGTGATTGACCTGGAGGGTCCAGGTGACAAATCCACTGGCCTGGCCCCAGTTCTCCAGGACTTGATCACACCACCCAGGGGTATGGGGATAAGATTTGTAGCCTGACCCTGAGTAAGGGAGGAGACTCCACTGTTACAACATAGAGAAGAGTGGTGCATGAGTTGGTATAGTGCCACAGGAGCTGGGCACCACTTCCTTTCTAATACTGGACTGGAAAGATTCTGGTCTGTTAGCCAAGGTTTCTGCCACAGGGCATTTCATGGTCCAGAATGCCTGGAATGGCATAGCAATCTGGGCATGGGAAGCCGGATGCCAGAGCTGCCGGGTCAGGGGTGTGGGAGGTGGGTGGTCCCCACAGCTGCCTGCTGAGCTCAAAACCTTTGGCTGTCCCTCTTCCCCTGAGTGGCTCTGTGACACAACCAGGGGATGCCCCCGTCCCTCCTTGGAGGGTTGTCCTGATGGCCTGAGAGTGGTCCTCAGACTCCCTTAAAGGTTGGCTCTTGCACCCACATTGGAAAGCCTGGTCATGGGCTCACCTGACCTAGCCCCACCCAGCTTTGCCCCATCCAGGTGCATTGGTGAAAGAGCATGTGATGGGACCCCTGGGAGCCTTATGCCCTGCCCATCACCAGGAACACCTGGGTACTTCCCTCAGTAGACAAAAGCCAAGTGAAAATTCCACTGCTATGGCTGCAACTGCCTCTCACCTGCAAGTGCCACCTACTGGCCAGGAGGTCAAACTGCATGGCCCATCACAACTTGTACAGAGCTCAGCCAGATAGTACCTTCAACCGCCGTCTACTGGCCTGCAGGGTAAACTGCACAGCCCAATATAATTTCTGCTGACAGAAATGCACAGCGCTGGGAAACAAGATAAGCCTCCTGAGGTACTTAACTCTGGTCTCTTCAGGAGAGAGTGAGCCTGACCACATGTACAGCACACTCCTACTACAACCTAAAAACAACTAGCATTTCAGAAAACCACTACACTAAGGCTATCTATAACCAAGGAATTCATAAAGAGCCTTGGCCCCCTGAAAGCACATAGAAACAAAACCAATGGGCCTTACCTAACATAAGGAGGGAAAAAAAAAGTCTCACCCTGACAAAAGTGAATTCAAAAGCAAGTGACAGCTTCTATAGATGACAAGAAAACAGCACAAGAACTCTAGCACCATGAAGAAATGTAATACAATCAGGACCACACTAGCTCTCTAGCAATGGATCCTAAAAAAAATGAAAACTTTGAAATGATAGAAAAAGAATTCAAGATATGAGTTATAAGAAAGCTCAATGAGATCCAAGAGAAAGTTGAAAATGAACACATAGAAAGCAGAAAAAACAATTCAGGAGATGAAAGATGAGACAGATGTAACAAAAACAACAGGAAACAGAAATTTTAGAAGTGAAAATTTCACTGAAGGAATTTCAAAACACATAAAAGCTTTAACAACAGACTAGACCAAGCAGAAGAAATAATTTCAGAGTTTGAAAGCCAGTCTTTTGAAGTAACCCACTTGGACAAAAACAAAAAAGAATTTTAAACAATGAACAAAGCCTTTGAGAAACATGGGATTATGTAAAGCTACAAAACCTATGACTTATAGGCATTTCTGAAAGAAGAGATGAAAAAGTGAGAAGTTTGTAAAATATATTTGAGGGAATAATTCAGGAAAATTCCCCTAATCTTCCTAAGGAGGTACACATCCAGACACAAGAAATGCAGAGGACACTGGAAGGTACTATACAAAACAAGCATGTGTTAGGCCGTTCTTGTATTGCTATAAAGAAATATCTGAGACTGGGTATTTTTTTTTATTATTATACTTTAAGTTTTAGGGTACATGTGCACAACATGCATGTTTGTTACATACGTATACATGTGCCATGTTGGTGTGCTGCACCCATTAACTCATCATTTAGCATTAGGTATACCTCCTAATGCTATCCCTCCTCACTCCCCCCACCCCACAACAGCCCCTGGTGTATGATGTTCCCCTTCCTGTGTCCATGTGTTCTCATTGGTCAATTCCCACCTATGAGTGAGAACATGCGGTGTTTGGTTTTTTGTCCTTGCGATAGTTTGCTGAGAAGGATGGTTTCCAGCTTCATCCATGTCCCTATAAAGGACACAAACTCGTCATTTTTCATGACTGCATAGTATTCCATGGTGTATATGTGCCACATTTTCTTAATCCAGTCTATCATTGTTGGACATTTGGGTTGGTTCCAAGTCTTTACTATTGTGAATAGTGCCGCAACAAACATACATGTGCATGTGTCTTTATAGCAGCATGATTTATAATCCTTTCAGTACATACCCAGTAATGGGATGGCTGGGTCAAATGGTATTTCTAGTTCTAGATCCCAGAGGAATTGCCACACTGACTTCCACAGTGGCTGAACTAGTTTGCAGTCCCACCAACAGTGTAAAAGTGTTCCTACTTCTCCACATCCTCTCCAGCACCTGTTGTTTCCTGACTTCTTAATGATTGCTATTCTAACTGGTGTGAGATGATATCTCATTGTGGTTTTGATTTGCATTTCTCTGATGGCCAGTGATGATGAGCATTTTTTCATGTGTCTTTTGGCTGCATAAATGTCTTCTTTTGAGAAGGGTCTGTTCATATCCTTTGCCCACTTTTTGATGGGGTTGTTTTTTTCTTGTAAATTTGTTGGAGTTCATTGTAGATTCTGGATATTAGCCCTTTGTCAGATGAGTATGTTACAAAAATCTTTTCCCATTCTGTAGGTTGCCTGTTCACTCTGATGGTAGTTTCTTTTGCTGTGCAGAAGCTCTTTAGTTTAATTAGATCCCATTTGTCAATGCCTATGTCCTGAATGGTAATGTCTAGGTTTTCTTCTAGGGTTTTTATGGTTTTAGGTCTAACATGTAAGTCTTTAATCCATCTTGAATTAATTTTTGTATAAGATTTTAAAAAGGGATCCAGTTTCAGCTTTCTACATATGACTAGCCAGTTTTCCCAGTACCATTTATTAAATAGGGAATCCTTTCCCCATTGCTGGTTTTTGTCAGGTTTGTCAAAGATCAGATAGTTGTAGATATGCGGCGTTATTTCTGAGGGCTCTGTTCTGTTCCATTGGTCTATATCTCTGTTTTGGTACCAGTACCATGCTGTTTTGGATACTGTAGCCTTGTAGTATAGTTTAAAGTCAGGTAGCGTGATGCCTCCAGCTTTGTCCTTTTGGCTTAGGATTGACTTGGCAATGGGGGCTCTTTTTTGGTTCCATATGAACTTTAAAGTAGTTTTTTCCAATTCTGTGAAGAAAGTCATTGGTAGCTTGATGGGGATGTTGTTGAATCTATAAATTACCTTGGGCAGTATGGCCATTTTCATGATACTGATTCTTCCTACCCATGAGCATGGAATGATCATCCATTTGTTTGTATCCTCTTTGATTTCATTGAGCAGTGGTTTGTAGTTCTCCTTGAAGAGGTCCTTCACATCCCTTGTAAGTTGGATTCCTAGGTATCTTATTCTATTTGAAGCATTTGTGAATGGGAGTTCACTCACAATTTGCCTCTCTGTCTGTTATTGGTGTATAAGAATGCTTGTGATTTTTGCACATTGATTTTGTATCCTGAGACTTTGCTGAAGTTGCTTATCAGCTTAAGGAGATTTTGGGCTGAGACAATGGGGTTTTCTAGATATATAATCATATCATCTGCAAACAGGGACAATTTGACTTCCTCTTTTCCTAATTGAATACCCTTTATTTCCTTCTCCTGCCTAATTGCCCTGGCCAGAACTTCCAACACTATGTTGAATAGGAGTGGTGAGAGAGGGCATCCCTGTCTTGTGCCAGTTTTCAAAGGGAATGCTTCCAGTTTTTGCCCATTCAGTATGATATTGGCTGTGGGTTTGTCATAGATAGCTCTCATTATTTTGAGATATGTCCCATCAATACCTAATTTATTGAGAGTTTTTAGCATGAAGGGTTGTTGAATTTTGTCAAAGGCCTTTTCTGCATCTATTGAGATAATCATGTGGTTTTTGTCTTTGGTTCTGTTTATATGCTGGATTACATTTATTGATTTGCATATGTTGAACCAGCCTTCCATCCCAGGGATGAAGCCCACTTGATCATGTTGGATAAGCTTTTTGATGTGCTGCTGGATTCTGTTTGCCAGTATTTTATTGAGGATTTTTGCATCAATGTTCATCAAGGATATTGGTCTAAAATTCTCTTTTTTGGTTGTGTCTCTGCCAGGCTATGGTATCAGGGTGATGCTGGCCTCATAAAATGAGTTAGGGAGGATTCCCTCTTTTTCTATTGATTGGAATAGTTTCAGAAGGAATGGTACAAGCTATTCCTTGTACTTCTGGTAGAATTCGGCTGTGAATCCATCTGGTCCTGGACTTTTTTTGGCTGATAAACTATTAATTATTGCCTCAATTTCAGAGCCTGTTATTGGTCTATTCAGAGATTCAACTTCTTCCTGGTTCAGTCTTGGCAGAGTGTATGTGCCGAGGAGTTTATCCATTTCTTGTAGATTTTCTAGTTTAATTGCATAGGGCTATTTATAGTATTCTCTGATGGTACTTTGTATTTCTATGGGATTGGTGATGATATCCCCTTCGTCATTTTTTATTGCATCTATTTGATTCCTCTCTCTTTTCTTCTTTATTTGTCTTGCTAGCAGTCTATCAATTTTGTTGATCTTTCAAAAAACCAGCTCCTGGATTCATTGATTTTTTGAAGGGTTTTCTGTGTCTCTATTTCCTTCAGTTCTGTTCTGATCTTAGTTATTTCTTGCCTTCTGCTAGCTTTTGAATGTGTTTGCTCTTGCTTCTCTAGTTCTTTTTATTGTGATGTTAGGGTGTCAATTTTGGATCTTTCCTGCTTTCTCTTGTGGGCATTTAGTGCTATAAATTTCCCTCTGCACACTGCTTGGAATGTGTCCCAGAGATTGTGGTATGTTATGTCTTTGTTCTTGTTGGGTTCAAGGAACATCTTTATTTCTGCCTTCGTTTCGTTATGTACCCAGTCGTCATTCAGGAGCAGGTTGTTCAGTTTCCATGTAGTTGAGCGGTTTTGAGTGAGTTTCTTAATCCTGAGTTCTAGTTTGATTGCACTGTGGTCTGAGAGATAGTTTGTTATAATTTCTGTTCTTTTACATTTGCTGAGGAGTGCTTTACTTCCAACTATGTGGTCAATTTTGGAATAGGTGTGCTGAAAAGAATGTATATTCTGTTGATTTGGGGTGAAGAGTTCTCTAGATGTCTATTAGGTCTGCTTGGTGCAGAGCTGAGTTCAATTACTGGATATCCTTGTTAACTTTCTGTCTCGTTGATCTGTCTAATGTTGACAGTGGAGTGTTAAAGTCTCCCATTATTATTGTGTGGGAGTCTAAGTTTCTTTGTAGGTCACTAAGGAGTTGCTTTATGAATCTGGGTGCTCCTGTATTGGGTGCATATATATTTAGGATAGTTAGCTCTTCTTGTTGAATTGATCCATTTACCATTATGTAATGGCCTTCTTTGTCTCTTTTGATCTTTGTTGGTTTAAAGTCTGTTTTATCCGAGACTAGGATTGCAACCCTTGCCTTTTTGTTTTCCATTTGCTTGGTAGATCTTCCTCCATCCCTTTATTTTGAGCCTATGTGTGTCTCTGTGCGTCAGATGGGTTTCTTGAATACAGCATACTGATGGGTCTTGACTCTTAATCCAATTTGCCAGTCTCTGTCTTTTAATTGGAGCATTTAGCTCATTTACATTTAAGGTTAGTATTGTTATGTGTGAATTTGACCCTGTCATTATGATGTTAGCTGGTTATTTTGCTCATTAGTTGATGCAGTTTCTTCCTAGCCTTCATGGTCTTTACAATTTGGCATGTTTTTGCAGTGGCTGGTACCGGTTGTTCCTTTCCATGTTTAGTGCTTCCTTCAGGAGCTCTTTTAGGGCAGGCCTGGTGGTGACAAAATCTCTCAGCATTTGCTTGTCTGTAAAGGATTTTATTTCTCCTTCACTTATGAAGCTTAGTTTGGCTGGATATGAAATTCTGGGTTGAAAATTCTTTTCTTGAAGAATGTTGAGTATTGGCCCGCACTCTCTTCTGGCTTGTAGAGTTTCTGCTGAGAGATCAGCTGTTAGTCTGATGGGCTTCCCTTTGTGGGTAACCCGACCTTTCTCTCTGGCTGCCCTTAACATTTTTTCCTTCATTTCAACTTTGGTGAATCTGACAATTATGTGTCCTGGAGTTGCTCTTCTCGAGTATTATCTTTGTGGCATTCTCTGTATTTCCTGAATTTGAATGTTGGCCTGCCTTGCTAGATTGGGGAAGTTCTCCTGGAGAATATCCTGCAGAGTGTTTTCCAACTTGGTTCCATTCTCCCTGTCACTTTCAGGTACACCAGTCAGACGTAGATTTGGTCTTTTCACATAGTCCCATATTTCTTGGAGGCTTTGTTCCTTTCTTTTTATTCTTTTTACTCTAAACTTCTCTTCACACTGCATTTCATTCATTTCGTCTTTCATCACTGATACCTTTTCTTCCAGTTGATCGCATCGGTTACTGAGGCTTGTGCATTCATCACGTAGTTCTCGTGCTGTGGTTTTCAGCTCCATCAGGTCCTTTAAGGACCTCTCTGCATTGGTTATTCTAGTTGGACATTCATCTAATTTTTTTTATAGTTTTTAACTTCTTTGCCATGGGTTTGAACTTCCTCCTTTAGCTCGGAGTAGTTTGATCTTCTGAAGCCTTCTTCTCTCATCAAAGTCATTTTCCATCCAGCTTTGTTCCATTGCTGGTGAGGAGCCGCGTTCCTTTGGAGGAGGAGAGGCGCTCTGATTTTTAGAGTTTCCAGTTTTTCTGCTCTGTTTTTTCCCCATCTTTGTGGTTTTATCTACCTTTGATCTTTGATGATGATGACGTACAGATGGGTTTTTGGTGTGGATGTCCTTTCTGTTTGTTAGTTTTCCTTCTAACAGTCAGGACCCTCAGCTGCAGGTCTGTTGGAGTTACTGGAGGTCCACTCCAGACCCTGTTTGCCTGGGTATCAGCAGCAGTGGCTGCAGAACAGCGGATATTGGTGAACAGCAAATGTTGCTGCCTGATCATTCCTCTGGAAGTTTTGTCTCAGACGAGTACCCAGCCATGCGAGGTGTCAGTCCACCCCTACTGGGGGATGCCTCCCAGTTAGGCTACTCGGGGGTCAGGGACCCACTTGAGGAGGCAGAGACTGGGTAATTTATAAAGAGAGGAGTTTTAACTGGCTTACTATTCTGCAGGATTTACAGGCAGCATGGTTCTGGTATATGCTAGGCTTCTAGGTTGGCCTAAGGAAGCTTACAATGGCAGGAGGTGAAGGTGGAGCAGGCACATCAGATGGCAAAAGCAGGAGCAAATAAGAGAGTGGGTAGGGGAGATGCCACACACTTTTAAATGAACAAATGTGAGAACTCACTCACTGTGGTGGTTAATACTGAGTGTCAATTTGATTGGATTGAAGGATGCAAAGTATTGATCCTGGGCATGTCTGTGAGGGTGCTGCCAAAGGAGATTAACATTTGAGTCAGTGGTCTGGGAAAGGCAGACCCACCCTTAATCTTGGTGGGGGGCAGCATCTAATCAGCTGCCAGCGTGGCCAGAATATGAAGCAGCCAGAAAAACGTGAGAAGGTTAGACTGGCTCAGCCTCCCAGACTACATCTTTCTCCCATGCTGGATGCTTCCTGCCCTCGAACATCAGACTCTAAGTTCTTCAGCTTTGGGACTCAGACTGGCTTCCTTGCCCCTCAGCTTGCAGATGGCCTATTGTGGGACCTTGTGATCGTGTGAGTTAATACTACTTAATAAACTCATATATATATGTATATATTAGTATATATATTAGTATATATATGTGTATATATATATAAGTATATATATATGATGTGTATATATATATAAGTATATATATATATATTCTAATAGTTCTGTACCTCTAGAGAACTCTGATTAATATAGATTTTGTTACCAGGAGTGGTTCTAGAGCATCAGAATCTTAAGGATGGAGTTCTTTCATTGATTTGGGGGTTTCTGGAGTTGGCTGCTTAATATGATTAGACCCCAAAATGCAAAGGACTCTACTTCTAATAGTATGGAGAACACTGAGAGGCCATGGCATGAACTGTTTAGAGAGTTATGCAAAATAATGCATTTGACACTCCTGATTCACCACTCATGAGAGGTAAGGAGTTTAGTGACTCTATACATAATACCTTTGACTGTATGTGGAGAACCAAGGAACATAGTGAAGTTGGCTGGTTGCTCCTAAGTTCACTGGACAAAGTGATTAAAGAAAATGATGAATTCAGGGATTCTAACTCCTGGCTTCAGAAGCAGTTACTGAGCCTCCAGTTTGTTCAGATTGCCCTGAGTGAGAGTATTATCTTCTGTAGAGAAAGAGCTAAAATTGTGGAAAAACAGATACAAGCTCCTATCATGTGAGTGGCTGACCTGAAATGAAAGGTGCATGCACAGCCTTGCCATGTGTCTACTGTTAAAGTGAGGGTATTGATTGGAATCGAATAAGACCATGTAACTTGGAACAGGGACTGTGATGAAGCTGGGGACACTGAGCTTATAAACTCTGATGAACCTTTTTTGCCAGAAGGAACAGCTTCTGCACCCCTAGTCATGGCAACACCCCCTCCCCAACCCATGCTGCCATCAGCCTTTCCATCTTTGTCTGAGATAAACCCTTCGCTGCCTGAGGCAACAGTGATGGCCTCCCCTAATGTGGTTGCCAGACAAGATAATGTTTATTTTCCTCAGGAGCCACCCCCAAAATTCCTGTTTGCTTCTAGACCTATAACTAAAATCCCGGCAGGCCCCTAGAGGTGAGGTTGAGAGTGTGACCCATTTGGAGGTGCACTACACTCAAAAAAAACTGCTTGAGTTTTCTAATCTATTTAAGTGGAAATCTGGATAACAGGAATGGGAATGGATATTAAGGGTGTGGGATAATGATGGAAGGAACATAGAGTTGGATGAGGCTGAATGTATTAATTTGGGACCAGTAAGTAGGGATTCTGCATTTAATGTTGTAGCTCAGGGAGATAGAAAAGGTTCTAATAGTTTATTTGCTTTGTTAGCTGAAATATGGATTAAAAGATGGCCCACTGTGAGAGAGCTGAAAATGCCTGATCTCCCTTGGTTTAATGTAGAGGATAGGATCCAAAATCTTAGGGATATTGGGATGGCGGAGTGGATTCGTCACTTTAGACCTACTCATCACAGCTGGGAGGGTCCAGAAGATATATTCTTGACCAATGCCTTGCGAAATAGATTTGTGAGGGCAGCACCTGCATCTTTGAAGAGCCCTGTAATTGCTTTTCTCTGTATGTCAGATCTAGCAGTGGGAACTGCAGTCACTCAACTACAAAATTTAAGTACAATGGGAATAATTGGATCCTGAGGTGGCAGGGGCCAAGTGGAGGCACTCAGCTATCAAAGGCAAGGTAGCTGTGGGTACCGTAATGGACAGCAGAGGCAAAGCAGCAATCAGAATAGTTTGACTCATGTAGAGCTCTGGCATTGGCTAATTAATCATGGTGTTCCTAGAAGTGAGATTGATAGGAAGCCTATTACATTCATACTTAATTTATATAAGCAGAAAACTTCCAGGTCGAATGGACAAAAGACTAATTTTTAAGTATTACAATATGTAACCTTCTATATTGGATAGGGGGATGGGAAGGTGTAACGTGATGAAAACCTATTTGTAAAATTGACTTTTGTATGAATTTGCATGGTGGCATTTGTCTGGTATTATGCACTTTACAAAAATTATTTTTAATTGAAAATATTATTTCCGATACCTCTGGTCACCCTGAGTGGCCTGTGCTTGGAAGTATCAATCTTTTTACCTTTTTTTGGAGGACATTTCAGAGTCTGTAGCCTGAAGGAGTTTCTTAAGGTGGTAGAACACACCTAGGTACTTGTGACTGTTTGCTCAGGAAGGCATTAGTTTGGGAGCAGTCACTCTATTCACTGTAGCAGATAGGTGCCCACCCCAGGAAAATTTTTCTTGGTGACTGAATGAATAAATTTCATGACTCATGGTTTCTTTGAGGCTTTTCATATCTATACTATTTAAAATAAACTAGTTGAAGGGAAGTCTGCACTATTACAGCGTGAAGAATGTGCAATGGTAAAATAGTAAAATTTCATTTCTTAAAGCTGGATTAATTTGGTATGCAAATAAAGTGTAATGAATTATTAAATCACTATTTTGCATGCACATAAAATGGGTTAAAGTTATCCAAATTTCAATTGTGCTTCTCTTTTTTTGTCAGTTGAATGTATACGATTAGCACTGCTTACTTAGCTTTTAAATATGTGTGAGATCCATTGTAAACACAGATTATCTTCACAGTGGTGATGGAGTTACATTTACTCTAGTTGATCTACAACCATCCATGGCCTAGTTTTTAAGGTAAGAACTTCATTCTAAACAAACACCACCCCATATCCAGCCAGACTCTCCAGTCTGTATCGGTCACTACTTATAATTCCTTCAGTCTGCCTATTTGCCAACAAAGTGACCTTGCCTTCAAGCTTCAAAATAGCCTCCTCAAAATCTAGCATTAGTTCACTTTCATTTGGAACAGGTAAGAGTGCTTTGAGAATCATTATTTGCAGGGACTCAACTTTGCTCTATTAGAAAATTTTTATTAGTAAATTTCTTATACTTAGCTCATAGGAAATATGTCTGAAACCCAAGTTTGCAATTTATCATGTATGTTAGGATAAATATTTGAAAGTTTACAATTGTCATTACATTTTTAGAGTAACAACCATAAGAGGCTCAGAACACACAACTGTGTTTGAAGTGGTTAGTTTCATAACCCCAAGTTGCAAACTGGACCCTCCACTTGCACCCAGACTCATTAACAGATCCAAGAGCAGCCCGAATTTACAGTGGAAAGTAAGGATTTTACTATCAAAAGCACCTGATCATGTTTTTATAATTTAAAAATACTCTTCCTACAGTGTCTTAAATTGTATAGAATGATACATGCCTCATCCAACTTATTTCCCTAGCACTTTGTATTATTCATAATAATCTTTCCCTTCTATATACCAAGCATCAAGGAAAATTGAGAAATGTTTGTAAGAATTTCAATAATTACCTCTCTCACCACTTCTATTCAACATAGTGTTGGAAGTTCTGGCCAGGGCAATTAGGCAAGAGAAGGAAATCAAGGGTATTCAATTAGGAAAAGAGGAAGTCAAATTGTCCCTGTTTGCAGATGACATGGTAGTATATCTAGAAAACCCCAGTGTCTCAGCCCAAAATCTCCTTAAGCTGATAAGCAACTTCAGCAAAGTCTCAGGATACAAAATCAATGTACAAAAATCACAAGCATTCTTATACATCAATAACAGACAAACAGAGAGCCAAATCATGAGTGAACTCCCATTCACAATTGCTTCAAAGAGAATAAAATACCTAGAAATCCAACTTACAAGGGATGTGAAGGACCTCTTCAAGGAGAACTACAAACCACTGCTCAAGGAAATAAAAGAGGATACAAACAAATGGAAGAACATTCCATGCTCATGGGTAGGAAGAATCAATATCATGAAAATGGCCATCCTTCCCAAGGTAATTTACAGATTCAATGCCATCCCCATCAAGTTACCAATGACTTTCTTCACAGAATTGGAAAAAACTACTTTAAAGTTCATATGGAACCAAAAAAGAGCCCGCATCGCCAAGTCAATCCTAAGCCAAAAGAACAAAGCTGGAGGCATCACACTACCTGACTTCAAGCTATACTACAAGGCTACAATAACCAAAACAGCATGGTACTGGTACCAAAACAGAGATATAGATCAATGGAACAGAACAGAGCCGTCAGAAATAATGCCACATATCTACAACTATCTGATCTTTGACAAACCTGAGAAAAACAAAAAATGGGGAAAGGATTCCCTATTTAATAAATGGTGCTGGGAAAACTGGCTAGCCATATGTAGAAAGCTGAAACTGGATCCCTTCCTTACACCTTATACAAAAATCAATTCAAGATGGATTAAAGACTTAAATGTTAGACCTAAAACCATAAAAACCCTAGAAGAAAACCTAGGCATTACCATTCAGGACATAGGCATGGGCAAGGACTTCATGTCTAAAACACCAAAAGCAATGGCAACAAAAGCCAAAATTGACAAATGGGATCTAATTAAACTAAAGAGCTTCTGCACAGCAAAGGAAACTACCATCAGAGTGAACAGGCAACCTACAAAATGGGAGAACATTTTCGCAACCTACTTATCTGACAAAGGGCTAATATCCAGAATCTACAGTGAACTCCAACAAATTTACAAGAAAAAAACAAACAACCCCATCAAAAAGTGGGCAAAGGACATGAACAGACACTTCTCAAAAGAAGACATTTATGCAGCCAAAAAACACATGAAAAAATGCTCACCATCACTGGCCATCAGAGAAATGCAAATCAAAACAACAATGAGATACCATCTCACACCAGTTAGAATGGCAATCATTAAAAAGTCAGGAAACAGCAGGTGCTGGAGAGGATGTGGAGAAATAGGAACACTTTTACACTGTTGGTGGGACTGTAAACTAGTTCAACTCTTGTGGAAGTCAGTGTGGCGATCCCTCAGGGATCTAGAACTAGAAATTCCATTTGACCCAGCCATCCCATTACTGGGTATATACCCAAAGGACTATAAATCATGCTGCTATAAAGACACATGCACACGTATGTTTATTGCAGCATTATTCACAATAGCAAAGACTTGGAACCAAGCCAAATGTCCAACAATGATAGACTGGATTAAGAAAATGTGGCACATATAAACCATGGAATACTATGCAGCCATAAAAAATGATGAGTTCATGTCCTTTGTAGGGACATGGATGAAATTGGAAATCATCATTCTCAGTAAACTATCGCAAGAACAAAAAAACCAAACACCGCATATTCTCACTCATAGGTGGGAATTGAACAATGAGAACACATGGACACAGGAAGGGGAACATCACACTTCGGGGACTGTTGTGGGGTGGGGGGAGGGGGGAGGGATAGCATTGGGAGAAATACCTAATGCTAGATGACGAGTTGGTGGGTGCAGCGCACCAGCATGGCACATGTATACATATGTAACTTACCTGCACATTGCGCACATGTACCATAGAGCCTAAAGTATAATAAAAATAAGAATAATAATAATAAAAAGAAAAAATAAATAAATAAATAAATAAATAAATAAAAAAGAATTTCAATAATTAATAAAAGTTGGAGTATCAATTTCTACATCTTAATTATTTATAATTGTCGTTACCAATAAATTTACCTCTGAATTTGCTTAAGTTCCAATTTTTTTCATTGTATACAATTTGGAAAACATAATAACACATAGAATCTAAGAATGTCTTGTAGAGTGTATAAACAAAATATAAGCAGAATAATTTTAGAGTAACATATAGCTTTAAATATATATACATATGCATACATGTATTTAGCATATATATATATGTATTCCACGTAAAAACAGCCCCTCATAACTTTTTAAAAACATTTTTAGGGCTTCAATGATAATCGTTCCAAAATAAACAGCTTCCTTTTGGAATTGGATGAAGTATACAGTTTTATTTTTAAAAAGCACTTGTTTGTGGATGATTATTAATGTTATGATGAATTTTTATTGTTAACTGTAGCATTTTATGATATTCTAATATTTTGTTTCTATTATTAAAGGCAAAGGTGAAGACTTCGAAAGTTGCTATGTGAGTACCATGAAACAGCACAAGATCCTTGAACTGAGTATTTCTACAAAATACTCATTCAGATTAGCTACCAAAAACAACTTTGGCTTGAAGTATATTTAAATATTTACAATATTTGTCTATACTTCAATAAGAATCTGAGACTAATTTTCCATCTTAATCTATTTTTCAGTGATTTCAGTTAAATAGCAGTCTTCCATACATCAGGAACTATGCCTCCAACACCTCCCCTCCTAAGCTAAAAGAAGCAGGAATCTGTTATTTGTCACTAGACTGGTGTGCCCCAACAGAAACCCAAATGACACTCCTACTTATGTACTAGAAATGGAGGAAGCAGGATCTGTAAGTTTTTCTTTCATATGCTTTAATCTTCAACCTCAGTTTTAGGTATATGTTATATGGATTCCACACTTGAGAAGATTTTTAATTTAGTCAATTTTCTTTCTACTCAAT
Organism: Pongo pygmaeus; assembly: GCF_028885625.2. Taxonomy (NCBI): domain Eukaryota; kingdom Metazoa; phylum Chordata; class Mammalia; order Primates; family Hominidae; genus Pongo; species Pongo pygmaeus. The sequence goes on along the minus strand of NC_072396.2, from coordinate 81,451,645 downwards.
CGATTCATTCAGGAATTGCATGATTCCCAAGTCCCTGTGTTCTGAGGGAGCCAATGCAGAGCCAAGGTTGGGCCAGGAATTGTGTGATTCCTGACTTCGTGTGTTCCAGATGGGGCCAATGCAGAGCTGGGGTTAGGCAATTCTGCACAGAAAGTTCTAAAAGTACTCAAGTCTCTGCAAATTAGCTAGAAGCAGCAGCAGCCATAACAATAGCATAGCGAATCAGAGAAGCGTGTTAGTTTTTAACTTTGGGACTATACCAGACAATCTTGCATAGTCACATAAATCTTCAGCACCTCAACATATTTCTATCCTTTGTTCATATCACTGGATTCCTGATAAGGGTGGGCAGCTATTTCATTCCATCCTGAACTTTCAAGTCTGTACTGAATAGGCTGGTAAATTTGTAAAGCAGCTGTAAATTATATTATATATATTTTACCACAGTTTACATAAAGTAGATAAATGTTGAGAAGTGTTCTATGTTGCAAGTAATGTGCTAAGTGCTTTCACATTCATTATCTCATTAAATCTCCCCAAAGGAATGAGGCTGTCAAAGTAGAAATTATCTCCATTTTTTATATAGAGAAACTGAAGTTCAGAGAGACTAAGGGACTTGCTCAGAATCACCCAGATGGAAAATAAGTTGAAGTTGTAATGCAGGCTTGCCCGGTTCCAAAGTTCATTGTCTTTCTAGGGTTTAGATTTTAAGCCGAAATACAATGGAGAAGAGTTCTCATGCACTATAAGAAGTCTTCAGAGAAGTACTACATACAAGGGTATGTGGCTATACTTTATAAATTTGTGTCATATTTTAATATAAAATTAAACTTTTAACCAGAGAAATGAGTATATTTTGTTTGAAATCAAACCTTATTTTGCATTTAGTTCTTAGAAATGCTCCCTCAACTTACTTTATATTTGCAAACTGAACATTTTCAAATCAGACATTTATTTGCAATGGTCAACCATATCGTCCTCTTTTATTTAAACAGATCTTTGCCTGCAATATGGAAGGAAGAAGCAACCCCAGTGGAAAAGTAAAATATACAACCTGTCCAGATAAAACCGGATGCCCTAGAAAACCATATATAAAGGGAAAGGTCCATGCACACAGTGTAAAAATTGGATGGAGTAAGTAATGTTTTTGTATTTAAAATTTTCCCTCTGTCTTAATATTAACTATTGAGAAGAAATCTTCCTCTCATTGTCCTCAGCTTTATAAAATGTTCTCTTAGTTATTTATATGTGAGATATTCTGCCATATAAATGAGTTTAGTTGTAAACTATATTATTTTTCTAGTTCTCTCTTGCTATCTCATTAATTTGCACATGAACACATTATTGAGCTTTATGTGTCCTTAAATAAGATTACATCTAATATGGAGGCCACAATTAGAAGGCCACATCAATGATAAATGTCAGCTTAAGAATTTATATTCATACAAATTATTTTCTCTCTAAACTAGAGAAATCAACTTTATGGCACACATACTTAGCTTTTCAATCTTTTGCAAATAACTTTACAATATTTATTTAAATGCTTCATTTCTAATATTCCAAACACGTAACTTGAATTATGTTTTATTATCTTTATTAATATGTGGTTATTAATACACTATTGTTTCATGTTTATATTTTTCCTCTGTGAAAAAATGTTTCTTAAATCATGAGATAACATTCCAGTGGGAGACTTTTAAGTTTATTCAAGAATAATTTTGATTTCATTTCTCTTTTCAGAACCATCCAAAGATAATGGTGGAAGACACATTCCAAGTTACAGTTTAGAAGTTAGTGAAAATTCAGATGGTAAGGCATCATGATTTTTAAAAATATTTTATTTTGAAATAGTTTTAGACTCACTAGAAGTTGCAAAAAAAAAAAGGTATAGAGAGTTCCCATGTAAAATCTTCACTCAGCTTCTCCTAAGATTAATATTTTACATAATCATAGTACAATTATCAAAACTAGGAAATTGACATTGAGATAATATTATCACCTAAACCCGAGAAATTACTTGAATTTCTGCAGTTTTTAGTAATAAATCATGTTTACTGACTGATATGATTTTATGGTTAATTCATGGGGCATATATTATTTTACTATTGAAATAGATAACTGGACCAACTTCATTTCCAAAATTGTTATTTCTTAGTGTATACATGAGATATCATGGAAACCGGTAACATTTATAAGCAAGCTGGGCACAGCAGCTTACGCCTGTAATCCCAACACTTTGGGAGACCAAGGCGGGTGGGTTACTTGAGGTCAGGAGTTCAAGACCAGCCTAGCCAACATGGTGAAACCCCGTCTCTACTAAAAATATAAAAATTAGCCAGGCTTGGTGGTGCAGGCTTGTAATCCCAGTTACTTGGGAGGCGGAGGCATGAGAATCACTTGAACCCGGGAGGCGGAGGTTGCAGTGAGCCAAGAGTACACCACTGCACTCCAGCCTTGACGACAGAGCAAGACTCCGCTCAAAAAGATTTTTTTTAAATAAGCTACCTATAAATAAATTGAATAAATTTGCTTTTATCCCTTCAGTGAATCTCTGAAACATAATTTACAGTGGCAACAAAAGGGAATTTCTATATAATCACCTGCAACCTGGTACTGCATAGAAACTGAGAGTCTTTCACACCTCACTTATAGGCCAGACAGGTGGGAAAAGAACGATGGAAAACATTTAAGACTGAAATGAGCTGTATCGTATTACTAAATGTTTTACAAAACTGAACTTGAATTCAGTACAGTCATAAGGTATTTTTTCTTTCTCTTAGCCTTCAGATATATTGACTATTCAAACACCTACTCTTTCTCCTGCATCTTGCTGTCCTCCACCCTTGAATGGTAAGACAAAGTCCAGAGAAACCAGTCTCCTATGCAGTGAGGCTTCTTTGTGTGATTTGTATGACTAAGCCTACATTTCCTGTTTTGTAACGTTTGATTTTTTATATATGAAATGATATTAAAGCAGAACCAGTGATTTTCTTTTAGAATATAATCAAATATTGGTCAGCCAATTGTTTCATTTTTTACTTTGTTCATTTTTTAGACTCCGGGTCTCACTCTGTCACCCGAGCTAGAGTGCACTGACAGTAATCATAGCTCATTGCAGCCTTGAACCCCTGGGCTCAAGCAAACCTCCCTCTTCAGCCTCCTGAGTAGCTGGGACTACAGGCATGCACCGTCATATCCAGCTACATTTTTTATTTTTCACAGAAACAGGGTCTCACTTTGTTGCCCAGGCTGGTCATGAATTCCTGGCCTCAAGTGATCCTCCCATCTCAGCCTCCCAAAGCACTGAGATTACAGGCAGGAGCCACCGAGCCTGGCCAGTTGTTTCTTACTTAGTAATTGAAACCACAAATTTTTTTGAAGTCTGTAAATAAAATTTAAAAATTAATTGACACAAATTACTATATTTTGAGTCTCCTGTTACTTTGTTTTAACAGTCTTCTCAAATTATTTTGTATAATTTTAGAGAAGCACCTTTAAAACTATTTACAAAATACTTTAAATTTGATTTTGTATATTTTTATAGACAATTCTCTTGCTAATGGAAACCCTGAAGCACTTGTATATGTCAAAAAAGCAAACGGTAACCAAGATGACACACAAGGGCACCCTGGCTCTGACGTGAAATACAGATTGAGTAAATTAATTCCTGTAGAATCCACAGTTTCTAGTTAAAAACAGCAAATAGGGATAGAGAAGTTATATCGTTAAGTTGTCCCATTTGTAGTCCATTTCACTTTGGATGGATATATGCTGCTACTTCCCGTCAAGGTGGGAAGTGATCATGCCTGCACAATCATTTGTATGTTTGCTTATTTGTTTGTTTGTAGTTTGGATGTTTCAATGAAGTATGAAACCGCCATCAGTACCAGGCCCTCCTTGTCAATGTGGTACACCTGTACTAACCTGAAAGGGTCCAAAGTGTGTTGTTGTTAGTTGGGGAGTATGTTATCAATTTATTGTTATTAATTTATGATTACTATAAAAGCACAGTAATTTTTTTAGAACCTTTTTTGGAAACTCTGGAACTCCCTAAGGAGTCAGAGTTTAGAATTAGAATCCCACAAATCTTGGATCATGGTTTCTGGAACACACCCAGGACGTAATACTAATGGTATTAGGAAGGCTAAAGCAATACTAATCCTGCCCTACAGACCCTATATTTGAGGAAAGTAATACATTTGGAAAACCAAGTAGAATATCAATAGGTCACTAATTTAATTTTTAAAACTAAAATAAGAGATAAAGTTAAATCAATTTATAGAACTTAGCATTTTTTACAGCTTCATTGGGAAATCTCTGGTCATGTTTGCTTGCATGTAACTATACAGTATGACACATAAGAAATGTGGCTATAAGTTAATGAAGCTTTAAAAAAAAAAACTTTTGGTCAGGCACAGTGGCTTACAACTGTAATCCCAGCACTTTGGGAGGCCGAGGCAGGCGGATCACCTGAGGTCAGGAGTTCAAGACAGCCTGACCAACATGGAGAAACCCTATCTCTACTAAAAATACAAAATTACCCGGGCATGGTGGCACATGCCTGTAATCCCAGCTACTTGGGAGGCTGAGGCAGGACAATCACTAAATCACTTGAACCTTGGAGGCGGAGGTTGCTGTGGGCCAAGATGGCGCCATTGCACTCCAACCTGGGCAACAAGAATGAAAATCCATCTCAAAAAAAAAAAAAAAAAAAAGAAAATAACTTTTTTACATCCATGTGAATATTTTCCCATTCAAACAAAGCTCTTAAAAAAAATGGCCTAATTATTTAGCCATGTAAGTATCTTTAAAATTTTCTTCCCTTTTTCCCAGGCTCTAGCAGGGTATGTGTAGTATTAACAAAAAGCCTTAGTCTCTTAATAATAGATGACAGGTATGATTATATCACTGTATCACTGTATAAAGGCCAGAGAATACTGGGGTTTGTGTTTCATCCCAGTAACCAATAGTAATATAAAGCAACATTAGTATGTATGTTTGCTCTTTTTTAAGTAACTCACTTAAAAATAATTTTAATAAATTTTTAAAAAGCATTCATCTAATATGCGAAATTAGATGATCCTTTTTCTTAATTTTATTTGAGCCTTTTAATGTTAATTATAGTATACTGCCTAATGCTTAATTATTTCTACACTTGTCTGTATCTCAAAGCATTTAATAGATTATAAGCTTTGACACTGAAAGGATCATGTTGTAACTCTCAACAGTATCTAGTATAGTGACTACCTAGAGAAAGAACTCAATTTCTCTGTCTGCTGCATCTTTCAGATTCCTGTGTGCAATGGTGCTGAAATCACTGATTACAGGCTAGAGTGGGGACAAATTGAAAAATCAGTGCACTTGATTTACACACGCCCTTGCTTGAGCTATGAAGTTAAAAGTCTCATTCCTGCAACTACATATTTTTGCAGAGTCCAGGTAAACCTGACAGTTCCTCCAATGTAAACAAGACAACAGCTTATAACCTATGCTATCCACAGTCATAATACTGGCAGCATTTCCAGTGTGGAAACCAGAAGATAGTCACAGACTTCCAAATGTTAGATATTGCTCATATTCGGTGACAATATTCTAAGCTCCTGCACCTGGCATTGAAAGTCTTACATAATCTAGCACCTACTTTCCATTCCACCTTGATCTGCCATTATTCTCTCCACAGTTCTGTGTTTCCCAAATTTCCCTGAACCTAAGAATCATCTGATATGCTTGTTAAAAACACTGACTCCTATACCCTCACTCAGACTTATTGAATCAAAATTTCTAATCCAGAGGTTTGCTAATCTGTATATTTAACAAGCACCCAAAGTGATAATTATCATCAATTAGGAAAAATTGCATGAACTCTCTATTCCAAACAAATAAGTCTACTCCACCATCACCACTAACAAATATGCCATGTGCATTTGTTCATACTGTGCTCTCTGCCTATCTTGTTCCTTAAAATCAAGGTCTTGTATAAATGTTTCCCTGATAACCAAAATGGAAGTGATCTCTTCCTCTTCTGAACTACTAGAACTGTAAGATTCATAACCTGAACTCTGATACTTGACACCTAATGTCCATCCCTCCGATTGCCTTTCATAACTGAAAGTTGTCTTTTTTTAAAAAATCCTTTGTCAGATTTGTTGGGTGTCACTATTTTTTGTGTTGCAAAAAATGCTGTCACAATATGTATTTATTAATTAGGAGGCCATTGCAATAGCCCAAAGGATAAGTGATGAAAGAAGACATATAAATGGCCAACACGTATATTTTTAAATGCTAAACATTAGCAAATCAAAACCACAATAAGATATCATCTTAAACCAGTAAGAAGGCTATAATTAAAAGACAAAGAAGGCCAGGCTTGATGGCTCATGCCTGTAAACCCAGCTCTTTGGGAGGTTGAGGTGGGAGGATTCCTTGAGCCCAGGAGTTCAAAATCAGCCTGGGCTCTGCTGACTGTTCCTTTTGCCATGCAAATCTCTTTAGTTTACTTAGGTCCCAGCTATTTATCTTTGTTTTTATTGCAATTGCTTTTGGGTTTTTCGTCATGAAATCTTTGCCTAAGCCAATGTCTAGAAGGGTTTTTCCAATGTTATCCTCTAGAATTTTTATAGTTTCAGGTCTTAGGTTTAAGTCCTTAATCCATCTTGAGTTGATTTTTCTATAATGTGAGAGATAAGGATCCAGTTTCATTCTCCTACATGTGGCTAGCCAATTATCTCAGCAGCATTTGTTGAAAACGGAGTCCTTTCCCCATGTTATGTTTTTGTTTGCTTTGTCAAAGATCAGTTGGCTGTAAGAATTTGGCTTTATTTCTGGATTCCCTATTCTGTTCCATTGGTCTATGTGTGTATTTTTATATCAGTCCCATGCTGTTTTGGTGACTACAGCCTTATAGTATACTTTGAAATCAGGTAGTGTTATGCCTCTGGATTCGTTCTTTTTGCTTAGTCTTGCTTTGGTTATGCAGGCTCTTTTTTGGTTCCATATGAATTTTAGAATTGCTTTTTCTAACTCTGTGAAGAATGATGGTGGTATTTTGATGGGGATTGCATTGAATTTGTAGATTGCTTTTGGCAGTATGGTCATTTTCACAATATTGATTCTACCCATCCATGAGTATGGGATGTTTTGTGTCATCTGATTCTTTTAGCAATGCTTTGTAGTTTTCCATGTAGAGGTCTTTCAGCTCCTTTGTTGGGTATAGTCGTTTTTTGTTTTTTTTTTTTTTTTTTTTTTTTGCAGCTATTGTAAAAGGGGTCAAGTTCTTGATTTGATTCTCTGCTTGGTCACTGTTGGTGTATAGAAGAGCTACTGGTTTGTGTACATTAATCTTGTATCCAGAAACTTTGCTGAATTTTTTTTTTTTTTTTTTTTTTTTTGAGATGGAGTTTCAGTCTTGTCACCCAGGCTGGAGTGCAGTGGTGCAATCTCAGCTCACTGCAACCTCCGCCTCCCAGGTTCAAGCAATTCTCCTGCCTCAGCACCCCGAGTAGATGGGATTACAAGTGTGCATGACGACGCCTGGCTAATTTTTGTATTTTCAGTAGAGACAGGGTTTCACCACATTGGCCAGGCTGGCCTCGAACTCCTGACCTCAGGTGATCTGCCTGCGTTGGCCACCCGAAGTGCTAGGATTACAGGCATGAGCCACCACGACCAGTCTGCTGAATTCTCTTATCAGTTCTAGGAGCTTTCTGGAGGAGTCCTTAGGGTTTTCAAGGTAAACTATCATATCATCAGGAAACAGGGACAATTTGACTTCCTCTTTACTGATTAGGATGCCTTTTATCTCTTTCTCTTGTTGGATTGCTCAGCTAAGACTCCCAGTATTATGTTGAAGAGGAGTAGTGAGAGTGAGCATCCTTGTCTTGTTCCCGTTCTCAGGGGGAATGCTTTCAACTTTTCCCCACTCAGTATCATGTTGGCTGTGGGTTTGTCATAGACAGCTTTTATTACATTCAGGTATGCCCCTTGTATGCCGATTTTGCTGAGAGTTTCAATCATAAAGTGATGCTGGACTTTGTTGAATGCTTTTTCTGCATCTATTGTGATGATCATGTGATGTTTGTTTTAAATTCTGTTTATGTGGTGAATCACATTTATTGACTTGTGTATGTTAAATCATCCCTGCATCCCTGGTATGAAACCCACTTGATCATGGTGGATTATCTTTTTGATATGCTGTCAGATTCAGTGAGCTAGTATTTTGTTAAGGATTTTAGCATCCATGTTCATCAAGGATATCAGTACGTAGTTTTCTTTTTTGGTTGTATCCTTTCCCGGTTTTGGTATTAGGGTAATGCTGGCTTCATAAAATGAATTAGGGAGGGTTCCTTCTTTCTATATCATGTGGAATAGTGTCAAAAGGATTGGCACCAATTCTTCTTTGAATGTCTGGTCGAATTCTGCTGTGCATCCATCTGGTCCTGGACTTTTTTTTGTTGGTAATTTTTAAATTACCATTTCAATCTCACTGCTTGTTATTGGTCTGTTCAGGGTATCTAATTCTTGCTGATTTAAGCTAGGAGGGTTGTATTTTTTCCAAGAATTTATCCATCTCTTGTAGGTTTTCTAGTTTATGTGTGTAAAGCTGTTCACAGTAGCCTTGAATGATCTTTTGTATTTTGGTGGTGTCAGTTGTAATATCTCCTGTTTTGTTTCTCAGTGGAGTTATTTGGATTTTCTCTCTTCTTTTCTTGGTTAATCTTGCTAATGGTCTATCAATCTTATTTATCTTTTCAAAGAACCAGCTTTTTGTTTCATTTATCTTTCACACTTTTTATTTTTTTTGTTTCAATTTCATTTAGTTCTGCTCTGATCTTGGTTATTTCCTTTCTTCTGCTGGTTTTGGTTTGCTCTTGTTTCTCTAGTTCCTTGAGGCATGACCTTAGATTGTCTGTTTGTGCTCTTTCAGACTTTTTCATGTAGGTGTTTAGGGCTATGAACTTTCCTCTTAGCACCGTATTAGCTGTATCCCAGAGGTTTTGATAGGTTGTGTCATTATTGTCATTCAATGTGAAAAAATATTTTCTTTTTTTTAAGACAGTCTCACTCTGTCGCCCAGGCTGCAGTGCAGTGGCGTGATCTCGGCTCACTGCAACTTTCACCTCCCAGGTTCAAGCAATTCTCATGCCTCAGCCTCCCGAGTAGCTGGGAATACAGGCACCCACCACCACACCTGGCTAATTTTTGTATTTTTAGTAGAGATGGGGTTTTACCATGTTGGTCAAGCTGTTCTCGAGAACTCCTGACCTCAGGTGATCCATCCACCTCCACCTCCCAAAGCGCTGGGATTACAAGCGTGAGCCACCGTGCTTGTCCTGAAAATTTTAATTTCCATCTTGATTTCATTTTTGACCCAATGCTCATTCAGAGGCAGGTTATTTAATTTCTATGTATTTGCATGGCTTTGAGGGTTCTCTTTGGAGTTGATTTCCAGTTCTATTCCACTGTGGTCTGAGAGAGTGCTTGATATAAGTTCAATTTTTTAAAATTTATTGAGGCTCATTTTATGGCCTTTCATATTGTCTATCTTGGAGAAATTTCCACAGGCTGTTGAATAGAATGTGTATCCTGTGGTTGTTGGATGAATTGATCTGTATATATCTGTTAGGTCCATTAGTTCCAAGCTATAGTTTAAATCCATTGTTTCTTTGCTGACTTTCTGTCTTGATGACCTGTCTAGTACTGTCAGTGGAGTACTGAAGTCTCCCGCTAATATTGTGTTACTCTCTATCTCATTTCTTAGGTCTATTAGTAATTGTATTATACATTTGGGAGGTCCAGTGTTAGGTGTATGTATGTTTAGGATTGTGATATTTTCCTGTCGGATAGGCCTTCTACCATTATATAATGTCCCCCTTTGTCTCTTTTAACCACTGTTGCTTTAAAGTTTGTTTTGTCTGATATAAGAATAGCTACTCCTGCTTCATTTTGGTGTCTATCTGCATGAAATGCATTTTTCCACCCCTTTACTTTAAGTTTATGTAATCCTTATTTGTCAGGCCTCTGAGCCTAAACTAAGCCATAATATCCCCTGTGACCTGCATGTACACATCCAGATGGCCGGTTCCTGCCTTAACTGATGACATTCCACCACAAAAGAAGTGAAAATGGCCAGTCCTTGCCTTAACTGATAACATTCCACCACAAAAGAAGTGAAAATGGCTGGTCCTTGCCTTAAGTGATGACATTACCTTGTGAAATTCCTTTTCCTGGCTCATCCTGGCTCAGAAAAGCTCCCCCACTGAGCACCTTGTGACCCCCACTCCTGCCCACCAGAGAACAACCCCGCTTTGACTGTAATTTTCCTTTACCTACCCAAATCTTATAAAACAACCCCACCCCTATCTCCCTTCACTGACTCTCTGTTCAGACTCAGCCCACCTGCACCCAGGTGATTAAAAAGCTTTATTGCTCACACAAAGCCTGTTTGGTGGTCTCTTCACATGGATGCGAGTGAAACTTATGTGTTAGGTGAGTCTTCTGAAGGCAGCAGATGGTTGGTGAGTTCTTATCCATTCTAAAGTTCTGTATCTTTTAAGTAGAGCATTTAGGCCATTTATGAATGTTAGTATTGAAATGTGAAGTACCATTGCATTCATCATGCTCTTTGTTACCCGTGTACTTTTTTTGTTTTTTAACTTAAATTTTTGTTTTATATATAGGTCCTGTGTGCTTTGTGCTTTAAAGTTATTCTGTTTTAATGTGTTTCCAGGATTGTTTCAAGATTTAGAGCTCCTTTTAGCAGTTCTTGTAGTGGTGGCTTGGTAATGGCAAATTCTCTCAGCATTTGTTTATCTGAAAATGACTATATCTTTTCTTCATATATGATGCCTAGTTTTGCTGGACACAAAATTCTTGGCTGAAGATTGTTTTGTTTGAGGAGGTTAAAGATAGGGCCCCAATACTTTCTAGCTTGTAGGATTTCTGCCGAGAAGTCTACTGTTAATCTGACAGGTTTTCCTTTATAGGTTACCTGGTGCTGTGTCTCACAGCTCTTAAGATTCTTTCCTTGGTCTTAAGTTTGGATAACCTGATGACAATTTGCCTAGGTGAAGATGTTCTTGTGATGAATTTTCCAGGTGTTCTTTGTGATTCTTATGTTTGCATATCTAGGTCTCTAGCAAGGCTGGGAAAGTTTTCCTTGATTATCCCCCAAAAATGCTTTTCCAAGCTTTTAGAATTGTCTTCTTCCTCATGAATACCAATTATTCTTAGGTTTGGTCATTTAACATAATCCCAAACTTCTTGGAGGTTTTGTTCATATTTCCTTATTCTTTTTTCTTTGTCTTTGTTGGATTGGGTTAATTTGAAGACCTTGTCTTCGAGCTCTGAATTTCTCCTACTTGTTCAATTCTATTTCTGAGATTTTCCAGAGCATTTTGCATTCCTAAAAGTGTGTCCAAATTCTCCTGAATTTTTGGTTTTTCAAGTTATCTATTTTGTTGAATATTTCTCCCTTCACTTCTTGTATCATTTTTTGGATTTCCTTGCATTGGGCTTTGCTTTCTCTGGTACCTCCCTTATCAGCTTAATAACTAACCTCCTGAATTCTTTTTCAGGTGGGTCAGGGATTTCTTCTTGGTTTGGATCCATTGCTGTTAAACTAGTGTGATTTTTGAGGGGTGTTAATGAGCCTTGTTTTGTCATATTACCAGGGTTGCTTTTCTGGTTCCTTCCCATTTGGGTGGGCTCTGTCAGAGGGAAGGTCTAGGGCTGAAGGCTGTTGTTCAGATTTTTTTGTCCTACTGAGTATTCCCTTGATGAAGTGCTCATCCCCTTTTCCTGTGGTTGTGGCTTTCTGTGAGCTGAACTGCAGTGATTATTGTCCCTCTTCTGGGTCTAGCTACCCAGCGAGTCTACCCAGCTCCTCGCTGGTTCTGGGGGTTTCTGCAGAGTCCTGTGATGCGAACCATCTATGGGTCTCTCAACTGTGAATACCAGCACCTGTGCCGGTAAAGGTGGTGAAGGTTGCAAGCACCCTCCGTGAGTGTTCTTAGCTTTAGTGGTTTCATGCTCTATTTTTGTGCTGGTTGACCTCCTGCTAGGAGGTGATGCTTTCCAGAAAGCAACACAGAAGACAGGTGATTTCTGCATTTTCAACTGAGGTACCAGGTTCATCTCACTAGGGGGTGTCGGAAAGTGGGTGCAGGACAGTGGGTGCAGCGCACCAAGCATGAGCCGAAGCAGGGCAAGGCATCGCCTCCCCCGGGAAGCACAAGGGGTCAGGGAATTCCCTTTCCTAGTAAAAGAAAGGGATGACAGATGACATCTGGAAAATCGGGTCACTCCCACCCTAATAATGCACTTTTCCAACAGTCTCAGCAAACAGCACACCAGGAGATTATATCCCATGCCTGCCTCGGAGGGTCCTACACCCATGGAACCTCGCTCATTGCTAGCACAGCAGTCTGAGATCAAACTGCAAGGCGGCAGCGAGGCTGGGGGAGGGGTGCCTGCCATTGCCAAGGCTTGATTAGGTAAACAACGCAACTGGGAAGCTTGAACTGGGTGGAGCCCACCATAGCTCAAGGAGGCCTGCCTGCCTCTGTAGACTGCAACTCTGGGGGCAGGGCATAGCCAAACAAAAGGCAGCAGAATCCTCTGCAGACTTAAATGTCCCTGTCTGACAGCTTTGAAGAGAGCAGTGGTTCTCCCAGCACAGAGCTCGAGATCAGAGAAAAGACAGAATGCCTCCTCAAGTGCATCCGTGACCACCAAGTAGCCTAACTGGGAGGCACCCCCCAGTAGGGGCAGACTGACACCTCACATAGCCAGGTACTCCTCTGAGACAAAACTTCCAGAGGAACAATCAGGCAGCAACATTTGCTGTTCATCAATATCTGCTGTTTTACAGCCTCCACTGTTGATACCCAGGCAAACAGGGTCTGGAGTGGACCTCCAGCAAACTCCAACAGACCTGCAGCTGAGGGTCCTGACTGTTAGAAGGAAAACTAACAAAAAGGACATCCACACCAAAACCCCATCTGTACATCACCATCATCAAAGACCAAAGCTAGATAAAACCACAAAGATGGGGAAAAAACAGAGCAGGAAAACTAGAACCTCTGAAAATCAGAGCGCCTCTCCTCCTCCAAAGGAATGCAGCTCCTCACCAGCACTGGAACACAGCTGGACGGAGAATGACTTTGACAAGTTGAGAGAAGAAGGCTTCAGACAATCAAACTACTCCGAGCTAAAGGAGGAAGTTCAAACCCATGGCAAAGAAGTCAAAAACTATAAAAAAAATTAGACGAATGTCCAACTAGAATAACCAATGCAGAGAAGTCCTTAAAGGACGTGATGCAGCTGAAAACCAAGGCATGAGAACTATGTGACGAATGCACAAGCCTCAGTAGCTGATGCGATCAACTGGAAGAAAGGGTATCAGTGATGGAAGATCAAATGAATGAAATGAAGCAAGAAGAGAAGTTTAGAGAAAAAAGAATAAAAAGAAATGAACACAGCCTCCAAGAAATATGGGACTATGTGAAAAGACCAAATCTACGTCTGATTGGTGTACCTGAAAGTGACGGGGAGAATGGAACCAAGTTGGAAAACACTCTGCAGGATATTATCCAGGAGAACTTCCCCAATCTAGCAAGGCAGGCCAACATTCAAATTCAGGAAATACAGAGAATGCCACAAAGATACTACTCGAGAAGAGCAACTCCAGGACACACAATTGTCAGATTCATCAAAGTTGAAATGAAGGAAAAAATGTTAAGGGCAGCCAGAGAGAAAGGTCGGGTTACCCACAAAGGGAAGCCCATAAGACTAACAGCTGATCTCTCAGCAGAAACTCTACAAGCCAGAAGAGAGTGGGGGCCAATATTCGACATTCTTAAAGAAAAGAATTTTCAACCCAGAATTTCAAATCCAGCCAAATTAAGCTTCATAAGTGAAGGAGAAATAAAATCCTTTGCAGACAAGCAAATGCTGAGAGATTTTCTCACCACCAGGCCTGCCCTAAAAGAGCTACTGAAGGAAGCACTAAACATACAAAGGAACAACCGGTGCCACCCACTGCAAAAACATGCCAAATTGTAAAGACCATGAAGGCTAGGAAGAAAATGCATCAACTAATGAGCAAAATAACCAGCTAACATCATAATGACAGGATCAAATTCACACATAACAATATTAGCCTTAAATGTAAATGGGTTAAATGCTCCAATTAAAAGACACAGACTGGCAAACTGGATTAAGAGTCAAGACACACAAGTGTGCTGTATTTAGGAAACCCATCTCACATGCAGAGACACATATAGGCTCAAAATAAAGGGATGGAGGAAGATCTACCAAGCAAATGGAAAACAGAAAAAGGCAAGGGTTGCAATCCTAGTCTCGGATAAAACAGACTTTAAACCAACAAAGATCAAAAGAGACAAAGAAGGCCATTACATAATGGTAAAGGTATCAATTCAACAAGAAGAGCTAACTGTCCTAAATATACAGGCACCCAATACAAGAGCACCCAGATTCATAAAGCAAGTCCTTAGAGACCTACAAAGAGACTTAGACTCACAAACAATAATAATGGGAGACTTTAACACCCCAATGTCAACATTAGACAGATCAACGAGACAGAAAGTTAACAAGGATATCCAGGAATTGAACTCAGCTCTGCATCAAGCGGACCTAATAGAAATCTACACAACTCTCCACCCCAAATCAACAGAATATACATTCTTTTCAGCACCACACTACACCTATTCCAAAATTGACCACATAGTTGAAAGTAAAGCACTCCTCAGCAAATGTAAAGGAACGGAAATTATAACAAACTGTCTCTCAGATCACAGTGCAATCAAACTAGAACTCAGGATTAAGAAACTCACTCAAAACCGCTCAACTACATGGAAACTGAACAACCTGCTCCTGAATGACGACTGGGTACATAACGAAATGAAGGCAGAAATAAAGATGCTCTTTGAAACCAACAAGAACAAAGACACAACATACCACAATCTCTGAGACACATTCAAAGCAGTGTGCAGAGGGAAATTTATAGCACTAAATGCCCACAAGAGAAAGCAGGAAAGATCTAAAATTGACACCCTAACATCACAATTAAAAGAACTAGAGAAGCAAGAGCAAACACATTCAAAAGCTAGCAGAAGGCAAGAAATAACTAAGATCAGAGCAGAACTGAAGGAAATAGAGACACAAAAAACCCTTCAAAAAATCAATGAATCCAGGAGTTGGTTTTTTGAAAAGATCAACAAAATTGACAGACCGCTAGCAAGACTAATAAAGAAGCAAAGAGAGAAGAATCAAATACACATGATAAAAAAATGATAAAGAGGATATCACCACCAATCCCACAGAAATGCAAACTACCATCAGAGAATACTATAAACACCTCTACACAAATAAACTAGAAAATCTAGAAGAAATGGATAAATTCCTCGACACATACACCCTTCCAAGACTAAACCGGGAAGAAGTTGAATCTCTGAATAGACCAATAACAGGCTCTGAAATTGAGGCAATAATCAATAGCTTACCAATCAAAAAAAGTCCAGGACCAGATGGATTCACAGCTGAATTCTACCAGAGGTACAAGGAGGAGCTGGTACCCTTCCTTCTGAAACTTCCAATCAATAGAAAAAGAGGGAATCCTCCCTAACTTATTTTATGAGGCCAGCATCATCCTGATACCAAAGCCGGGCAGAGACACAACCAAAAAAGAGAATTTTAGACCAATATCCTTGATGAACATTGATGCAAAAATCCTCAATAAAATACTGGCAAACCGAATCCAGAAGCACATCAAAAAGCTTATCCACCATGATCAAGTGGGCTTCATCCCTGGGATGCAAGTCTGGTTCAACATACACAAATCAATAAATGTAATACAGCATATAAACAGAACCAAATACAAAAAGTACATGATTATCTCAATAGATGCAGAAAAGGCCTTTGACAAAATTCAACAATGCTTCATGCTAAAAACTCCCAATAAATTAGGTATTGATGGGACATATCTCAAAATAATAAGAGCTATTTATGACAAACTGACAGCCAATATCATACTGAATGGGCAAAAACTGGAAGCCTTCCCTTTGAAAACTGGCACAAGACAGGGATGCCCTCTCTCACCACTCCTATTCAACATAGTTTTGGAAGTTCTGGCCAGGGCAATCAGGCAGGAGAAGGAAAAGAGGAAGTCAAATTGTCCCTGTTTGCAGATGACATGATTGTATATCTAGAAAACCCTATCGTCTCAGCCCAAAATCTCCTTAAGCTTATAGGCAACTTCAGCAAAGTCTCAGGATACAAAATCAATGTGCAAAAATCACAAACATTCTTATACACCAATAACAGACAAACAGAGAGCCAAATCATGAGTGAACTCCCATTCACAATTGCTTCCAAGAGAATAAAATGCCTAGGAATCCAACTTACAAGGGATGGGAAGGACCTCTTCAAGGAGAACTACAAACCACTGCTCAATGAAATAAAAGAGGATACAAACAAATGGATGAACATTCCATGCTCATGGGTAGGAACAATCAATATCATGAAAATGGCCATACTGCCCAAGGTAATTTATAGATTCAACGCCATCCCCATCAAGCTACCAATGACTTTCTTCACAGAATTGGAAAAAACTTCTTTAAAGTTCATATGGAACCAAAAAAGAGCCCGCATTGCCAAGTCAATCCTAAGCCAAAAGAACAAAGCTGGAGGCATCACGCTACCTGACTTCAAACTATACTACAAGGATACATTAACCAAAACAGCATGGTACTGGTACCAAAACAGAGATATAGATCAATGGAACAGAATAGAGCCCTCAGAAATAATACCACACATCTACAACTGTCTGATCTTTGACAAACCTGACAAAAACAAGAAATGAGGAAAGGATTCCCTATTAATAAATGGTCCTGGGAAAACTGGCTAGCCATATGTAGAAAGCTGAATCTGGATCCCTTCCTTACACCTTACACAAAAATGAATTCAAGATGGATTAAAGACTTAAATGTTAGACCTAAAACCATAAAATCCCTAGAAGAAAACCTAGGCAATACCATTCAGGACATAGGCATGGGCAAGGACTTCATGTCTAAAACACCAAAAGCAATGGCAACAAAAGCCAAAATTGACAAATGGGATCTAATTAAACTAAAGAGCTTCTGCACAGCAAAGGAAACTACCATCAGAGTGAACAGGCAACCTACAGAATGGGAGAAAATTTTTACAATCTACTCATCTGACAAAGGGCTAATATCCAGAATCTACAATGAACTCCAACAAATTTACAAGAAAAAAACAAACAACCCCATCAAAAAGTGGGCAAAGGATATGAACAGACACTTCTCAAAAGAAGACATTTATGCAGCCAAAAGACACATGATAAAATGCTCATCATCACTGGCCATCAGAGAAATGCAAATCAAAACCACAAAGAGATACCATCTCACACCAGTTAGAATGGCAATCATTAAAAAGTCAGGAAACAGGTGCTGGAGAGGATGTGGAGAAATAGGAACACTTTTACACTGTTGGTGGGACTGTAAACTAGTTCAACCATTGTGGAAGTCAGTGTGGCTATTCCTCAGGGATCTAGAACTACAAATACCATTTGACCCAGCCATCCCATTACCGGGTATATACCCAAAGGATTATAAATCATGCTGCTATAAAGACACATGTACACATATGTTTGTTGTGGCACTATTCACAATGGCAAAGACTTGGAACCAAGCCAAATGTCGAACAATGATAGACTGGATTAAGAAAATGTGGCAGAAAATGTCCCTGTCTGACAGCTGTGAGGAGAGCAGTGGTTCTCCCAGCAGGCAGCTAGAGATCTGAGAACGGTCTGACTGCCTCCTCAAGTGGGTCCCTGACCCCTGACCCCCGAGCAGCCTAACTGGGAGGCACCCCCCAGCAGGGGCAGACTGACACCTCACACGGCCGGCCAGGTACTCCAACAGACCTGCAGCTGAGGGTTCTGTCTGTTAGAAGGAAAACTAACAGAAAGGACATCCACACCAAAAACCCATCTGTACATCACCATCATCAAAGACCAAAAGTAGATAAAACCACAAAGATGGGGAAAAAACAGAGCAGAAAAACTGGAAACTCTAAAAACCAGAGTACCTCTCCTCCTCCAAAGGAACGCAGTTCCTCACCAGCAACGGAACAAAGCTGGACGGAGAATGACTTTGACGAGCTGAGAGAAGAAGGCTTCAGACGATCAAATTACTCCGAGCTACGGGAGGATATTCAAACCAAAGGCAAAGAAGTTGAAAACTTTGAAAAAAATTTAGAAGAATGTATAACTAGAATAACCAATACAGAGAAGTGCTTAAAGGAGCTGATGGAGCTGAAAACCAAGGCTCGAGAACTACGTGAAGAATGCAGAAGCCTCAGGAGCCGATGCGATCAAATGGAAGAAAGGGTATCAGCCCTGGAAGATGAAATGAATGAAATGAAGCGAGAAGGGAAGTTTAGAGAAAAAAGAATAAAAAGAAACGAGCAAAGCCTCCAAGAAATGTGGGACTATGTGAAAAGACCAAATCTACGTCTGATTGGTGTACCTGAAAGTGACGGGGAGAATGGAAACAAGTTGGAAAACACTCTGCAGGATATTATCCAGGAGAACTTCCCCAATCTAGCAAGGCAGGCCAACATTCAGATTCAGGAAATACAGAGAACGCCACAAAGATACTCCTCGAGAAGAGCAACTCCAAGACACATAATTGTCAGATTCACCAAAGTTGAAATGAAGGAAAAAATGTTAAGGGCAGCCAGAGAGAAAGGTCGGGTTACCATCAAAGGGAAGCCCATCAGACTAACAGCGGATCTCTCGGCAGAAACCCTACAAGCCAGAAGAGAGTGGGGGCCAATATTCAACATTCTTAAAGAAAAGAATTTTCAACCCAGAATTTCATATCCTGCCAAACTAAGCTTCATAAGTGAAGGAGAAATAAAATACTTTACAGACAAGCAAATGCTGAGAGATTTTGTCACCACCAGGCCTGCCCTAAAGGAGCTTCTGAAGGAAGCGCTAAACATGGAAAGGCACAACCGGTACCAGCCACTGCAAAATCATACCGAAATGTAAAGACCATCGAGACTAGGAAGAGACTGCATCAACTAACGAGCAAAATATCCAGCTAACATCATAATGACAGGATCAAATTCACACATAACAATATTAACTTTAAATGTAAATGGACTAAATGCTCCAATTAAAAGACACAGACTGGCAAACTGGATAAAGACTCAAGACCCATCAGTGTGCTGTATTCAGGAAACCCATCTCACGTGCAGAGACACACATAGGCTCAAAATAAAAGGATGGAGGAAGATCTACCAAGCAAATGGAAAACAAAAAAAGGCAGGGGTTGCAATCCTAGTCTCTGATAAAACAGACTTTAAACCAACAAAGATCAAAAGAGACAAAGAAGGCCATTACATAATGGTAAAGGGATTAATTCAACAAGAAGAGCTAACTATCCTAAATATATATGCACCCAATACAGGAGCACCCAGATTCATAAAGCAAGTCCTGAGTGACCTACAAAGAGACTTAGACTCCCACACATTAATAATGGGAGACTTTAACACCCCACTAAAAAGTTGGTATGACCCTGGCAAGTATAAATAGAAATGTGACATGTAAGAACTGGGATGTAATCCATCAGCAATACTGGATGTTGGAAAGGAACATGATATGAGAATACTATGTATAATTTTGTTCTGTGTGTATTTAAAAATACTCAAAAGCTAGACAAGGGAAAAGAAAAAGAATGATTAGATGTGTTGATTTTAAAACACTGAGGAAACATCTTAAATAATTTGTATTTAGGAAAATATATGGCTCATTTAAAGATTTATCATGAAAATTATTTGAAATCATATGTGTAATGCAATTGAAAAGAAAAAATAATTGAAGTTTCACAAAGCTGTAGGATCTATCATATTGTTAACAGACTTGATCTATACTATACTAGCTATTAAATTTTTCTATAAATTAAAAAAAAAAAAAAAAAGAAAATGTGGCACATATAGACCATGGAATACTATGCAGCCATAAAAAAATGATGAGTTCATGTCCTTTGTAGGGACATGCATGAAGCTGGAAACCATCCTTCTCAGCAAACTATGGCAAGGACAAAAAACCAAACACCACATGTTCTCACTCATAGATGGGAATTGAACAATGAGAACACATGGAAACAGGAAGGGGAACACCACACACCAGGGCCTGTTTGGGGTTGGGGGAGTGGGGAGGGATAGCATTAGGAGATATACCTAATGTTAAATGACGAGTTAATGGGTGCAGCACACCAACATGGCACATGTATACATATGTAACTAACCTGCACGTTGTGCACATGTACCCTAAAACTTATACTAAAAAAAAGAAAGTGAAAAAAAAAAGAAAAGTAAACTCTATACACTGCTGGTAGAAACACAAATTATTAAAGCCACTATGGAAAACAGTATGGATATTTCTCAAAAAAAAAAACTCAGTATCAAGGCCTGGATGACATGAGAGACTATTATGCTAAGTAAAGTAACTGAGGAATGGAAAACCAAACATCTTATGTTCTCACTTATAAGTGTGAGCTAAGCTATGAGGATGCAAAGTCATAAGAGTAACACAATGGACTTTGGGGACTCTGGGGGAAAGGGATAAACTACAAATAGGGTGCAGTGTATACTGCTCTGGTGATGGGTAAACAAAATCTCACAAATCACCACTAAAGAACTTACTCATGTAACCAAACACTACCTGTTTCCCAATAACCTATGGAAAAAAAGAATTGTTTTAAACCACTAGGTCATTCACATGGTATGGTTTCCTCATACATTAGACCGAGTTTCAACCTCACTTATTCCATTGAGGAATACATTTGTTTGATCCTGTGCTCTATTTTTAGAGTTAACTATCAGCCTGTGAAATGGTCTGAATACATTCAATTTCAGTATGTTTATAGCAGCACAATTCACAATTGCAAAAATATGGAACCAGCCCAAATGCCCACCAATCAACGAGTGGTTAAAGAAACTGTGCTATATACGTATATGATTGAATACTACTCAGCCATAAAGGAATGAATTAATGGCATTTCCAGCAACCTGGATGGGATTGAAGACTAATATTCTAAGTGAAGTAACTTAGGAATGGAAAACCAAACATCATATGTTCTCACTCGTAAGTCGGAGCTAAGTTATGAGGATGCAAAGGCATAAGAATAATACAATGGACTCTGGGGACTCAGGGTCCAAAGGGGATAGTGATAAAAGTCTACAAATTAACTTCAATGTATACTGTTCAGGTGATGGGTGCACCAAAATCTCACAAATCACCACTAAAGAACTTACTCATGTAACCAAATACCACATTCCCCAAAAACCTATGGAAATAAAAAATAAAAATGTAGAGTGGCTGAATAGATAAAAATAAAGCAAGACCTAATAATCTGTTGCCTACAAGAAACACATTCCACCTAGAAAGACACACATAGACTGACAATAGAGAGATGGAAAAAGGTATTCCATGCCAAGGGAAACCAAAGAAGAGCAGGACTAGCTGAACTTACATTAAAAGAAATAGGGTTCAAGACAAAAACTACAAAGAAGGTCACTATATAAAAATAAAGGGGCCAATTCAGCAAGAGCTTATAACAAATTAAAATATATATACATCCAACACTGGAGCACCCAGATTTCCAAAACAAATATTATTAGAGCTAAAAAGAGAGATAAAGTCCAATATAACAATAGCTGGATACTTCAACATCCCACTTTTAGCATTGGACAGGACTTCCAGACACAATATCAGCAAAGAAACATTGGACCTAATCTGTACTACAGGACAAATGAACCTAATAGATATTACAGAACATTTCATCTACAGAACATTTCATCAGCTGCAGAATACATATTCTTCTCCTCAGCACATGGATATTCTCAAGGATGTACCATATGCTAGGTCACAAAACACACCTTAAAATTTAAAAAAATGAAATAATATCAAGTTTCTTCTCTGACCACAATAGAATAAAACTAAAAATCAATAACAAGAAAAATTTTGAAAACACATGATAATGAAACCATAACAGACCAAAACCTATGGGATAAAACACAAGCAGTAGTGAAAAAAAAAAAGTTTATACCTACATCAAAAAAGAGGAAAAAATTCAAATAAACAACAACAATCCATATTAAAAAGAACTAGAAAACAAGACAAAACCAAACCCAAAATTAATGGAAAGATAGAAATAATAAAGATTGAAACAAATAAAAATTAAATGAAACTGAAATTAAGAATACAAAAGATTAATGAAACAAAAAGTTAGTTTTCTGAGATGTTAAACAAAATTGACAAACCTTTAGTCTGACAAAGAAAAAAAAAGAGAAAAGAGCCAAATAAATAAAGTCACAGATGAAATAGGAAACATTACAACTAATACTGCAGAAATTCAAAGGACCATTAGTGGCTACTATGAGCAACTATATCCCAATAAATTGGAAACTATAAAATAAGTGGATAAATTCCTAGATGCATTCAACCTACCAAGACTGAAACATAAAGAAATCCATAACCTGAACAGATCGATAACAAATAATGAGATCAAAGACATAATAAAAAGTCTCCCACGAAAGAAAAGCCCAGGACCTGATGGCTTTACTAATTAATTCTATGAAATATTTAAAGAACTAATATCAATTCTACTAAAACTATTCTGAAAAACAGAGGAGGATAGAATACTATCAAACTCTTTCTACGAGGCCAGTATTACTCTGATACCAAAACCAGACAAAGACACTTCAAAAAAAGAAAACTACAGGCCAATATCTTTGATGAATATTCATGTATAAATCCTCAACAAAATACTAGCAAACCAAGTTGAACAAAACATTAAGAAGATCATTCATCATGATCAAGTGGGATTTATCCCTGGGATGCAAAAATGGTTCGACAAACACAAAGCAATCAACGTGATAGATCTTAGCAACAAAATGAAGAATGAATACCATATGATTATTTCAATTGATGTTGAAAAAGCATTTGATAAAATTCAACATCCCTTCAGGATAAAAACCATCAGAAATCTGGGTATAGAAGGAACATACCTCAACATAATAAAAGCCATATATGACAGACCCATAGCTACTATCATACTAAATGGGGAATAACTTAAAGCCCTTCCTCTAAGATATGGAACAGGACAAGGATGCCCACTTTCACTACTGTTATTCACCATAGTACTGGAAGTGCTTGCTAGAGCAATCAGACAAGAGAAAGAAATACAGGGCATCCAAATTGAAAAGGAAGAAGTCAAATTATCCTTGTTTGCAGATGATATAATCCTATATTTGGAAAAAATCTAAAGATTCCATCAAAAAACCATTAGAAGTGACAAATTCAGTAAAGTTGTAGAATACGAAATCAACATACAAAAATCAGTAGCATTTCTATATACCAACAGTAAACAATGTGAATAAGAAATAAACAAAAAAAGTAATCCTATTTAAAATTGCCACAAATAAATTTAAATACCTAAAAATTAACTTAAGAAGGTCTATTAGTCCATTTTCACACCACTGATAAAGACATACCCGAGACTGGGCAATTTACAAAAGAAAGGGGTTTAATGGACTTACGGTTCCACGTGGCTGCAGAAGCCTCACAATCATGGTGGAAGGCAAGAAGGAGCAAGTCATGACTTACATGGATGGCAGCAAGCAAAGACAGAGATTGTGCACGGGGACTCCTCTTGATAAAACCATCGGATCTCCTGAGACTTACTCACTATTGTGAGAACAGCAGGGGAAAGACCCACCCCCATGATTCAATTACCTCCCACTGGGTCCCATGCACAACACGTGGGAACTGTGGCAGTTACAATTCAAGATGAGATTTGGGTGGGGACACAGCCAAACCATATCATTCCAACCCTGGCCCCTTCCAAATCTCATATCCTCACATGTCAAAGCCAATCATGCCTTCGCAACAGTCCCCGAGTCTTAACTCATTTCAGCATTAACTCAAACGTCCACAGTCCAAAGTCTCATCTGAGACAAGGCAAGTCCCTTCTGCCTATGAGCCTGTAAAATCAAAAGCAAGCCACTTACTTCCTAGATACAATGGAGGTACACGCATTGGGTAAATACAGCCATTCCAAATGGGAAAAATTGACCAAAAGAAAGGGGCTATAGGCCCCATGCAAATCCAAAATCCAGCAGGGCAGACAAATCTATAGCCTCCCTCCCGGCTGCCTTCACAGGCTGGCAGTGAGTGTGCAGCTTTTCCAGACACACAGTACAAGCTGTCAGTGGATCTACCATTCTGGGGTCTGGAGGACAGTGGCCCTCTTCTCACAGCTCCACCAGGTGGTACCCCCGTAGGGACTCTCTGTGGGGACTCTGACCCCACATTTCCCTCCCATACTGCCCTAGCAGAGATTCCCCATGACAGCTCCATGCCTGCAGCAAACTTCTGCCTGGAGATCCAGGCATTTCCATACATCCTCTGAGATCTAGGCAGAGGTTCCCAAACCTCAATTCTTGACTTCTGTGCTCTTGCAGGCTCAATACCATGTGGAAGCTGCCAAGGCTTGGGGCTTGAACCCTCTAAAGCCACAGCCCAAGCTCTACATTGACCCCTTTCACCCATGGCTGGAGTGGCTGGGATGTGGGGCAGCAAGTCCCTAGGCTGAGCACAGCACAGGGACCCTGGACCTGGCCCACAAAACCACTTTTTCCTCCTAGGCCTCTGGGCCTGTGATGGAGGGCCTGCCCTGAAGACCTCTGTCATGCCCTGGATACATTTTCCCCATTGTCTTGGGGATTAACATTCAGTCCCTTGTTACTTATGCAAATTTCTTCAGTGGGCTTAAATTTGTCCTCAGAAAATGGGATTTTCTCTTCTATGGCATTGTAAGGCTGCAAATTTTCCAAACTTTTATGCTTTTCTTCCCTTATAAAACTGAATGCCTTTAACAGCACCCAAGTCACCTCTTGAGTGCTTTGCTGCTTATAAATTTCTTCCACCAGATACCCTAAATCATCTCTCTCAAGTTCAAAGTTCCACAAATCTCTAAGGCAGGGGCAAAATTCCACCAGTCTCTTTGCTAAAACATAACAAGAGTCACCTCTGCTCCAGTTCCCAACAAGTTCCTCATTTCCATCTGAGACCATCTTAGCCTGGACTTTCTTGTCCATATTGCTATCAGCATTTTGGGCAAAGCCATTAAACAAGTCCCTAGGGAGTTTCAAACTTTCCCACATTTTCCTCTCTTCTTCTGAGCCCTCCAAACTGTTCCAACCTCTGCTTGTTACCCAGTTCCAAAGTCACTTCCACATTTTTGGGTATCTTTTCAGCAGCACCCCACTTCTGGTACCAATTTATTGTATTAGTCCATTTTCACACTGCTGATAAAGATATACCTGAGACTGGGCAATTTACAAAAGAAAGAGGTTTAATTGGACTCAGTTCGACGTGGCTGGGGAGACCTCACAATCATGGCAGAAGGCAAGGAGGAGCAAGTCACATCTTACATGGATGGCAGCAGGGAAAAAGAGAGACCTTGTGCAGAAAAACCCTAGATTTTTAAAATCTTCAGATCTCATGAGACTCATTCACTCTCACAAGAACAGTGCAGGAAAGACCCACCCCCATAATTCAGTCACCTCCCACCGGGTTCCTCCCATGACATGTGGGAAATGTGGGAGTTACAATTCAAGACGAGATTTGGTTGGGGACACAGCCAAACCATATCACTACCCAAAGAAGACTATGTCAAGGCATTTAATAAACAGAACCCCAAAGGTCAAGGACAAACAAAGGATCCTAAAAGCAGCAAGAGAAAAGAAACAAATAACATACAATGGAGCTGCAATACATCAGGCACCAAACTTTTCAGAGAAAACCTTACAGGCCAGGAGATCTGTAAGGTACAAGCAATCTACAGATTCAATAAAATTTCCATCAGTATACCAATGACATTCTTCACAGAAACAGAAAAAACAATCCTAAAATGTTTATAGAACCAATAAAACTCCAGAATAGCCAATGCTATCCTAAGCAATAAGAACAAAACTGGAGGAATCACATTACCTGACCTCAAATTATATTACAGAGCTACAGTTACCAAAACAACATGGTATTGGCATTAAAACAGACACATAGACCAATGGAACAAAGTATAAAACCCAGAAACAAATCCACACAAATACAGTGAACTCATTGTTGACAAAGGTGCCAAGAACATACACTGGGAAAAAGACACTCTCTCCAATAAATGGTGCTGGAAAAACTGAATATTCATATGCAGAAGAATGAAACTAGACTCATATATCTAAGACCTGAAACTATGAAACTACTGAAACAAAACACTGGAGAAATTCCAAAAGGCATCAATCTTGGCAAAGATTTATTGAGTAATACCCCACAAGTCCAGGCAACCAAAGCAAAAATAGGCAAATGAGATCACAGCAAGTTAAAAAGCTCCTGTACAGCAAATGGTACAACCAACAATGTGAAGAGACTACCCACAGAATAGGAGAAAATATTTGCAAACTACCCATCTGACAAGGGATCAATAACCAGACAATATAAGAAGCTCAAACAACTCTATAGGAAAACAATCTAATAATCTGATTTTAAAAAATAGGCAAGAGTTGAATACACATTATCAAAAGAAGACACAAAAATGGAAAATGTATATGAAAAGGTGTTTGACATCATTGACCATCAGAGAAATACAAATCAAAACTACAATGAGATACTATCTCATTCCAGTTAAATGGCTTTTATACAAAAGACAGGCAATAACAAATGCTGATGAGGGTGTGGAAAAAAGAGAGCCCCCTACACTGTTGGTGGGATTGTAAATTATTAATACTGAACCACTATAAAGAAGAGGTTTGGAGGCTCCTCAAAAAACTAAAAATAGAGTACCATGTAATCCAGCAATGTGACTGCTGGGTATATCCAAAAGAAAGAAAATCCGTATACCAAAGAGATGTCTGCACTCCCATGTTTGTTGCAGCACTCTTCACAATAGCCATCATTTGGAAGCAATCTAAGTGTCCATCAACAGAGGAATGGATAAAGAAAATGTGGTACCAAAACAAGGATGCCCTCTCTCACCACTCCTATTCAACATAGTATTGGATTCCTGGCCACAGCAATCAGGCAAAAGAAACAAAGGGCATCCAAATAGGAAGAGAGGACGTCAAACTGTCCCTGTTTGCAGATGACATGATTCTGTGTCTAGAAAATCCATAGTCTCAGGCCAAAAGCTCCTTTAGCTGATAAATAACTTCAGCAAAGTTTCAGGATACAAAAATCAATGGACAAAAATCACTAGCATTTCTATACACCAACAACAGTGAAGCCAAGAGCCAAATCAGGAATACAATGCCATTCACAATTGCCACAAAAAGAATAAAATACCTAGAAATATAGCTAACCAGTGAGGTGAAAGATCTCTACAATGAGAACTCCAAAACACTGCTTAAAGAAATCTGAGATGATACAAACAAATGGAAAAACATTCCATGCTCATGGATAGGAAGAATCAATATTGTTTACATGGCCATACTGCCCAAAGTAATTTACAGATTCAATGCTATTCCTATCAAACCACCAATGACATTCTTCACATAACTAGAAAAAAATGTTTTCTTTTTTTTTTTTTTTGAGACAGTCTCACTCTGTTGCCCAGTCTGGAGTGCCATGGTGTGATCTCGGCTCACTGCAACCTCCGCCTCCTGGGTTCAAGCAATTCTCCTGCCTCAGTCTCCCGAGTAGCTGGGATTACAGGCACCCACCACCGCACCCGGCTAATTTTTGTATTTTTAGTAGAGACTAAAAATCTCTACTAATAGTGGATTTCGCCATGTTGGCCAGGCTGGTTTTGAACTCCTGACCTCAGGTGATCCACCCGCCTCGGCCTCCCAAAGTGCTGGGATCACAGGCATGAGCCACAATGCCTGGCCAAAAAAACTATTTTAAAATTCATCTGGAACCAAAAAAAAAAAAAAAAAGAGCCCAAATAGCCCAGGCAACCCTAAGCAAAGAGAACAAAGCTGGAGGCATCACGTTACCTGACTTCAAACTATACTACAGGACTACAGTAATCAAAATAGCACAGTGCTGATACAAAAACAGACACATAGACCAATGGAACAAAATAGGGAACCCAGAAATAAGGTCATACACCTACAACCATCTAATCTTCAACAAAGCTGACAAAAACAAGCAATGGGGAAAGGACTCCCTATTCAATAAATGGTGCTGGGATATCTGGCTAGCCATAGACAAAAGATTGAAACTGGACCCCTTTCTTATACCATATACAAAATCAATGCAAGATGGATTAAAGACTTAAATGTAAAACTCGAAACTATAAAAATCCTGGAAGACAACCCAGGCAATACCATTCTGGACATAGGAATGAGCAAAGATTTATGATAAAGATACCAAAAGCAATTGCAACAAAAGCAAAAACTGACAAATGGGATCTAATTAAACTTGAGAGCTTCTGCATTGCAAAAGAAACTATTATCAGAGTAAACAGACAACCTACAGAATGGGAGAAAATATTTGTAAACTACGCATCTGACAAAGGTCTAATATCCAGCATCTCTAAACAACTTAAACAAATTTACAAGAAAAAAACAACCCCATCAATAGGTGGGCAAAGGATATAAACGGATACTTTTCAAACGAAGACATACATGTGGCCAATATGTATATGAAAAAAGCTCAATATCACTGATCATTAGAGAAGTGCAAATCAAAGCCACAATGAGATACCATTTCACACCAGTCAGAATGGCTATTATTAAAAAGTCAGGCCAGGCACAGTGGCTTATTTCTGTAATCCTAGCACTTTGGGAAGCTGAAATGGGCAGATCGCTTGAGCCCAGGAGTTAGAGACGAGCCTGGGCAACATGGCAAAACCCCACCTCTACAAAAAGTACCAAAATTAGCTGGGCATGGTGGCACACACCTATAGTCCCAGCTACTAAGGAGGCTGAGGTGGGAGGATCGCTTGAGCCCAGGAGGTCGAAGCAGCACTGAGCTGTGAGCGTGCCTCTGTAGTCCATCCAGGGTGACAGAGTGAGACCCAGTCTCAAATAAAAAGAAGTCAAAAAATAACAGGTGTTGGCAAGGTTGCAGAGAAAAGGAAACGCTTATATACTGTTGGAGGGAGTATAAATTAGTTCAACCATTCTGGAAAGCAGTGTGGCGATTCCTCAAAGAGCTAAAAACAGAACTACCATTTTACCCAGCAATCGCATAACTGGGTATATACCCAAAGGAATATAAATTATCTACCATAAAGACAAATGCAGGCCAGGTGTAGTGGATGCCTGTAATCCTACCACTTTGGGAGGCCAAGGCAGGTGGAACACTTGAGGTCAGAAGTTCAAGACCAGCCTGGCCAACATGATGAAACCCTGCCTCTACTAAAAAAATCGTAAATTAGCCGGAAATCACTTGAACCTGGGAGGCAGAGGTTACAATGAACCGAGATCACATCACATCACTACACTCCAGCCTGGGCAACAGAGCAAGACTCCATCTAAATATATATATATATATACACACACACACATACATGCATGTGAATGTTCATTGCAGCACTATGCACAACAGTAAAGACATGGAATCAACCTAAATGCCCATCAATGGACAGATTGGATAAAGAAAATGTGGTACATATACACCGTAGAATACTATGCAGCCATACAAATGAACAAGATCAGGTCTTCTGGGAACATAGATGGAGCTGAAGGCCATTATCCTTGGCAAACTAATGCAGGAACGGAAAACCAAATACCCCATGTTCTCACTCATAAGTGGGAGGTAAATGATGAGAACTCATGGACACAAAGAGGGGAACAACAGACACTGGGGCCTACCTAAGGCTGGAGGCTAAGAGGAGGGAGAGGATTAGGAAAAATAACTATTCGGTACTAGGGTGGCAAAATAATCTGTATAACAAACCACTGTGACACAAGTTTACCTATATAACAAACCTGCACATATACCACTGAACATAAAATTAAAAAATTTTTTAATGTGGTACTTATACGCAATGGAGTACTATTCGGCCATAAAAAAGAATGAGATCCTGTTATTTGCAACCACATGGATGGAACCGAAAGTCATTATGGTAAGTGAAATAAGCCAAGGACAGAAATACAAACATCACATGTTTTCATTTATTTGTGGGATCCAAAACTCAAAACAATTGAACTCATGGACACAGAGAGTAGAAAGATGGTTACCAGAGGCTGGAAAGGATAGTGGGAGGGTGGAGATGCAGGTAGGTTTATGTGTACAACAAAATAGAAATGATGAATAAAACCTGGTATTTGCTAGCACAACAGGGTGACTATAGTCAATAATAACTTAATTGTAAATTTTAAAATAACTAAGAGTGCAATTGGATTGCTTGTAACACAAAGGATAAATGCTTGAAGAGATGGATACCCTATTTTCCATGATATGATGATTTCACGTTGCATGCATGCATCAAAACATTTCATGTACCCATAAATATATACACTTACTATATACACAGAAAAATTAAAAATTAAAAATATATATAGATAGCTGTTTGTCTTATATTTACATTCCTTTT
Source organism: Pongo pygmaeus (assembly GCF_028885625.2). Lineage (NCBI taxonomy): Eukaryota > Metazoa > Chordata > Mammalia > Primates > Hominidae > Pongo > Pongo pygmaeus. Next base: position 81,420,998 of record NC_072396.2, on the reverse strand, counting down.
AACAGTCTTATATTTCTGTATATAAAGAATACACAATATGACGTACAAAATTTAAATGTGCAAGAGTTAAATTGTACAGAGGACAGAAATATAATGAAAAATATTGTTAGATTTTTCTCACACATATTATTTAACTTATCCTACTATTAATTACTACTAATGGCCACTGTTTAGTCCTAGTGTTTTGTTTAAATAGCACTTACGTAACAGAAAATAATACATAAAAAACATATAATTTCAAGTGAACACTTATTCTTAAGTAATGATACATATGGACAATTATTTATGTTATGGGTTTTCTTCATCTAGCACATCTATGTCCTGGGTTGGCTCTCTGAAGGTTGGCCACCCTAAGACTATAGTACCATTCTAGTGGGAGGAAAAATATATAAACAAGATACTATTTGTAAATTGCACAGAATAGAAACTGATAAACAATGGTGCCTTCTGTGAAAGTGACATCAGTGGCCGGAACAGGTGAGAGAGGTTTTCTTTTACTAGGGTATTTTAAAGTAGTCTTAAATGTTGTACCCTGCAAATATACCACGTATTTTTATTTTATTTTATTTCTTTTTTTGAGATGGAGTCTCGCTCTGTCGCCCAGGCTGGAGTGCAGTGGTGCAATCTCGACTCACTGCAACCTCCACCTCCTGGGTTCCTGCGATTCTCCTGCCTCAGCCTCCTGAGTAGCTGGGACTACAGGCCTGCGCTGCCATGCCCGGCTAAATTTTGTATTTTTAGTAGAGACAGAGTTTCACCACATTGGCCAAACTGATCTCAAACTCCTGATGTTAAGTGATCCGCCCGCCTCGCTCCCAAAGTGCTGGGATTACAGGCGTGAGCCACCATGCCTGGTCCCCACCTATTTTTAAATGTACCTTGCAAATATTCAAAAGCAAGGGACTGTTACTAGTTTTACACAGAGGTTGGCCACAGTTAAGAGTGGGGAAAGGCACTAGCTCAGCGTGGGAGCACGTGCTCTCACTGGAAACAATGTATTGAGAACACATGGTTCTTGGGGCGGAGGTGGGGGTTCCTGCCCAAACTTCAAGATGGCGGCCAGGTGGACGGCTGATTCTGATGAGTCTGATGAGGTGAGCTGCGCCACAAAACTGAAGGGCCCGCTAAGCCTGGGAAATTAGTATGTATTTGTGTATGTGTTTGTGAGGAGAGCCACTGGAGGGTTTTAAAGAAAATAATGATTGGATTTATGACTGAAAGGTCCGTCTAGCTGTGTAAGGAATGTGGGGAGACTCTATTTGGGGACCATATTTCTGTAATCTTGGTGAGTAAGGATGTTGGCTTGGACTCGTTAGCATAGTAGCACTGGATGGAGATGTGGAGACATGCATAGAACTTTGGGAGGTCACCCGGACAAGACTTGTTGCTAGATTGAGTGTGGATTGTGAGGGAAAGCGCCAACATGGCTGCCTGCTCCGTTTCTGGCCTGGGTGAGTCACGGTTCCTGTTCCTGAGATGGAGAATCCTAGGGCGTTGGTGGATGTGGAGGGTAAGAATGCGTTATCTGCGACATTTTAAGCCAGAAATAGTTAACTGATGCACATTTTTTGAAAGTCACTGGGGCTGGATGGTAGGTTCTCACGAAAAGTCATTCGGGCTGTTCTGTGGAGGAGGGGCTGGGAAGGGTGTAACTGGGAGGCAAGGAAGGGTCCTGTGTTGGCCTCAGCGGGGAGACAGGAAGCTGCTCCAGGGCCAAGAGAAACTAGAGGGTCTCTAACGGGCCGAGTGAAGGCTTTAGTTTTTCATCAGTGTGAAATGGGCAGCCATGGTAGGGCTTTGAGTGTGACAAGGGCTGACCAAAGTCTTGCTGTGGGGAGAGCAAGCTATTGGGTAGGATTGTCAGATTTAGCTAATAAAAATCCGGGACACCCGGTTAAATATGAATGTCAGAACAATTATTTCGTAGCATAAGTATGGCCTGTGCAAATCTGGGATATACTTATACTAAAAATGTATTCCTTGTTGATGTGACATTCAAACGTAACGGGTCCAACTGTGTTGGACCAAGCAGCCCTAACACCGACTGGGTCTGGAATTTCGGGAAGCCGAAAGGGGCAAAGGTGGTAGCCGTGGAGGTGTGAGGAGGGACCCCTGCAAAGGTGAGGTTGGCCCGCTTGGTGCGCTTTGCCGGGAAACAACTCTGGGAAGTCGAGCTTCTCGGCCCCTCTACTTCTTTCAGCCCCCAGCAGGCTCCACGGGGAAGGATTACCTGCCTCTTCCAATCCTGAGCTCGGGCGCCCGAGCGTGTCTCTTCCCCTTGCCAGCGGCTTGCTGAAATTCCCGCCCCCGGCGGCTGGCACGTAACCCCGCCTTCCGTTTCCCTCCTCCCGCTCCCTGCAGGGGTGGAGCCTGAGCGAGGAGCCCGCGAGCTCGCCTGTCTCCTCTCTCTCCGCGGATGACGAGTGGCTGGATAACATGGAGTCGGGCAAGATGGCGCCTCCCAAGAACGCTCCGAGAGATGCCTTGGTAAGTGCGAAGGATGAGCAGCGGAGCGCGAAGCCAGGTGCAGCCAGGGACCTGCGAGGCAGGGCCACGCTGAGGGCCTGAGGGGGGGCTCGCACGCTCGTTTCAGTCTAGTCAGGGCCGTCAGGAGAGGGTGATGGGGATGCGCCCTGGCCCCCGGGCCCCTATCTCGCCGCTTGGGCCAAGCCCTGCCAGAGGGTCGCGGTCCAGCGGAGCTTGCGGAACGGCTGCCAAGCTTTGTGTCCTGGGCTTCGGGCCCCTGTCTCCCCATCGTCTCTAGCTATCTGCCAGCCCTGACTCCGCGTCCAGGATTCTGATGCTAGCTTAACCCGCCGCCACAGCCAAAAATGACAACCAGCTGGATGGAGATACTTACCTCTGCTGGGGAAGCTAACTTCTGTCTTCTCTTTGCCCCACACCCCGCCCCCAACCCCGCCAAAAAATAAAAATAAAAGTTTTCTGCAAAAGCGTACTATGCGATTTGGTGTGATCACTGACTCACTTGGGAGGGCAAGGGTGAGTAGGACTTTGGAGCCCAAAGAAGGGGAACCTTGTATCATAAATATAAATACTACCCTTCAGTGCAGCCTTGATTTCCAGTACCAAATTCTGCATCTGGTGTTTTTATTTGAATCCACAGGTGATGGCACAGATCCTGAAGGATATGGGAATCACAGAGTATGAACCAAGGGTTATAAATCAAATGTTGGAATTTGCTTTCCGTAAGTTAATGAAACACCAAAAACTTGCCTAACTTGTAAACTTGAAAAGATATTTTTATTGTAAGAACATTTTCTTTTATTTTCTTTTTTGAGACAGGGACTCGCTGTTGCCCAGGCTAGAAGGCAGTGGCGCGATCTTGGCTCACTGAGGCCTCCGCCTCCTGGGTTCAAGCGATTCTCATGCCTCAGCCTCCCGAGCTGGGACTACAGGCACTTGCCACCACGCCAGGCAAGGTGTTGTGTTTTTAGTAGAAAGGGAGTTTCGCCATATTGCCCAGGCTGGCCTCGAACTACTGACTCAAGTGATCCGCCCATCTCGGCCTCCCAAAGTGCTGGGATTACAGGCGTGAGCCACCACGCCCAGCCTTGTAAGAACATTTTCAACCAAATTATGTTAACAGTTAGTATCAGAATTCAGCCTAAAGAATTAAAGGAGCTCAAGCTATGGGACAGTAGTATTCACACTGTGATACCTGTTTAAAACTGATCATATAGACAGGACAATTACTTATTAAAATCATTAAGACAAGTAGCCATAAATATTAAGCTGTCTTCATATGTTTAAGAAAAGATTGTTTTGTTCTTAAAGGTTATGTGACTACAATTCTGGATGATGCAAAAATTTATTCGAGCCATGCTAAGAAACCTAATGTTGATGCAGATGATGTGAGACTGGCAATCCAGTGTCGTGCTGACCAATCTTTTACCTCTCCTCCCCCAAGAGATGTGAGCAAACTTTGATTTGAAGTTATTTTTACTTATAATTTTTTAAACTGTAGTTCTAATAAGGATTTTTTTTTTAAGTTTTTACTGGATATCGCAAGGCAGAAAAATCAAACCCCTTTGCCACTGATTAAGCCATATGCAGGACCTAGACTGCCACCTGATAGATACTGCTTAACAGCTCCAAACTATAGGCTGAAGTCCTTAATTAAAAAGGTAAGAAATTTTAGTCAACTTTTCTTTTTTTAAAAGGTGGAATATGATAGGGGACTTTGTGAAAAGCAAATTCCTGTAGCTAGTATAGTAGATTAAAGGTTAAGATAACTTACTGGAATTTTTTTAATTTTAAAAAATTTTCGAGCTAGATGGAACTTTATTGTTCATCTAACTCAACAGTCATTTTTCACATCAGGAAGCAGGGCCTGAACTCATTTATGAAGTTAGTAGCAAAGCTAGGACTGATTCCAAGCTTCATAACTCCCATTCTTTCCACTATATCATAGTTTTTTAGTGAGGCCTAATAACAGAGGAAATGATACCATCAGGAATTAGGCCAGCTTTCTAAAATATGACATAAAGCTCTCCCACCACTGAAAAAGTTCTCCCCATAATAGGCTGCCTTTTCTGAAGTTCCACTATAAGAGTTTTATTCTTTTTTGGGTTAAGAAATTGACCAGTTAAGATTAAAAATCACAAAGTAGTTAGAGTCTTAACTTGAATGGGGATAACAGCTATCTTAAACTTTAATACTGCATAAGATTATATACGTATTCATATCTATTTTTATATAGATAAAGACATGTATATATGTTTATGCAAACCCCAGATTAAATGTTGGATTTAGAACACTGAGAGAACAAAAACAGGACTTTCTTGCCGTGGATTATCCATAATCATTTACATCAGCAATCCTAATTTCATTCCTGGTAAATTTAGGTGTCACATCTTAATATTAATTTGTTTTTTAAATCCCCTAGGGACCTAACCAAGGGAGACTAGTTCCACGATTAAGTGTTGGTGCCGTTAGTAGCAAACCTACTACTCCTACTATAGGTAAGTGAGAGGAGACAATGGCATTTCTGGCTGGTAAAGCAGTGCCTCAGCACTTGGTTTTGAACTATAATGCAAGTCAAAAAGTGAATCAGAAATTCTTGTGTATGTGTTACTATTAATAATTTTACTCATCCTCTAGTAAAGCTATAAACATACATGTTACTGGATTTCAAAATGAGAAAGCCACAAGGAACGTCTGATCTCAAATGAATATAAAATAGGACATTGCCCCCATTGTTGTTGGTATAAACTCTGATACCAAAAACAGGAGTTTACTCTTAGCTATGTACTTTACGCCTTCTTTAAGGTGCCACACACACTTATGGCAGTAGACTACTTATTAGAAATTTAAATTTCGAAATAAATTGATAAGAGAATACAGTAGAAAGAAGATTAAGGTGTACAAAAATCTTAAGGATCTCAAAGAAAAAAATTGTTAATACTAACCTTTTTAAAACATAGTACTGATTGTTTTAGATTGGTCAGTGGGAGCCCCTTCAAGCTGTTTCCTGTGTCCTTTTGACATATCTGCATCATTCTGTGATCATTTCTTGCTTTCTGATGCAACAAGATGTTCCAAACTCATCTTTATATTTTTCTGCCCAGGTCCTAGAATCATCCACTTGTCCAAAGAGCTCTGGTTCCTTTTAGTGGAGAATGGTATTTAGAAACCATTATTTGTTTCTTTTTAATATCGTTGTTTAGATAATAAGGAAAACAAATAATGGACTTAGAGTTCCTGTTTTTTTTTTTTTTTTTTCCTACGTTCCTGCTGGGTTTCTTGCATAGTCTGGTAATCAAAGTATTTTCAGAAAAGTCCCTTTTCACCAGTATTAATTTATTGGCTCTTATTGCTTATAACTTGAGTCCTGTAGCTGTCGTATAGCTCAGGTATAAGCAGCATTTGATTTCTGAGGTGTGTAAACCCTCTCTTCATATTCTCAGGATGTAAATTTGCATTTCAGGCATTGTAAAACCAGTTTGGTATAGTATTAGTTGTACATGTCTAATTACCTACCTGTGACCTTTGTGGACAGAAATCTGCATTATAATCTTTGTAAAGTTTCATCATATACTGTTTGTCTGTGGGTTCACATTACTTAAATGAATACCAGCTTTTTTAAACCCCTAGGCTGGTAATCAGTTTCGTGTGTTAGGCAGGTTAACCAATTTTAGTTATCAGTTGTGATTTTTATTCCTAGCTAGACATTTGTTGTACATACTTCAGAGATTGTTAAAATCTAGAGTCAGGGCACTGCCAAAAAATGCCTGATAGTTTTAAAGATGCAAGTTTTTTTTTTGTTTGTTTTTATTTTTTATTTTTTGAGACAGAGTCTCGCTCTGTCACCCAGGCTGGAGTGCAATGGCACAATCTTGGCTCACTGCAACCTCTGCCTCCTGGGTTCAAGCAATTCTCCTGCCTCAGCCTCCCGAGTAGCTGGGATTACAGGTGTGCGTCACCACACCAGGCTAATTTTTGTTTTTGTTTTTGTTTTTCAGTAAAGACGGGATTTCAGCATGTTGGCCAGACTGGTCTTGAACTCCTGACCTCAAGTGATCTGCCTGCCTCAGCCTCCCAAAGTGCTAGGATTACAGGCGTGAGCCACCACGCCAGGCTTAAAGATGAAAGTTTTAAACTTGAAAAAAATTAAAATGAGTTGGCCAGGTGCGGTGGCTCACACCTGTAATCCTAGCACTTTGGGAGGCCAAGGCGGGCCTATCACTTGAGGTCAGGAGTTCAAGAGCAGCCTGGCCAACATGGTGAAACCCCGTCTCTACTAAAAATACAAAAATTAGCCGGCCATGGTGGTGGGTGCCTGTAATCCCAGCTACTCGAGAGGCTGAGGCATGAGAATTGCTTGAACCCAAGATGCGGAGGTTACAGTGAGCCAAGATCATGCCACTGCACTCCAGCTTGGGCGACAGAGTGTAAGACTCTGTCTCAAAAAAAAAAAATTAAAATGATTTATATAGACTTAAGACCTGAGTATTTACTCTGTTCAATTGGGGGAGGCTCCATCTACAGTCTAATGTGTTCAGTTTTAAAGCCTGAACTCCATACCTACTTAAATGTATTAACAATCCTTAGGCCAAGAAAACATCCACCTACTGTGAGTTTTCTTTTTTCTTTATAAAATACTTACATTGCTTCATTACGCTTCACCAAATTCTTTGAACTGATCCTTAATACATGGGAAAACTTACCTAGGGATGGAGATATTTTAGAGGAAGGTCTCACCTTCTGTGTTTGGGAGAGAAAGCAGTAAAACCCGGATTTCTCGGTACCTTTGGGCTTTATTCCCTTAGACTTTCTTCACCTTTGTCTCTAGAAATGATGATAATTGTAGTGTCCTCAGCAACTCTATCTCTGGGTAGACTGCTGATTCCAAGGGGGGAAGGGATGTATTGGAAAGCCTGCATCCTCAAATGAAAAATTGGAAATGGATACATTTCCATAAATGTATTTTTTGAGAGAGCAATGATGTCAGTATATATATTAAGTCTTCGAGTCTTGCAAAATACATTTATTAAGCAAACATTTGTTGAGTACCTATTAGGAGCAAGGTAAAAGAGCCATGTGCTCACAAGGATGAAAAATGTTAGCCAAGGCTTGTAATCTAGTCAGTGAGATAAGATAATAATAATAATGACTCCTATGACGTTAAGGGAACTTCAGAGGCAGGATATAAGACGTTTAACTAAGAAAATTAAGGAAAGTTTTATAAAACGGGGTAGTATTTGAGTTGTACCTTGGAATAATGGGTAGAATTTAGATGACTGGGGGTTTAGACTAGGTTATCTCCAAGATATTTTTCTGCTTAAAAAGTATCTGAACACAGAAAGGGAATAAATTTTCTGGGCCCACCTGGAGACCTCAAGGGGTGTATTTGATCTCTGCTTTAGTTTCATGGGCATAGATGACATCTTCTGATTCTCAGCAAGTGACCAAGATTAAAAGTGCCAACTAAGGTAATAGAAAACCTGGGTCTTTATTCTGGTAGGTTAAACTCTTATCTTTATGTCTTCATCCAGCTAAACCTCAGTGCTTACTATGTACCAGATGCTGTTTGAAGAGTTTTACAGGGATTATTTTTACTTAATTTTCACAATAATTATATGAAATGGGTGATATTATCCCCCATTTTACAGAGGAGAAAACTGAGGCACAAAAATTTAAATAACTTGCCCAAGGACACTCAGCTAGTAGGTGAGAGCCTGGATTCAATCTCAAGAAGGTAGGCTACAGAGCCTACATTCTTTACCACTATTCTATACTGAATTTTGTAACATCTAAACAAGCTTGTAAATTTTTTTAAGGTTGTTTTGCTCTTATTTCTAATGACTTTTTCCTCACCTTTTATTAGTTTCCCTTGCTTTGAAGATAGTTTGCGGTAAGCTGAGTAGAATATAAATCTGTATAAGTCACCTAACAAATATGGTCTGTTTATTGTAACTACAGCAACCCCACAAACGGTGTCTGTCCCAAATAAAGTTGCAACTCCAATGTCAGTGACAAGCCAAAGATTTACGGTGCAGATTCCACCTTCTCAGTCCACACCTGTCAAACCAGGTAATGTGATTGGGGGTGGGGGACAGAATTTGTGAATAATTTGAAATTGTAGAACCGTTTGTATTCCTATAGCAAGAGGTAAATTGTTTTAATACCCAACAGGAAGGTGGCAGTAATGCTGCAAATGAGGGTTCTTCAGAGGGACCTATGAGCCCTCTAAAATTCTGTGAAATTTTACATAAAGTAGTCTCCCCCCTTATCCTTGAGGGATTGTTCCAAGACCCCCAGTTAGATTTACAACCTTTAAAGTTAAATTTATAAACTTTCTAAATTATAAGGTTTAATTTATAAATTAGGCACGGCAAGAAATTAACAATTAATTAAAAAAGAACAATTACAACAACATACTGTAATAAAGTATATGTGAGGTGATCTCTCAAAGTATCTTACTGTACTGTACTCATCTATTTTTGGATCGCAGTTGACCACAAGTAGCTGAAACTGCAGATAAGGGGGGGCTACTATATATGTAACGTTTTGGGGAGGAGGGAAAGAGTATTCAGTGTGTTCATCAGATTTTCAAAGAACACCGTCAACTAAACAGTTAGGTTCCACAAATCTAAGGCATCTTCAAGGAAAAGCAGTTAAGGTAACAGCTCAAGAAAGCGACAAAACTTAGTGATGAATATGTGTATGCAATCCAGAACATAAACGTAAATTCAAATGAAATTGTACCTTTACTTCATAGGATACACACACACACACACAGATTGGAATAAGTAGAATTCTGTCATAGCAGTTTACTAATGTGTATGTCTAGATTTCATGTCTTCTGAAACCTAACTGCACACAATAAGCAACTTATGTAAAATACTGGCCTATTAGGGAAGTGATTCCTGACCTTGAACATAGGCCTTTGTTTAGTATGTTGCATGATGAATCCAGTGCAGTTTCCCATGACTAAATTGAAATTCTAGGTTGTTAAAATACAACAGAACTTCTTCAACCTTGTACTAGATATGTTTGATTTAATCTTTATCTATACATAGATCAGAACATCACATTATATCCCATAAATATACACAATTATTGGCAAGGTGCAATGGCTCACACCTGTAATCCCAGCACTTTGGGAGACCGAGGCGGGAGGATCACTTGAGGCCAGGAGTTCGAGACCAGCCTGGCCAACGTGGTGAAACCCCGTCTCTACTGAAAATACAAAAATTAGCCAGGTATGGTGGCACACACCTATAATCCCAGCTACTTGGGAACCTGAGGCACGAGAATCACTTGAACTCAGGAGGTGAAGGTTGCAGTGAGCCAAGATCATGCCAGCTTGGATGACAGAGCGAGACACTGTCTCAAAAAAATAATAATTTAAAAATAAATACACAATTATTATTTGCCAATTAAAAATAAAGATTTTTTAAAATTTAATTCAACTCATTGCAGTATAAGTACCTATGTTTCTTCTATGATATAGTTGCACTTCATGCTATTGAAATTCGTATTAGAATTACATTCAGCTTTGTTGTATACTTTTTATCATATGTTTCGGATTCTGGGTAATTCATAGCTTGGTTTTGGGGGGTCTTCTCTGTTTACAGTTCCTGCAACAACTGCAGTTCAAAATGTTCTGATTAATCCTTCAATGATTGGGCCCAAAAATATTCTTATTACCACCAACATGGTGTCGTCACAGAACACGGCCAATGAAGCAAACCCACTGAAGAGAAAACATGAAGATGATGATGACAATGATATTATGTAAGGAATATAGTCTAGTCTAGATGCATTTCAAAAGGAAAGTTGGTTTTGAGCCCAGCATACTGAACTAGAATATTCTAGATCTTGTTTTACCTTAAAAGACTGAAATGTAGCTGCAGTATTTTTCGTCAGTTAAAACTGTTAGATCTCTTCAGTAAACATACAAATGGGTTTTTCAGTAGGCTTCAATTACAAACAGTTAAGTACTTGTTTGTTAATAGTTTCGTTAATGTTGAGTCCTAGTATGGCAATTCTGTTTTTGAGACACTTTTCTGCCTTCTATCACTGATAGCAGCACTTAAGTTTCAGGTTCTACAACCTAGTCAGCAGGTTTATCTTTAACAGCATAATTTCTGATCTACATTTAAATACTACTTTATTTTATAAGGTAATATAGTTATTTACTGTCACTAGCTTTTTTATTTTTACCAAATCTCTCAATATAGGAAACATTTTTTGGAAAGGGTGGATTTAGAGAGATTCTAAATCCATTTTGAATGTATTTGTTTCTTTGACTTCCTTAACTCCCAAACTCAACTCCCTTTCTAGATCCCATTCATTTTCTGCACCTCCCCCATAGGCTTGTTTCTCTCCATGGCTGTTAAATGTAAAAGGCCATACCTGGAATTTTAAAAATATTATTCCTGGTAATACAGCTCAGTGTCATTTTCCTATTTTTAAAACATGCTCTACGTGCCTAATGTTTTGTGATTCACTTTAACCTGATGGTTTGCATTTGCTGTTTTTCACTCTTATGTCAGAGCAGTTGGGTTTTACCCCTTAGTTTTTATACCTGTTTAAGCTTTACTGTGCTTTTGACAGGTAGTTTTGGGTCAGTTATATTCAGTTTTAGTATTGTATTCCAAGTTGATAACTCTTCCATGCTTCACATTTCTAAATTTAACAGAGATGCTGTAGCTTAAAACATGTTTTGATAAGTAATTACACTGGACCTAGGCAAAACCACTGAAGAACAAGTGTTCCTTTTTACCATATACATATTATGTTTTGATCACTGCTGCTTGAGCCCCGCTATTGGTATAATTCAGATCATTTTAGCTTGTTGCTGAGGATGTCACATATAGGACAGGATCAAACCTGAAAATAAGACACTAATGGTTCTCCATCCTCTATAAGGCCAACAAAGAAAACAAATTAATGTGACGTAACTTGCATTTATGTGCACTCTGCATAGGTTTCCCAATAATACTGTAATGTTGCTGAACACCTTTCCCTGTTTTCCATTTATACACATATTAAAGTCATATTGGGAAAGATGGCAAAGCTTTTGAGAATATAAACACACCTGTTTTGTTTTTCTTAAGTTCAACATACTTTTGTAGAATTTGTAAAATAAATGTTCATATCATAATTTAGAATTTATAGCCAAGGATCCTCAAAACAGAAGTTTCATCTTAGGATAGTGCTTGATATATCTAAGAAAGTCCAGTAACAGAGAAGAAATGTCTCAAATGTCTCATATCAGTTTTAGTGTTTTTCGGTATTAAGGAAAGGTAATATAAAAACAGGTAAAATGTATAAAAACAGACCCGACCAACATCATAGGAGATAAATATTCATTATATAGCATAAGATATTATTACTTGAATGTTCTCAGGGAGGCAGCAAGTCAGAAGGCCTAGGTTCTAGTCCTAGCTCCATCATTTACCAACTGTGTGACCTTACTTCACCTTTTAGCCTTGTTCTCCTCACTAGTAGTAGGAAAGTAACACCTACCTTGCCTACCTCACAGGGCTGTTGTGAGGGTTCAATTGGTATATGTGAAAATTCTTTCAAAATTGTAAAGTGCTATATGACTATAAAGAATTATTACATTTGTTCCAAGGTTAATAAAAATTTGAGCTTATCAGTGTTTTCATGTTTTAGGATTCAAGGGAGATGAACAAACCCCAGTAACTCTGATGGCCAAAAGCCATTAAGATTTGTTTAATGGTTATATATCAGAAAATCACTTGCTTTTATCTAGAATCAGCATGTGACACCATCATAGTGAAGCAAATTGAAAATGAGTAGAAGAATATGGGTTTAAATCTGTTGTCCTTCACCTTCTAGGTAGAATTTTTAAAAAATATGTGCTGATGGTAAATGGGATGAGGACACTGTTATCTCCAGTTCTTCCTTTTATGGGTAGCAAACAAGCATCTATGATCTGAGTACGAATATAGCCAGCATGGGGCGGGGGGAGAATGGAAGATGTGATGCACACTATGTTCTAAGGGATCCAAGGTGACGGAATATTCAAGAGGCAGGAAAGAAAACACTAATCAACTACAGAACAGCAGGTATGCCACCATTTACATTTTAATATATTTATATACAGATAGATAGATATACACACATGGGTATGCTCTTTGAGTCTCACTCTGTTGCCTGGGCTGGAGTGCAGTGGCGCGATCTCGGCTCACTGCGAGCTCCGCTTCCCAGGTTCATGCTATTCTCCTGCCTCAGCCTCCCGAGTAGCTGGGACTACAGGCGCCCGCCATCACGCCCAGCTAATTTTTTGTATTTTTAGTAGAGACGGGGTTTCACCGTGTTAGCCAGGATGGTCTCGATCTCCTGACCTCATGACCCGCCCGCCTGGGCCTCCCAAAGTGTTGGGATTACAGGCGTGAGCCACCGCGCCCGGCCTCTTTATGTATATTAAATAGCCTTAGATTGAAAGACACTGGTCTTCCAGAGGTTGCTTCTGGGGAGGGAAACTGGTAGGTAGGGGACTGATGAAGGTGTCTTCATTGTATATTCCTTTTTGATCATGTGTTAACCCCTGTGCTAGAGGGAAATTTTGGAAAGAAAACAGAAAACACTGAGCTAAAGAACCAAATTGTTCACTTACGACATGCGAATTATTTTTTTCTGCACATAAACACATATATAGTCTAGGGTTAAAGGTGAATTTACAACTTAAAGCATACACCTTTGCAATATTTTACCAATAATTCATAATTCCAAATTAGAAAGCACATCCTTATACTGTTTTGTGGGGTTTTTGTTTGGAGGCAGAGTCTCTCTCTGTCGCCCAGGCAGGAGTGCAGTAGCGTGATCTCAGCTCACTGCAACATCCACCTCCTGGGTTCAAGTGATTCTCCTGCCTCAGCCTTCTGAATAGCTGGGACTACAGTGGCACCCGCCACCATGCCTGGCTAATTTTTGTATTTTTGGTAGAAACGGGGTTTCACAGTGTTGGCCAGGCTGGTCCCAAACTCCTGACAGGTGATCTGCCAGCCTCGGCCTCCCAAAGTCCTGGGATTACAGGCGTAAGCCACCATGCCTGGCCCCTTATACTGTTCTAGCTTATATGCACACAAGTTATCTACTATCTTCTTTGGTTAGGTTAAAAATTCCTTCAGAACATAAATGCTCTTATATTCCCTCTATCACGTCTTTAAGCACATAGAAGGAACTCAAATATTTGCCTAATTGACAAGTTGTTTATGACTGGCGATTCCTCCATTCATTCTTTAGGTTAACAACCCAAATAAATGGGGGGTGATCCTGGAAACAGTCCAGTAGAAAGTACTTAAAAGGTACAGTCAGAGATTGTTGGATAGATAATGTTGGCAATTGTAGAGTCTATGTGCTGGGTTTATGGGAGTTTATGCTTCCTTCAGTTCCATCTGAAATAATTTTTAAAACGTTGGAGGAAAGGTAATCAGTAGGAAAAAGTCACAAAAATTGGACTAGAATTCCTGAGTACCCACAGAGGTACGCAGAAACATAGTACAATTTAAAATTAACTACAAATATGGGTACAGTATTAACTAAAATACAAATGAAGAAAAAAACTTGAGCTTTCAAGTTTGTTTTGTTTAGAGCAACCACCAAAATTTTCTTTTGCCATTCTATCCAGGGTTAAACAAAATAGTCTAGAAGCATCATGTCAGGGATAGAGTCTAGAAGCAGCTATAGCCTAGAAGCACCATGTCAGGAACAGAGGCACATTGGAAAAGCATCAGCCACTGGAACCAGACAAACCTGGACTTGAATCCCTGCTGTTACTTACTAGCTCTGTGGTCCTGTCCAAAAGTTTATTTCTTTGTCCCTAAAGTTGAAATACATATCTTGCCAGCACAGAATTTCTGGTTAGACATGGCTTTTTCAAATCATGTTTACCTCTGCTCTCTCCCAAAACTCCATTAAAAGGACAGGAAAGAAATAGGAAGGTAAAATTATAAAGATGAAAGAATCCGAATGGCCATTAGATTCTCAATAGTGACAACGAAACAGTGGCTTCAAGTCTCAAAAAGTGACACTCAGGCTAAAATTCTATATATAGCCGAACTAGGAATCAAGTATAAGGGTCGAATAAAGACATTTTCAGACTTACAAAGTCTTAGAGATTTTGCCTCCCAGGCACCCTTTCTCAGGAAGCTAGTAGAGCCTTGTGTTCTACAAAAAGTAGACCAAGAAAGAGGGAACAGAGGGAATCCAGAAAACAGGAGTCTAACACAGGAGGTAAAAGGAATCCCCAAGAAGGTTATAGGAAATACCAGAGCAACAGCTAGCTGTACACCTTGCCTGGAGGGCATCAAGTACAAATTGGAAAAGAAGCACCAAGGACTCCTGCAGGGATAACTCTAACAAGGATTATTCAGTATGTTTTAATATATTGAGACACTTATGCTTCTAGAAGATTTGGGAATGAATCACTGATGGGTAGGCACAGAAAAAAAATTTTTTGAAACACTGTTAACACCAAAGACAATAAAAGTTACATAAGTAAATTTAATCATAGCATACTACATAGCTCAGCTGTATTAGTTATGTAGACTTTTGATCTAATCTATAATTGTGACAAAACTATACTGAGAGAATGAAGAAGTGGAAATATATGTGGAACAGAGCCTTCCTCCATGGTATGAAATAGATTTCTTTAAAAAATAAAAAAAAAGAAGTGAACAATATAACCATATTACTTAGAAACATGGAGGTATATACATGAAAAACTCAAGAGTTGAAAGTGGTCACCTCTGGAGAGTGGGAATCTTGAATGGGAGGAATGGGCTGGGGCTTTTTTGTTATAAGCCTTGACTTTTCAAATTATGATCATGTGTAACTGATAAAAGTTAGAATAAAAGCACTAGCACAATGTCTGCCATAAAGTAGGCCCTTGATAAAGAATAGACATTTATCTAATTGTCCCGTCTCTCCACTGCTGCTGCCCCACTTCTTGCATTCAACAATGTAGACATCTGATCCGTTCCTCAACATTCTATTCTCACCCTTCCTAACAAAGTATGACAGGAAAAAAAAATCACCGTTTCAATGGACACTTTTATTGTTTACTTAATGGATCATCAATTTTGTCTCCCTACCTACAAATGGAATTTCATCTTGTTTCCATGCCGAGTAGTGAAACAGTGACAAAGCTAATCATAACCTACATCAAAAGAGAACTAAGTTAACACAGCTCACTTTCTTTTTAACAGGCAAAATATAAATATATGCACTCTAGAATGCACAATGGTTTAGTCACTAAGAAATTCAAATGGGATCTTGAAGAATGTAGGCAAATCCAGGGTGCAGTAAAGATGAGCTGAGATGCTGTGCAACTGTTTAAGGGTTCCTGGCACTGCATATCTTGGCCACTAGCTGAATCTTGACATGGAAGGTTTTAGCTAATGCCAAGTGGAGATGCAGAAAATGCTAAGTTGACTTAGGGGCTGTGCACAGGAACTAAAAGGCAGGAAAGTACTAAATATTGCTGAGAGCATCCACCCCAGGAAGGACTTTACCTGTTTTTGAGAGAGCACACATACATAGACAGCATTACTATAGGGCCCCAGTAAGCCAGATTTCTCCCACTTTATCTTCCCAATAACATGCCAGCTCTTTTTTAGGATATATGGCCAGGAGTTGGCCAACTTTTACATTGTGGATTCCAGGTCTACTAGACCATAACTCTCAGAACAAGTTTCTATCTGTCCCTCCCCACCTCAGTGGATGCCAGGAGCTTTATCTGAAGTTCCTCTGTACTGCCCAGCTAGTAATGACTGCTAATGACAACACTACCTAGTAACTTTCTCCACTCCTTTCTACCCACCTCTCACTGCACAGTCCCACCCTTCTCCCAAACAAGCCAAAAAACAGAAGACCCTCACCTTCCAGGAGCTCCAAACTGGCACCACCCCCAGTGCTCACATGGCTGACTTTATCCTCCGTGTTCCATTTGGCACAGCAAGTGGCAGTGTCTCCACCACCTGTTGAATGAAAGCCAGGTAAAAAGGGAAAAGAGAGAAAAGAAAAAAAAAGGGATTGGCACCAAAACTGTAAGGCAGTGTGCTCCCCAACCCAAAAGGTAGCTTATAAACCCCCAACTCTATCTTACCAAGAGGCTCCTCTGTAAATTATCTACCTGTTTACCTCTTAAGATTTACCCGGAATAAAAAGACACAGAAGTTCTCCATTCCACCTTCCTCTGATCAGAATTCTGCCAGCTTATATGGGTATTAGCTTTGTATAGGACCGCTTACCTATGATGGTGATGCAGCCCCTAGAAGTGGCTTTCACCACCTCATCCATGAGAGCTTTGGTTCCCTGGGCAAAAGCTTCCCATTCAAATACCCCCACAGGACCATTCCACACAATCTGCTTAGCCCGAGTGACAGCGTCAGCATACTTCTTGCTGCTTTCAGGACCACAGTCCAAGCCCTGAGGGGTAGAGGTGAAAGAGAAGATGAGCTATCAAGAAAAGCTACTTAAACACCACCTCCACCAAGACCAGAACTCAGGGCTGCACACCAAAGTTTCTTCTAGAACCAAATAGTACCCTTCAGTCTTTAAAATTATAAACCTGTTCATGGCCTTTGTACTCAAAAATTCTACTGTATGGAAGATCAAGTCTAAAGGAAAACCTCAAAAGTTATTTAATAAAGACATTCTTAGCCACACTATTTATGTTAGTGAAAACTAGATCAATAGTTCTCAACCAGGGTCAGTTTTGCCCCCCTTCACAATAGATAGGCATGTGGCAATGTCTAGAGATATTGTTGTTGTTGCAACTTGGGAGGGTGCTACTGGCATCTAGTGGCCAAGGATGCTTTAAACAACCTTACAATTCAACAGTCCCCCACAAAACAACAGATGTCAATAGTGTTGGGAATGACAGTGAACTATATCAGTAGTACTCAAACTTTGCCATGCGTGAGAATCACCAAGAGGGCTTATTCAAACACAGACTATTTGGCCCCACCCCCAGTTCCTGATTCAGTAGGTCTGGGGTGGGGCCCAAGAACTTGCATTTTTAACAAGTTCCAAAAATGATACTGACACTGCTGGTCTTAGGAACACACTTTGAGAAACACTGAACTAAATAATACGTGAATGCTTGAAAAGAAAAATAAGCAAACTAGCATGTAAAAACATGATACAATTTTACACAGCAATCAAAATGATATTTGGAGCACCCTAAAATCAACTATATTAGTCTTTAATATACACTTACATTTCTCCATGCTTGTAATCAGTATATTTTTTTCATATGAGAAAGTTTTCTTATATAGCTTTCTAGATAGCAACATAATCCAAAACAACCCAAACCATGAAAGTACATGACACTATCTCCAGCACGCAGTAAGTACTTAATACACATTAAACAGATGAAGAAAAAACAGAAAAAACTAAAAATGGGCCGGGCACAGTGGCTCACGCCTGTAATCCCAGCACTCTGGGAGGCCAAAGCGGGTGGATCACGAGGTCAAGAGATCGAGATCATCCTGACCAACATGGTGAAACCCCGTCTCTATGAAAAATACAAAAATTAGCTGGGCATGGTGGTGCACACCTGTAGTCCCAGCTACTGGGGAGGGTTAGGCAAGAGAATCACTTGAACCTGGGAGGCAGAGGTTGCAGTGAGCCAAGATCGTGCCACTGCACTCCAGCCTGTCACTGACACAGTGAGACTCTGTCTGAAAAAAAAAACAACAACAACAACAACAACAAAAGGTTTTGCAACACATTACTGCATTACTGAAGGCCAGTAATCCAACAGCACTGCTTTTCTCCCATGGAGAGGAACTCACTGCAACATGCAGAGCCCTCTCTGACAGATCTCCTATAGAGATTGTTTTAAAATGCTTGTTGATTGGCTCAATCAATGAATAAATGATACCACAGAGTTTCTGTTTACTCACACTACCAACCCACTCAAGTGACTCACCATCCAGCCAGCAGGTATGCCAGAAGCCACAGTGGCTTGGCCAGTCTTGGCATTCTCATCAAACTTGTCAGCAGTGACAAAGTCAACAGGCAAGGTAATCTTCACACCATTCTTCTCAGCTTTGGACATTAGGTCTTTGACAATCTTGGCTCCCTCTTCATCAAACAGAGAAGTGCCAATCTACATAGGGGAGCCAAAATGATGGAGGTCAGCATCTATACTAAGAACAAGACTGCCTCACAAAGCAGACAGGAACCAGACACAATACAATATAAAGGAACAATGCAAAGACAAAAGAAAGACTTGCCAAAATAAATAAAAATGGGAATTTTCAGGGCTTATGTCAAAAGACTGTTTTCTTTTTACATGTATACAACCTGCTATTATCATGGAGAGCAATTTCACATCCACTTGGCATTGGTTTCCTACCTCCATGTTGTTGAGCACCTTAAGGAAGGTAAAAGCCATTCCACCACCAATAATCATCTCATTGACTTTGTCCAGCATATTATTGATGAGCTGGATCTTGTCTGCAACTTTAGCTCTAGAAGAGAAAGCAAGAATCATCACTTAAAGAAGAATGGACTAGAGAAGTGATATTACATAGAACTTGAGTTTCTATTTCAAGGCACAGGAACAGAGAAAGTCTCAAAGTGACAAAAGTACCGCCTAACTTTGCCCTATGTTTCTCCAACCCAAAAACTCAATCATTTCTAAGAAATCCTTTTAAGGTATGGCTCCAGACATCAGTATACCTTTTTAAAAATTCCTCACCCCACTTACCATCAGTACATTTTTTTTTTTAATTCTACCTAGAAGCTGACGGACAACAGATTTAAATCCATATGCTTTTTTTAAGCAGGGCTCAGAAGACCTACTCTTGTCTAAGGAAACTATGGGTTCCAAATCTATTTTGCACATTCCCCAACACACACACACACACACGCACACACACAAATTCAGAGCATCAAGATTGCTAATTGTATCTAAGCACGATTGCTAATTGTGGAATCCCGGAGCCACTCAGAATTATCCTAACCTTAGAGCAGGGATCGGACTGTATACTAAATAAATATATACTGAACAAAAATATATATTCCTAAAGTCATACCCTATGCTCAGTTGCTGGGACATTTTTTTTCTCTCTCTTTTCAACACAAAGTCTCACTCTGTTGCCGAGGCTGGAGTGCAGTGGTACAATCACAGCTCACTGTAACCTGGAACTCCCAGGCTCAAGCAATCCTCTTGCCTCAGCCTCTCAAGTAGCTGCGACCACAGGCATACAACACTACCCCTGGATAATTTTTCTTTTTAAATTTTTTTGTAGAGACAAGGTCTCACTATGTTGCCCTGGCTAGTCTCAAACTCCTAAGCTCAAGTGATCCTCCTGCCTTGGCCTTCCAAAGCACTAGGGTTACATGCCTAAGCCACCATGCCCAGCCTGGGACATTTTCTTTATGGCATTTATTTTTGTTGGATCACCCAATTCAACACATTTACTAGGCACCTACTCTGTGCCAAGCACTATTCTAGGTCTTTGAGAAACATCAGACGGCAAAGGCAACAGAAAGATCCCTACCCTTTGGGAGCTTATTTTCTAGTAGACGGAAATAAGATAAATACACATGTATCTTTCATCTCCCTATGAGACAAAAAAGATCCAAACTAAAGAGAAACAAAGTAATAGCTTGCCTTCCATAAACATTCCCATATAACTAAATCCCACTTACATGGACAAATCACCTTGCGTCTGTTTCCTTCTTCATTCAATAAACAAGATAATGCCTATCCGGTGAGAAACCCTATGCTAGGATTTGTGAAAAGGAGATATGAAACAACAGTGATGTGGGTCAACAGATGGCAAGAAACTATTTACTATTTATTTCAGTTGTAAAGATTGGCTACCACCAAGGGTAAAGATAGATTGTTTTAAATACACACACACACACACACACACAAAGGGAAGAAAGCAGTTAGAAAGGAGTTCAATTTCTTCTAAAGAATAGCTTACAGCTCAAATGCCTGTTTGTTCAACAAATCAACAGAATGAAAGTAATAAATAGGGGATTATTACAAGAGATACCTAACAGCCAAAGGCAACGCATGGACTTCATTTGAATCCTTATTCGAACAAACCAACTGTAAAAAGACACTTCTGAGATGATCAAGAATATCTGAATACAGATTGGGTATTAGATGATAGTAACGAAACTGCTAAATTTGTTAGGTATAATATGGTGATTATTTAAAAGAAATCTTCTTATCAGTTACAAGATGTATACAGGAGTATTACAGGTTGAGTATCCCTAATCCAAAAATCTGAAATCCTCCAAGATCAAAACTGTTTGAGCTCAAAGGAAATATCATTGGAACATTTCAGACTTCATATTTTCAGATTAGGATGCTCAACTGGTAAGTACCATGCAAATATTCCAAAATCCAAAAATAAATCTGAAATCCAAAACATTTATGGTCCCAAGCATTTCAGATAAAAGATACTCAACCTATGTAAGTGAAAGTATATGATGTCCAAGGCTAACTTAAAAACATTCCTGACAGCAGGGCACAAGCTCACGCCTGTAATCTCAACACTTTGGGAGACCAAGGCAGGCAGATCGCCTGAGCCCAGGAGTTCGAGACCAGCCTGGGCAACACAGTGAGACCCTGTCTCTACAAAAAAATTCAAAAATTAGCCAGGCATGGTGATGCATGCCTGTAGTACCAGCTACTCGGGAGGCTGAGGTGGGAGGATTGCTTGAGCCTGGAAGGTCAAAGCTGCAGTGAGCTGTGATCATGCTACTGCACTTCAGCCTGGGCAGCAGAGTGAGACCCTGTATCAGAAAAAAAAATATATCTATATATATATAGATCTAGATCTATCTATATAGACATATCTATAGACATATCTATATAGATCTAGATCTATATATATAAATATGTCTATATATCTACATATATCTATATATCTAAAATATCTATAGATCTATATCTATATATCTAAAATATCTATATATAGATCTATATATCTAAAATATCTATAGATCTATATCTAGATATCTAAAATATCTAGATATAGATCTATATCTATATGTCTAAAATATCTATATATAGATTTATATATATAGATCTATATCTATATATATATACACACACACATATATATATACACATATTTATTTCACTTGTATTCACATTGTCAGGAATATATACGTGTGTGTGTGTGTGTGTGTGTGTGTGTACATTCCTGACAAAACAGAGTTAGGACATAAAAGAAACAAGATTAGCAAAAATGTCAATTAATTGTTGAAACAGGGTAATGGATACCTGGGAGTTTACTATATACTGTTCTCTCAACTTCTGTACATATGAGTGTTTCTTACAATAAATTTTGTTTAATAAAATATAAAAGTTTTCCCAAAAACTGTTAATGGCCTAGGGAAACTACACTGCAAGAAAGGTGGCAAAAAAATCTCACATACAATTCCCCATAACAGCTATTTCAGTCTGAACCTAAAAACCTAACCATAAGGTGGCACTAGGTGGCACTCACTCCCATATTCCAGGTCTACAGAAAGTTGGAAAACAAAGCCCAGGAATAGATACCGTTTTCCAAGAACAAGACACAACAACCTGTATCTACCTGAGTTATTTTTAAGACTCTGAAACTGGGCTCATAAAGCCTGGAGAGCAACTGTATTAGCCCATTTTCACAATGCTATAAAGGACTACCTGAGACTTGGTAATTTATAAAGAAAGGTTTAATTGACTCACAGTTCCGCATGGCTGGAGAGGCCTCAGGAAATTCACAATCGTGGTGGAAGGCAAAGGGGAAGCAAGTCACATCTTACATGGTGGAAGAGAGAGGCGAGCGAGGGTGGAACTGCCAAACAACACTATCACAAGAACAGTATGGGGGAAACCGCCCCCATGATCCAATCACCAGGTCCCTCCCACAACATGTGGGGATTATAATTCGAGATGAGATTTGGGTGGAGACACAGAGCCAAACAGTATAAGCAACTACGCTACCTGAAATTGACACCCAACTCCAGAGTCAATTTTCATCAGGAAATAGTATGTTCACTCCCCTGGGGGAAAAAAAACCTTGCTCATAGAAGGGTAATGGGCCTCCAGCCATAAAGAGACTGCTACCTAGATCACCACACCAAGTCACAGGAAATTGTCTTATCTAAGCAGTGCTGGCTCTCTCACCTAAAACTTATCACCTAAAATTTATCCTCCTCTCAACCCTCAATTCTGAAATTTCTATTTTTAACTAAGCCATTGGAAAATCATCATCTACTTGCTGCCTTTCCCTATAGGAGAAAAGATAAAATAGGTATGTAATCTGGAGAAATGAGGTCTAAATTACATATTAAACACATACGAAGAGGTTTTTATAGTTATACCCTGCCAGGTTATATGTATGTAAAAGGCTCAAGCACTTCAAAATTGCTAAATGAGCACCTATGGTGGATCTTTCCCATTCTTCCCTGCAGAGCCATCTTCTATCCTTCTCCACCCTGTTGCATCACAGGAGGAGGACCTGCATGGACTACATCAAGGAGCTTTCTTGCACTCTGGCTTCCATTTGGGTTTCAGCCAAATTGAGGGTGGGAGGGGGTGCAGCAGCAGGAGACTGAAAGGAGATCAGAATATTTATTGCCCTGGCTCCCCCTCTCTACCAATCTTGTGTCCTTTGACCAAAGGCTACAGTTCCCATCAGATAGCTCTCTCCACACCAACTTTCCTCTCTGAATTCTGATAACCATTCCCCTCCCTTTGTCCCTTCAGGCATAGAGATGGTGATGCCTGTTGGTAGCCCCAAATTACTGTACTGTCCCTTTGCGGTCTCCCTGAAGCCTACCCACACCTCTGTATGTAGTTCGTTCGTTCGTTCATTCATTCATTCATTTATTTTGAAACGGTCTTGCTCTGTCACCCAGGCTGGAGTGCAGTGACGTGATCACAGTGCACTGCAGCCTCTACCTCCCAGGCTCAAGTGATCCTCCCACCTCAGCCTCTCTGGTAGCTGGGACCACAGGTGCATACCACCACCGCCCAGCTAATTTTTTTTGTAGACATGGGATCTCACTTTGTTGTCTGGGCCCATCTCAAACTCCTGGGCTCAAGCAATATTCCTGCCTGGGCCCTCCCAAAGTGCTGGGATTACAGGTGTGAGCCACCATGTCCAGCCTGTAGTTCCTTTATTAAATTCTCCTCAGTTACCCAGTGTGACTGAGCTATATGACAATAAACCACCCAAGTTATGGCCTACTACCAGGCAAACAATACTTAAAGCATGATCTTAAAGAGTTCTTCATACCCGCCCAGGATGGCCAGGAAGGGTCGCTCTGGGCTCTCCAAGGCCTTTGCAAAGTAGTTCAGCTCCTTCTTCATCAAAAACCCACCAGCCTTCTGTGGCAGATTGACTCCTACCATGGAGCTAGAAAAGATCAAAGACATTCAAATTCTAGCCAATCCCTATCATTCCTCCTAGTCCTAGAGGCCAGCTCCTTATCACTAAAATATTTCTACTTCTGGACTGCAAGAAATCATGGTTTTCATCCCTACATTGCAACAAAAAACACTTAGGTACAAGATAAGATTTTTAACTAATACTGCAAGGTCAAGGGGAAAGAGTAAAAAAGTAATGAACTTAGGTAGAATTTAAGATACCCAGTTAACACTCTTCAGCAGGCCAAAGGGCAAATCACAGTAAGTAATTGGCCGGCTGATGATAACAGAAGAGGATTCCTCAATTTGCTTCCTACTGACAACACGAGAGTCTGATCTTGTAACGTTCATAAAAGGATAACTCTGTACAAAATATCTAAGGTGAGAAAGAGCAACCTCTTCCTGAAACTCCACAAAAAGCCCTACAATTACCAACATTTTTTTACCTTTATTTCCTCTTTGGATGAGAGCTACTCAACAAGAGCCATAGTGGCAGTTCCAATTAGAGAAGCTGAAAGGGTTACAGTATAATACAAAACTCTCCAAAAACCACCCAGAGCTTGGGCTACTCAAGTAAATAGGAATACTGTTCTCAGTGTGGTAGTCTACGAGGTTCTTGGTACCTGTGGGCTCTGTGAGCAGTGCCAAAAGCATCATTGACGTAGACATCCCCTAGCTTGGAAAGTGAAGCTCGGAAAGCTTCTATTTTGGCTGGCTCGGCTTTAACCTATAGAGAAAAACAAAAACAGAAAATGTGATGGCTCCAAAGACAACTATAAAAGCATTTCATACACCAAGAGTCCTCTTGAACATCTCTAAAGACCCTGAGTAGGTGGGACAGCGATTTTTTAGAACCAGCAGTAGGATGTGTTCTTTCTTCCAAATATTCCAGGTACTTTGGTCATTTCTGCATGTTTCTGCTCTCCCTTAACTTCCCTCAAATTGCAAACCTAACATTCCTGAACGATGGCTTTACCTCTAATCACATGAAGTTAACCACACCCCACTAGCCTCTCCCCAGCCTTCAGCTCATGGTTCTGATTATCCTTCCCTCTCCTTGACTTAGTTCCTCATTTTAAACATTCTCCTTGTGATAGTATCATACTTGACTCAAGCTGCTGGCTACCAAGGCCTTTCTGCGAAGTGGAAGGGGCTCTCACACATATTCCTCATAAAAGCAACAAGGGCAAGCTGGGACAGAGAAGGCAGATGGAAACATGACAACAGAAAAGAACCTCAGAAACACTTCACATTGACAAAGAGGTATTTTATGACCTTCTCTGGAAGCTAGGCATCTGAGAAAACAAGAGATATACTTCTACAAAAAGAGAGGAAGAAAATGTAGAAGTTAAACATAGAGCTTTAAAATGTCAGCTTGCCATCAAGGGATACCCCAAAGGTGACAGAAAGCAACATGGGAGGATAAGCAAAACAGACAGTCTCTGGCAGGAGATTAAGCAAAGAGGCACAGGAAGCAAGCCAGATGAAAGGGGACAGGACACAGAAGAGTACATAGCACAAAGCAGATGTTCATTTCAAGTCACTGCCCACTCCTATGCTCCTATGTATCAAGGAGGTGAAGGGGACTGCCATAAAAAATGGGGCTTTTCCCTAAAGACCCAAAGAATTGCAGAGGCACTAATGCTAAAAATTGAAGATTGTGGTGCTCCCATAACCTCTCTAGAATAGAATAACATCTGCCACTAGTGACTGGAAGATGACACATGTAGTAATGATAACAATGCTGAAATGTAAGGAGACCTGAGTTCTATGTCCAGCTCTGACACTAATTCATTGTGTCACCTTTGGGAAGTTGCTCTGAAATTTTCCCTTCTATCAAAAAGGCATAATAACCCCTCCATTTAAGAACTATTTAAGGAGGCCGGGGCAGTAGCTCACACCTATAATCCCAACACTTTGGGAGGCCAACATGGGAGGATCACTTATGCCCAGGAGTTCGAGATGAGCCTGGGCAACATAGCAAGACCCCGTCTTTACCAGAAAAAAAAAAAAAAAGTAAAAGTCAGTTGGGCATGGTGGTATGTGCCTGTAGTCGTAGCTCCCTGCAAGGGATGAGGCAGGAGGATCACTTCAGCCCACAAGTTTGAGGCTGCAATGAGTTATGATCATGCCACTGCACTCCACCATGGGCAACAGAACAAGACCCTGTCTCTTTAAAAAGATATTTAAGGAAAAACAGGGTAAATCGAAAGCTCTTCATGAAAAAAGGTGCCATGGAAATAAACAATATCAATCAGAACTCATTTCTCATTTACTGATCTGCAAATAACTAGAAGAAAGAGAAGGCCCTTAAAAGATCAATGTGGGCACTTTGGATAAAGGGAAAATGTTTATGTCCTCATGTCCTCACTTTGTTTTTGTGGTTTTTTTGAGACAGTCTTGCTCTGTTGCCCAGGCTGGAATGCAGTGGTGCAAACTTGGCTCACTGCAACCTCCACATCCTGGGTTCAAGCAATTCTCCTGCCTCACCCTCCCCAGTAGCTGGGATTACAGGCACTTGCCACCATGCCCGACTTTTTTGTATTTTTAGTAGAAACAGGGTTTCACCATGTTGGCCAGGCTGGTCTCAAACTCCTGACCTCGTGATCCACCCACCTCGGCCTCCCAAAGTGCTGGGATTACAGGCATGAGGCACCTCACCCAGCCTCACTGTTTTTTTAATCCATTTTGAACTTGGGACTGACTCCTGAAATTTCAGGTATTAAAAGCCATTAGATAGTGAATGTCAAGTCAATTAACTAAAAAAGTCATAGACTACATAGTCAGCTCATCATTTCCTAAATAAAAAGTTTTGCTTCAATTTGCCCTTTGCCTCCTGCCACTTCTAAGTCCCAGAGTTCATGCATCATGAGTTCCAGTTTAAAAGGACACCAAATTTTAGGTCAGCATTTGACTCCTAATACTGTAGCAAGACCACGCCAAAAGCAGGATAAGGCAAGACCAGCACCTTTGGTGCTAAAAAAAGAAACTGCTTGAAAGCAGGCACTCCCAATGACCTTAATAAATTTGAGAAGCCAAAGGAGACTGAGACACTAGACTCAGAGCATCTTGTTCTCCGAGATACTAAAGACCAGAATAGTGGAAAGTACTAAAAAATACCTTCAGCTTCCTTTCTAGCCAATGGGCAAATTCAAAATCATCTGCAAAGAGCCAGTTTTATCACTGAATATTTGAATTCTGGTTGTCAGTTCACAGTAATCTGTTTGGTGAGTTAGCTATGGCTGCTTTTGCACAACACTGACAGAGAGGAGTAGTTCCAACAGAGACTATATGCAGATGGCAGTGACTGCACAACACAGAAAGCCTAACAGAAAGCCTAAAATATTAACTATCTGGCCATTTATAGAAAAAGTTTGCTGATCGAATGGGCTGAGCTCTAAAGACCACCAACAGCACCACTGCCTCTAACTTTAATCATACAATTGCCTTTCAGAAACTTAAGTTTTTGAGACTTAGTTTCTTTATGAAATAAGGTGATACCTGTACCTCTATCTTAAAGAGAGATTTAAAGGAACATACTTTACACGTCTTAAGAAAATGCCTTAAATCCAAGGTGACATCATGACCATCATATTCACTGAATACTCTTCCACCACAAAGGTGTTCACATATTTTTCAAACATATTTAAACACCACCTGAACATGAAGGAGGGCTTCTGGGATGCTGCTAATATTCTACTCCTTGAGCCGGGTGATGGTTACACAAGTGTGTTTACTTTGAGATAACCCATCAAGCTGTGTCAGCATTGTATACTTCAATAAAAGGTGTCTAAGTCAAAATAAATGAGCTTTCTCTATTCTTCAACCACAGTCTCTTACAGACTCAGGCCCTCACTCCCAATAATGTCAAAATCACAGGTCCTACCTTGTTCCCAGAAGCATCTTTTCCCTTCCCTTCTTCCTCCACATGAAAGCGGAGGTTCTCCAGCAGGATGACAGACCCAGCAGCTGGGTTGGCACAGGCTTTCTCCACTTCTGGGCCTACACAGTCCTTCAAGAACAGAACATCCCTGAGAAGAGAAGAGATGAAGACACTTGAGCAGTCTGAAAGTTAAAAACCAGTAACAACGTGCTTGACAACTTCCCCCGCCACAAAGTCTACCAGCACCAGAGCCTGGCACTTACTTGCCCAGCAGAGATTTGAGTTCTACAGCAACTGGCTCTAAGGAGTACTTGTCAGGCATAGGGACACCATCAGGCCGGCCTAGGTGGCTCATAAGGACTACTGACTTGGCTCCATTGTCCAAGCAGAATTTGATGCTTGGGACAGCAGCCTTAATCCTGCAACCAAAGAGAGACAACAAACAGAACGAAGTTACTCCTAGAAATTAGTGGGAACTAGTTTATTGATAACCTCATAAAGCATAAAGCTCCTTTTCTTCTCCAAGTTCCTTCAAATCTACTATCAGTAATTCAATGGTGGTCCTTAGGGGAAGAAGTTAAATGCAATGCCAACCCTCCACCTAGGATTGTACAATCTCATTATGTATCTGCCCCTTTCACAGACAAGAGTTAACACAGCAGGCCTGAGGCTACTATCTACAGAAGGACCTGTCTGTAAGACTGGATCCTGGCTGGTATCTGGGAACTTGGCTTTCAAAGTTAACTGATAAGACCAACAAGGGCTATTCGCTCTTCCTAGACTGTCTATACAAACATGGTGATTTATGCTGAACACCTGCCCCACTCTAGAAGTCTAGAATTTTTTTTTCCTTTTTTTTTTTTTTTTTTTTGAGACAGGGTCTCACTCTGTCACCCAGCAAGCTGGAGTGGAGAGGCACAATCTCGGCTCACTGCAGCTTCAACCTCCCCAGGGGCTTAGGTGATCTTCCCACCTCAGCCTCCCAAGTAGCTGGAACTACAGGAATGTACCACCATGCCCAGCTAATTTTTGTATTTTTTGTAGGGGTTTTGCCATGTTGTCCAGGCTGGTCTTGAACTCCTGGGCTCGAGTTATCTGTGGGCCTCAGCCTCCCAAACTGCTGGGAATACAGGCGTGAGCCACCACACCCAGCAAAAGTTTGGAATTTTGGTAGTTGCTAGGCAGAGGATACCTATGTGACCAGTTCCCAATAAAAATCTTGGGATCTGAGTCTCTAGCATGCTTCTCCAGGCAGCGACATTGCAGACAATTACTGCATTTTTCACTGCTGAAGAAAGGAAAACACTTGATGTGTCCCCTCACGGGAAACTGGAAGCCCATGGATTTCTCTAGACTCCCCCATGTCTTTTCCTCTTCCTAATCTTGTCATGCATTCTTTCACTGTAATAAACTTTAGCCATGAGAACAGCTCTGAGTCCTAGCAAATCATCCTGAGATATGTGGGTGGTCTTGGGGACCCCTGAAAACACTCTTCTTATATGACTATGGAAAATAGATAAAATTCTCAAATATTGAAACCATCAAAGGAAATTTGGGGAAAAATCAAAAACATGTAGTAACTTTTCTGCACCTATTAGTAGATCCTAAGTCACTTTTTTATGTAGGAAAAAATAATTGCACTGTCTAGAGCTTGGTTTCCATAATGTATCACATTTATTACATTATAAATTAATCAAAAAATTAACTCCCTTTAAACATTTAAAAGTTTTGTTATAAACCTGCTACTAACTTGCCATTTTGCCAGTTTATAAGAAATTAAAATTGATCAAGAAAAGCATTTATTTATTCACCAAATATTTACTGAATGCTTCTTTTGTGCCAGGCATCATTCCAGGTTCTGAGAATGAAACAGAAAACTCTTAAAAAGTCTCTGTTCTCATGGAAGTGAAATTCTAATGGAGAGAGACAATAAACATGTATGTGTGTGTGCGTACATGTAATATATCAGATGGTGAGATACAGAAAAAAACAAACCATTGTTCCCCATTTTTGTCCCCCTACTTTTGAGGACAAAAATGACCGGGGAACAATGGTAGAGGAGATTTTTAGATAGGATGGCCAGGGACAGTCTGATAAGATGACATCTGAGCAAAGAATGGAATGATTTAAAAAGTTATATTTTTAAAATATGCTATTAATATTTAGCAGATATAAGAACTCATTTATATCAAATTTAAAAATCTGTATCAGGTACAAAGTTTGTGCAATGGAACCAATTAGTTTTCAGGACTATCCCTTATCAGCAAGTTTTATTATTTCTAATGTTTCATTTTGTTAACTCCATGGATTTCCGGAAATGAAAAGATTTCCAAACATGTTTCTTTACTCTTAAAATACCTTGATAGGCATATTTCCAATCGTTTCTGTGTGTTGCACAATAATGAAGATCAAGAGGGATCAGACCTGCCTTATACAAAGACCCTGCCACTATGGTACAGCAGGGATGTGCTTGGCAAAATGACAGGCTCTATTCTGGGACCAATACCTGAAAATGTTCTGGGTCTAGACCTGCACAGTCCATTACAACAGTCATTTAGTCATGTGTGTCTGTTGAGTACTAGATATATAACTAGATCAAATTGAGATGTGCTGTCAGTATAAAAACACATGCCAGATCTTGAAGACTTAGTACCAAAAAAGTTAAATGTCCCTTTAATTTAATTAACACAATTTGGCTCACATTGTATTTCTATTAGATACCACTGGTCTAGATCATTGGAAAGCACCTTGCCAACACAAACCCTTCATTTAAAATTTAAAATAGGCCGAGCACAGTGACTCACGCCTGTATTCCCAGCACTTTGGGAGGCCAAGGTGGGCGGGGTCCAGGAGCTCAAGGCCAGCCTGGGCAAAAGGGCAAAACACTGTCTCTACAAAAAAAATACGAAAAAGTAGCCAGGTGTGGTGGCTCACGCCTATGGTCTCAGCTCCCTGGGAGGCTGAGATGGGAGGATCGCTTGAGCCCAGGAGGCAGAAATTGCAGTGAGCCAAGATCGTGCCACTGCACTCCAGCCTGGGCGACAGAATGAGGCCGTCTCAAAAAAAAAAAAAAAAAAAAAAAAAAAAAATTAAATAAAAACCTTCTTGATGGATACCCCATTTAA
The DNA here is from genome assembly GCF_028885625.2 of Pongo pygmaeus. Lineage (NCBI taxonomy): Eukaryota > Metazoa > Chordata > Mammalia > Primates > Hominidae > Pongo > Pongo pygmaeus. Next base: position 81,390,097 of record NC_072396.2, on the reverse strand, counting down.
CCTGATGTGATTATGTATTGCATGCTTGTATCAAAATATCTCATGTAACCCATATATATATAAAATCTACAAAAATTAAAAATTAAAAAAATTAAAAAGAAAGTAAAGACAAAAATAAAGACCTTTTACAACCTAGTTAAAAGCAAGAGCAGTACTCTCACTTAAAATTTGTTTCTGAATCTAGGATCCAAGACATTGGAGCAGCTAAACTGACTGAAAATGTACTTCTGAAGTCCTTCCTGTTTGTTTTTTTGGAAGCAAAAACAAATGAAAATTCTCAAAAATTGACTTTATCTGAGTCATATGGAATGGGGGCTTGTAAAACTACACGTAACCTTAGTAACTACTGGTACTTTTAAAATCCTTCTCTTACATAGTTCTTCATTTTGCAAGAGAAGCCAAGTAACCCTAAACTTTTATATTCTTTTTGTGTGTTTTATAGAGATGGTGTCTTACTATGTTGGCCAGGCTGTTCTCGAACTACTGGCCTCAAGCAATCCTCCTGCCTCGGCCTTCCAAAATGCTGGGATTACAGATGTGAGCCACCACACCCAGCCAACTTTTATATTCTTTAAAAATGAATAACTCTGCCAGGTGTGGGGGCTCACATCTGTGGTCCCAGCACTTTAGGAAGCCAAGCAGGAGGAGCACTTGAGTCCAGGAGTTTGAGAACAGCCTAGGCAACATAGTGAGACCCCATCTCTACAAAAAAATTTTTTTTTAATTTAACCAGGTGCAGTGGTGTGCACCTGTTGTCCCAGCTACTCGGGAAGCTGAGGCCAGAGGACTGCTTGAGCCCAGAAGGTTAAGGCTGCAGTGAACCGTGATCACACCACTACACTCCAGTTTGGGTGACAGAGTGAGATCCTATCTCAAAAAAAGAAAATGAACTCCAAATTCTTCTAATTTTCAAAAAATAAGGGGAGGAGAATCACTTTCTTAAGATTTTGCTTATGTTTGTATGTTCTCATAAATAAGAAAGCAGATCAGATAGTGGGTTGATAGAAAGCCAAAATCATTTGTTCTAAGTTGCTACAGTTCCATAATACAATATGAAAGGAAAAACATTTCATCCTATGTACCTACACACATCTTAAACCCAGCCCAAGGCTTAGCAGGGACCTTACCTCTGGTTGTTTGTTATCTGGTTGTTCTTCATAGGAACATTGAAGTCGACTCTAAAAAAGAAAGATTCAAGACCATGATCAACTTACTGTTCCATCAAAGATTAGGAGATGCACTTTTAATGAACCAGTTAAATAAGTCGGAAATTCAAATCTCATCTTAAAAATAATCAATGGCATTAAAAGTCAAAATAGTGGTCAGTCACGGGGAGGATGGCAGGAGTGGTGACTGGGATAAGGACACCAGAGGCTTTGGGGTTCTGGTAATATTCTATCTCTTAACCTCAGTGATCATACAAATGTGCTCATTTTGTGGTAATTCTTTGAACTTGTGATTTGTGCCCTTTTAGGTATGTATTCATACTTTAAAAAGAATTAAAAAAAAAAAAAAACCTAACTTAAATCACAGGAACTAGCTCTGAAGATCTGGGAAGCTAAAGCCAGTTCCACCTAAAAAGATATCTGTCTGGGCCTGGCATGATAGTATCTGGGTAGCAGCTGGAGGAGTGAGGAATAATAAGGAATGCATCTTGACCCTAATTCCCTTGATACTATTTCTGGGTCCTCGTGAAACTAACATGACTAGAGAAAAAAATTAAAATAAAAATAAAACACACTAAGAGAAAATCATTCTTTTTGGAGAAAGCCTGGGGCCTTAAGACTAGGGGTCCTTCAAGCAATACACACAGCATAAGACAGCCTCTTTCAAAAAGCCTGAGAAGAGAGAGTGGGACATGTGCCCCAGCCCACCTGACAAACAGGCAAATTAGAAGGGAAGTAATCAAGACGACACAAGAAAATAATATACTGCAGTCTCTCTTACCCAACAGATTACTGTGTTATCATTCTTAAGAACCAATTATTCTGAACTCCTTGGAACCTCAGCCTACTTCAATGTGAATGAAAACAATAATGTACGGCAGCTATTTTTAAGGTTTAAGAGTTGTGCCTGCCATGATCATTTTTAAGTGATTTTTTTCTCATCGGGATGACAGTATCTACCTCGTAGTTATTGAGAGAATTAAGTCAGCCAGCAATTTGTAAAGTGCTTAGAAGTGTACCTGACACACAGTAAGTGCCGTAAAAGTGTTAGTTGTTGTTACATGTTTCTCCAGAATGTAATTCTGTGATTTGACACGTAAATCAACCACTACTAAAAACAGCTAGCATCACTTGCAAAGGGACTACAGTGAAGTATGACCTAATCAAGAAGACTGCTGCTATCCTTGATTATAAGCCTCCATCTTTTTCCTCTGCCTTTTTATATACCCCTTCCTCTCTAAGGCTAAGGCAATTACAAACTCCTACAGACATACTGAGAAGACCACCAATTTCTTATATCCACTAAGCCTGAACTCCAATCTACCTCACTGAAGAACAGCCTTTCCAAAGGTAGGCTGGGGAAAAATAATTCTATATTAAAACATGTTTTAAAGTCTTCAAAATTAAAGGCAGTAAGCCTCTGATGAAAGAAATACACTCTACTTTGTTTCAGGCCACTTGATTCTCTGTCTTCTTTAAATATCCCGAACAAGGAGCCTGCCAGCCTTAAAGTACATTCCAAAGAAGAGAGAATATCCCATTACCATGGGTCATTTTCCCCCATGCAACCTCCCAGAAGGCCTATGCTCAAAAGGACTAATGGCACAAGGATGAGCACAAGCCACTTCTTGCAGTGCTACTCTCTACCCCCAACCCTTACAGGGACGAATATCTTTGGGCAGAGACACCTAAGAAACTGTCTCATCTATCCAAGCTGCCATGCTGTCAGCTTACTAATGAATTAGACTTGATTTACACTCTCTCCTCAAGGCCCTCTGGATTACCTCCCCTCATCTCCTACACTCACACAACAGCTCTGCTTTTAGCTTCTCCTCTGAGGACTCCAACACAGCAACTGCTCTTGCCTACAGATTCTACTTGTTCCATTTTACATAAAATATGCACAATTTTCTTTTTTTTTTTTTTTTTTTTTCGTTTCCTTATAACACTCCTGTGCTTTGCTTCAGGCACAAAGTCAGTTATTACTACATATCCATCAGAACGAAGAATAACTAAAATAGCTGGTAATGAAGCAGAGAAACTGATTACTCACATACTGCTGGTAGAAATGTGAAATGCTGCGGCCACCTTGGAAAACAGTCTGGGGATATCTTAAAAGGATGTGGCCCAGCAATTCCACTCCTACGTGTTTACCCATGAAAAATGACAGCATATGTCCATACCAAGACTTGTATACAAATGTTCACAGCAGCTTCATTTGTAATAGCCCCAAATCAGAAACAACCCTAATACCCTTCAATGATAGTTAAACAAACTATGATACATCCATACCATGGAATACTACTCAGCAATACACAGGTATGAACTTTTGATACATGTGACGATGTGGATAAATTTTGAGGACATTATGCTAAGTGAAAAAAGTTAATCCCAAAAGGTTATATACCATGTGATTCTATCTGTATAGTATTTTTGAAGTGACAAAATTTTAGAAACAGTGGACAGATCAGTAGTTACCAGGAGTCAGGAAGGGAGGTGGGTATTATAAAGGGTTAGCATGAAGGAGATCTTGGTGGTGATTGAATAGTTCTGTATCTTGATTGTGGTGGTGGTTACACAAATCAATGCATGTAATAAAATGGTATAGAACCATACATACTTTATACCAAAGTCAATTTCCTACTTTTGATATTATTCTATAATTAGGTAAGATGCCTCCATTGGGGGAAAATGGGTTGAACACAACACCTAACTTTGTAACCTCCCATGAATCTTTAATTATTTCAAAATAAAACATTAAAAAATATACTGATTTAGCTGGAATAAGAATATCAAGTCTCTATCACCTGAAATCTCAGGTCCCAGGTCCAGTTCCATTAAAAACTCTCAAAGGAACCACGTCCATCAATGCTTCACTGCCCCAAATGGAAAACTGGGATATTGTGGGTGTCTTAGTGACTTTTTCTCTGCTCTCAATTTTTTCCTGTTTCTCTTCCCACTACATCAAAGCAGTTTCTCTACAAGTTACAACAAGTTGGAGAAAACCAGCGAGGTTTAAAAAAACAGGCAGGAGCAAGCAAAAAGGAAGTGCTTTACAAGCAGGCAAAGGATGACTGGCAACCTATGAGAGAAAGGAAGGAAATTACCACAAAAATAAGCAGAAGTGTATTCAAAGAGACTGTAAAGTCAACTGGGGAGTCCTAAAAAACTAAGATGAAACCTGGTAATTAACAAGTCAGAGGTTTCTGGCTATCCCATGTTCCCTCAACAAATCAATTTTCCTTGGCAATCCAAACCAGTGGACCAGAAGAGTCAGCAAATACCAGAGTTCACTTCTGCAGGACAAAGACGACAAATGCGGCAGCCACTACTCAGGAAGCCCCATTCCGGAAACACCGCCAGCAACCACCACGTTGAAACAAAAAGGAATTGAGCTGACACGACATGGCTGCCTAGGCACCTCCAAAAAAGTAGACCTACAACGTGACTCTCTGTTCAAAAGAAATACATTAATAATCAGGGAACGATGTAACTTCCTGTCCTCAGCCTAAATAAGTAGAAGGTATCCAGATTACGGGAGAAAAGTTCTATTTCAACGTATCCTTGGTCATTGTCTCGAATATTCGGAGGATCTAGTTGATAGCCAAGGAGACCCAAATTCTACTCCTAGCTCTGCCACCAACTTGGTAGTTCAGTAACCCTGAACAGGTCATTTTCCATCAGCAAAACAGGACTAGCCAATCATTTCAAGGCTATGGGTTAGTGTGTGCTAAATGAAACTTTATTAGGTCCAGAGGGAGAAAAGTTAAGCAGCTCCTCCAATCCCACCCCCAGCTAGCTTCCTCAAGCCAGTTTCCCTAGAGAGAGGAAATAAAGCCCAAGACTGCAATTATAGGAAGGTTATCAGCATGATGTCCCACTCCTTGTCTTTTAGTTGGTCCATGCATCTGGAAGAATCAGCCTCGAACACAGGGGAGATGCAAGGAACTAATTAAAACCTAAAAGCTAGTTGCATGCCAATGTCCACCTGTCCTGTTTTTTTTTACAGGGTCTATCCCCTTTTTTTAGAATTGTATGAGGGCCAGAAAGGGCACTCCTCTAGTACTAACATGGCTGTGATTCCTACTTTGTCCAGATTACAAAGGCCTATGTCATTTGGGGAAATGTGGAAACCAGGTATTTTTCACGGACATAAATTATTGGGTTCTTCTATCTCCATAGCAGGGCAGAAGTTACCTGCAAAGTAATATTGACCAAAGTGAAATTAGAGAGAAGGGGAGAGCTACATGTACTTTTAGGATACCCATACAGTTCCCTAACTCAATCGTGTCCTCATATGTTTAAAGTTAGAGTAAAGGGAGATCTCCTACTGACTTATGTGTCTGTTAATATCCAACACAAGCCCTCATTTGAACCAGCCCAAATTGGAAAAGGGGCCAGATTACACCAGCCACATGCCTACCTATCAATCAACCACTTCCCAAAAAGGTCAAGGTTGCAAAATGCTATCAACAGAAACCTTTATGACCCCTCAAAAACACCACTCTTGGATCCTGTTAAGGTATATAAACAGTCAAGTCCATCAGTTACATACCGACTCATCCTCCTGCACCTTGCTCCTGGCATGCACAAATATACCACACGTGACAAAAAGAATAAATGTAAAAGCTCCCCACTATATCAACAATTCTGGCAGATAAGAAAGAAACCGTGTTGGCAAGTGACCAGAGATCCAGATGCGCAGAGTAAGAGACCCAAAGTGCACAAGGAACCTTCTTCCCCCACTTTTAAAATTCTACTTTTCTAGCCACACGTGGGGATGAGGTTGGAGGCCAGCAAGTATGAGGAGCCACACCCTGCTCTACCATTACCTAGTATGTCACAATCCTGATGCAAATCCTGTGCCCAAGAGTCCAACGATACCACGCTGCAGGGCAGCAGAGGCCTGTTACATAAGCTCTGCAGGGCCTCCTCCGGTGCGCCCCGCCCTACCCTCCCACCCCAATTCTTTAGTGGCGGGGGGCGGGGGGGTCTACTCCTGAACAGTTAAATCAACATCCTCTTGGAAAAATATCCTTTTGTGCAGGGACCTGTGAGATGTGGGCCGTTTCTCATTTGGCTGCGACGGTCTAGGAGCGTGGGGGAAGGGAAATTAACAAAATGACCTTTCAAGGTCCCTTCCTTGAAGCCTAGAGATTTGCAGGATAAGCATTAAGTCCCATCTAGCCGACTGGGGGCTGGAGGCAACGGAACCGCATTTCACCAATAGGAAAAAGGACAAAATGAGTCCCAGCGGCAATCTCGGCCCTTCCTCAGTGGGATCCATCCCCGAAGGGTGACTTCGGCTGCTTCCTGGGCTGGGGAAAATGCGGCTAGAAACCACCAAACCCGTGAACAGCCTCGCCCTCCAAGCCTAGGACCCCTGGGACCCACCCAAAAGCTAAAAGCAACTTAGAGCAGACGAGAGAACAAGTCGGCTCCGGCCAAAGAGGTTTGCGACAGAGCACAGAGAGCACGCGGGCAAACGTGCAGAATTACCTCATAACGACCCGCTTCCCTTTAACGTCCAGCTTGTCCAGCGTCAGCTTGTTAGAAAGCGACATTTTGGAAATACAGCTGGGGAGAAAGGTCGGTGATTCGGTCAACGAGGGAGCCGGCAGCCGACGTGCGCTCCGGAGGCTTGCAGAATGCCGAACAGAGCGCGGGCAGGAACAGGAGCCACACTGCCGCCCCACACCCCGCCTCCCGCACCGCCCCTTCCCGGCCGCTGCTCCCGGCGCGCCCTGCTGAGCAGCGGCTATTGGCCACAGCCCGTCGCGGTCGGCGCGCTGCCATTGCTCCCTGGCGCTGTCCGTCTGCGAGGGTACTAGTGAGACGTGCGGCTTCCGTTTGTCACGTCCGGCACGCCGCGAACCGCAAAGAACCTTCCCGACTTAGGGGCGGAGCGGGAAGCGTCGCCGGGGGCCCCGCAAGTGTAGCGGCGAAGATCCAGGTGGCGCTGCGAACGGACCGGAAGAATGTGCTAGACCCAAGGTCGGCGCCGCTGCGTTTCCCGGAACCACGCCCAGAGCAGCCGCAGCCGTGCGCAAGCCCAGGACTGCGTTGGAAAAGGCGCCACCCCAACCCCGTGGAATTCGAGGCTGCCCTACCAGGATCAATGCAAATGCCACCTCCTTTTGGAAAGTCCTGGTTTCCTAGCTCCCTTCATGGAATTGTGCTTCTTAAGGCTTACTTAATAATAGAGACCTCTCAGAAGTTGGAAAAGGCCGAGGTCCACTCTGGCCCCCATCTTTTTTAAAATAAAAAATGTAATGTAATTTTTCTGGTTATGGCATGATTGATGCTAATGGCAAACATGTGGCATTTTTCATATATTAACCAACGCTCACAAAACGCAGAAGTGACTACTGTTATCCTCATTAGGCAAATGAAATAACTGATGCACAGAGAAGTTTAGTGGGCCAGGCGCGGTGGCTCACGCCTTTAATCCCGCACTTTGGGAGGCCAAGGCCAACGGATTGCTTGAGCCCGGTGGTTTGAGATCAGCCTGAGCAACATAGCGAAACCCCATCTCTACTTAAAAAAAAAAAAAAAAAAAAAAAAAACAGCCTGAGCAACATAGCAAAACCCCATCTCTACTAAAAATACAAAAAATTAGCTAGACGTGGTGGCGGGCACCTGTAGTCCTGTTACCCGTGGAGGGTGTCCAAGTTCTTAGCGTCTTGAACTAAGAACTGGACGAAATGCACAAAGCAAGGAAAGAATGAAGCAATAAAAGCAGAGATGTATTGAAAACGAAAGTGTAACCGCCCAATGGGTTCACCTTCTCGGCTACCTAGACAGAGCCGATTTATGAAGACGGGAATTACAATGGTGAAAGAGTAATTCACGCTAAGGGGCTGTGCGGGAGACCAGAGTTTCATTATCACTCAAATCAGTCTCCCTGAGCATTCTGGAATCAGAGTTTTTAAGGATAATTTGGCGGGTATGGGTTCGGAAAGTGGGGAGTGCTAATTGGTCGGGATGAAGATGAAATCACGGGGTCGTGAGTTCTTGCGAGTTCTTCCTGGGTGGGATCGTGGAGCTAGTTGAGCCAGATTATCAGTCTGGGTGGTGTCCTCTGCTGCATGAGAATGCAGGGTCTGCAAAATATCTCAAGCACTGATCTTAGGATTTGCAGTGGTGATGTTATTCCCAGAAGCAATTTGGGGAGGTTCAGATTCTTGCAGCCAGAGGCTGCATGGCCCCTAAACTGTAATTTATAATCTTGTAGCTAATTTGTTACACCTACAAAAAAAAGGCAGACTGGTTCCGGCAAGAAGGGGAAAGGGCTATTATCAATTTTGTCTCAGAGCTTACACTATAAATTCTTTCCCAAGGCTAGTTTGGCCTATATCCAGGAATGAACAAAGACATTTTAGAAGTTAAAAGGAAAGATACAGTAGGTTAGGTCTGATCTCTTTCACTGTCATAATTTCCTCAGTTATGATTTTTGCAAAGGCGGTTTCAAAAGTATACTCCACAGGGTGAGAGCAGGCCTGAGCAAGCAGCTCAAGAGCTTGGTTACAGAATTTTCTGGGGTTTAAATACCCTCTAGAGGTTTCCCATTAGCCACTTGGTGTATACTCCATGCAAATGAAGTAGTGGTCCATGGTCAGTCTGATTGGTTGCAGAAAGTGACCAATCAGAGGCTGAAGTGAAGTTACAAAGTTACACTGCTATACAAATGAAAACTTGGCCTGCCACCAGCCTGATTGGTTGCAGGAGGGGACCAATCAGAGGTACTTTCAATTTCTCATTTAACTGACTTTTATTCACAGTGCTGGGAAAATATATATACTGACTGAGGAGATATTCTAGTTAACCAAGTATGATGATGATATGATATATCATTCAGATTCCCTCTTTCAGAACTGAGGCACTCATTATTAGCTGCTGGGAGTATTAGTTGCTGACAGCTCACAGCTGAGTTTCTCCCCAGAAACTGCCCTGTGCTGAAGGAAGCTGCCTTGCCTAAGGTTATACCCACTTCCCAGGGGCATCCATCAGTGGTTGCTCAATGCTGTTCCAAAGGCCTGGCTTCTTTGCTTCATTTCAGGACATCTCTAAAGGACCATCTCTGCTTCAGAACTGTCTGTGGGGTTGGCTGAAGCCTCTGTTGAAACTTCTCCCTTTCTATCCAAATCTGATTTCCTTACTCCTTTACAGGAGTTGTTCCCAGAAGCAACCCCCAGTGATCCACCTGCACACAAATCTCAATCTTAGAGCCATTTCCCAATGCTAAGATGGTGCCCATGATCTCTGCCCTCTAGTGTTCACATCTTTCTATAATTTCCTCCCCTTGAATGTGAGCTGGAACTATGACTGGCTTCTAACCAATAGGATGTGGCAGAAGTGATGAGATATAACTCCCATGATTAGATTATGATGTAGATAGGAGATTCCATCTTTCTATCTTTCTAGTTTGCTCTAGAGAGACACCCTTGTTAGCTTTTTTTTTTTTGTTTTTGAGACGGAGTCTCACTCTGTTGCCCAGGCTGGAGTGCAGGGACACAATCTCGCCTCACTGCAACCTCCGCCTCCCGGGTTCAAGTGGTTCTCATGCTTCAGCCTCCTGAGTAGCTGGGATTACAGGTGCATGCCACCACGCCCAGCTAATTTTTGTATTTTTAGTAGAGACGTAGGTTCACCATGTTGGCCAGGCTGGTCTCGAACTCCTGACCTCAAATGATCTGCCCAATTCGGCCTCCCAAAGTGCTAGGATTACAGGTGTGAGCCGCCACACCCAGCCCAATGTTATTTCTTTAAACCAATGAGAATTCTTGACAAACAACTTTGCAATCACCCCCACTCCTGATTCATCCTTTTTTCTTAAAAAATTTGAACCTCCCCATTGTTCTTCAGAGTACTCTTCAAGGCAACCTGGAAGTGTGTCCCAGGCTGCAGTTCTCAACCATGGCCCAAATGACCTTTCCATATTTTGCCTACACTTCTTCCTTTTAGGTAGACATGATCTATAGAGAAAAATCAATTGAAGATATCTGTAATGTTAAATTTGTTAACCATAAAATGCAACTGGGAGACAGATTGCAGGCAATTTTATGAAAAAACTTAATAAGACCATATTGAAAAAAATACATTTTTCAGAAAAATACCAGTAACATGGTATTAGAGACAGATATAGCTAAGAAACTGATCAAAATATGTGTATGCCCCAAAAAAATCTGCTTGTGGTTATTTTTTTGGGGGGGAGGGGAGGGTTGTTTGTTTGCTTGTTTTAAAGACAGGACCTTGCTCTGTCTCCCAGGCTGGAGTGCAGTCCAGCAATCAGCTCACTGCAATCAGGCTCAACCTCCGGGGTTCAAGGGATCCTCCTGCCTCAGTCTCCCAAGTAGCTAGGACTACAGGCATGAGCCACCACGCCCAGCCTCCCTAAACTCTTTAAAGTATCCCAGTTTAGGTGATAAATCATATAGTCTCTCTAAGGCTATAGGATCTTTCTTTTTGTGGCTTTTTCCCGTCCTTTAGTTTAGTTATCTATTGCCCAGATATAGTGTTGTCTTCTGTAAATATAAAAGAGCCACTTACTTGAGCCACTTAAATTGTCTATTCTTTATCACATTCAAGGGAGATATCAAAGGAAGGGAGATAGGAAGTTCAGAGGTATAAGCAGGCTCGGGCTTTTGTTCCCTGAGAGGTTTCTTTTTGCCAATTAATTCATTAACAAGCCCCAATAGTTGCCTCAGAAATAGATTGATACCTCCAGGGACATATGAGTAAAGCAGTGAGAAAAGAAAAAAAAAACGCACACATACAGCAACATATACAGAAAAACAGAAAGAGCATGCAAGAGCTCTAACAAATAGTAAATACAATTCTAAGTAAAGAGAATCCCACAAATGTGAAGGTAAGAGGTAGAGCCTATATGAATCCTAGACTCCTCTGCACCAATCCTCTATTGTGAATTCCTGGAGGAAAGTTTATGCCATTATTTACGTTACAATGCCCCAATACCTTCTACATTGGGGTCCTTACCATTAGGTCACCATTGTAACAGAGACCATTTTCCCTTTCTTTACTAATAGAACTCCTAAATTTTAATCAAACACATGGCTCTCTAGCAAGAGACTACATTTCTCCATCTTCCTTGTGGCTTGGAGTGACCATGTGAGCAAGTTCTGGGCAACTGATATAAGCCATTTCCACATAGTGACCCTAAAAAGGAAAGTTCATGCTGTCTTTAGCCCTTTTCTGCCTTCTGCTGACTGGGAGATGGCAGAAGCTGGGGCAGCCACCTTGGCCTCAGTGATGGTAGTGCTTCCTCATCAGCCCTGGACCACTCACCTCTATACTGTTAACATGACAGAGAAATCAACTTCTATCTTGTTTAAACTACTTGTGTGCAATCTTTGTTACAGTACCAGTCCCCTCCCTAATAAAACTATGATGAGCTAACCTTGCAAAATGAAAAAAGCACACATTGAGTCACTGGAACATGAGTAGAAAGACCAGTGGGACAGAATAGAAATTCTATAAATAGAACCAAATGCATGTAGAAAATTAGTACCGAGTCAAATCAGTGGGGTAATAATGGACTTTTATTTTAAATCAATGGTCTTGAGACAACGGCATAGCTATATAGAAAAGATAAAGTTTGATCTCTTCTTCACACATATGGCAGGCAAACTCTAAGTGACACAAAGATCTAATAGATTTACCCTTTGAGCCAGCAGTTCCATTTCTGTGAATCTAGTGTAAGGATAGATCTGGACTTTATGTATTTCTGTATGTACATTTTCTCGTTTGTCATAGCAAAAGACAGGAAAAATCCCAAGTGTCTGTCAATAAAGGACTAGTTAAATAAACTATGGTACATCAATACAATAGAATACTGTACTATATGAAGCTTAAGAATGAGGGAGCTCATTCCATATCAAGGCTGCAGTAAGCTATGATGGCGCCACTACACTCTGTTCTGGGTGGCAGAGAGAAACCCTGTCTACTGGCTCTACAAATATATATATATATTTGTATGTATACGGCTTGTTGCCTTGTGTTTGCATAAAGAAACACTGGCAGGACACGGTGGCTCACGACTGTATCCCAGCCCTTTAGGAGGCCAAAGCCGGATAATCGCTGGAGGCAAGGAGTTCGAGACCACCCTGGGCAACATACCAAGACCCCTGTCTCTACAAAAAAGAAAGAAGAAGAAGAAGAAGAAACACTGAAAGGATATATAAGAAATGAATAACGTTGTTATTTATGGGAGTAGGAAGTGTAAGTTAGATGGGGACAGGAGTAGGTATGGGGGTTCTAAATGTAAATCTTGTTCGTTTATTTTTTGAACCATGTTAATGTATTACTTATTCAAAATAAGTAACTTAAAAAGAAATCGGGGTTAGAGAAACAAGATCATCCATAAGCTACATTAGGAAAGCCCAAGATTTTCTGAGAGGCCAAAGCTATCAGTAGTCACTGCTACTTAAACAACTCACTGAATGCCAGTGTGCCCCAGTGAACCTACAGAAAAGGAAATCAAGAAAAATGGCATGTCTTTGGGCTGTAAACTGGCTAGAGAATCCAGATACCATGAAACAACAGTAGAAATTCATACAGAAGTTGATGGGTTTAGCATTCTCCATGGTGGTAGATGAGACTTCTTTCTGTCCCTTTTCTTGTCATCAAGTATGGTTTCAAGTGCAGTCACTTTAGACCACATAGTAAAATGGCAGAGATCATCAACAACGAGATCACAAAATGCAATGAGCTTTTGTTGAATCACTTAGCCTCTGGGACATATGCAAAGACAGCTAGATGTGTAGAGAGAATTGATAATGATGGCTAAGTAGCTGCCTTGCTCAGATTTTCTGCACTGAACTACCAAGGATACAAATGTCACCCTTTAAGGCAATGATTGAGTAAAAGGTTGGAATGCTCTGGCTAAATAGTGAGTTGGGGAGTTATCATATTAGGCAATTACCACCCAGTAACACCTTATTATGCATTAGCTAGTTAACTAGAGTTCTGAAATGTGAACAATAAGTTATTAGGTTTTCCTGCTGAAATAAAGGCTGAAAGGAATAGTGCAATGAATAGTATCAGAAGAGGGCAGGCTTGGGAGAGTAACAGTAATGGAGGTTTAGGGAAGGGGATGAAACATGAGAGTCTGGGAAATGACAAGATACAGACCTGGTCATGGAGGAGCCCATACAAAAACAGCCTAGTTCCGTGTAGCTTGCCACACAGATGTCCAAGCCCCACCTAGGTTTAGTGTTTTGTTTGTTTATTTATTTGTTTTGTTTGTTTTTGTTTTGAGACGGTGTTTTGCTCTTGTTGCCTAGGCTGGAGTGCAATGGCACAATCTTGGCTGACTGCAACCTCCACCTCCCGGGTTCAAACGATTCTCCTGCCTCAGCCTCCCAAGCAGCTGGGATTACAGGCACCTGCCACCATGCCCAGCTAATTTTTGTATTTTTAGTAGAGACGGGGTTTCACCATGTTGGCCAGGCTGGTCTCGAACTCCTGACCTTGTGATCCACCCGCCTCAACCTCCCAAAGTGCTGGGATTACAGGCGTGAGCCACCACGCCCGGCCCCACCTAGGTTTATTAAATCATATGTCCTGTGAAATTTCAAATGGAACAACAATGTAATGCACTTAAAGGGAAGTTATAAAACTTCTTAAGTACCCCAGGTGAATCTAATGCACAGTAAGCCTCTCAAACTGCAACTTTCTGGTATCTACTGGCCATGACAGTTATATTTCTCACTGCAAATAAATTTATTTTTTCTGTCAGGCAGTTTCTCAAGGGATCAACCCTGGGACATGCCTAATTCCTCAATGAGAGTGGGGTAGCCAAATAGCTCATGATCGAAGACTGGAATTAACACAAATGAAAACAGAGAGGGCAAAATAAACATTTTAAGAACAGTTTAAAGTAAGGCAAGTTGGCACAGACACTGGCCTAATCATAAGATGAAGGAATTGAAACTGGCTTTGCAAAAATTATATCAGTGTGTAATAGAGCAGCTTAGCTTCAAACCATGTTTTAAAACTTTTTTTTTTTTCTTTTCTTCTTTCCCCCCAGTCTCAAGACATGGCTTTGACACAAACTACAGAAGTGTTTTCTTTTTCCTTGAAATATAGCCTGGGGATGTGCTTTAAAACTCCACTTCCTCCCCTTTCCCACCTTATGCTCCCATGCCTTATGCATATTTATTTACCTGGATGCTTGTTAAGTTCACACTGGCTCACTTACCTGGTCATATATTTCCTTAGAAGCTTCAAGGACCGAATCCTGACAGGAAACAGGCACCTCCAGGATTCTCTCCCCAGCAGGAGATTACTTCAAGACCGGAGTTCCCTCTGGACTAGAGATTGACTGCAAAATTGAATGTGATTGATTTGTACCTGTCAGGTCCACAGTGGTGCCATGGAACAATAATTCAAGATAAGCCATCAGAGCAAGTCACACCATCTGGCACCTCCTAGCCCCCTTCCTCTCTTGAATTCCAAGCCCCTCTTCTTAAACCCTTGCCATCTCTCCAGAAATTGGAAATTGGCAATTTTTGGAAAGGATTCCAGCCACTTTCCCCCTTGCTGGCAACGGATAATAAAATTCACTCTCTTTTTATCATACCTGGCTCTTGTTACTTTAACTTCTTACTGCAACCATCAAGCAGCCAGACCCTCTTTTGGTTATAAGACATACTCACAAATTCCAGCAGAATCTACTATTATGGTTACAAACTAAAGGATAATGTTCACATATGCATAGTATTAAAATAATTAGTGGTCATACACTGAACCATCCACCACATCACATTTCTCTCACTATTGGCCATGTTATCATTAAACATAAAGGACAATAAATTAAATATATGTAATTTAAGTACTTTTACCAATGGAGGTGAGCAATGTCAGATAATTCAAGCTATCAAATCAAGATAGTCCAGCGACTCAGGAACCTGAAGCAGAAGGATTGCTTGAGCCCAGGAGTTTGAGGCTGCAGTGAGCTATGATCACACTACTGCCCTCCAGCATGGACGAAAGAGTGAGACTTTGTCTCTAAAATAAAATAAAGGATGGACAGGAGTATAGCAGAAAAACAGAAAGAACACACAACAAAACATAAACAATGCTAGGGCATTATATCTAAACAGATGCTATCTCATTTTCTTTTCTTTTCTTTGTTTTTTTGTTTGTTTGTTTTGTTTGGAGAGACAAGGTCTCGCCCTGTTGCCCATTCTGGAGTACAGTGGCATCATCATAGTTCACAGCATCCTTGAACCCCTGGGCTCAAGCCATCCTCCAGTCTCAAGCCATTTTCCTGCCTCAGCGTCCCGAGTACCAAGGGCTATAGGCACACACCACCACAGTCAGCTAATTTTTTTAATTTTGTAGAGACGGGGTCTCGCACTGTTGCCCAGGCTGATCTTGAGCTCCTGGCTGCAAGCAACCCTCTCTCTTCAGCCTCCCAAAATGCTGAGATTACAGGCATGAGCCATCACACCCAGCCGATGCTGTCTCATTTTCCTGTGAGTTTGATCAAAACCAAACAATCCTGTCCCACTCACCAATCTAGAGATAACTGTGAACTGCATGTGGAAGAAAATTTGTATATGGATGTGAATGACTGAACAAATGGGAATTAAATTTTTGACAGTACTTTCTTTTTCTTTTTTTTTTTTTTTAGACAAAGTTTTGCTCTGTTGCCCAGGCTGGAGTGCAGTGGCATGATCTCGGCTCACTCCAACCTTTGCCTCCCGGATTCAAGCGATTCTCCTGCCTCTGCCTCCCAAGTAGCTGAGATTACTGGCATGCACCGTCGTGCCCTGCTAATATTTGTATTTTTAATACAGACAGAATTTCACCATGTTGGCCAGGCTGGTTTCAAACTCGTGACCTCAGGTGATTCACCCGCCTTGGCCTCCCAAAGTACTGGGATTACAGGTGTGAGCCACCACGCCCAGCCAACATTACTTTCAAAAACAATAAGACAAAGCTTTTTGGCTATATATATCCTCTCAGATTTTCTAGAAGAAAATTATATTGTTTGCAAACAATGAGAGTTTTGTCTCTTCCTTTACAATATTTATACATTTTTCTTTCTCTTTCACATCGACTGGAACCTCCAAGAAAATGTTGACAAGAAGCAGTGTTGTTGAACATCTTGCTTTTGTTTTTGACTTTATAGATACTTTCACCATCTACATAAAAGTTTTCCAACTTTTTTTTACCATGTCCCACAGCAAAAAACAAACAGAAAACATTTTAGTTTTGCAATCCGGTACACACACAGAGACACATTTTCAAGAAATAATGCTTACCCTTTCTACATGCAACACACTCTAATATTTTATATTCTAGTACGTGTTTTCATGCTGAGTGCATTAAAGACATTTAGAGGCTATTGGGGAACTATGCATATGACTAGGTTTTAGATGATATTAAGGGATTGCTGTTAATTTAGGTATGATAATAGTATTGTGATTATGTGAGAAAATGTCCTTGTATTTTAGAGATGCATACTGCTATGGTCTGAACGTCCCTTCCAAAACTCATGTTGAAGCTTAATCCCCAATGTGGCAGTATTGAGAGGTGAGGCCCTTAAGAGGTGATTGGATCATGTAGGCTCTACCCTCAAGAATGGATTAATCCATTCATGAATTAATAAATTAATGGGTTATGACTTATCATGGGAGGGGAACTGGTGGCTTTGTAAGAGAAAGAAGAGAGACCTGAGCTAGCATGCTAGCACAGTAAGCCCCCTTGCCATGTGCTGCCTTGTGCCACCTTGGAACTCTTCAGGGAGTTCCTACCTGCAAGAAGGCCCTCACCAGATGTAGCTTGTCAATCTTGGACTTCTTTGCCTCCGTGACTGTAAAATATAAATTCCTTTTCTTGATAAGTCGAGGCAGAGCAAGATGGGGGAATAGAAAGCTCCACGGGCCATCCCCCCACTCTGCAAAAACACAAAATTAACAACTATCTACACAGAAAACAACACCTTCATAAGAACCAAAAATTAGATAAGCACTCCTAGTACCTTGTTTTAACTTTGTATTACTGAAAGACGTACTGAAGAAATAGGAAAAACAGTCCTGGATCTATAACGCCACCCCTCCCCAACCCCGGTAGCAAAAGCATGGTGTGGAGAGCATCTCTGGGAGGTGGGGGAGGCAGAGCACAGCAATTGTGAGGCACTGGACTCAGTGCCATCCTGTTAGAGTAGAAAGGAAACCTGAATCAAACTTAGATGACACCTGCCCACAGAGCGAGCATTTAAACCAACCCCAGCCAGAGGGGAATCGCCAGTCCCAGCGATCCGATCTTGAGTGCTTGCAAACGTTGCCACCAAGGGCTACAGCACTCCATGTCTCCAAGTAAACTTGAAAGACAGTCTAGGCCAGAAGGACTGCAACTCTTAGGCAGTCCTAGTCTTGAACTAGGCCTAAAGGCAGTGGAATGAGGGGGCACGATGTGTCATACTGAAACACCAGCTGGGGCAGCCAAGGGAGTGCTGGGATCACCCCTCCCCTAACCCCAGCCTGCACAGCTTGAGGCCCCAAAAGAGACCTCTTCATTCCACTTAAGGAGAGGAGAGGGAAGAGTAGGGAGGACTTTGTCTTGTCTCTAGGAAACCAGCTCAGTCACAGCAGGATAGGGCACCAGTCTGAGTTGTGAGACCTCTGTTTCAGACCCTAGCTCCCAGATGACATTTCTAGAAGGGAACCCACTGCTTTGAAGGAAAGGACCCAGTCCTGGCAGCATTTATCACTTGCTAACTGAAGAGCCCTTGGGCCCTGAATAACCAGCAGCAATACCCAGGTACTACATCAAGGGCCTTCAGTGAGCCTCTGAGATTTGCTGGATTCACATGGAACTCAGCACATAACCAGCTGTGATGGTTACCAGGAAAAACTCCTTCTGCTTGAGAAAAGCAGAAAGAAAAGTAAAGGGGCTTAGGTACCAGAACAGCCACAGGGGGGTAGTAGAGCACCAAGCAGGCACTTGGGGCTCTGATTCCAGGACTTAACTCTTCGATGACATTACTGGACATGCCCTGGCCGAGAGGGAAAACCACTGCCCTGAAGGGTAAGTCCCAAGCCAGGCAGCATTCACCACAGGCTGACTTAGACCCTGGGGCTTAAGAGAACATCGGCTACAGCCTGACAGTACTCCTCATGGCCTAGGATGGCAGTGGCTACTGGGTGGGGCTCATCTTCCTTTGCAAAGGGGAGAGAAGAGTGGAAAGGACTGCATCTTGTGGTTTGAGTGCCAGCTCAGCCGCAATACAGTAAAACAACAGGTAGACATCTAAGATATTTGATTGTAGTCCCAGGCCCCTAGATAGCACTTCCAGACCCACCTGGGGCCTGAGGAACCTTGCTGCCCTGAAGGAAAGAATACAGGCCTCACTGGCTTTGCCGCCTGCTGATTGTAGAGGCCCAGGGCCTCGAGTGAACATAAGCAGTAGCGAGGGAGTGGTCACAGCAGGCCTTGGGGAAGTCGCAGTGCTGTGCTGACCTCAGGTCTGACCCAAAGCAGTCAAAGTAGTGTTGGCCGCAGGGGTGCCCGTGTCACTCCATCCCCAGCTTTAGGTGGCTCTGAACAGAGAGAGAGACTCAGTATGTTTGGGAGATAGTAAGGGAAGAGAACAAGGGTCTCTGCCTGGCAATCCAGAGAATTCTCTCAGATCTTATGCAAGACCATCAAGGCAGTACATCTATGAGTTTGCAAAAACCACAGCATTACTGAGCTTGGAGTGTCCCCTAAAGAAGATATAGCTTAGATCACAACACTAAAGTTCTTTCAAATATCTGAAAAGCCTCCCCAAGAAGGACAGCTACAAATAACCCCAGACAGTGAAGACTACAATAAAGACCTAACTCCTTAATGCCCAGACACCAAAGAATATCTACTAGCACCAACAACATCCAGGAAAGCATAGCCTCACCAAATGAACTAAATAAGGCACCAAGAATCAATCCTGGAGGAACATATATGTAACCTTTCAGACAGAGAATTCAAAATATCTGTGTTGAGGAAACTCAAAAAAATTCAAGATAACACAGAGAATGAATGCAGAATTGTATCAGATATATTTAACAAAGAGATTGAAATAATTAAAAAGAATCAAGCAGAATTGCTGGAGTTGAAAAATGCAATTGGCATACTGAAGAATACATCAGAGTCCATTAATAGCAGAATTGCTCAAACAGAAGAAAGAATTAGTGATCTTGAAGACAGGCTATTTCAAAATACACAGGAGACAAAAGAAGAAATAATAAAAAAAAAAAAGCATGCCTATAGGATATAGAAAATAGCCTCAAAAGGGCAAATCTAAGAGTTATTGGCCTTAAGGCAGAGGTAGAGAAAGAGATAGGGGTAGAAAGTTTATTCAAAGGGATAATAACAGAGAACTTCACAAACCTAAAGAAATATATCAATATCCCAAAACAAGAAGGTTATAGAATACCAAGCAGATTTAACTCAAAGAAGATTCCCTCAAAGCATTTACTAATCAAACTCCCAAAGATGAAGGATAAAGACAAAATTTTAAAAGCAGCAAGAAAACAGAAACAATTAAAATTAAATGGACCTTCATTAGATCTGGCAGCAGACTTTTCAGTGGAAACCTTAAGGCCGAGAGAGTGGCATGACATATTTAAAGTGCTGAAGGAAAAAAAATGTTTACCCTAGAATAGTATATTTGGTGAAAATATCCTTCAAACATGAATGAGAAATAGATTTCCCCAGAAAAACAAAAGCTGAGGGATTTCATTAATATCAGACTTGTCCTATAAGAAATGCTAAAGGGAGTACTTCAATCAGAAAAAAAAGGACATTAATGAGACATAAGTAATCATCTGAAGGTACAAAATTCACTGGTAATAGTAAGTACAAAGAAAAACACAGAACATTATAACACTGTAACTGTTTTGTGTAACTACTCTTAAGTAGAAAGACTAAACAATGAACCAATCCAAAAATAATAACTGCAATGACTTTTCAAGACTCAGACAGTACAATAAAATATATATAGAAACAATAAAATGTTAAAAAGTGGAGGTATAAAATTAAGGCATACAGTATTAGTGGGTTTTTTTTTTGCTTGTTTATGCAAACAGTGTTGTCATTAGCTTAAAATAATGGGTTATAGTATCTCCAAGCCTCATAGCAACCTCAAACCATAAAACATACAATTGATACATAAAAAATAAAAAACAAGAAACTAAATCATATCACCAGAGAAAATTATCTTCACTAACGAATTCAAGAAGGAGAAAAAGAAGCAAGAGAAGACCACAAAACAACCAGAAAACAAATAACAAAATGACAGGAGTAAGTCCTTACTTATCGATAATCACATTGCCTGTAAATGGACTAAACTCTCCAAACAAAAGACATAAAATGGAGGCTAGGTGGGGTGGCTCACACCTGTAATCCCAGCACTTTGGGAGGCTGAGGAGGGCAGATCACTTGAGGTCAGGAGTTAGAGACCAGCCTGGCAAACATGTTGAAGCCCCATCTCTACTAAAAATACAAAAATTAACTGGGTGTGGTGGCAGCCACCTGTAATCCCAGCTACTCGGGGGGCTGAGATGGAAGGATCACTTGAACCCAAGAGGTGGGGAGGTTGTAGTGAGCTGAGATTTTGCCACTGCACTCCAGACAGAAAATGGCTGAAGGGATGAGAAAACAAAAGCCATTGATCTGTTGGCTACAAGAAACATACTTCACCTATAAAGACACATGTAGACTGAGATTAAAAGGACAGGAAAAAAACAATCCATACCAATGGAAACCCAAAAAGAGCAGGAGTAGAGCAGACAAAAGAGATTTCAAGACAAAAACTATAAGAAGAGAAAAAGAAGGTCACTATATAATGATAAAGGGGTCAATTCAGCAAGAGGATATAACAGTTTTAAATATGTATGCACCAAACACTGTAGCACCCAGATATGTAAAGCAAATATTATTAGAGATAAAGAGAGAGATAGGCTCTAATACAATACTAGCTGCATACTTCAACACCCCACTTTTAGCATTAGACATATCTTCCAGACAGAAAATCAACAAAAAAAAATCAGACTTAATCTATATCATAGATCAAATGGATCTAATCGATTTTACAGAACATTTAATCCACAAGAGCTGCAGAATACACATTTCTTTCCTCCCCACATGGATCATTCTCAAGGATAGACTATATGTTATGTCACAAAACAAGCCTTAAAACATTCAAAAAATTGAAATACTATCAAGCATCTTATCTGACCAAAATGGAATGAAACTAGAAATTAATAAAAGGAATTTTGGAAACTATACAAATACATGGACATTAAACAATATGCTCCTGAATGACCAGCGGGCAATGAAGAAATGAAGAAAGAAATTGAGGCCAGGTGCAGTGGCTCACACCTGTAATCCCATCACTTTGGGAGGCCGAGGCAGGTGGATCATGAGGTCAGGAGATTGAGACCATCCTGACTAACACAGTAAAACCCCATCTCTACTAAAAATACAAAAAATTAGTTGGGCGCAGTGGCACACACCTGTAGTCCCAGCTACTCAGGAGGCTGAGGCAGAATTGCTTGAACCCAGGAGGCAGAGGTTGCAGTGAGCCAAGATTGTGCCACTGCACTCCAGCCTAAGGGGCAGAGCAAGACTCCATCTAAAAGAAAAGAAAAAGAAATTTAGAAATTTCTTGAAGTGAATAATAGTGGAAACAAAACATACCAAAGCCTATGGGATACAGCAAAAGCAGTACTAACAGGGAAGGTTATAGCTATAAGTGCCTACATCAAAAAAGAGGAAAAACTTCAAATGAACAATTTAACAATGCATCATAAAGAACTAGAAAAGTAAAAGCAAATCAAACCCAAAATTAGTAGAAGAAAATAAATAATAAAGATCAGAGCAGAAATAAATCAAATTGAAATGAAAAAATAATACAAAAGGGCAATGAAACAAAAAGTTGGTTTTCTAAAAAGTTAAACAAAATTGACAAACCTTTAGCCAGACTAAGAAAAAAAGAGAGATGGTTCAAATAAATAAAATCAGAAGTGAAAAAGGACACATTACAACCAATACTGCAGAAATTCAAAGAATCATTAGTGGCTACTGTGAGCAACTATATACCAATAAATTGGAAAACCTAGAATAAACGGACAAATTCCTAGATACTAGACCCTAGAAATCCAAAACCTGAAGAGAGCAATAACAAGTAATGAGATCGAAGCCATAATAAAAAGTCTCCCAGCCGGGCACGGTGGCTCATGCCTGTAATCCTAGCAGTTTGGGAGGTTGAGGTGGGCAGATCACTTGAGGTCAGCAGTTTGAAACCAGGCTCTACTAAAAATACAAAAAAAATAGCTGGGCATGGTGGTGGGTGCCTATAATCCCAGCTACTCGGGAGGCTGAGGCAGGAGAATTGCTTGAACCTGGGAGGCAGAGGTTGCAGTGAGCTGAGATCATGCCACTGCACTCCAGCCTGGGCAACAGAGCAAGACTCCTTCTCAAAAAAAAAAAAGAAAGTCTCACACACAAAAAGCCTGGGAACTGATAGCCTCATGACTGAATTCTACCAAACATTTAAAGGAGAATTAATACCAATCATCCACAAGCTATTCTTAAATCATCCACAAACTATTCTTAAAAATAGAGGAGAAAGGTATACTTCCAAACTCATTTGACACATTTAGTATTACCCTGATCCCCAAACCAGACAAAGACACATCAAAAAAAGAAAACTATAGGCCAGTATCTCTGATGAATATTAATGCATAAATCCTCAACAAAATACTAGCAAATCAAATTCAACAATACATTAAGATGATTCATCGTGACCAAGTGGGATTTATGCCTAGAATGCAAGGATGATTCAACATTCACAAATCAGTCAATGTGATATATCATATCAACAGAATGAAGGATAAAAACCATATCAGATCATTCAATTGATGCTGAAAAAGAAGTTGATAAAATTCAACATCCCTTCATGATAAAAACTCTCAAAAAACTGGCTATAGAAGGAACATACCTCAACATAATAAAAGCCATATATAGCAAACCCACAGCTAGTATCATACTGAATGCAGAGAAACTGAAAGCCTTTCCTCTAAGATTGGGAACAAGGCAAGGATGCCTACTGTCACCACTGTTATTCAACATAGTACTAGAAGTTCTTGCTAGAGCAATCAGACAAGAGAAAGACATAAAGAGCCTCCAAATTGAAAATGAAGAAGTCAAATTATCCTTGTTTGCAGATGATGTCGTCTTATATTTGGAAAAACCTAAAGACTTCACAGGAAAACTATTAGAACTGATAAACAGTTAAGTAAAGTCACAGGAAACAAAATCAACATACAAAAATCAGTAGCATTTCTATATGCCAATGGTGAACAATGTGAAAAAGAAATTTTAAAAGCAATCCCATTTAATGTTATGCCACACATAACATTAAATACCTAGGATTAACCAAAGAAGTGAAAGATCTCTATAATGAAAACTATAAAACACTGATGAAAGAAATGGAAGAGAATGCCAAAAAAGGGAAACATATTCCATGTTCATGAATTGGAAGAATCACTGTTGTTAAAATGTCCATACTACCCAAAGCAATCTATAGATTCAATGCAATCCCTATCAAAATATCAGTGACATTCTTCACAAAAATAGAAAATCCTATCCTAAAATGTATATGGAACTGCAAAAGACCCAAATAGCCAAATCTATACTAAGCAAAAAGGACAAAACTGGAGGAATCATATTACCTGACTTTAAATTATATTACAGAGTTATAGTAACCACACATATCAGCTCTAACTAAACTGGAGATAATTATTGAGTACTTAAAATTGAACAAGCATTGTGCAAAATGCTTTACACGTTGTGTTAGTTTGCTCAAGCTGCCATAACAGCTGGATGGTT
The DNA here is from genome assembly GCF_028885625.2 of Pongo pygmaeus. NCBI lineage: Eukaryota > Metazoa > Chordata > Mammalia > Primates > Hominidae > Pongo > Pongo pygmaeus. Next base: position 81,366,032 of record NC_072396.2, on the reverse strand, counting down.
TAGACAACAGAAATTTATTTTCTCACAGTTCTGGAGGCTAGAATTCCAAGATCAAGGTGTTGACAAGATTGATTTTATTCCCAGGCCTCTCTCGTTGGTTTGCAGGTGGCTGACTTCTCACTGTGTCCTCATATGGTCTTTCCTTTGTGCACACACATCCCTGGTGTCTCTTTGTGTGTGCAAATGTTCTCTTCTGATAAGAACACCAGTCAGATTGAATTAAGGCCCACCCTTACAGCCTCATATTAACTTGATTACTTCTTTAAAGGCCCTATCTCCATATACAGTCACATTCTGAGATACTGGGGGTTAGAGCTTCATCATATGAATTTTGAAGAGACATAATTCCGCCCATAACACATGTATTATCTGGTTATTCAACAGTATTACGAGATACATTCATTCCTCATTTTACCTCTGAAATTCTCCCTTTCCCATCAATGCTCCCTAACCCTCTACCATCTCCCTTTATTTCCTCTTCACGTTCCTGTCCAGACATAGGCCCACAGTAGTCTGTTTATATAAAAATGTTAATATCACAATTATTTATTTCACATATTTGTTCTTGTTTAATATCAGGAAGTGCATGGTTAACTCTATCACTTTTGCTTATTCTGATACATTTCCATCCTTGCCTGGGTGCAAAACCTATGGAAATCAAAGGAAGACCATCTGTTGAATTGCACAGGACACTGCACACCACAGCTGACAAGAGATGCCTGTCAAGGGCACTGGATATGGGCCTCGAATCTGCAGCTTCACAGAGCTTGAAGAGAGGGTCAACTCTGCCACTTAGGAACTTCTCCATGATTTTCTTCATTTGTGATAATTTACCTTTATTTAAAAAATAATTAATAGACTTCATTTTTAGAACAATTTTAGCTTTATAGAAAAATTGAGCAGTAAGTACAGAAAGTTCCCATAGACATCCCCCTTTGCCCACTCCCTCACATATACATAGATTCCCCTACTATTAACATCTTGCATTAGTGTGGTACATTTATTACAAGTGATGAATCTATATTGAACACATTATTATTATTATTATTATTAACTAAAGTGTATAGTTTACATAAGGGTTCACTCTTTGTGTTGTATGTTCTGTGGGCTTGACAAAGGTTTAATGACATATATCCACCATTACAGAATCATAAATAATAGTTTCACTGCCCTAAAAATCCTCGTGCTCCACCTACTCATCTCTCCCTCCCTGTTCCCTAACCCCTGCCAACCACTGATCCTTTTACTGTCTCCATAGTTTTGCTTTATCCAGAATGTCATACACTTGGAATCATACAGTGTTTTAGTTCATTTTCTGTTACTATAGCTGAATGCCTGAGACTGGGTAATTTATAAAGAAAAGGAATTTTGTAGGTTGCCTGTTCACTCTGATGGTAGTTTCTTTTGCTGTGCAGAAGCTCTTTAGTTTAATTAGATCCCATTTGTCAATTTTGGCTTTTGTTGCCATTGCTTTTGGTGTTTTAGACATGAAGTCCTTGTCCATGCCTATGTCCTGGATGGTAATGCCTAGGTTTTCTTCTAGGGTTTTTATGGTTTTAGGTCTAACATTTAAGTCTTTAATCCATCTTGAATTGATTTTTGTATAAGGTGTAAGGAAGGGATCCAGTTTCAGCTTTCTACATATGGCTAGCCAGTTTTCCCAGCACCATTTATTAAATAGGGAATCCTTTCCCCATTTCTTGTTTTTCTCAGGTTTGTCAAAGATCAGATACTTGTAGATATGTGGCATTATTTCTGACGGCTCTGTTCTGTTCCATTGATCTATATCTCTGTTTTGGTACCAGTACCATGCTGTTTTGGTTACTGTAGCCTTGTAGTATAGTTTGAAGTCAGGTAGTGTGATGCCTCCAGCTTTGTTCTTTTGGCTTAGGATTGACTTGGCGATGCGGGCTCTTTTTTGGTTCCATATGAACTTTAAAGTAGTTTTTTCCAATTCTGTGAAGAAAGTCATTGGTAGCTTGATGGGGATGGCATTGAATCTCTAAATTACCTTGGGAAGGATGGCCATTTTCATGATATTGATACTTCCTACCCATGAGCATGGAATGTTCTTCCATTTGTTTGTATCCTCTTTTATTTCCTTGAGCAGTGGTTTGTAGTTCTCCTTGAAGAGGTCTTTCACATCCCTTGTAAGTTGGATTCCTAGGTATTTTATTCTCTTTGAAGCAATTGTGAATGGGAGTTCACTCATGATTTGGCTCTCTGTTTGTCTGTTATTGATGTATAAGAATGCTTGTGATTTTTGCACATTGATTTTGTATCCTGAGACTTTGCTGAAGTTGCTTATCAGCTTAAGGAGATTTTGGGCTGAGACAATGGGGTTTTCTAGATATACTATCATGTCATCTGCAAACAGGGACAATTTGACTTCCTCTTTTCCTAATTGAATACCCTTGATTTCCTTCTCCTGCCTAATTGCCCTGGCCAGAACTTCCAACACTATGTTGAATAGAAGTGGTGAGAGAGGGCATGGGAGAAAATTTTCGCAACCTACTCATCTGACAAAGGGCTAATATCCAGAATCTACAATGAACTCCAACAAATTGACAAGAAAAAAACAAACAACCCCATCAAAAAGTGGACGAAGGACATGAACAGACACTTCTCAAAAGAAGACATTTATGCAGCCAAAAAACACATGAAAAAATGCTCACCATCACTGGCCATCAGAGAAATGCAAATCAAAACCACAATGAGATACCATCTCACACCAGTTAGAATGGCAATCATTAAAAAGTCAGGAAACAACAGGTGCTGGAGAGGATGTGGAGAAATAGGAACACTTTTACACTGTTGGTGGGACTGTAAACTAGTTCAACCCTTGTGGAAGTCAGTGTGGCGATTCCTCAGGGATCTAGAACTAGAAATTCCATTTGACCCAGCCATCCCGTTACTGGGTATATACCCAAAGGACTATAAATCATGCTGCTATAAAGACACATGCACACGTATGTTTATTGCGGCATTATTCACAATAGCAAAGACTTGGAACCAACCCAAATGTCCAACAATGATAGACTGGATTAAGAAAATGTGGCACATATACACCATGGAATACTATGCAGCCATAAAAAATGATGAGTTCATGTCCTTTGTAGGGACATGGATGAAATTGGAAATCATCATTCTCAGTAAACTATCGCAAGAACAAAAAACCAAACACCGCATATTCTCACTCATAGGTGGGAATTGAACAATGAGAACACATGGACACAGGAAGGGGAACATCACACTTCGGGGACTGTTGTGGGGTGGGGGGAGGGGGGAGGGATAGCATTGGGAGATACACCTAATGCTAGATGACGAGTTGGTGGGTGCAGCGCACCAGCATGGCACATGTATACATATGTAACTTACCTGCACATTGCGCACATGTACCATAAAACCTAAAGCATAATAATAATAATAATAATTAAAAAAAAACAATCAAAACAAAAAAATAAAAATAAAAATAAAAAAATAAAAAAAGAAAATAAAAAGAAAAGGAATTTATTTCTTATAGTTCTGGAAGCTGGGAAGTCTAAGGTCGAGGGGCCACATCTGATGAGGGTCTTCTTACTGCATCATAACATAGCAGAAAGCATCACTTGGCAAGAGGGCAAGAGCATGCCAGCTCAGGTCTTTCTTCCTTTTCTTATAAAGCCACCAGTCCCACACTAATAACTTTATCTAATCCTAATTACCTCCCAAGGCTCCACCACCAAATGCCATCAAAATATGAATTTGGGGATTAAGGTTTCAACACATGAAATTTTAATGACACATTCAAACCATGGCTTCTTTCACTTAGCAATACATGTTTAAGTTTCCTTCACATCTCTTTGTGGCTTAAGAGCTCATTTCTTTTTATCATTGAATAAATAAATATTCTATTATCTGGATGTATCACAGTTTATCCATTCACCTATTGAAGGACATTATGGTTGCTCCCAAATTTTGGCAATTATGGGTAAAGCAGCTATAAACAAACATTTGTGTGTAAGTTTTTATGTAGTTGATTTATCTTTTATTTAAAAATGAGAGTTTTTCTGAAATACTTTTTTTTTTTTTTGAGGTGGAGTCTCGCTCTGTCACCCAGTCTGGAATGCAGTGGTGCAATCTTGGCTCACTGCAACCTCTGCCTCCAAGGTTCAAGCGATTCTCCTGCCTCAGCCTCCTGAGCAGCTGAGATTACAGGCGCGCCACCATGCCCTGCTAATTTTTGTATTTTTAGTAGAGAGGGGGTTTCACTATATTGGCCAGGCTGATCTCAAACTCCTGACCTCATGACCCGGCCGCCCAGCCTGAAATACATTTTTAATGTTAGTTTTTCATTACAAAATAATACATGCTTGCTGCCACAAATTCAAATGACATGGAAGTAAATAAAGTAAAAAGTGAAAGCTGGTCCCTGATTCTGCTGAGAGATCATTAAAGAAAAAATAATTGTCCAGGCACAGTGGCTCACGCCTGTAATCCCAGCACTTTGGGAGGCCGAGGTGGGCAGATCACGAGGTCAGGAGACCAAGACCATCCTGGCCAACATGGTGAAACCCCGTCTCTACTAAAAATACAAAAATTAGGTGGGTGTGGTGGCGGGCGCCTGTAATCCCAGCTACTCGGGAGCCTGAGACAGGAGAATCGCTTGAACCCGGGAGGCGGAGGTTGCAGTGAGCCGACCTTGTGCCACTGCACTCTAGCCTGGTGACAGAGTAAGACTCCGTCTCAAAAAGAAAAAGAAAAAATAATAATAAATGATAATAAAATAAGATGGTCCCTAACATCACTTTCCAATCATTCCTTTTATAATATAAAATAAGACTGTGTGCACTGGCTCATGCCTGTAATCCCAACACTTTGGGAGGCTGAGGTGAGAGGATTGTTTGAGGTCAGAAGTTCAAGACCAGCCTGGGCAACATAGAGAGACACCATCTCTACAAAAATTTTTAAAAATTAGCCGGATGTGGCCACCTGTGCCTGTAGTCCCAGCTATTCAGGAGGCTGAGGTGGAAGGATTGCTTGAGCCCAGGATGTCAAGGCTGCAGTAAGCTGTGATCGCACCACTGCACTCCAGCCTGGGAGACAGAGAAAGACTCTGTCTCCAAAAAATAAATAAATAAAATATAGATATTCATTATAGCAAATTTGGAAGACACAAAAAGTAAAATGAAGAATTGTCCCCCAGTTCCACCTCACAAAGACACCCACTATTACTAATATATTGGTGTATTTCCAGTGCTAAGGGTTTAAACAAATATATATAATATATAATATAAATAAAATATTTTATATATTAAATAAAATCATATAAATTTCTATATAAAATTTTATATAAAAATTAAATAAAATTTATACATATTAAATTTAAAAATATATATATATACACCCACCCCCAACACACACACGCAAACCATACACACAAATAATACAGATTGAGGAAAAATTAGAAAATACAGGTACATTAACAGAAAAATTTTAAACCACCCAAAGTTTCACCATCCAATGATCATCCCTGTTAAAATTCTGGGCTGGGCACGGCTCACGCCTGTAATCCAAACACTCTGGGAGGCCAAGGTGGGCAGATCATCAGGTCAGGAGTTCGAGACCAGCCTGGCCAACATGGTGAAACCCTGTCGCTACTAAAAATACAAAAATTAGCCAGGCGTGGTGGCACACCCCTGTAATCCCAGCTTACTCAGGAGGCTGAGGCAGGAGAATCACTTAAACCCGGGAGACGGAAGTTGCAGTGAGCCGAGATCGCGTCACTGCACTCCAGCCTGGGTGACAGAGTGAGACTCCATCTCAAAATAAATAAATAAATAAAAAATTCTGGTACGTATCCTTATAGATATGTTCCTTCACATATAGACATATAAATGCATGTATATGAAAGCGAAATCATGCTTGACATACCATTTTTGACTTGTTTTTTTAGTTTACAATATACTGTGACATCTTTCCATTTCAATAAATATATAAATTAATACTGTCATTTATGAAGCCTCTATCACATTCCTTTATATGGACATATAATTTATTTTATCAGTGTCCTGTGGCTGAACATAATTACAGTTTCCAAGTTTTCACCATTGAACAATGCTTCAAGAAATAGCCCTATCTTTAAGTATTTTCCAGTTACTTCCTTACTATAAATTCCTGCATTCAAAATACTAGGTCAAAGAATATGGGCATTGAAAAAACAATGGAAAACACATACATACATACATAGGTTGACTAAAATTCAAATCAAACAAAATGATAGGCAATGAAAATAAGTCTTCCTATTACTCCATACCTTCCAAGTCCCTCTTTATTTTTCAGAAAATTACAGGATAATATACACATGGTTTTGCTTTTTTTCACTCAATATGTGTTAGAGAGATGTTCATGGTAGTACACATAGATCTTATTTTTCTTTTTTCACATTAAAAATAAATAATGATCCTTGAATTTATTATGCTAAGTGGAATAAGCCAGATACAAAAGGACAAATAGTGTATGATTCTGCTTATATGAAGTACATAGAGTCATCAAATTCATAGAGATAGAATGTAGAGCAGTGGTTACCAGGGGTTGGGGGAAGGAGGAATGGAGACTTATTGTTTAGTAAGTACAGAGTTTCAATTTCAGTTTAGGGATAATAAAAAGCTCTGGAAATGTAACCGAACATAGGTCCAGTTGCTTGCTGCTTGCAGAGTCCAATCATAACAAGAGCGAGGGCCGGGCACAGTGGCTCACGCCTGTAATCCCAGCACTTTGGGAGGCTGAGGTGGGTGGATCACCTGATGTCAGGGGCTTCAGACCAGCCTGACCAAGACATAGTGAAACCCCATCTCTACTAAAAATTACAAAAATTAACTGGGCATGGTGGCACACGCCTGTAGTCCCAGCTACTTGGGAAGCTGAGGCAGGAGAATTGCTTGAGCCTAGGAGGTGGAAATTGCAGTGAGCTGAGATAGATTGTGTCACTGCACTGCAGCCTGGGTGACAGTGCAAGACTACGTCTCTCAAAAATAAATAAATAAATAAATAAATAAGTAAATAAATAGAATGACAAGAACAAGGTCTGTTAGGAAAAATAAGTGACTTATTAGCCAAAACTAGTAAACCCCACCAGTACATCACCATCATCAAAGACCAAAGGCAGATAAAACCACAAAAATGGGGAAAAAACAGAGAGGAAAAACTGAAAATTCTAAAAATCAGAGCATCTCTCCTCCTCCAAAGGAACGCAGCACCTCACCAGCAATGGAACAAAGCTGGACGGAGAATGACTTTGACGAGTTGAGAGAAGAAGGCTTCAGATGATCAAACTTCTCTGAGCTAAAGGAGGAAGTTTGAACCCATGGCAAAGAAGTTAAAAACCTTGAAAAAAGATTAGATGAATGGCTAAATAGAATAACCAATGCAGAGAAGTCCTTAAAGGACCTGATGGAGCTGAAAACCGTGGCATGAGAACTACGTGATGAATGCACAATCTTCAGTAGCTGATTCGATAAACTGGAAGAAAGGGTATCAGTGATGGAAGATCAAATGAATGAAATGAAGCGAGAAGGGAAGTTTAGAGAAAAAAGAATAAAAAGAAACGAACAAAGCCTCCAAGAAATATGGGACTATGTGAAAAGGCCAAATCTATGTCTGATTGGTGTACCTGAAAGTGACGGGGAGAATGCAACCAAGTTGGAAAACATTCTGCAGGATATTATCCAGGAGAACTACCCCAACCTAGCAAGGCAGGCCAACATTCAAATTAAGGAAATACAGAGAACGCCACAAAGATACTCCTCAAGAAGAGCAACTCCAAGACAGATAACTGTCAGATTCACCAAAGTTGAAATGAAGGAAAAAATGTTAAGGGCAGCCAGAGAGAAAGGTTGGGTTACCCACAAAGGGAAGCCCATCAGACTAACAGCGGATCTCTCGGCAGGAACTCTACAAGTCAGAAGAGAGTGGGGGCCAATATTCAACATTCTTAAAGAAAAGAATTTTCAACCCATAATTTCATATCCAGCCAAACTAAGCTTCATAAATGAAGGAGAAATAAAATATTTTACAGACAAGCAAATGCTGAGAGATTTTGTCACCACCAGGCCTGCCCTAAAAGAGCTCCTGAAGGAAGCACTAAACATAGAAAGGAACAACCGGTACCAGCCACTGCAAAAACATCACAAATTGTAAAGACCATTGATGCTATAAAGAAACTGCAACAACTAACGAGTGAAATAACCAGCTAACATCATAATGACAGGATCAAATTCACACATAACAATATTAGCCTTAAATGTAAATGGCTAAATGCTCCAATTAAAAGACACAGACAGGCAACTTGGATAAAAAGTCAAGACACATCAGTGTGCTGTATTCAGGAAACCCATCTCATGTGCAGAGACACACATAGACTCAAAATAAAGGGATGGAGGAAGATCTACCAAGCAAATGGAAAACCAAAAAAAAGCAGGGGTTGCAATCCTAGTCTCTGATAAAACAGACTTTAAACCAACAAAGATCAAAAGAGACAAAGAATGCCATTACATAATGGTAAAGAAGAGCTAACTATCCTAAATATATATGCACCCAATACAAGAGCACCCAGCTTCATGAAGCAAGTCCTTAGAGACCTACAAAGAGACTTAGACTCCCACACAATAATAATGAGAGAGTTTAACACCCCACTGTCAACATTAGACAGATCAATGAGACAGAAAGTTAACAAAGATACCCAGGAATTGAACTCAGCTCTGCACCAAGTGGACCTAATAGACATCTACAGAACTCTCCACCCCAAATCAACAGAATATACATTCTTCTCAGCACCACATCACACTTATTACAAAATTGACCACATAGTTGGAAGTACAGCACTCCTCAGCAAATGTAAAAGAACAGAAATTATAACAAACTGTCTCTCAGACCACAGTGCAATCAAACTAGAACTCAGAATTAAGAAACTCACTCAAAACCGCTCAACTACATGGAAACTGAACAACCTGCTCCTGAATGACTACTGGGTACCTAATGAAACGAAGGCAGAAATAAAGATGTTCTTTGAAACCAATGAGAACAAAGACACAACATATCAGAATCTCTGGGACACATTGAAAGCAGTGTGTAGAGGGAAATTTAAAGCACTAAATGCCTACAAGAGAAAGCAGGAAAGATCTAAAATTGACATCCTAACATCACAATTAAAAGAACTAGAGAAGCAAGAGCAAACACATTCAAAAGCTAGCAGAAGACAAGAAATAACTAAGATCAGAGCAGAACTGAAAGAAATAGAAACCAAAAAAACCCTTCAAAAAATCAATGAATCCAGAAGTTGGTATTTGAAAAGATCAGCAAAATTGATAGGCCGCTAGCAAGACTGATAAAGAAAAGAGAGAAGAATCAAATAGATGCAATAAAAAATGATAAAGGGGATATCACCACCAATCCCACAGAAATACAAACTGCCATCAGAGAGTATTATAAACGCCTCTATGCAAATAAACTAGAAAATCTAGAAGAAATGAATGAATTCTTCGACACATACACTCTCCCAAGACTAAACCAGGAAGAAGATGAATCTTTGTATAGACCAATAACAGGCTCTGAAATTGAGGCAATAATTAATAGATTACCAACCAAAAAAAGTCCAGGACCACATGGACTCAGAGCCGAATTCTACCAGAGGTACAAGGAGGAGCTGGTACCATTCCTTCTGAAAGTATTCCAATCAATAGAAAAAGAGGAAATCCTCCCTAACTCATTTGATGAGGCCAGCATCATCCTGATACCAAAGCCTGGCAGAGACACAACAAAAAAAGAGAGTTTTAGACCAATATCCCTGATGAACATCGATGCAAAAATCCTCAATAAAATACTGGCAAACCAAATCCAGCAGCACATTAAAAAGTTTATCCACCATGATCAAGTGGGCTTCATCCCTGGGATGCAAGTCTGGTTCAACATACACAAATCAATAAATGTAATACAGCATATAAACAGAACCAAAGACAAAAACCACATGATTATCTCAATAGACGCAGAAAAGGCCTTTGACAAAATTCAACAACCCTTCATGCTAAAAACTCTCAAAAAATTAGGTATTGATGGGACATATCTCAAAATAATAACAGCTATTTATGACAAACCCACAGCCAAGATCACACTGAATGGACAAAAACTGGAAGCATTCCCTTTGAAAACTGGCACAAGACAGGGATGCCCTCTCTCACCACTTCTATTCAACATAGTGTTGGAAGTTCTGGTCAGGGCAGTGAGGCAGGAGAAAGAAATAAAGTGTATTCAATTAGGAAAAGAGGAAGTCAAATTGTCCCTGTTTGCAGATGACGTGATTATATATTTAGAAAACCCCATCATCTCAGCCCAAAATCTCCTTAAGCTGATAAGCAACTTCAGCAAAGTCTCAGGATACAAAACCAATGTGCAAAAATCACAAGCATTCCTATACACCAATAACAGACAGAGAGCCAAATCATGAGTCAACTCCCATTCACAATTGCTTCAAAGAGAATAAAATACCTGGGAATCCAACTTACAAGGGATGTGAAAGACCTCTTCAAGGAGAACTACAAACCACTGCTCAACGAAATAAAAGAGGACACAAACAAATGGAAGAGCATTCCATGCTGATGGATAGGAAGAAAGAATATCGTGAAAATGGCCATACTGCCCAAGGTAATTTATAGATTCAATGCCATCCCCATCAAGCTACCAATGACTTTCTTCACAGAATTGGAAAAAACTACTTTAAAGTTCATATGGAACCAAAAAAGAGCCCGCATTGCCAAGTCAATCCTAAGCCAAAAGAACAAAGCTGGAGGCATCATGCTACCTGACTTCAAACTATACTACAAGGCTACAGTAACCAAAACATCATGATACTGGTACCAAAACAGAGATATAGACCAATGGAACAGACAGAGCCCTCAAAAATAATACCATACATCTACAACCATCTGATCTTTGATGAACCTGACAAAAACAAGAAATGGGGAAAGGATTCTCTATTTAATAAATGGTGCTGGGAAAACTGGCTAGCCATATGTAGAAAGCTGAAACTGGATCCCTTCCTTACACCTTATACAAAAATTAACTCAAGATGGATTAAAGACTTACATGTTAGACCTAAAACCATAAAATCCCTAGAAGAAAACCTAGGCAATACCATTCAGGACATAGGCATGGGCAAGGACTTCATGACTAAAACACCAAAAGCAATGGCAACAAAAGCCAAAATTGACAAATGGGATCTAATTCAACTAAAGAGCTTCTGCACAGCAAAAGAAACTACCATCAGAGTGAACAGGCGACCTGCAGAATGGGAGAAAATTTTTACAATCTACGCATCTGGCAAAGGGCTAATATCCAGAATCCACAAACAACTTAAACAAATTTATGAGAAAAAAATCAAACAATCCATCAAAAAGTGGGAAAAGGACATGAACAGACACTTCTCAAAAGAAGACATTTATGCAGCCAACAGACACATGAAAAAATGCTCATCATCACTGGCCATCAGAGAAATGCAAATCAAAACCACAATGAGATACCATCTCACACCAGTTAGAATGGCGATCATTAAAAGGTCAGGAAACAACAGGTGCTGGAGAGGATGTGGAGAAATAGGAACACTTTTACACTGTTGGTGGGACTGTAAACTAGTTCCACCATTGTGGAAGACAGTGTGGCGATTCCTCAAGGGTCTAGAACTAGAAATACCATTTGACCCAGCAATCCCATTACTGGATATATACCCAAAGGACTATAAATCATGCTGCTATAAAGACACATGCACACGTATGTTTATTGCAGCACTATTCACAATAGCAAAGACTTGGAACCAACCCAAATGTCCATCAATGATAGACTGGATTAAGAAAATGTGACACATATACACCATGGAATATCATGCAGCCATAAAAAAGGATGAGTTCATGTCCTTTGTAGGGACATGGATGAAGCTGGAAACCATCATTCTCAGCAAACTATCACAAGGACAAAAAACCAAATACCGCATGTTCTCACTCATAGGTGGGAACTGAACAATGAAAACACTTGGACACAGGGTGGGGAACATCACACGCCAGGGCCTGTCATGGGGTAGGGGGAGTGGGGAGGGATAGCATTAGGGGATATACCTAACTTAAATGACAAGTTAACAGATGCAGCACACCAACATGGCACGTGTATACATATGTAACGAACCTGCACATTGGGCACATGTATCCTAGAACTGAAAGTATAATTTAAAAAAAAAGAATCAGTATGTCAGTATGTTCGATTATTTGCCTTCTGCTTTTAAACTTAACTTTCTCATAAAGCAACCTTTTTCCATCACCTGCTCTACCCTGACTCATTTTGATTACCTCCTCCACCCTGACTCATTCTCCACCCTGACTCATTCTGATTTCCTGCTCTGCCATTACCATTTTTTCCCACAAAACCACTCACCCCATCACTCTCTTTAAATTAGCCAATCGGAATTAGTTTAGCCTGTGTGGTCTAACCCTAGTCAATAGGGGAATGACACAGCAGCAGGGGCCACGTGCATCAGGAATAAGAACCCCTTCCCCTCCCTTGTCCAGGTGTATGCTCACCATTGTTCCATCTGTGAGAGCGCACCCTTCCATAGAAGTAAATTGCCTTGCTGAGAAGAAAAAAAGAAAACTTTTTATTCAAGTGCTATTTCTTTTGCAGCACCAAAACTTTATTTATAACACCAAGATAATTGAGGTATTCATGAGTATAAATAATTTAAATGCATGCATTCATTTGTTAATTCACTCCATACACATTTGCTAGGTATGTACTTTGTTTCAGCTACTATGCTAGGTGATGCTCACATCAGCAAAGCATGTGAGGGATGGTTCCTGCCCTGAGCAATAATTTACAGAAAGATGGATTCACATACACTAGTAAGTTATGTTACATGGAAGTAAGCTCTCTGATAAATGAATAAGGAAAACGTTATTGGAGTTGAGGTCTCCAAGCCCAGATCAAAAACAATTTAATATATTAAAAAGACTTCTTAGATATAATTTTGAAAAAAAACTGCTGGTAATCTTTGAGAAGTTATAACAACTAAAGATTTTTGTTTAGCGAGCCAAACATGTTACAGAATTGCTCAGGCAGCTAATACAACCTTGGATTAAATTAATAATATATTGTTCCCCTGGTCAGACCATACCTAGAATTTTTCTGTTCACCATGTTTTAAATTAAATAAGCTCATTTTGATGTTTGCCAAAATGAAATGGGTATCTAAAGAAAGGTGACTAGCACAAGGAGGGTTCTGGAAAGGAAGTTATTGTGAGCAATCATTGTGGCCTGATGTATGCCTAATGCTCTGTCATGCCATCCCATTATTACCCCTTCCCCCTTTTCATTCTCTTTTTTTTTTTTTTTTTTTTTTTTTTGAGGAGTCTTGCTCTGTCTCCCAGGCTGGAGTACAGTGGCATGATCTGGGCTCACTGCAACCTCTGCCTCCCGGATTCAAGTGATTCTCATGCCTCAGCCTCCTGAGTAGCTGGGATTACAGGTGCGCACCACCATGCCTGGCTAATTTTTGTATTTTTAGTAGAGACAGGTTTTCACCATTTTGGCCAGGCTGGTCTTGAACTCCTGATTTCAAGTGATCTGCCTGCCTCAGACTCCCAAAGTGCTGGGATAGCAGGCATGAGCCACTGCACCTGGCCTTTTTTTTTTTTTTTTTAAGACAGAGTCTTGCTCTGTCTTCCAGGCTGAAGTGCAGTGGCATGATCGGCTCACTGCAACCCCTGCCTCCCAGGTTCAAGCAATTCTTCTGCCTCAGCCTCCCAAATAGCTGGGGTTACAGGTATGTGCCACCACGCTCAGCTAATTTTTGTATTTTTAGTGGAGATGGGGTTTCAGCATGTTCTTCAGGCCAGTCTCAAATTCCGACCTCAAGTGATCCACACGCCTCAGCCTCCCAAAGTGCTGGGATTACAGGCATGAGCCACTGTGCCTGGCCAGTTTGTTTTTAAAGAAGGAAGGGACCCACAAATGTAAAAGTGCATAGGGTCTACAAAAGTTATAATGTAGCCCTGGTAATGAGTGGCTGAACTAGGATCCAGATGAGAACCTATGCTCTCAACCTCTATATGAAAAGCAAACCAGCTAAGGGGAGAAGAGAAAGATGGACTCAGAGCATCATGCTGGCTGTCTTCAGCTAGCCAGAGGGTGGCCATAGGAAGAGAGTACCTCTGTGTTTATTTGTTGTTTCATTTCTGCCTTTCTGCTTCAGCTGTGCTTATTGAAATCTTATCCAAGCTTCAAGATACAGCTGTTACTGTCTTTAGGATACTTTACCTAAACCAACTTTGTTGCAATTAGTTTCACTTTCTTCTGTACTCCTGCAGCTCATCTTTGTACAGTCAGGCACTGCATAACACCATTTCAGTCAACAACAGACCACATATATTATGGTGGTCCCATAGGATAATAATGAAGCTGAAAAATTCCTATCACCTAGAGATGTCATAACTATCATAACATCATAGTGAGAGGTGAAGCCAGCTGAGCTTCTGGGTCAGATGGGGACTTGGAGAACTTTTGTGTCTAGCTAAAGGATTGTAAATGCACCAATCAGCACTCTGGTTCTAGCTAAAGGATTGTAAACGCACCAATCAGCACTCTGTAAAATCACACCAATCAGCACTCTGTGTCTAGCTAAAGGATTGTAAATGCACCAATCAGCGCTCTGTAAAATGGACCAATCAGAGCTCCATAAAATGGACCAATCAGCAGGGTGTGGGTGGGGCCAAATAAGGGAATAAAATCTGGCCACCTGAGCCAGCAATGGCAACCTGCTTGTGTCCCCTTCCACACTGTGGAAGTTTTGCTCTTTTGCTCATCACAATAAATCTTGCTGCTGCTCACTCTTTGGGTCCGCACTACCTTTATGAGCTGTAACACTCACTTTAAAGGTCTGTGGCTTCACCCCTGAAGTCAGCGAGACCACGAACCCACCAGGAGGAGCAAACAATGCCGGACGCGCCACCTTTAAGAGCTGTAACACTCACTGCGAAGGTCTGCGGCTTCACTCCTGAAGTCAGCAAGACCACGAACCCACTGGAAGGAAGAAACTCTGGACACATCCAAACATTAAGAACTGTAACATTCACCATGAGGGTCCGTGGCTTCATTCTTGAAGTCATCGAGACCAAGAACCCACCAGAAGGAACCAATTCCAGACAGAATAGCACAATGCGTTACTCACGTGTTTGTGGTGATGCTGAAGTAAACAAACCTACTGTGCTGCCAGTAGGTTTGCACACGCCATTATATACAGTACATATTACTTGATAATGGTGATAAACAACTATGTTACTGGTTCATGTATTTACTGTACTGTCCTTTCCATCATTATTTTGAAGTGTACTCCTACTTATATATAAAAAAGTTAACTGTAAAACAGCCACAGGCAGGTCCTTCAGTAGGTATTTCAAAAGAAGGCATTTTTATCATAGTAGGTGACAGCTCCATGCATGTTCTTTTGCCCCTGAAGACCTTCCAGTGGGACAAGATATGAAGGCAGAAGACAGTGATATTGATGATCCTGACCCTGTGTAGGCCTAGCCTACTGTGTGTGTGTCTTTTTTTTTTTTTTTTTTGAGACAGTCTTACTCTGTCGCCCAGGCTGGAGTGCAGTGGCATGATTTTTGCTCACTGCAACCTCTGACTCTTGGGTTCAAGTGATTCTCCTGCCTCAGCCTCCAGAGTGGCTGGGATTACAGGTGCCCACCACCACACCAGGCTAATTTTTGTATTTTTTTTAGTAGAGACAGGGTTTCACCATGTTGGTCAGGCTGGTCTTGAACTCCTGACCTCAAGTGATCCACCTGCCTCAGCCTTGTGTCTTTGTTTTTAACAAAAAAGTTTAAAAAGTAAAAATAAAATAAAATAAAATATTTTGAAATAGAAAAAGGCTTATAGAATAAAGATACATAGAAAGAAAATATTGCTGGGCACAGTGGCTCACACCTGTAATCCCAGCACTTTGGGAGACTGAGGCAGGCAGATCACGAGGTCAGGAGTTCAAGACCAGCCTGGCCAACATAGTGAAACCCTATCTCTACTAAAATTACAAAAATTAGCTGGGCATGGTGGTGGGCGCCTGTAGTCCCAGCTACTTGGGAGGCTGAGGAAGAAGAATTACTTGAATCCAGGAGGTGGATGTTGCAGTGAGCCGAGATCACGCCATTGCACTCCAGCCTGGGTGACACAGTAGGACTCCGTCTCAAAAAAAAAAAAAAAAAAAAAAGAAGAAAGAAAATATCAAATATTTTGTAGTGCTGTACAGGGTGTTTGTGTTTTAAGCTAAGTGTTAGTACAAAAGGGTCAAAAGTGAAAAATATTTAAAAGTTTATAAAGTAAAAAAGTTACAATAAGCTAAGGTTAATTTATAATTATTATTATGATTATTTAAAAGACACTTACTCTGTTGCCCATGCTGGAGTGCAATGGCATGATCAGCTCACAGTAACCTAAAAGCCCTGGGCTCAAGCAATCCTCCCACCTCAGCCTCCCGAGTGGCCTGGACTACAGGCACCCAGCTATTTAAAAAAAATTTTTTGTAGAGACAGGGTCCACTATGTTGTCCAGGCTGGTCTTGAACTCCTGACCTCTAGTGATCCTCATGTTTCAGCCTCCCTAAATGCTGGAATTACAAGTGTGAGCCTGTGGCAGGCCAGGTCTCACTAACATAGGCCTCCTTAACAATTGTTTCAGCACTGACTGAATGGTTAAGTTAAATATTAAAAGCTAAAAGAGCCAGTGCCCTTATACAAAGGCTGGGATGTAACAAAAGTCCACCAAGAGTTTCGCCTAGGCCCTCCTGGGCCTTGAAGCATGACAAAATAATGAAGGAATTCTTAACAGAACCTGTTTAGGATTAAAAAAGTTTTATTGAAGGTCTGAAGAAACTCCCCAGACCTCCACAAACAAGTTTATTGGGGGTCTGAAGGAACTCCCCAAATCTCCATGATTTAGCCAGAGACAAGATAAGGGTAATCACTCCAGCACCTGGACCCATTTAGATTGAATAAATTTACTGAGGTTCCAGAGGAAGGTCTTCAGGACTCAGACCTTAGTTATAAATTAAAAGAAGTTAATCACTTATTTCTTTAGATAAATGCACACTTACACATAGACATACAGCTTAGAAGGTATATAAGCACTGGAAAACTTTGTAATTTTGAGTTGATCTGGCAACATTTTCTAGGCCTTCTCTGTAACCGGTTACAGAGATAAAAACTCCCTCCTTTCCCAGTTCATCTGTATCTCGTTAGTCCACGAGAATAAGCAGCCCGACCCTCGGTTTGGTCCGGGAACAAGCTACCACACCCAGCCTCATTTATTATTGAATAAATAAAATTTTAAAAATAAATTTAGCAAAGCCTAAATGTACAGTGTGTATAAAGTCTACAGTAATATACAGTAATGTCCCAGGCCTTCACATTCACTCACCACTCACTGACTCAGCCAGATCAACTTCCAGTCCTGTAGGCTCCATTCCTGGTAAGTGCCCTATACAGGTATACCATTTTTTGTCTTCTATACTATATTTTGACTGTACCTTTTCTATATTTAGGATATGTTTAGATACACAAACACTGACCATTGTGTTCCAATTGTCTACAGTGTCCAGTACAGTCATATGCCGTAAAGGTTTGTAGCCTAGGAGCAATAGACTATGGTATATAGGCTAGGTGTGTGGCAGGCTATACCATTTAGGTTTGTTTAAGTACACTCCGTAATGTTCACACAAGGACAAAATCATATAATAATGCATTTTCAGAACATATCCTCATTGTTAAGTGACGCGTGACTGTATTCACATTATAGCATGTAGCATAGTCTGCCATATATAGTAGCCATCATATGAATGCTTATTTATCTTAAGAGTCTGTAAGGTACAGGGTATATCCTTTTCTTTGTATATACCAAATAGAATGGTTTGAATGTACTACAAGTTCAGCAAACACGAGCTGAGAATATTTTCTTCCCCAGCTTCCCCAGTTTATTGTTAAGTTAAACTTCTTAACAATCAGAGACAATCCATATTGGAATGATCTACTTTTGAGATACCAAGCTCCTGACACTGAAAATTTTCAAGCAGGGCAGGGAGGGCATACAAAGGATTCCTCTATTGGTTGGAAGGTTGGACTAAAAGTCCATTAATTGCCTTTCCAACTCTGAGTCTGTGGTTTTAGAATTCTTCTTGTAGCCTCAAAAAGCAGCACAGTATTATGGCTGAAAGTATGGGGTCTGGAGCTAGACTGCAAAGGTTTAACTCTGGGCTCTGCCACTTATTGACTTTGTAGCCTTGGGTAAACATTTCACCTCTCAGAGCCTCAATATCTTCATCTGTAAAATGGGGATAATAATTGTACCCACTGCATAACATTGTTATGAGGATTAAATGAGTTAATACAGGTAAAATATTTAGAACAGCACCTAGCACAAAGTAAGAACTATGTAAAAGCTTTTCAAATAAATAAATATATTTATGATTGCTTTTCTGCCCCCTTAACTTTGTCCACTTATATTTTGAAATCCAAAGCCGAAGCTTTAAGAAACCTGGACAAAAGTATAGCCCAAAGAAAGCTGAATTCCTAACTCCGGTACCTATTGTCCCTGATAATATGACCCCATATCATTCTTGCTATTTGAACAGCTTTGCAAGGACCTTCTTTTGCCCATCTGAAACGTCAGGATCCTATTTCAGAACCCAAGGAGAAGGGGAGACATGCTAACCCCTTTCTTGTTTTCTTGGTCAGTGTCAGTGTTGCTGCAGCTGAGGAGAGAGGCCATTTCTCCTACTCTCCCCTGTCTCCAAAGTAAAGGAGGAAGTAAAAGCTGAAAAATAACAGACTGATTGGGGCCACTGGCCAGGCCTATAGGTTAAAGATTAACCCCCACCCTAACCACTTGTGCTATCTATAGATCACAGACAATGGCATGGAGAAATACTTGCCTTGCTCACCACCCTCACCTAGTCACCTACCCCATGCTTGCTCAATCTATCCCGACCCTTTCACGTGGACCCCTTAGAGTTGTAAGCCCTTAAAAGGGCCAGGAACTCTTTCTTTGGGGAGCTCGGTTCTTGAGATGCAAGTCTGCCAATGCTCCCGGCCGAATAAAGCCTCTTCCTTCTTTAACCCTGTGTCTGAGGGGTTTTGTCTGCAGCTCGTCCTGCTACACAGCAAGAAGAGGCTCCCTCATCTTTTGATCTAAGATGTACTTTCTGGTTTGGCAGATGGTCAAGAAAACTAGATTCCAGTCTTAGCTTCAGTGAGTCATCTGGAGCAAATCCTTTATTTGCCCTGCATCGATATGCCCATCAGAAGGATCTCACTTCAGCCTGGCTGGCTTTCAAAACCAACAGCATTAATGTGAGGGTCAGGGAAGTGATAACTCTGGTGATCATAGAAGAAGAAAAGGGCCATGCACAGTGGCTTGCGCCTGTAATCCCAGCACTTTGGGAGGCCAAGGCAGGTGGATCATCTGAGGTCAGGAGTTCAAGACTAATCTGGCCAACATGGCAAAAACTCGTCTCTACTGAAAATACAAAAATTAGCCGGGTGTAGTGGCTCACGCCTGTAATCCCAGTCACTTGGGAGGCTGAGGCAGGAGAATCACTTGAAGTCAGGAGGCAGAGGTTGCAGTGAGTTGAGATCATGCCATTTCACTCCAGCCTGGGCGACACAGCGAAACTCTGTCAAAAAAAAAAAAAAAAAAGGAAAAAACAAGAAGAAAAGGCCAGGCATGGTGGCTCATGCCTGTAATCCCAGCACTTTGGGAGGGCGAGGCGGGTGGATCACCTGAGGTCAGGAGTTCGAGACCACACTGGCCAACACGGTGAAACCCTGTCTCTACTATAAATACAAAAATCAGCCAGGCTTGGTAGCGCTCACCTGTAGTCCCAGCTACATGGGGGGCTGAGGCAGAAGAATAACTCAAACATGGGAGGCGAAGGCTGCAGTGAGCCGAGATTGTGCCACTGCACCCCAGCCTAGGCAACAGAGTGAGACTCTATCTCAAAAAAAAAAAAAAAAAAAAAGAAGAAGAAGAAGAAGAAAAGCTCCCTCAAATCAGGCATATCCAAGTTCAAATCCTGGTTCTGCCTGACATTGTGTCTCCTTGGGGAAGTCAGATCCCATAAAGCTCAGTCTTATCTGTAAAAGGCAATAAGAATCTCACAAGATTTTTGTAAGGATTAAATATGGTGAGATAAGAAATGTAAATATCTAGCACAGAGTCCTGCAGTTGATGTTACCATATGTACCTGTATTCAATATACTTTCCACCAAATGTATATGTACATTACTCAGTGTCTATAGCATACTGTTATTATGACAGGAAGCCAAGAGAAGGAGATATGAAATAACAGATTGGCTTAACTGCAAACAGAAGTTTGTATTATCTCACCACTGCTCCAGAATTCAATATTTAAATGAATGAACTAAATTTTGCCCCTGAAAAACACTATTAAATCACTTCTAAAACAAATATGATAAAGAGTTGAGACCCCCCCAACACACACACACACACACACACACAAATTCACTGTGTAATGGAGATAGTTTTACTGTCTTGTGCATCTTAAACATTGGCAAATGTAGGTAGTCTCCCCTCATTGGTCCCTCCCTCATCCCTGCCTGTCCCCTTAACATTCTGAGTGATAACAGGCATTGTTTCTGTTCTAAAATGGAGAAATGAAAGCAAAAGAAGCCCAAGATCATAGACCACGTGTCTAATGGAATTGGGCATAATAGGGAGAAGGTGAAAGAACTAAAATAACTAGAGATGACTAGTTTGAAATAGAGAAGGTTCAGGGGCTAACATAACTATATCTTGGCAACCATTATCCACCATTCACTATTTCTGCAGAACCTCTTCTTCCAGGCCTCTGTACAAAGAAGGCCAACTGCTTCTTCTAGATTTTTATTTATTTTTTATTTTTTATTAATTAATTAATTATCGAGATACAGCCTCACTCTGTTGCCCAGGCTGGAGTGCAGCAATGCGATCTCAGCTCACTGCAACCTCCACCTCCCAGGTTCAAGCAATCCTCCTGCCTCAGCCTCCCGAGTAGCTGGGATCACAGATGTGTGCAACCATGCCCGGCTAATTTTTGTATTTTTAGTAGAGACAGGGTTTCACCATGTTGGCCAGGCTGGTCTCCAACTTCTGACTTCAAGCAATCTGCCCACCTTGGCCTCCCAAAGTGCTGGGATTACAGGCATGAGCCACCGTGCCCGGCCTTCTAGATTTTTTGTTTGTTTTGTTTTGTTTTGTTTTGCTTTTTGAGACAGAGTCTCACTCTGTCACCCAGGCTGGAGTGCAGCAGTGCAATCTTGGCTCACTGCAACCTCCGCCTCCCAGTTTCAAACGATTCTCCTGCCCCAGCCTCCCGAGTAGCTAGGATTACAGGTGTGTGCCACCATGCTTGGCTAATTTTTGTGTTTTTAGCAGAGACGGGGTTTCACCACGTTGGTCAGGCTGGTCTTGAACTCCTGACCTCTTGATCTGCCCACCTTGGCCTCCCAAAGTGCTGGGATTATAGGCATGAGCCACTGCACCTGGCCTAGAATTTTAAGGGAGGAGAGAGATGGGGAACCAATAGCCAGACAGACCCTAACTTCTCTATCAAGAAGCACAGCCATCACTCTCTATCTCGGCCTCAATTCCATCACAGAGACAGGCCCTGGGGCAGGAAACTCCATGTAATCCTAAAACTCCAACCTATAATCCCAACAAGGCCCATGACAAAAACTTCCCATAATCCCAAGTAACTTGCCCCTAAGGAGAGAATGTGCTTGTGGTTCTCAATCCTGCCTGAACATCAGAGTTATCTAGGGATACTAGGCCCCATCCCAGAATTTCTATTTTAAAACAAACAACTTGGGTATGCAGCCCAGGTTGAGAACTAAAGCTCTTAACCCAGTAGTTCTCAAACAATAGCATGAATCAGAATCACCTGGAAGGCTTGTTAAACTGTGAATTGCTGGGTTCCACCGTGGAAGTTGTAGATTCACTTGTCTAGAGAGCAGCCCAAGAACTTGAGTTTTCATCAATTTCCCAGGTGATGTTGATGTTACTGGTTCCAGAGACCACACTCTGTAAACAACTGGCATAACCTATCAGAGTTTGGCTTTGATATCTTTTTTCTTTTCTTTTCTTTTCTTTCTTTTCTTTTCTGTTTTAGACAGAGTCTCACTCTGTCGCCCAGGCTGGAGTGCCATGGCATGATCTTGGTTCACTGAAACCTCCATTTCCCGGGTTCAAGCAAGTCTCATGCCTCAGCTAGTAGCTG
The DNA here is from genome assembly GCF_028885625.2 of Pongo pygmaeus. Classification (NCBI taxonomy): domain Eukaryota; kingdom Metazoa; phylum Chordata; class Mammalia; order Primates; family Hominidae; genus Pongo; species Pongo pygmaeus. Next base: position 81,343,691 of record NC_072396.2, on the reverse strand, counting down.
GAATTACAGGCATGCACCACCATGCCCAGCTAATTTTTGTATTAGGTTGGTGCAAAAGTAATTGTGGCTTTTGCCATTAGAAGTAATATTTTTAGTAGAGATGGGTTTTCAGTATGTTGGCCAGGCTGGTCTCGAACTCCTGGCCTCAAGTGATCTGCCTGCCTTGGCCTCCCAGAGTGCTAGGATTGCAGGCGTGAGCCACCGTGCCTGGCCCGGCCTTGATTTCTAACAATTCCCATGGCTTCCTCCTCAGTTTGCCCCTGCACCAAATCATTGCTGAGGATGTTAGAACTAACCCCAACCCTCAGTTATCAGTCAGTCTCTACCTTGTGTATCACTACAGAAAATAATCAGCTCACAACCCTCCCAAGGTCACCACAGCTTAAGCAGAGGGACACACAAACACACACACCCCTCAAGCTAAATTTTCCCCTCAACACTGAAACCTTCACAACTGGCTTCTGAAGAGAAGGGCTGGCCCATCAGGGAATAGCAGTCTTTGACCTCACTCTTTCACTGGAGCCTACATAATACAGAGTGCACAGATTTGTCAGCAGTCAAATCAAACACTTTTCCAGCAGGAGATAAACTTAACTCTGAGATCAGAAACCTCATCTTGTCACACTGACAAGGTTTATCATATCTCACGAGAACTTCTGAGTTTCTTTCCAAGGCTGATGACCCCATTGCTTTTGCCAGCATCCTTCAAAGGCATTGTGAACTTGTAGACAGGGGCAGAGAATAAGGGTCTGTGGAAAACTCAAAATGTGGAATGGAGTCATGTGAGAGTTTAAAAAAAAAACATGACTCATATGGAACTCATGACTCACTCTCATCAGGAGTGTGACATTCCTCCAAATAATGCCTTATACCATCTGTGAAAAGGCACTCTAAGAGTCTCAGTCAAAAGCTCATTATAGGCCAGGTGCAGAGGCTCATGCCTGTAATCCCAGCACTTTGGGAGGCAGAGGTGGGTGGATCACCTGAGGTCAGGAGTTCGAGACCAGCCTGGCCAACACGGCAAAACCCCATTTCTACTAAAAATACGAAAAATTAGCTGGGCATGGTGGTGGGTGCCTGTAATCCCAGCTACTTGGGAGGCTGAGGCAAGAGAATCACTTGAACCCGGGAGGCGGAGGTTGCAGTGAGCCGAAATTGCACCATTGCACTCCAGCCTGGGCAACAGAGCAAGACTCTGTCTCAAAAAAAAAAAAAAAAAAAAAAAAAAAAGCTTGCTATAAAGTGTAAATAGCTTATTTTTTAAAAAATATTCTAGGCTTTCTCTGTGGAAGTGGAAGGAATGGATGCTTCCATTTCCACCCTTGGCAGTTTTTTGACAGTGCTACTATTTGAGCATTAGCTTGGGAATGGAGGAAATGAGAAAGGAGGTGACCCAGGGTCCATACTCTAGTCTAAGGGATCTAATGGAACTTGACACCCAGAAAAAGCACTTCAGAATTGCTTAGCATTGACAATTTTCAGTCTTGTGACATGATTTTCCATGAAGTTTTACAGAAGAGAAAAGGAGGCCCAGAGAAGTAGTGAGACTGGAGGAAGGGAGAGTTCCCTGACTCCCACGCGGGACTTGCAAGGGTGTAGGTGGAGGGACTCATTTTGCTCAAATTGAGCTCAAACCCCTTGAGGGAGGGAGAGCACGCAGGTGAGTGGGTGCAGGAGCCAGGTCAAGTGCCTTTAGATGCTGACAGAAACAAATCCTGTACCAGCTTGCAACAGTGTCTAGCAGTTACCTGTGACCTCTGGAGCCCCAGAAGATGTGTGTTATAAATAATGCTCTTTTAGCAGTTGCCATCTGTGGACAAATGGCTTCCCTGAAGCCTGGCCTTCTTCCTGCTCCATCCCCCTTTCAGCTCCCCTTCTGCTGAGGGCCACTTCCAGCGCTTAATAAAGTCTTCACATTCAACACCCTTCAAGTCCGTGTGACCTGATTCTTCCTGGACGCTTGACAAGAACCCAGTTACCAAGAGGGTATGTATGACTGAAATTCAAATCCAAGCCTCCTGACCTCAAATCCAGTGCTCTTACCACCTCAGCAGAGGTGGTGCAAAACAGACCTTGATGCCTGTTCCCCAAAGGCTACTGCATAGACTGTGGGTAATTTGAGCCCAGAGTTCTGTCTAGAATTCTACCTGCTCCTTGTAACTGCCTGCTCCTGGCATATCGAAGGTGTGGTGAAACCCAATCAAGAACCACTGCAGTGGTCAAAATGAAAATTAACCCTAAACTTGTATATGCTGTCTTACAGAGTTTATTAGACTGAGCTTGGAATTACATTTTTAAAGCATTGTAATAACTTGCATAGCAGATTTTGCACAGTAGTTATGGCAACACCCATCTTGGGATGTATGTGGGGATCTCAAACTCTTAAGAAATGCTTAAGCTGCTGGGTATGGGCAAAAAGGTATAAGCATCAGGGATCAGAGGCTTATTGGGCAATATTAAAATAAATGCTTGTCTGCCTCTATGTAATGCCAGTGTCCATGGTGGAATTTCTGAAGTGAGTTACTTTGAAGAAAAAATTATTTTTTCTTGATCCCTCAGTCTCTAGCGATGCTATCTATTTCTTGGTACCATTCTGAGAAACCAAGGACTTCTTCCCATAATGCCCTGTATATTGCTGGGATGCAATCAAGAGTCAAGGAAAACAACATACCTGTGAGAAGCTCTTGGTACATGTGATGGTTAATACTGAGTGTCAACTTGATTGGATTGAAGGAGGCAAAGTATTGATCCTGGGTGTGTCTGTGAGCACGTTGCCAAAGGAAATTAACATTTGAATCAGTGGGCTGTGGAAGGCAGACCCACCCTTAATCTGGTGGACACAATCTAATCAGCTGCCAGTGAATATAAAGCAGGCAGAGAAATGTGAAAAGGCGAGACTGGTCTAGTGTCCCAGCCTACATCTTTCTCCTGTGTTGGATGCTTCCTGCCCTCAAACATCGGACTCCAAGTTCTTCAGTTTTGAGACTCAGACTGGCTCTCCTTTCTCCTCAAGCTTGCAGACAGCCTATTGTGGGACCTCGTGATCATGTAAGTTAATAAACTCATATATATATATATATATATATATATATATATATATATATCCTATTAGTTCTGTCCCTCTAGGGAACCCTGACTAATACAGTACACTTGGTACACGTTCCTGTTGTTCCTCCTTCTGTAGTCAGATTTTTTCTAAAATAAGGACCTTCTCTTGGGAATCTTCAAAGCCTTATGATGGTTGCTCTCACATATCAATCAGCAATCAAGATGATTGCTTCACATATCTCTTCAGACACCTCTTAGGACATGTGGCCAAAAGCAAGAAGCATTCTCTTCCTTTTCAGATTTCATCTTTTTCTCCATGCTCTGGGGAGCTTCTTCACAAGTGTCAAAATCCTGCTTGTCATGTGTTACAAAAGCAAACAGGTTTCTAATGAGATTTCACCTTCTGCCCACTACAAATTCCTCCAGATTTCTTGCTCCCTGGAAGCTCTTGGGGTTGCTCAGCTGGTTCAGGCCCTGTTTTGGGAGCAGTTCCAGCAAATGTGGCTAGAATTGCACAGTTGACTGTTGACTGGTAGGGAGAGGCCTGTCTTCCCCTCTTTCCTTCCTGAAACCAGTGTGCTGCTTTTACCTCTAGGTTCCAGCTGTGTTCAAGTCTTGTGACCAGGCTGTCTCACCCTACTTCCTTCCCCTCTGACCCTTTAATTCTACCACAAACTTGGCTGCCTATCTGAAGAGATTTTCCATTTTGTCCTGCATTTAGTTTGGTTTAGGGTACAGAATTTGGTTTTTCCCCTAAAATTATCCCCAAGAGAAGCTTGCGAGGAGAGGGAATCCTTAAACTGCCATGCAATCAACAACTGATTTGAGACAACTACTAGATAGAGGGAAGAAGAAATACACAAAAACCCAGTTACGGGGCCAGCCCTTGGCAGAACTGAGAAATTTCTAGCCAGGTCTTGGTAGTTTAACCTTCACATATCTCTAGTGTATCAGGGACCAAAATTGCCTTCTACCAGGTATGTCACCCTCCAGAAACTTGGGGATGCACCTGCCTTTGATAGCCCAGTGCTCCTCACATTTTTTTTTTTTTTTTTGACAGATTCTTGCTCTGTCTCCCAGGCTGGAGTGCAGCGGCACAATCTTGGCTCATTGCAACCTCTGCCTCCCAGGTTCAAGTGATTATCCTGCCTCAGCCTCCTGAGTAGCTGGTGTTACAGGTGCCGACCACCACACCCAGCTATTTTTTTTTTTTTTTTTAAGTAGAGACAGGGTTTCACCATGTTGGCCAGGCTGGTCTTGAACTGCTGGCCTCAGGTGATCTGCTCGTCTCAGCCTTCCAAAGTGCTGAGATTACAGGCGTGAGCTACTGCGCCCGGCCTGGTTTTTTTTTTGTTTGTTTTGTTTTGTTTTTTTGTTTTTGTTTTGAGACAGTTTTATTCTTGTTACCCAGGCTGGAGTGCAATGGCACCATCTCAGCTCACTGCAACCTCTGCCTCCCAGGTTCAAGTGATTCTCCTGCCTCAGCCTCCCAAGTAGCTGGGATTACAGGCACTTACCACCATGCCCGGCTAATTTTTCTATTTTTAGTAGAGACGGGGTTTCACCATGTAGGCCAAGCTGGTCTCAAACTCCTAACCTCAGGTGATCCACCCGCCTCAGCCTCCCAAAGTGCTGGGATAACAGGTGTGAGCCACCGTGCCCAGCCCACTTTTAAGCACTGGAGCCACAAGGTTTTAGTAAAGGTGTAGTTCAAGAAAAGAGATAAAGATGGAATCATATATTCTGCAATAACTTCATAATGGGGAGGAGGTGAGCTACCCCCAGACAAGGTCTTTTGTTTGTGGATGAGGAGACATTCTCTACCAGGATCCATGAGATTTGTGGCAGTGTCCTCATTAGGGGTGGGAGGGGGACTCTCTTTTAGCTTTTCAACACTCTTGCTCATACTATGCATCCTCTCTTGTTTTCTAATAATTATAATAGCTAATAGTGAAAATTATAGCACATATATCATGCCAGACATTGTAATAAGTGCTTTATATGCATTTACGCAGGTAACAAACAACTCTATGTGGTAAATATTATCATTGTCACAGTTTTTAGATGAAGAAACTGAGGCGTGGAATGATTAAGTGGCTAAGGCCACCCAGCCAGTGAGGAGCAGAGCTGTTATGTCATGCCCCATTCGTCCAAGCTCCTGTGTGGCTTCTGTTGATCCAATGTACTGTCTGCTGGTGGGTTAGGCTAGTGCCTTCTTCTCTTTGGGATCCTGGATCTCTCTTGCTCATGGCACTGCCAGCTTTTCTGAACACTCTGGATATGCTTTGAGGCCTATGCCTTAAAAATAATTACTTGTTTTGGCTGAGACAATTTAGAAAACTGCAAAAATTTTTTTAAAACAATTACAGTCACACTAAGTGATACCACTCCTAAAACTGTCTTCTCATTAATTGTTCTGGGAATACTATTCCCTATCAGACTTTCCTTCATGAAAAGGTCTTTAGAAGCTTACCAGTAAGATATCCTCCCCTTCTTTGCCACTCAGAGATGACTTCTTTATGAATTTTCTTCTAGAAACCATTTGTGCTTAGTTCTCCCAATTATGTTACCAAGAAAGGTTAAAGTGAAAGCCATACTTTAGCCCATTTTGTAAGTAATTTATGAAATAACTTCAAGTGCTAGTAAGTGCTATTTTTTGTAGGTGAATATACCAGAATGCTGAACTGGACACTCTCAGAATTGCACATTCTTCCAACCAAGCACAGCCTATAAACCAATGAAGTCTGATGCCACAAAGAAGAAACATTTATTTGAATGCACTGTTTTATCTCCCTAAAATAATAAAATGAATTCTATTTTTGTCAGATGCTTTTCTTAAATCAGTACACAACTCCCTCCTCCCTCTCCTGGGTCTGAGATGAGGCCATCTAATTTCCCAGTCTGCCCTACTGGAGAAATACCTGGAGGGAGGAAGAGGAAGGGAAAATGGCAGATTGAGGATTGATTTGTTTATGGTACTGCGATAACTCTTCCTGGAAACAGGAATGGGTGTGGGAAATGGCCTCTTCTTTACTTCTCCCCTATTGAATCCACTGACAATGAAGGTGTCACTGCATGGTCTTTCAAGAACAGGGTCAAGGTATGGGATTTCTTGTAGGTAGTACTTTTTTGTTTTATTTCATGAGAAAATAAAGGGAAGGCATAAAGAAATTAGATAGGAAGCCCCAGAGAGCATGTCCTCTAGATGGTGAATAATAATTCCATTCTCCTTGCTTGTGATTGGTTTAGGAATAGGTATGTGATGTGATTCTGACCAATAAGACACCAGGTGGATTCTTCTTGGGCTTCTGGGAATGTTTTCTTACCCTTAAAAAGTGGCACAAATAAGATACTGCTACACATCTATTTAAAACATCTTAGTTTGCTGGTAAAGATGTGAAGCAACTAGAACTCTTCTATAGCACTGGTGGAAATGTAAAATGGTACAGCCACCCTGAAAAACAATTTGGCTGTTTCTTATAAACATATAATTTCCATGTGATCTAGCAATTGTACTCCTGGGTATCTACCCAGGGTTTCTCAATCTTGGCACTGCTGACATCTCAGGCCGGCTAATTCATTGTGGTGGGAGGCAGACTGATAAGGTTTGGCTGTGTCCCCACCCAAAATCTTATCTTGAATTGTAATCCCTATAGTCCCTATAATCCCTGCGTGGCAAGGGAGAGGCCAGCTGGAGGTAACTGAATCATGGGGTGGTTTCCCCTGTGAAAGAAAAATATCTTGGGCCCCCAGGATCACTAAGGAAAACTCAAGCTAGAAAATGCTTAGGGGAAACCTGTCTCCCATTCTATTCGAAGTCACTCCTCTGCTCACTAAGATAGATGTATATCTGATTTGCCTCCTTTGGAAATGCTAATCAGAAACTCAAAATAATGTAACCATTTGTGTATCACCTACCTGTCACCTGGAAGCTCCCTCCTCTCTTCCAGTCTTCCAGCCTTTGCTTCAAGGTGTCCCGCCTTTCCAGATGGAACCAATGTACTTCTTACTTATATTGATTGATGTCTCATTTCTCCCTAAATGTATAAAACCAAGCTGTTCCCTGACCACCTTGGGCACATGTCATCAGGACTTCCTGAGGCTGTGTCACAGGTGCGCCCTCAACCTTGGCAAAATAAACTTTCTAAATTAATTGAGACCTGTCTCAAATTTTCAGGGTTCACACCCCCATGCTGTTCTCATGATAGTGAGTTCTCACAAGATCTGATGGTTTTATAAGTGCTAGGTATTTCCTCCTGCAGTCCTTTTCCTTCCTACCTACCTTCCTTCACCTTGTGAAGAAGATATCTTGCTTCCCCTTCGCCTTCTGCCGTGTAAGATGTACCTGCTTCCCCTTCGCCTTCCACCATGATTGTAAGTTTCCTGAGACCTCCCCAGCCATGCTGGACTGTGAGTCAATTAAATCTCTTTGCTTTATAAATTACCCAGTCTCAGATATTTCCTTATAGCACTGTAAGAACAGACTAATGCACAGACGCATGCACTGTAGAATGTTTAGCAGCATCCCTAGCCTCTATCCACTAGACGCCAGTAGCACTGCCCCTACCCCAAATCTCTAGATATTGTCAAATATCCCTTGGTGGGGGCAAAATAGTCCCCAGTGAAGAACCACATCCCTAGAAAAATGAAAACTTATCTTCAGAAAAAAAATCTGTACCCAAATGTGTATAGGGGTTCTAATCATAATTGCCAAAAACTGGAAACAACCCAAATGTCCTTCAGTGAGTGAATGGCTAAACAAATGGTGGAAATCTATTCAATGAATTAACACTCAGCAATAAAAAGGAAAGAGCCGTTAATAGGCATAACAAATTTAATGGATGTCAAGAGCATTATGCTGAGTTAAATAAGTTAGCCTCAAAACATTACACACACTATGTGATTCTATTTATATGACATTCTTGAAATGATAAAACTATAAGGCCAGAAGACAGATCAGTGATTACCAGAGGTTACATATAAAGGAAGGTGTGACAGAGGGATAAAATCAGGGAGATTTTTGGGGTGATAGAACTATTTGGTATACTCATTACAGTGTTGTTTACATGTGTGAAAGCTAGTAGAACCACATACTTTCTGTTGTATATTGCATCCCACACCAATCCATTAATCCCCTTGTACTTCCCTGTCAGAGCTCTTACGTGGCTACATGCATTGTCAAGAAACAATAATATTTTGAAAGGAATCTATTTTTCTGAGCAGCAGGTCTCAACAGTGGGTTTAAAATATTCAGTGAACCATGCTATAAACAGATGTGCTGTCATCCAGGCTTTGTAGTTCTATTGATAGAGCACAGACAGAGTAGATTTAGCATAACTCTTAAGAACCCTAGGATTTCAGAATGGTAAACAAGCATTGGCTTCAGTTTAAAGTCACCAGCTACATTTTATCACCCAACAATTGAGTCAGACTCTCTTTTAAAAGCTTTAAAGCCAGGGATTGACTGCTCCTCTGTAGCTATGAAAGTCCTAGATGGCATCTTCTTCCAATAGAAGGCTGTTTTGTGTACATTGAAAATCTGTTGTTTAGTGTATTCACTTTCATCATCTTCTGGACAACTTACTGCAGCTTCTTCATCAGCACTTGCTGCCTCACCTTGCACTTTTATGTTACAGAGATGACTTCTTTCCTCAAACCTCATGAATCAACCTTGGATAGCTTCCAATTTTTTTTCAGCAGATTCCTCACCTCTCTTAGCCTTCATGAAATCAAAGTGAGTTAGGGTCTTGCTGTGGATTAGGCTTTGGCTTAAGGGGATGTTGTGGCTAGTTTGATCTTCTATCCAGACAACTAAAATATTCAAATTTTCTCCATATCAGAAATAAGGCTCTTTTGCTTTCTGATATGCTTTGGATTTGTGTCCCCACCCAAATCTCATGTCCAAATTGTAATCTCCAGTGTTGGAGGAGGAACCTGGTGAGAGGTGATTGGATCATAGGAACGGACCTCCCCCTTGCTGTTCTCGTGATAGTGAGTTTTAATGAGATGCAGTTCTTTAAAAGTGTGTAGCACCTCCCTCTTTACTCTCTTTCTCATGTTCCCACCATGTAAGACATGCTTGCTTTCTCTTCACCTTCCACCATAATTTTAAGTTTCCTGAGGCTTCCCCAACCATGCTTCCTGTACAGCCTGTGGAACTGTGAGTCAATTAAACCTCTCTTCTTTACAAATTACCCAGTCTCAAGTAGTTCTTTATAGCAATGTGAGAACGGACTAATACAAAAAATTGGTACCCAGGAGTGGGGCATTTCTATAAAGATACCTGAAAATGTGGAAGTGGCTTTGGAGCTGGGTAATGGGCAGAGGTTGGAACAGTTTGGAGGACTCAGAAGAAGAGAGAATGATGAGGGAAAGTTTGGAACTTCCTAGAGACTTATTAAATTGTTGTGACCAAACTGCTGATAGTGATATGGACAATGAAGTTCAGGCTGAGTTGGTCTCACATGGAGAAGAGGAACTTATTGGGAACTGGAATAAAGGTCACTCCTGCTATTCTTTAGCAAAGAGACTATTGATATTGTGTCCCTGCTCTAGGAATCTCTGGAACTTTGACCTTGAGAGTCATGATTTAGGGTGTCTGGCAGGAGAAACTTCTAAGTAGCAAAATGTTCAAGATGTGTGTATTAGTCCATCCTCATGCTGCTATGAATAAATACCTGAGACTGGGTAATTTATAAAGAAAAGAGGTTTAATTGATTCACAGTTTTGCATGGCTAGGGAGGCCTCAGGAAACTTACAATCATAGTGGGAGGCACCTATTCACAAGGCAGCAAGAAAAAGAATCAGTGCCAGCAGAGAAAATGCCAAACATTTATAAAACCATCAGATCTCATGAGAACTCACTCACTATCATGAGAACAGCATGGGGGAACTGCACCATGATTCAATTACCTCCCACTGGGTCCCTCTCATGACATGTGGGGATTAAGGGGATTATAATTCAAGATGAGATATGGGTGGGGACACAGCTAAACCATATTAATTTGGCCTGGCTCCTTCTAACAGCATATGGTCATATGCATGACCAAAGAGATAATCTGAAACTGGAACATATTTAAAAAGAAAGCAGACCATAAAAGTTTGGAAAATTTGCAGCCTGACCATGGGGTAGAAAAGAAAAACCCATTTTCTGGAGAGGAATTCAAGCCAGCTGCAGAAATTTGCATAAGTAAGGAGAAGCCAAATGTTAATATCCAAGACAATGGGGAAAATGCCTTGAAGACATTTCAGAGACCTTTGCAGCAGCCCCTCCCCTCACAGACCTGGAGGCCTAGGAGGGAAAAATGGTTTTGTGAGCCAGGCCCAGGGCTTCACTGCACTGTGCAAACTCAGGACATGGCACCCTGCATTGTGGTAATTCTAGCTCCAGCCATAGCTAAAAGGTGCCAAGGTGCAGCTCAGGCCATTGCTTCAGAGGGTACAAGCCCCAAGCCTTAGTCACTTCTATGTGGTGTTATGCTTGCAGATGCATAGTGGGAAAGAGTTGAGGCTTGGCAGCCTCTGCCTAGATTTCAGAGGATGTATGGAAATGCCTAGATGTCCAGGCAGAAGTCTGCTCCAGGGGTGGAACCCTCATGGAGAACCTCTATGGGGCAGTGCAAAGGGGAAATGTGGGGTTGGAGCCCCCACATAGAGTCCCCATTGGGGCACTGCCTAGTGGAACTATGAGAAGAAGGTCACCATCCTCAGACACTAGAATGATAGATTCACTGACAGCTTGCACCGTGTACCTCGAAAAGCTGCAGGCACTCAATGCCAGCCTGTGAAAGCAGCTCTGGGGACTGTACCCTAAAGAGCCACAGGGGCAGAGATGCCCAAGGCCTTGGGATCCCACTTGCATCAGTGTTGTCTGGATGTGAGACATGGACTCAAAGGAGATTATTTTGGAGCTTTAAGATTTAATGACTGGCCTGAGTTTTCGATTTGCATGGGGCTTGTAGCCTCTTTGTTTTGGCCAATTTCTCCCTTTAGGAACAGATGTATTTACCCAATGCCTATACTCCCGTTGTATCTTGGAAGTAACTAACTTGGTTTTGATTTTACAGGCTCATAGGTGGAAGGGACTTGTCTCAGATGAGACTTTGGACTGTGGACTTTTGAGTTAATATTGAAATGAATTCAGATTTTGGGAGACTGTGGAGAAGGGATGATTGTATTTTGCAATGTGAGAAGAACATGAGACTTGGGAGGGGGCAAGGGTGGAATTATATGGTTTGGATTTGCATCCCCACCCAAATCTCACATATGAATTGTAATCTCCAATGTTGGAGGAGGTGATTGGATCATGGGGACAGACTTCCTCCTTGCTGTTTTCATGATAGTGTGTTCTCATGAGATCTGGTTGTTTAAAAGTGTGTAGTACCTCCCCTTTCACTCTCTTTCACCTGCTTATGCCATGTAAGATGTGCCTCCTTCCTCTTTGCCTTCCATCATGATTGTAAATTTCCTGAGGCCTCTCCAGCCACGCTTCTTGTACAGTCTGCAGAACTGCGAGTCAATTAAACCTCTTTTCTTCACAAATTACCGAGTCTCAGGCAGTTCTTTATAGCAATGCAAGAATGGACTAATACACTTTCTTTTTTTTTTTTTTTTCCTTTTCTTTTTCAGAGATAGTATCTTGCTCTGCCACCCAGGCTGGAGTGCAGTGGTGCAGTGGTGCAATCATAGCTCACTGCAATCTTGAACTTCTGGGCTCAAGTGATTCTCCCACCTCAGCCTCCCAAGTTGCTAGGAATACAGCATGCCCTACCACATGCAGCTAATTTTTTAAAATTTTTTATAGAGTCTCACTATGTTTCCCAGGCTGGTCTTGAACTCCTGGCCACAAGCAATCCTCCCGTCTCGGCCCATTTCAGACTTTTCACCTTCAAAACTGTAAGATAATAAGTTGGTTTTAACACACTACATTTGCTGTAATTTGTTACAATAGCAATAAGAAACTAACATAGTCAGTCACCCAGCTGGTAAGTAGCAGAATTGGTATCTTGCAAATAGGTGTGATGGATTCCAAAATCAGCACTCTTTCCGTCACTATGGGGATGTGGTGATTTTAAAGAAACTGTGGATTCAAAAGTGGAAGGCAATGAGCTGTAAAAAGCAAGAAGAGCATTGGAGTGCTGATAATGGGGTCTATTTGCCTTCAAATAACTTCTTCCATATGGCCTGATAGTTTTCATTTCAATAATTATGAAGTCATTTGGGTTCAAAAGCACTCTTTTCAAATTATTGCAAATACCTCTAGCAAGATCCAAAGGTCAATGGCACTTTAGGATGTATTGAGTTAATCTCAATTTTTCTCCTATACTCGGTAATAACAACTTCAATGAAGAAATTGGAGTTTTGATAATAGTCATCCTAATGGTATCTCAATGTGATTTTGATTTGTATTTTCCTGATGATTAGAGATGTTGAGCATTTTTTCATATACCTATTGGCCATTTGTATGTTTTCTTTTGAGAAATGTCTGTTAACATCTTTTGCCCATTTTTAATAGGGTTTTTTTGTGGTTAATTTCCTTATATATTCTGAATATTAACCCCTTGTTAGATGTATAGTTTGCAAATATTTTCTCCCACTATGTAGGTTGTCGCTTCACTCTGTTAATTTAGAATGGCTATTATTAAATAACAAGTGTTGGCAAGGATGTGGCAAAAAGGGGAAACGCTTACGCACTGCTGGTGGGAATATAATACAGCCACTACAGAAAACAGTACAGATGTCCCTGAAAAAATTAAAAATAGAACTACCATATGATCCAGAAGCCCCACTACTCTATTTCCAAAGGAAACAAAATCAGTACATCACAGATATCTGCACTTCCATGTTTACTACAGCACTATTCACAATAGCCAAGACTTGAAATCAACCTAAATGCCCGATAACAGTTGAATGGTTGAAGAAAATGTGGTATATCTACACAATGGAATACTATTCAGCAATAAAAAGAATGACATCCTGTCATTTGAGACAAGATGGATGATCCTGGAGGATGTCATTAAGTGAAATAAGCCAAACACAGAAAGACAAATACTACATGATCTCACTCATTTGCAGAACCTAAAAAAAAGTTGATCTCATAGAAGCAGAAAGTAAAACAATGGTTACCAGAGGTTGGGTAGGGGTGAGGAGAGGGGATGATGGAGACAGGCTGGTCAACAGGTACAAAGATACAATTAGATAGGAGGAATAAGTTCTGGTGTTCTATTGCACAGTAGGGTGACTATGGTTAACAGTAAGGTAATTGTATATTACAAAACAGCTAGAAGAGAGGCTTTTGAATGTTCTCACCACAAAGAAATAATAAATGTATGAGGTGACAGATATGCTAACTGCCCTGATTTGATCATTCTGCAATGTATACATGTATCAGAACACTGAATTGTACCCCATAATATGTACAATTAAGATTTTTTTAAAAAGAAATCGGAGTTTTGATTGGGTGAGGTGAAGCAAATAATTTTGAAGTATTGGCAGCACTTCAGTTTACAGGCAGGGCTTAGTGGGCAGAGAAGGTGATGTCAATGGAAAGCTTGGGGCCACTGAGGGCAATAGGTACAGTATGCCAAAGACTACTCAATCTATTTCAAACTTTCCAGAGGGTGACCGACCGTATAGATGTTTTCAGATTTCTTAAACTGCACAAGACCCTCTTTATACTAGCGACTTCACTTAAACCTCGTCTTCAAAAGCTTTGCCTTTTATCTCTCACTTCATTTGTACAACCAGGGGTCACATCTAGGACAGTGAAGCTGTTAAAGAAGTAGGGCTGGCTGGCCCTAGTCAAATTTGTGAAAGAGGCAGCTCTATTTCTTTTTAATTTGAGCAGGGACTTTGATGCCTTAATCTAGCAAGCATTCTCCAACAGAAAGGCTTTTGTTTTGTTTTGTTGATCTGGAAGGTTTTGAAGGTTCACCTGGGAGGTAGCCATCACTACACATCCTTCTCTGAGGTCAGGATACCAATAAGAAAGGGAGGCTGGCAAGCTGAGTGGATGCCTTGGGGATTTTACTCTTATGTTGCCATTTCCCATCCTATCTCCTCACCCTGAGTAACCCCAAGGATTTGGGGGGGAATGAAAATTAGTTCTTCCTCACAAGTTTACAATGGTTTCCTTAACTCAAAAAGGAGTGTTTGGGTATGGGAATGTATCTTGGGTGGGAACTTCAAACACTCTGTATAGGGCTCCCCAATGGCAAGAAAATCTCTTTTCTCTGTTTAGCTTATTTGGAGTAGACATTCTATTAAGAATGTATTAGAGACTACAAAGGAAAGCAGAACAATAATATTCCTTCCTTTATTTCTCATCCTCACTGAATGATATGGCAGGTGTAGTGGAGTCTGAAGGAAAATAGATTTCTTCCCTCCCATCCTTACCGAAAGTGTAGTGATGCCTATAATCCACCCCCATCATAGATGAACAGTTGAAAAAAAATCTAAAAACATAACAAAGGTAGTTCAGAACTGCTGATAGAGGGGCTTGGATGATTTAACAAAAGAGACAGACAAAAAAATTTTATAACACTATAATTATAAAGTTGAAGGCACATCCTTGGCAGAAATATGATCAATTACATGCTTATGAAAAACAAACTACTGAATATCTTAACTACAGTAGATGGATATTGCACAACATCGTCCACTGCTGTTTTGGGTACCAAACAATCAATGTTCAACAACATTTAGCTAAACATTTCTTTAACTAAAAACATAAGGTTGAGACGCCTGGTTTTGGCTACAAAAGGCATTTGTTATCAACACTGTGAAAGAAGCTCTTTTAACTGAAGAACAAGAACTCATGTTTTGTGCTCTATCTGGTTACTCATACCAGATGGAGGGACTGCAGAAAGTTAGTGTAAAAATAGGTAATAATTTGGCAGGAATCTATATTTTTTTCTATTTTGTAAAATAATACTTAAAAATGTAGAAAAGAAACAAACAAAAACCCAAAAGGAGTGATTCCAGGAATGTCTTTATTCTTTTTAAAATAACCAGTAACCAGATGCCTCACCCAGAGAAAAAAACAAAATGGAGTAAAATAAATATCAAGAAAAATCATTTTAAAGCATGATCCATAAGTAATAGAAAACATTATCTTAACATACATTTTTGATTTTAAGCTGTATACAGAAAAGATATGCACACTTACAGTTTTGGAAACATCTTGTCTACAGTGCTATTTTAAGCATTCTATACATATGAATAAAGAATACTTTTTTAAAAATTAAAGCCCAATATAAAATTACTTGTTCACAAGGCATCAAATTTGACATTCTAAAATGTTGATACTAAACTAGGAAAAATAACATTTCTATTTTCACAAATGACACACCATACATCTTGAGACTATAACACTACTACTCTAGTTGTGTTTTAATCTTTGAAATTCAAAAGGCATCTTTGGATATTTAAGTTTAAGGTGTCACATAGGTGAGTCTGAACCGGCACTGGATATTAAAGTATCTCCTTGTTATCTTCAGACTAAGGGCATGGTTGCTGAGTGAATACAGAAGAGTGATAAATGAAATACAAATAGAGAACTTCAAATATTCAAATATCAAATTCAAATATAAATCCATTTCCCTTCAGTATGGTAATATGTATGTATGTGTATGTACATATATATGTGTGTGTATACATATATGTATGTGAATACACACACACACATTTATAAAATTTCTCATTACTAACTCCTGACTTAAAGCTAGCTACTAACTGAAAGCAGTATTTTTTTATTCCCTCCATAATCACCTCTTTCTCCTGTAAATACAGCTTCTCTTTGAAGCTAATGAAAGTTCAAGATTGCAAAAAAGACTTGTGGTAGAGGATTCAAATGTGGCTACATATTACTTAATGCAGGACTCTTTCTAATTAGCATGTTTTCTGTTCTCGTTGTAAGAGCTGAAATTATCTCTTTGATTATTTCAATACTATAAGCTGCTATTCCCACTGTCCCACAATATGAATACAAGACCAAGAGGATGACTCAAAGGTACACATAATAATGGAAGAGTAACTGGCTGTGTTCAACTGCTTGAGGTGGGTGGGAGGGAGAAGAAGGGATACTTCTTTTTTCAACATTTGCCCTATCAGCTGTGTCTTCTAGAAGAAACAAGTTGTGTTATAAGATGGGCCACTGGAATTAAAATAATAAATAATAAAACTCAAACTGAAAGCACGGAGGATGGCATAGGCATTGGTCTTAAAAAAGGGCCTAGATATGCAAACTCATGGATATTTCAGTGAAATGGGTTTGCCTTTTTAGATTAATAGCACCTTCATCAAAAGCTTCAGTTCTCTCTTTACGACAGCTGAGACAGAAATTAGATCTTTTCTAAATCTGAAAGACAGCATGGAATAAGGTTGTAAACTTTGCGTGTGTATATATGAAAGGATAAAAGAGAAAAGGGGTAGGAAAGGAAGAACTCCATCCCCTACCCCCACCTGATTTTAAGACTCTGCTCTAGAAAAACGATTTTTTGTATTTATTACTGACCTCAAGGGGAGAAAAGAACTAACATTTACCGAGTACAAATCCTATGTGCCAGATGTTGGGTTAGCAGCAGCTTTGCTTATGGTAATGGAACAGAGTGTTAAGAATTTACTTATGAGTCCTCTTCATTTACATATTCTGCATATGAAATCCATCTTGCAACTAACAAAGAAATTTAAATAGTCTTACAAGTACCAGATCTCTGACCAGTGTATTTGCTACCAGGCACTCACAAGGGAATTTCTAAATCCATTTGGCAATGGGAACAAGCTCCTAAATTTGCCAACCACACTAACTAGGCAAGTTCAAATGTTTTAAACTAGAGAAAAGTATATATTTAGCTAAAAAGCGTCATAACCTAGGGAAATTTTAGTTTCTGTATTATGATTTTACTGTATTTTTTGGTAAATGCAGCTTTGTGTAATAGCATTATTTTAAAGTCTTTTTGAGAGGTTATCTGAAACACTAAAAGATAAATAAAATCTATTAAATTATATATACTAGCAAAGTGATTATACTCAATTCAAAAAATACAAATTTAGGCTGGGCATGGTGGCTCACACCTGTAATCCCAGCACTTTGGAAGGCCAAGGCGGGCGGATCACCTGAGGTCAGGAGTTTAAGACCAGGCTAGCCAACATGGCGAAACCCCGTCTCTACTGAAAAATATGAAAATTAGCCAGGTGTGGTGGCAGGTGCCTATAATCCTAGCTACTCGGGAGGCTGAGGCAGGGAGAATTCCTTGAATCTGGTAGGCAGAGGTTGCAGTGAGCCAAGACGGTGCCACTGCACTCCAGCCTGGGCTGCAGAATGAGACTCTGTCTCAACAACAACAACAACAAACAAATTTAGTGAATCCAGGTAATTTTATATGACCTGTATATGTATAATAGTTTTAATCTTTGAAAATCTTTTGAGCAGAAGAGGCTCATAATGTTAAGTTTCCGGACTGAGATCAACAGACTACATGAAGAACAACTTAGAGCCCAACTTGGCAGGAGTGAACTGAAACTGAGCACAGAGCTAGGAAACTTGAAGGAATAATTTGATATACTTTTTACAACAGTGGAAAGATAGGAGGCAGGGAACCCTACAGACCTTTAAGGTCTTTTGAGCTACAAAATTTAAAAAGGAGCAAAATATTAGAACAGTTGTCAGTTATTTTTAATCGATGAAAAACCACCTAAATTTGGTTAGCTCGAAAGAAAATAACAAAAGAAGACATACTGGAGCATCTAAAAAAGCACCTGCAAGGACAAGGATGCAGGGAGAATGGGGGAAAGAAAGCCTGCAATAAATAAGGCACATCTATTTTTAAACAGTTTCAACTGTTTCCCTTCTAAAACTAGATGTTTTATACACAGTGCTTTGAAAGTCATTGCTCCCCAATGGGGCAGAGATACAGGCTTGAGAGTATCTTCAATATTTTGAATTCAAAAGCATGAATATCTTCATGCTCTCAAATCTTCAGTTTTTTCGTTTTCTTCTTCTTGGGCCTTTTTTTTTTTTTTGGTCAAATAAAAAAAATCACTTTAGCAGCAGTTCAGCAATCTCTAATTGTAGGACTTGTTGTAAACCTCACTGCTCTACCTTATCTGTTGTTAGTGAAAAAAAATATATACTGGAAATTCAGTTTAAATAAAGCTAGGTTCAGAGCTGATGCCTCGAAAAAAATATTTTGCCAACAGATAAATGCAACTCAAATAGAATCCCTAATATAAGAGCATGAGACCAACATAAAATCCTTCTACAATATTTTGAAAAGTGAAGGTAACATCATGAATGCTGTGTCAGTGCACAGCAAGTTAAACTGGCAGCACTCTCCATGGCCTTTTATAATGCAGTGTCATCATCTTCCCTGAAGTCTCCCACCAGGAGTGAGTGCTTGTCAGGTTCACTGGTAACAACACTGTTTAGGGAGCGTTTATCAGACAGTAGTGAGTTTATAGAGGCTCTGCTATAATTAACAATCTGGTCCAGCAAACCCAGTTTAGGAGAATTCCTTGAGGTATCATCTATTCCAACATGAACGCTGATTTCTGAAGGACTCTTCTGTCCTATCTGGCTCCGGGCAGGCAGTTCATAACTCTCGTAAGTTGGTTTCCTGTAACTGGACACATGCAAAAGTACGCTAGTTTCAAATAACCAAGAGTAAATGAGACGCTTGCTACATGCAGAAAAGAAAGAAGATTTGCTCATCCACACTTAATTTTGGTATGAAATGTATAAAGGTGATCACTGGTAGGAAAATAGCTTGAAACGAATTGTGTGGAGTCATATCATCAGAAATCCTACTTCTCAGAATTAGTGTACTATATTTTATCCCACTCAGTGCTTGTGGTTGCTATGCATAAAGTACACGAAGTAACAATTACATAGCTAATTATTACTGTTAGCTAATAATAATTCTTTTCTTTTTTTGAGATGGAATCTCACTCTGTTGCCTAGGCTGGAGTGCAGTGGCACGATCTCAGCTCACTGCAACCTCCACCTCCCAGGTTCAAGTGATTCTCCTGCCTCAGCCTCCCGAGTAGCTGGGATTACAGGCATCTACCACCATGCCCAGCTAATTTTTGTATTTCTAGTAGAGATAGGGTTTTACCATATTGGCCACACTGGTCTCAAATTACTGACCTCAGTGATCTGCCCACCTCAGCCTCCTGAAGTGCTGGGATTACAGGTGTGAGCCACCACGCCCGGCCGCTAATAATAATTCTCATTAAGAATGGCTTGGGCTTATCATTGATCAATATAAGAATAAAACCTACCAAGAATGACTGGATGATAACAGGAATACAAAATACAAATGTGAGCAAGCTATCATACTTACAGTTTAAGGAAGAGAGAAGAAAGTACTACAGAAACAGATGAAGCAGCCATTGCTGCAGATCCCATCCAGGGCTGCAAAACCAAACCAATGGGCATAAAAACTCCTAAGAAACAAGTATGGATTAGTTAGAATAGATAATACTAAACAGATTATCAATGTGTTTCTAACATATATACAAATCATTTCTTTGTTTGATATTTCTTCAGCATTTATCCTCTTGGTGGTGGAGATTTTTGTTGTTGCCATTTTTTCACTAACAGAGTGTTGCTGTTAACATTCTTGTACATGTCTCCCCGTGTCCATGTTTGAGAATTTCTGTGGGGTATATACCTAGGGGTGAAACAACTGGGTCATAACATGGGCACATCTTCAACTTTACGTGGATATTCCTCAGTTGTTCTCCAAAGTGGCTGTAGTGATTCATAATCCAACCAATAGCGTATGGGAGTTCATGTTCTACGAACTCATCCACACTTGGTTTTGACAGACATAGAATGTTTGCTCATATGATGAGGATGAAATAGACTTATACTTTTAACTTTTTATGTGCTTCTCTATATTTTCCTACTTTTTCTATGGTGATCATATATTACTTGTATAATTATTTAAAAATCACTTGCTCCATGAATTAATCTTACTGGACTTAGATTGTTCTTTTGCTCTTTGTTCTCTCAGTATTTGTGTGTCCTTGCTGATAAACAGTTTTGTAATTGTTCTCATGTCATTTCATGTCTTTCCTTGGCCCTCAAATCAGAGAGAACAAGAAGAAAACGATACTTATTTCTTTTATGTCATCATTACTAACTCCTACCAGGTCCCTAAGTTTAGGAGATTCTCAGATGCTTATTAGATAACTCTAAATTCTTTTTTCTCAGTTATATTGCTTTGTTCACTCTCTCTGTCATCTGGTCTCTCAACCTAAAAAAAATACCAGCTGACTATAATAGATTATTAAGTGAAGAGCAGAAAATACTCTGTAAGCTACAATCACAACTACGTAACAAGACAAAAACTGATGTAGAGTAAAAAAAAGACTAGAGGAAAATACTTGTATAATTCTTTAAAAATCATTTACTCCATGAATTAATCTTGCTAACAGTGTTGTGTTTGGGTAGTCAGATTAAAGGTAAATCTATTTAGAAAAAAATTAATTAATAAGAAAACAAATACATATCTCTGTGCAAATATATGCAGAAAGAGATGAAGCAATGTGGCAAAATACCATCAGTTGGTGAGTTTAGGTGAAAGGCATACAGATTTTCATTGTACCATTTTTTTCAATGTTTTTGTAGGTTTGAATTTTTTTTTTTTTTTTTTGAGACGGAGTTTCGCTCTTGTTGCCCAGGCTGAAGTGCAATGGTGCGCTCTTGGATCACCACAACCTCCACCTCCTGGGTTCAAGCGATTCTACTGCCTCGCCCCTCAGCCTCCCGAGTAGCTGGGATTACACGCATGTGCCACCACGCCCGGCTAATTTTGTATTTTTAGTAGAGACGGGGTTTCTCCATGTTGGTCAGGCTGGTCTTGAACTCCCAACCTCAGGTGATCCACCCACCTCAGCCTCCCAAAGTGCTGGGATTACAGGCGTGAAGTTTGAAATTTTTCAAAATACAAAGTTGAAGGCTGGGAACGGTGGCTCACACCTGTAATCCCAACACTTTGGGAGGCTGAGGTGGGTGGATTACTTGAGGTCAGGAGTTCGAGACCAGCCTGGCCAACATAGTGAAACCCCGTCTATACTAAAAATACAAAAATTAGTCAGGCGTTGTGGCGGGCACCTATAGTCCCAGTTACTCGGGAGGCTGAGGCAGGAGTACTGCTTGAACCCAGGAGGTGGAGGTTGCAGTGAGCCGAGATTGTATGACTGCACTCCAGCCTGGGCAACAGATTGAGACTCTGTCTCAAAAAAAAAAAAAAAAAAAAAAAGTTGGAGGGAAAAAAATCTGTCAGAATGCTTATATATTCTTAAGCTATAACAAACATTACTGAAAATTAAAATGATTGATTTTAACATTACCTCTCACCATACCAGTAGGCTACAAACAAAAACTAGGCTCAAAACTAATAGTAAGAAGACAGGCTTCCAATATGTTAGGTCTCTAACAACTTTAGTGGAAAAAGCAATATTAGTTAAGAGTCACATACCAGCAGCTATGGGAATTCCAACCAGATTATAAATTAGAGCAAAGACAAAATTTATCCGAATCCTCTTGACTGTCTTTCTTGATAAGTCAATACTTGCCACTACATCCAGAAGATCATTCTAAGAACAGAAATATTTGTGATATTAGTAAGAGACTCTAACTTAACCAGTAACTTTTACATTTGATACTGTGTATGTTGAAGATTATGTCTACCTTAGGGTAATATGTGAATTAACTACAAATCTCAGATAATGCTAAAACTTAGACTCAGCTTCTGAAGGTGTTTTTCAAAAATTTTCTTCAGGGTTCTGAAAACACTTTTAGGGGTGTATGCTGGTACTATGATTAAATCTACTTAAAATAATCTCAGCAACTATTTGTTGAAGATTATTTTATTCCAAATACATTCTTAAATCTTCCTCTTCACTTCAGAAACTTATAATTCTCACTTGCTTATGAGCCGGGTTGAGAAAGTCAGGGGGTAAATTAGCATGACTTCCCATAATCCCACTCCATATTCTCAAACTCTTAATGGCTGATAGCATGGAACTTAAGACAGAATTGTTATGCTCAATATATTTTATGACATTATCATTGACCATGTAGGGCAGTCTCATACTCCTCAAAGGTCAAGCCATGGCACTTACCCTTATCAAAACCACATCAGCTGCTTCAATGGCTACATCTGTGCCTGTGCCAATGGCAATTCCCACATTAGCCATTGCCAGAGCTGGGGAGTCATTGATTCCATCTCCCACCATTGCTACCCGTTTCCCCTCCTCTTGAAGTTGCTTCACTTTAGCAACCTTGTGAGAAGGTAGAACTTCAGCAAACACCTTAGTAATGCCAACCTATGTGATGAAAATAAACTCAATTCATTTAAAATAATAATAATGAGTATGTGAAACATAACTGAGCAATAACAAGCCATCAATTTTCACCCACAAGATGTCCACATTTTAAAAGACTGATAATATCCAGTGATAGCAAGGATGTGGAGAAATGAGCTCTCTTATACACCGGTGGCTGGTGTGTAAATTGCAACTCTTTTTGGAGGGCATCTGGCAGCATCTATCAAAATGTGAGCATCATTTGGTCTAGCAATTCCATGTCTAGCTCTATTTTGGACAGGCTTGTACATGTACAGAAAGATACATGTCCAAAGATGTTCATTATTGCCTTGTTTGCAAAAAGAAAATTTTCAAAACCACCCAAATGTCCATCATTAGGGAAATGGTTAAATAAATTATGATACATCCATACCACGGAATTCAGTATAGAAAGAATAAAGTAACTTTTTTTTTTTTTTTTTTTTTGAGACAGAGTCTTGCTCTGTCACCCAGGCTGGAGTGCAATGGTAGCATCTCGGCTCACTGCAACCTCCTCCTCCTGGTTCAAGCAATTCTCCCGCCTCAGCCTCCTGAGTAGCTGGGATTATAGGCATGCGCCACCACACCCGGCTAATTTTTGTATGTTTAGTAGAGACAAGGTTTCACCATGCTCGCCAGGCTGGTCTCAAACTCCCGACCTCATGTGATCTGCCTGCTTCAGCCTCCCAAAGTGCTGGGATTACAGTCGTGAGCCAACAAACCCGGCCAAAATAACTTTTTATGTTCAGATATGGATGAAGTTCCAAAGTATACTGTTATGTAAAAAAAGCAAACTACTGAACAATCTGTTCAAAATTATCTAACTGATGTTGAAAAGACCAGAATTATACTGTATATGTACTCTGTATATGCACATATATGCATATGAAAAGGTGGCAGTGTGGGGGGCAGTAGGACTGGATGGGGAGCATGGGGAAAAGAGGACATTTTTACTTTATATCCTTCTGTATTTTTTACATAAGAAGGTGTTAATAGGCTGGGTGCGGTGGCTCACACATGTAATCCCAGCACTTTGGGAGGCCGAGGCAGGCGGATCACCTGAGGTCCGAAGTTCGCGACCAGCTTGACCAACATGGAGAAACCCTGTCTCTACTAAAAATACAAAATTAGCTGGGCATGGTGGTGTATGCATGTAATCCTAGCTACTCGGGAGGCTGAGGCAAGAGAATCGCTTGAACCCAGGAGGCGGAGGTTAGGATGAGCCAAGATCACACCATTGCACTTCAGCCTGGGCAACAAGAGTGAAACTCCGTCTCAAGAAAAAAAAAAGAAACAAAAGAATGTATTAAAAGATTACTTGCATTATTTATTAGAAGAGGGGAGAAGGCATTCCAAAGTTAAAAAGATTGAAAAATTTTAGAGATAAGGCAGATGTGGGAGTCAAGAGCAGAAAAATGGTATGTCAAAGTGGTGCATTAGGAAAATAGTTCCATTGGTGGTGGTATTTAGGATGGACTAGAGAGGGATGTGTGTGGAGCTATTGCCGTGTTTCAGGCATGAGATCAGGAGAGCCCAGCTTAGGTTGGCAGCACTGGTAAAGAATATGAGCAACATTTCAAAGGACGCATCAACAGAAACTGGTGTACAGTGTCAGGCAAGCATCCCATGAACTAAGCAAATACCTTTTTACTTATAACAGCAACACACAAAGCCCAAAGTCTTTCCAGCAAAGCATGGTAAATTTTCTTGAAGGAACCAGATAGGACTACTCAGTGATAATGAAAATAGTAGGTAATGTAAATTTCTTAGCATTTGAAGGCAAGACATAAAATGTATATCAATAATTAGAAGTTATCACATACCCCTATCAATTACCTGAGAAGCAATAGATCTAGCTGTTTTACTGTTGTCTCCAGTCATCAGAACTACTTCTAAGCCCATAGATTTCAGAATATGGATAGCCAGTTCTGCTTCAGGCTTCACTGTGTCTGCAATGGCTATCAAGCCACACAGCTCATCTAATACAGGGGCAGCACAAAATAAGAGAACTTAGAATATAGTGAAAGCAGAATAACATTTTGACTTGAAATTTCAGAATGAAATGAATTTTCTCAAGTAAAGTTGTTCAGGGCATGGCTTAACTTAAAATATCTCTGAGCCCACACAGACTTTATACTACAAACTCTATAACAAGCCTCCATATTTGGTTATGAAAATTTCAGAGTGAGGTGGGGGTTACTAATAAAGTAATCATAGGAAAATAAAAAGAGAGACCTTACTGGATATTAGAAGACCCTTTTTGTTCCTCAGAAAGGTATTTGCCAATAGCCTCAAACACTTTAATTTAAAGGCAAATGAAACTGAAGATTAATACTTTTTTTCTTTTTAAGGTAAAGAGGGGGCAGAGAGAGACAAAATGGGCACTTTATAGTGGGAAAAATATTACCATAAATCTTATTATTTTATTCTATTTACAAAACAAAAGTAAAATGGTATTCTCTGCTTCTTCCCAGACCTAAAAAGGACATAGTAAAATACTGCCTTCATACTTAGCAGACATTATAAATGTAGAGTGGAATTAATCTCACAACTAGAAATTTACCCTAAGAAATAACAAAATAAAGCACATACAACCTCAAAGATATTTATTGTAGTGTCATTTACAATAGTGAAATATTAGGAATAGCCTAAATTTCCAACAAGAGGGGAATGATTATAGTGTGTAAGATTGATAAATTATGCAGTATTATAGTAAAATTATATGGCAACATTAGAAAGCATTAAGTAAAATAAAGCATAATAAAATAGTATGTGTACAAGTGATTTTAACTTTATTGAGGTAAAATTTACTTACGATAAAATGTACCCAGTAAAAAACGGTATATGTACTAATACTGTAATTCTGCAAACACACACACATTTCAAGAAAACTAGGAATGGAATATACAAAATTAAAACTGACATTGTGGGCTGGGCATGGTGGCTCACGCCTGTAATCCCAGAACTTTGGGAGGCCGAGGTGGGTGGATCACCTGAAGTCAGGAGTTCAAGACCAGCCTGGCCAACATGGTGAAACCCCATTTTCACTAAAAATACAATTAGCCGGGCGTGGTGGCGCGCCTGTAATCCCAGCTACTTGGGAGGCTGAGGCAGGAGAATCGCTTGAACCCAAGAGGCGGAGGTTGCAGTGAGCCGAGATCACACCATTACACTCCAGCTTGGGCAACAAGAGCGAAACTCCATCTCAAAAAAAAACAAAAACAAGAACAAAAACAAAACAAAGAAACAAAAAAAATCTGACATTGTGTTAGGATGATGGGATTATGAATATTATTTTACTTTGCTATTATTTTACTGTTGCTATTTTTAGATTTTAAAAAATCCTTGATCAGCCTTCACTTAAAACATAGGCTAGGGAAGAAAGTAACAAAGGCAGGCAAATGCGAGAGAATTTTAAATTAATCAGTAATAATCATGTGTTGTTGACATTTTCATTTTGCATTCAAGATGCTTTTGAATAACCCTCATAGTTCAGAGGTCTCTCAAAAATAAATTAATTAATAAAACAATAACAAATCATAACATTGAGTTATAGCATACTTATGGAAAACCTTACCATCAACTGCTACTAATACAGCAGTCCGACCTTTTCTCTCATGTTCAGTCATGAAATAATCTACATTGTTGTTAATGACAAGACCATTTCTAATCATCCACTCCCGGTTACCAATGAGGACTTTATACTGCTGAGCATTAAAAGCATCTGAAAGTAGGCACAGAAATAACATTTAGTAAGTTCAATTAATCTTTATAAAACCCCATGAAGCAAGTTCTTCCTGTCTAACCTTGCACAGTCACTACATTGTATTGTTCCTAGAACATAGCCTCCAACAGTGATGTTCAAATTTTCTAAGAACATACTCTGCTCTTCCATGCCTCTGGGCCTTTGCACACATTGCTGCCTTCATCTGAAATGTCCTTATCACTCCTCTCCAGACAGCAAACTCCATCACATTCTTCAAGAGCCAGTTCAAATATTACTTTCTTGGTGAGGCTTTCCCTTTGACCTTCCATAAAAATTCAATCAAATTTAAAAATACTTACTGTCCATCAGTAGCTGAATGTGGCTAGATGAACATGTACAATCATGCTGACATCTCATTTTCTTTAAGTGGGCTCTTAGTGCTATCTGGCAACTTAACTATATTTCCCTAGTCCATTCATTCTCCATTTCTTCTAGATGGCTATTTCATACCTTCTCATCTCCCTTCCAATCTCCAACTTCTCCTGCCCCATTCTAATACCAGATGATGACTCTGCTTCCTACTTCAGAAAGAAAATAGAAGCAATCAGAAAAGAACTTCCACAGCTCTCATTGCCGCATCCACTCAACTACCTGTGCCTCCTGTGTCTGTGTATCTAGCTTCCCTTCTGTTATTATAAACTGATTCTGCCCCTAATTTAAGGCCAACCTTTCTACTTGTGCACTAGACACCCCCCTCCTTTGCCTATTCTAGAACATCTCTCCAACCCAACAATTCTCCCTGCCCACTCCTGCACAACTTTTCTCTGCTGTACATTGTCCTATCTTAAAAAAAAAAAAAAAAAAAAAAAAAAAAAAAAAACTCTCTTGATCTCACCCACCTCTCTAGCTACCACATTTATCTGCTTCTGTACACAGCAAAACTTTCCAAAAGTATCTCTATTGGCTGTCTCCAATTCATATCTTCCCATGCTCTTGTGAACCTACCCCATTTGTTGGGGTAGTCAAAAGCTTTATGCTTTTGACTCTAATACTCCAGTGAATTATTACAGCCAGTGACCTTTACTTTAATAATCCTAATAGTTAATTCTCATTCCTCATCTTACTTGTCCTATTAGCAGAATTTAACACACCTGTTCACTCCCTCCTGGAAATACTTTCTTCATTTGGCTTCTAGGATACCACATTGTTAGGAGTTACCTCCTAATTGGCCACTTCTTGGCCTTCTTTGCCCATCCCTCCTCATCTCCCTAACTTCTTAATTTATAGTGCTGCAGGATTCAGTACTTACCTCTTCCTTTCCCTTTATCTACTCTCACTCCTTGGGGTTCTTATCCAGTCTCATGGCTTTAAATACCATCTATACCACTGCAGTCCAAGACAACTTTCTGTGATATTAGAAATGTTCTATATCTGCTATGTTTAATACAATAGCCACTAACACACAGATGTGACTATTGAGCACTGAAATGTGGCTAGTATGACTGAAAGATGAATTTTAAATTAAATTAAATGTAAATTAACTAATTTAAAGAGTCACATATAATTAGTGGCTATTTTCCTAGACACCACAGATCTATAAGCAGAGGACTCCCAAATCCATCTCTCTGATTCAGTCTGCTTCCTGGAACTCCAAACTTATGTAGCCAACTGCTTACTTGATATTTCCATTTATATGATATCTCCACTTGGGATATCTCTAATAGGTACTCAAACTTAACATGTACAAAACTGAACTCCTGATCTTTTTCCCAATACTGTCCCTCCTGTGGGATCCCCCATCTTATTTAAATGATAACTCCATCCTTCTAACTGCTTAGGCCACAAACCTTGGCATAATTCTTGACTCCTGTTTCTCTCATATGCCATATATATCCAACCCATGAGAAAAATCTGTGACTCTCCTTTTAAGACACATCTAGAATTCTATCATTTCTTACAACCTCTACTATACTGGTCCAAGCTACCATTATGCTTCACCTCGATTATGACAACATCCACCAACTCATCTCCCTGCTTCTGCCCTTGCCCCCCATCCCCGCAAGATTCTCTCTCGCCTCGGCCTCCCGAGTAGCTGGGATTACAGATGCCTGCTACCACGCCCAACTAATTTTTGTATTTTTAGTAGACACAGGGTTTCACCATGTTGGCCAGGCTGGTCTCGAACTCCTGACCTGAAGTGATCCACCCGCTTCAGCCTCCCAAAGTGCTGGGATTACAGGCGTGAGTCACCGCGTCCGGTTTACTTTTAAAATGTTAAGTCAGATTTTGTCCCTCCTCTACTCAAAACTGTCATATTGGTTTTGTCCTTACGTATCTAGTCCCAAACCACCTCTCTGATCTTGTCTTATACCCCTTGCCCATCCATTTACTCTGCACTTGCCACACTGTTCTCCTTGCCATTCTTCAAACAAGTCAAGCACACTCCTGACTAAAGGCTTTGATGCTTACTATTTCTCCTGCCTAGAATGTTTTTGCCACAGAAATCCACATAGCTTTTTCTCTCATCCCCTCAGATCTTCGTTCAAACACTACCTTCTCAATGAGGCCTACCCTGATCACCCTATATGAAACAGAACCCACTACTCCCAGCACCCCTATGCCCCTTGCCCCACTTAATTTTCCTCCACAGCACTATCTACATTGGACTTATTGTATTTTCTTATTTATTTGCTCACTCTCTTGTGTTCTTCCACCAAGAATGTAAGCTCCATGAAATAAGAACTTAGTTTATCTTGTTTACTGCCAATTCTTTAGTGCCTTGAACAGTGCATGACACACAGCAGGTGCTCAATAAAAGCTGTCAAATGAATTTCCTATTTGTGCTTGATACTAGAAGTTCATAGACAAATAATAAAGAAGTCACAGACTAGTAGAAACAGGCAGGTAAATATATAATTATCATACACTGTCCTAGTACAATAACAGAGATTAAGTACAGTTATGATTCAGGAAGAAGAGCAAATACCTCTGTCAATATATGTCAGTCAATGAGGGTGTCACTGAAGAGAGAAATATAAGCTGGGTCTTGAAAGATAAGCGTAAGTTCACGAGGTAGATGCCATTTGTGAACAAGAACATTACATAGAGAAAATGGTAAATGAAATGATCTAATAAGCAGGAAATGACACATCATAAGGAAGAACTGTAAGTAGTTAGGTAGGGATGGAACATGGAGTACATATGCGGTAGTGGAAAAAGACAAGATGAGTGATGCAGGGAGGCAGGAGACATATCATGGGGAACAGATCTTAAACAAAGTCCAGAGAGACTGGACTTTGTCCCATAGGAGAGAGAGACACATTAAAGCTGGGATCCTTAACAGAGACCCATGGATGGGTTTCAGGATACACGTGCATCTCTTGAAACAAAAATTTTCTGAGGGGTGGGCCCATAGCTTTCATCATATTCCTCCAAAGGTCTATGGCTCAAAAACAGCTTATAAACCACTGTAATAAAAGGTATTGGTCAGAAAGTGAAACGACTAGATTTGCATGTTAGCAAAACCACTCAGGCACAAATCTGGAGGGAGGTGTTGGAACACTTAGGTGGGTAGATCATGTTTTGGGGGCAGATGGATAGATCGGCATGGAGCCAAGGAAACAGGACTTGGCTAAAGATATGGATTTTGGAGTGGTAGTGGAAGTCTGTGGGTGGTAGAATAAGTGATGAGCATGAATAAGATTGTACATAGAGAGTATCTATTATAAAATGACAAAAAGACAAAGAACAAAACCCTGACTACATACAACATTTGAAAGCAAGAGAAATGAGTAACCAAAGGACAATTAAAAGGAACAGCCAGGGGTGCGGTGGCTCACACCTGTAATCCCAGCACTTTGAGAGGCTGAGGTGGATGGATCACTTGAGGTCAGGAGTTTGAGACCAGCCTGGCTAACATGGTGAAACCCCATCTCTACTAAAAATACAAAAAATTAGCCAGGCATGGCTGCGCACACCTGTAATCCCAGCTTCCTGGGGGCTGAGGCAGGAGAATTGCTTGAACCTAGGAGGTGGAGGTTGCAGTGAGCTGAGATCGCACCACTGCACTCCAGCCTGGGTGACAGAGCAAGACTCTTTCTCAAAAAAAAAGGAACAGCCAGGGAGGTGAGAGGAGAATCTAGACAAAGCAGGGTCATGGAATCATCCTTTAGGAAGGAAGGGATGGTCAACATTGTCAAATAGCTTAATGAGGTCTTGCAGGATGAGGACTGAAAAGTGACCACTGGAGAGAGCACTGAGGTCAACGGTCATCAGTTAACTTAGAAAGAATGGATTCAGTAGTATGGATGGGGGAGAAGCCAGACTGCAATGAACTGAGGCATGACTGTGGAGTAAGTGAATTCAACAAACCTAGATTACCCTTTCTAGAACTTGGATATAAAAGAAAAAGACAGAATCTATATGGGAATATAGATGGGGAAGGACAAAATCTAGATGCAAATATAGTGATTTTGATGGAAGAAATGTTTATATGTTTAAGAAAAGAAGCTAAAACAGAAAGAGACGAAAAGTAAAGAAGCAAGGGGACCTAACAGAAAGAGGGAGGTCCCTGATGAATCAAGAGAGGGTGGGATCTAGATGAAGGGATTCATTAGGCAAGATGAAGGATACCGCTTTCCCTGAAAACAGGAATGATTCTGGGCAAAAATATGTAAGAACACTTGCCCAAGAACCATAATTTTCTATATAAAAAATAAGATAATTTGCAGAGGGGACAAAGGAGAGGGTCACAGGATCTTGTGAAAGATAGAAAAGGTTTGGAGTAGTTGTAGTGAGAAAAGAATGATCATGGATGATCAGCTAAGGCTAGATCTCATCACCCTATGGTGGTGTCAATGACCACAGTTGGGAAATATTCTTGACTAATTTAAATGATCAGAAGGCATAGGGTATTGACTTGAGGAAATGAAATTATGAGGCCAATTTTTGTTTCTTCTATAACAGTTCAGGGTTATAAAGTCAGCCATCTGTTCATAACTGCCCCATAATTGGTACTAGAAAGAAAATTAGCTTACTTGAGATCTGGGCATCAATAATCATGGAGGACGAAGTTGATGACTGTTCATTACTGGCATCAATTTGAACCAGAGATGCATTTTTAATATTATTGTCCTCTATATTCCAGTTATTCTTATGTAGCAAGCCTTCAATATTGGTGACTTTACAGCTAATACCACAGCCTGGCACAACCTGGAAATCTATGCAGGTACCCAAGGTTTCAGTGTCCAGCTCCTAACAAAAAGAAACAAAAGGATTTCCTCTACTGTTCTGATAATGCAAGGTCATTCATTAGCAAGATAAAAACCCCTAGTTAATTCTAAATGTTTATAATAAAATTGTCACTTATTGCCTACTTGACAGTGGATTTTGATAAGGACAAAGGAATACAGCATCAAACATAACACTCAAAGTTACAGAAGAGCCTCAAAATCTTTGTTTTGACCAGGCACAGTGGCTCATGCCTGTAATCCCAGCTGAAGAAGCCGGCTGGGAAGCCGAGGTGGGCAGATTACCTGAGGTCAAGTATTTGGGACCAGCCTGGCCAAAATGGTGAAACCTTGTCTCTACTAAAAGTACAAAAAAATTTAGCCAGGTGTGGTGGTGCACACCTGTAATCTCAGCCACTAGGGAGGCTGAGGTAGGAGAATCACTTGAACCCAGGAGACAGAAGTTGCAGTGAGCCGAGATTGCGCTATTGCACTCCAGCCTGGGTGACAGAGCGAGACTCTGTCTCAAAAACAATAATAAAAAAAAATCTTTGTTTTAATCCCACTCTCTAAAATTCATAGAAAACATGGAAAGCTTATCAGTATTCTCTGCTCTTTCCAGTAGATAATTACAAATTAAATTTTTAATTCTATAGTCAAGTCAAGTTTTCTATTCAGTATAGGGCAAAGGGTAACAAAGTATAGGGCCTTTAGTTACCAGAGGCTCTCCATCTGCTCTCTAGTCTACGTCTTTAGCAAGCCGAAAAGTTCTGGGGGCCCTCATTGTTTCCTAGCTTTTTATAGCTTCATCCTCTCTGCTGTTTGATTTAGGTGTAAGGAAGCCAGGTCAGTAATAGGTAATAGGTAAAAGGGAAAGAACAAATAAATAAATGGCAACACCAATGGTATAAACTGCCACATTTTAAGTGTAAAATTAATGTGAGACAATTCATAAAGAACTCATGCAAATAAATAAGAAAAAGACAAACAACTCTGTGGAAAAATAGGTCATGGATACAAACAGGTTAGAGGAAAAGAAATTCAAATGGTCAATACATATATAAAAAGATGCTCAACCTTATTCATAATTAAGGAAATGCAAAGCAAACCATCAAGTAAATATTTTTTCACCTACTAAATTGAGAAAATAAAAAGAAAGTGTTGGTAAGAATGTGGGGAAATGAGCACTCATAACTTTTGGTGCAGGTATAAATTGGTATAACCCTTCATGTGTATTGGCAATATTCATCATATGGGTATTGGTAGCATTCATCAAAATTTAACTGCATGCATCCTTTGACTTAGCAATTGCATTGATAGGCATTTAATGTACAGACAGACTTGCAAAAACTGATAAGGATGTTGAGTATATACTGTAAAAGTCAAAAAAAACAAACACTCACACTATAGAGTATAATACAGCCATTAAAAACAATGAGGCAGATCTGCATTTCCTGACAGGAAAATTCACTCAATAAAATAAAAAAGCAAGGTAACAAAGATTGATCATTGTATGACCTTTCTGTATAAAGTTTAAAATATGATAAATATATATATGTGGCTATATGCATTAACAACGGTTAACAGATGCACACCTTTATGACTATACTAAAATTATTGAATTGTACACTTTAAAAAGGTGAACTTTATAGTATATGAATTATATCTCAATAAAGCTGTCATTTTAAAAGACTGTTAATAAGTTAACAGTTGTTAAACTTTGGAGAGAGGAATTATGGAAGGGGGCAGGGAATGAGGTTTACAATTTTCATTATGTAATTCTCTGAACTATCTGAATTGTCCTACCACAAATATGTATAACTTCTATTTTAATTTTTTATGTCAACAGGAGTTATCTGTGTGATAGGATTATAGTTCATTTGTTTTCATCTGTATACTTGTCTGTATGAAGAAATGAGTTACATACAATTAAATGAGAAAATACAAGTCTTTTTAGCCTCATACCAACTATATATGCAAATCACAGTCAAACACCAGTCTGGATTTGATCTGGGGAATTCCTACAGGAGATGACTACACCAATAAACAAGAGGAAAAAAATGTACCTGTTTGCAGTATTTGGTTATGGCTGCTCCTAGAGGGTGTTCACTGTTACTTTCAGCAGTTCCCACAATGGCCAAGATTTTATGGTGTGATATTCTGTTACTTTCTGTTAGAACCTTTACTTGATTCACCACTGGGGTTCCATGAGTAATGGTTCCAGTCTTATCAAATACCACTACCTTTACCTGTAAAAAAATTAAGATACAATGACTTGATGATCCTCCACATTACCTTTCCAGAAATAAGAAAAAGGTCTGTTTTGACAAACAGATGACTATTCAGTTTCTTAGTAAACTGACCTTTGACTTAATTTGACTTAAAAAACTGACGGTCTTCGAGAAAATAAAAGAAGAAATACTTAGTTATACACAACAGCTCTCCTCTGCCAATGTTGAACTGTTTGTTCATGCTAAATAACTGTGAATATATGTTAAACAACTAGAGCTAATTTTTAAGGGTTGACTGTTAATAGGTAATTAAGAGACGCCTCTAGTGCCTCAAGGTAAAAAAGAAAGGCTTTCAATATAATGAATTTTATATCTGATGAGGAAATCTAAGCAGTAGGGAAATGATTATAAGAATAAAGGTAAATGGCCAGGTGCAGTGGCTCAAGCCTATAATCCCAGCACTTTCAGAGGCTGAGGTGGGTGGATCACCTGAGGTCAGGAGATCGAGACCAGCCTGGCCAACATAGTGAAACCCTGTCCCTACTAATAATAAAAAGTTAGCCGGGCGTGGTGGTGCACGCCTGTAATCCCAGCTACTCGGGAGGCTGAGGCAGGAGAATCGCTGGAACTTGGTGGGTGGAGGTTGCAGTGAGCCGAGATCGCACCACTGCACTCCAGCCTGGGCCACAGAGCGAGACTTCATCTCAAAAAAAAAGAGAGAAAGAAAGAAAAGAAAAATAAACCAACAAAGTATGATTCTGGACAGGGGAAAAACAGCTATAAAGCACATTATTGAGACAACTTAGGAAACTGGAATATGGACTACAGATCAGATAACAGCATATCAATATTAATTTATTGATTTTGATAGTTGTACTATGGTTACATAAGAGAATGTCCTTATTCTTAGGAAAAGAGCCCAACGACTGCAGTAAAGGGCATATAGGAGTTCTTTGTACTAGTCTTGCAACATTTTTTTCTTTTTGAGATGGAGTCTTGCTCAGTCGCCCAAGCTGGAGTGCAGTGGCGCGATCTCAGCTCACTGCAACCCCTGCCTTCTGGGTTCAAGCGATTCTCCTGCCTCAGCCTCCTGAGTAGTTGGGATTACAGGTGCGCCACCTCGCCCAGCTAATTTTTGTATTTTTAGTAGAGACGGGGTTTCACCATGTTGGTCAGGCTGGTCTCAAATTCCTGACCTCGTGATCCGCCTGCCTCAGCCTCCCAAAGTGCTGGGATTACAGGCGTGAGCCACTGCACCAGGCTAGTCTTGCAACTTTTAAGTTTGAAATTATATCAAAGTTTAAAATGTCTATAAAAATTCCTAGCCTGTATTCTGTGGCGAGGTGAGTTTCCAGATTTGTTCTAAGATATGTTCTACGTTTACTACATACCTCTGTATATAGCTTACATCCTCATAATAAGAACATACTAGTAGAAACATGGTTTTAGTTGAAGTCAAGTAGCTTTGAGATGATTATGGAAATCCTAATATGAGATCAGAGACAGGATTATATTCCTAAAGTCATAGCTGCAAACTGTCGGCTGGTGGCAGCAAAGGCAAAGAACAGCACTGTAATTGAAGGTCCCAGTGAAGAAAACAAGTCACACACAAATAGGTTAGAAGGCTGCTGGGAGTTTGGCAAATTTTCCTGGGCAAATACCTATTCTATCTTTCTGCCATAAAGACTAGTCTAGTCTGAGCTAGGATAGGAGTCCAGGTTTTCCACATTAGGGTCTGCTCTAACAGAATAGGCCTGGAGCAGTTTTAGGAATCTTAGGTAACTAAGGCCAGTCTGAAGCAGAACCAAAATAACACCTTTCCTACCTCAAATCTCTGGATAGTCCTAGAAGCAGCTCAGCTCATGGACCATAGAGAAATAATTTAGGAGTATGTGTTTCTCACATGTGAGGGGTGCTATTGATAGTTTGGTGGTACAGGTTTTAGTTCTGGGGACTGTCTTACCTTATGAGCCATCTCCAATGGCTCTCCACCTTTTATTAGTATGCCATTTTGAGCACCTACTCCTGTACCCACCATCACAGCAGTTGGAGTGGCCAGTCCCAGTGAACAGGGACATGCAATACACAGAACTGTGATAGAGGCTTGGAAAGCAAATCGTATTATCGTTTCTGTTCGGGAGATACTTCTATTGTAGCCCTTTAGAAGAAAGGCATAAATTTTGGTTATTGATTTCGAGCTGTACAAAACAAAAGAAACAAAACTTAACACTATTTAAATAAAACCACAATTTAAAAAGTGATATATCCTACCTAGCTACCTACATATATTTTTTAGTTACAGGTAAGAAAATACTTTCTTTCTTTTATGAATATAAGAAATTGGGACATACTGAGATTCTAGAATTACAAACTATGGACTGAATATAAGGGCTCCATATTGAAAATGAATGTTTTTATTAGAAATCTTCAGAAATAGCTGCAAATGTGAGACATAATTTTCAAAAAATTTGATACTGAATAAACAGAATTCTCAATCTCTGTAGAGTAAAACCATAATTCTGCCTTTCACAATATTCTTGAAAGACAATGAAAAAGAATCACATGGCATGCAAAGGGACCTGAGTCATATTTCAACAAAATCCTTTTGGACATAACAATATGAACCAAGTATATCTGCTAATTAAGCTCTTAGTGACGTTCAGTGTTTGCTCATGTGGGAAAAATATAATTGGTAGTTTTAGAAGAAATCTAAGACATCCTGAACTCATGAGAAAAATTCCTGAAGGAAACACATTCCAAACTACTTGCCGGCCTGTGCACGGGCTCACATCTGTAATCCCAGTGCTTTTGGAGGCTAAGGCAGGAGGATCATTTGAGGCCAGGAGTTTGAGACCACCCTGGGCAACATGGTAAGACCTAATCTCTACAAAAAAAAAATTTGAAAAATTAGCCAGGTATGGTCGGGCACAGTGGCTCACGCCTGTAATCCCAGCACTTTGGGAGGCCAAGGCGGGTGGATCACCTGAGGTCAGGAGTCCGAGACCTGCCTGGCCAACATGGTGAAACCCCGTCTCTATTAAAAATGCAAAAACTAGCTGGGCATGGTGGCACATGCCTGTAATCCCAGCTACTTGGGAGGCTGAGGCACAAGAATTGCTTGAACCTGGAAGGCAGAGGTTGCAGTGAGCCGAGATCATGCCATTGCACTCCAGCCTGGGCGACAAGAGTGAAACTCGGTCTCAAAAAAAAAAAAAAAAAAAAATTAGCCAGGGATGGTGGTGCATGCCTGCAGTTGCAGCTACTCGGGAGGCTAAGGTAAGAGAATCGCTTAAGCCCAGAAGTTTGAGGCTGCAGTGAGCCATGATTGCACCACTGCATTCCTGCCTGGGCAACAGAGCGAGACCCTGTCTCAAAAACAAATAAATAAATACATACATACATACATACATACATACATACATACACAAATAGAAAAAAAACTTCCCAACAATCCTTTTGTTCAGTGTGTACTAAACAGACATGAATCACTTAAAGAAACTTTTTAATATTACAGTAATGGGCTGGACACGGTGGTTCATGTCTGTAATCCCATATAATAATATCATATATTGAATAGGGTGTCCTTTCCCCATTGCTTGTTTTTGTCAACTTTGTTGAAGATCAGTTGGTTGTAGGTGTCTGGTTTTATTTCTGGATTCTCTATTTTGTTCAATTGATCTACATGCCTATTTTTGTATCAATACCATGCTTTTGATTACTATAGCCTTTTAGTATAATTTGAAGTCAGGTAATGTAATGCCTCTAGTTTTATTCTTTTTGCTTAGGATTGCTTCGGCTATTTAGGTTCTTTTTCCATGTGAATTTTAGGATTGCTTTTTTAATTCTGTGACAGAGGACATTAGTTTTATAGGAATTGTGCTGAATCTATAGGTTGCTTTGGACAGTATGGTAGTTTTAATAATATTAATGCTTCCAATCCATGGGCATGGAATGTTTTTCCATTTGTTTGTGTCTTCTTCAGTTTCTTTCATCAGTGTTTTATGCTTCTCTTTGTAGAGATCTTTCACCTCCTTGGTTAAATGTATTCCTAGGTATGTTTTGTGTGTGACTATTGTAAATGGGATTGAGTTCTTGATTTGGTTCTCAAGTTGGACGTTGTTGATGTATAGAAATGCTAATAATTTTTGTATGTTGATTTTATACCCTGAAACTTTACTGAAGTAGTTTATCTGGTCTGGGAGTCTTTTGGAGAAATCTTTATGGTTTTCTAGGTATAGAATCATGTCATCAGGAAGAGAGATTTTTTTTTTTTTTTTTGAGACGGAATTTTGTTCTTGTTGCCCAGGCTGCAGTTCAATGGCGCGATCTAGGCTCAATGAAACCTCCACCTCCTGGGTTCAAGCAATTCTCCTGCCTCAGCCTCCCAAGTAGCTGGGATTACAGGTGTGCACCACCATGCCTGGCTAATTTTTGTATTTTTAGTAGAGACAGGGTTTCGCCATGTTGGCCAGGCTGGTCTTGAACTCCCGACCTCAGGGGATCCACCCACCTCGGCCTCCCAAAGTGCTGGGATTACAGGCATGAGCCACTGCACCCAGCCGAAATGCATTAACTTCATTGTTTACTCAAAAGTTATTCAGGAGTTGGTTGTTTAGTCTCCCTGTACTTGTGTGGCTTTTAGAGTTCCTCTTGGTATTGATTTCTAATTTTATTCCACTGGAGTCTAGGAAGACGCTTGATCTGATCTAGTTGTTTTTTAATTTATTGAGACTTGCTTTATGACCAAGCCTATGATCAATGTTAGGGAATGTATCATGTTCATATGAGAAGAATGTATACTCTGTGGTTATTGAGTGGAGTATTCTGTAGATATCTATTAGGGCCATTTGGTTGAGAATCCAATTTAAGTGCAGAGTTTCTTTGCTAATTTTTGTCCTTGATGATCTCTCTAGTGCTGTCAGTGGGGTACCGAAGTCCTCCACTATTATTGTATGGCAGTCTACCTCTTTTTGTAGGTCTAGCAGTATTTGTTTTATAAATCTGGATGCTCCAATGTTGGGTGCATATGTATTTTAGTTAAATCTTCTTGTTGAATTGAGACCTTTATCATTTTGTAGTGCCCTTCTTTGCCTTTTTTTAAAACTATTGTTGGCTTAAACTCTGTTTTATTTAACACAAGAATAGCAACCCCTGCTCTTTGTTTTCCATTTGCATGATAGATCTTTCTCTATCCCTTCACCTTGAGCCTATGAGTTATTACCTGTGAGATGGGTCTCTTGATGACAGCAAAAGGATGGATCTTGTTTTTTTATTCCAATTTGCCACTCTATGTCTTTTAAGTGGAGTATTTAGGCCATTTACATTCAAGTTTAATATTGATATATGAGTTTTTGTTCCTTATGGTGGTGTTTGCTAGTTTCTTTGTAGTCTCAATTGTGTAATTGCTTTATAGGGTCTGTGAGCTTTGTATTTATATATGTTTTTGTGGTAGCAAGTATCATTCTTTTGTTTCCATGTTCAGAACTCCTCTGAACATTTCTTATAGCTCTGGTCTGGTGGTGATGAATTTCCTTACTGTTTGCTTGTCTGGGGAAGACTTTGTTTCTACTTCATGTATGAAGCTTAATTTGGTAGGATATGAAATTCCTGGTTGCCAGTTTTTTTTTCTTTAGGGAAACTAAAAATAGGTTCCCAATCACTTCCAGCTTGTAACATTTCCACTGAGAAGTCTGCTGTTAGCCTGATGGGTTTTGCTCTGTAGGTAATTTGGCCCTTTTCTGTAGCTGCCTTTAAGATTTTTTTCTTTTGCATTGACTTTGGATATTCTAATGCCTGCGTGCCTTGAGGATGGTCATCTTGTATAGTGTCTTGCAGGAGTTCTCTGGATTTGAAATTCCTTTACTGAATTTTTCAGTTCCAGCAGTTCCATTTGTTTTTTTTCTTAATATGGCTACCTCGTCTTGCATATCCTGAATCGTTTTTCTGGTTTCTTTACATTGGATTTCAACTTTCATTTGGATCTCATTGAAGTTTCCTTGCAATCCATATTTTAAATTACTTATCTGTCTGCTTAGGATCCGTTGCTAGAGAGCTATTACAATCCTTTGGCGATGTGAAAACACTTTTTGTACTGCTAGAGTTTTTGCACTGATTCTTTCTCATCCAAGGGAACTTTTGCTTCCTATTTCTGAATTTGCTATCATTTCCATGGGACTTTTTCTTTCCTTCTTTTTTTTCCCTTGGGTGCTTTACTGTGGTGCATGTTGTGTATGATCATTTAGCTTTGTTTTTGGTGCTTTCAGGGGGCCAAGGTGCTGTACAGATTACTTGGTTGTGGATAGCTTCTATGCCATAGCTTTCTCAGATGCTGCTTTTTGTAGTGAGGTATTAGCCATTAGAGCTAACAATCTCCTATAGGGTTTAGGGTGCAGAGGTCCCTGTGGACTTATCTTAAGGGCTAGAACTAAGCCCTTCTGTTAGCAGATTTTAAATTTTATGATGCAGTTCAGGATACACACCAGTAGATGGCACTCAAGAGTAAGAGACAGCAGGTAGGTTGGTGTCAGGTAGAAGCACCTGCCCTGGTGCAGGGGTGGTGGGAAGAGATTACATTAGGGTGCACTCACACTCCTGATCCTGTGCCGGCAAGAACATGATCAGCTTCTCTTTTGTGCCCTTGTTATAGGGCTCCTGACCTTGATTTCATAAGGACTTTGTCCTTTGGTTCCCATGAGTATGCCCCTCTGATAACTACCACTAAAATGGGTTTGGGTTAGTCTTTTCCCCCAGACCAAAGCAGGCAACTCAGTGATTTGTCTGTCCCTCCTTGCCGGGACAGTGCCACTCTGTCGGGAGAGGGAGCTGAGCCTTGCCCTTGGAAAAAACCCAAGCGGCACGTGACTCACTTGCAGTAGGGATGGAGCCACCATGAAAAGCACGAAATATGCTTTGTCCAAGTGTGTGCTAGCTGGCCCCTGGTGGGAAATAGCACTGCTGCATCTGCAACACTATAGGTGTGGGGGAAGGGTGTGGCAGGAGATGATCTTCTCTCCATGTCTAACTCTAATCCTATCTACCATACTGTCCAAAGCAACCTATAGATTCAACACAATTCCTATAAAACTACTAATGTCCTCTGTCACAGAATTAAAAAAGCAATCCTAAATTTCATATGGAAAAAGAACCTAAATAGCCGAAGCAATCCTAAGCAAAAAAAAAATAAAACTAGAGGCATCACATTACCCAACTTCAAATTATACTAAAAGACTATAGTAATCAAAACAGCATGGTATTGATACAAAAATAGACACGTAGATCAATTGAACAAAATAGAGAACCCAGAAATAAAGCCACACACCTACAACCAACTGGTCTTCAACAAAGTTGACAAAAACAAACAATGGGGAAAGGACACCCTATTCAATATATGGTGCTGGGAAAACTAGCTAGCCATATGCAGAAGAATGAAACTGGACTCATATCTCTCACCATATAAAAAAATTAATTCAGGATAGATTGAAGACTTAGATGTAAAACCCCAAACTATAAAAACCCCAAGAAAACCTAGGAAAAACTCTTCTAGACATTATCCTAGGGAAAGAATTTATGACTAAGACCTCAAAAACAATTGCCACAAAACCAAAAATTAATAAAGGAGATTTAATTAAACGAAAGAGCTTCTGCACAACAAAAGAAACAATCAACAGAATAAACACAGAACCTATAGAATGGAAGAAAATATTTGCAAAGTATGCATCCAACAAAGGACTAATATCTAGACTGTATATGAAACTTAAACAAATCAACAAGGATAAAACAACCCTATTTAAAAGTGGGCAAAGGGCATAAATAGACACCTCTCAAAAGAAGACATACAAGTGATCAAAAAACACTTGAAAAAATACTCAACATCACTAATCATCAGGGAAATGCAAATTAAAACCACAATGAAATACCCCTTCACACCAGTCAGAATGGCTATAATTAAAAAGTCAAAAAATAACAGATGTTGGCAACGATGCAGAGAAAAGGGAACACTTATATACTGTTGGTGGGAATGTAAATCAGTTCAACCTCTATGGAAAACAGTCTGGAGATTTCTCCAAGAACTTAAAATAGAACTACCATTTAACCCAGCAATCTCACTACTGGATATCTACCCAAAGGATTTTCTTTTATTTATTTTAAATTGTTTTATCAAAAGACAACTGCATGTGTGTGTTTATCACAGCACTCTTCACAATAGCAAAGACATGGAGTCACCCAGGTGCCCATCAATGGTGGACTGGATAAAGGAAATGTAGTACATATACACCATGGAATACTATGCAGCCACAAAAAAGAAAGAAATCATGTCCTTTGCGTAGCATAGGTGAAGCTGGAGGCCATTATCCTAAGTGAATTAATGTAGGGACAGAAAATCAAATACTACATGTTCTCACTTATAAGCAGGAGCTAAACAATGGCTACACATGGACATAAAGATGAAATCAATGAGCAGTGGGGCCTCCAAAAGGTGAGAAGAAGGGAGGGAGGCAAGGGATGAAAAACTACTTATTCAGTACTATGTTCACTATTTGGGAGATGGGGTCACCATAAGCCTAAACCCCAGCATCACCCAATATACCCATGTAATAAACAATATACCCATGGACCGGGCACAGTGGCTCATGCCTGTTATCCCAGCACTTTGGGAGGCCGAGGCAGGTGGGTCACCTGAGGTCAGGAATTTGAGACCAGCCTGACCAACATGGCGAAACCCCATCTCTACTAAAACTACAGAAATTAGCCGGGTATGGTGGCATAAGCCTGTAATCCCAGCTACTCGGGAGGCTGAGGCATGAGAATCACTTGAACCTGGGAGGTGGAAGTTGCAGTGAGCCGAGATCGTGCCACTGCACTCCAGCCTAGGCAACAGAGCAAGACTCTGTCGCAATAAGTAAATAAATAAATAAATAAATAAATAAATAAACCTGCACATGTACCTCCTGAATAAAAAATAAAATAAATAAACACAACAAAGTAAGACTTTATTTACTTTGAGTAGGAGTCTCGCTCTGTTGCCCAGGCTGGAGTACATTAGTGCAATCATGGCTCACTGCAGCTCTTATCAGTAATAGTTTTACAGTGTTAGGTTCTTATTAAGTTCTCAAATACTTATATATTCATCCAAGAATTATAGAGCTATATAGAAACACAGCTGGAAGGGGTTTTCATAGATTTCTAGGCTTATGCTTCCATAAACTTCACATATGCATACATGTTGTTGTAGAAAAAGAACAGATTCTTGTCACACGACCAGGAAAGATTAGGTTTGCAGACACTTTGAAGGGTGAGGGGGAAAGGAATTTATTGGCCAAAAAGGAAAAAGGAAAAACAACTCAGCAAAATGAGATTGAGTCCTGTTAACAGGCTCTCCACCTCACCGATTGAACCCCGGGTACCACCCAGGAACAGGACAGTCCAGACTCCTTCCCTACACAAATGGGGTGAACTTCCCGGGGCCCCACCCCATCCTCCCAGTGCATATGTGGACATTATTTAGAAAGAATCAGTCAGGGGTAGGGGAGTAGGGCAGGCTTCATCTGGGACCAGCAGTCCGGTTTTTCAACCTTCAGGATGTTTTAGGCTTGAAGGTTTTCAACCTTCAGGGGTTTCGCAGGGGGACCCTTGGCTGTCACCTGCATCTGTCAATATGTTAGATGCTTTCACCTATACTAATTCCAATCCTGTATCTTAGGTATTATTTTCCCCATTTTACAGATAAGAGAACTGAGGATAGTAAAACTTACATGACTTAAAGTTTATATATCTAATTTGAGGCACAGTCCAGTTCTACTTTACCACTTTACAACACCATAGACAGCATCAGAGAACTAGATGAGTAGACACTAATAATATCTTATATTTGTAAAGCATTTAATAAATTACAAATTATTTCTAATATATTATTTAACCTTCACAACAACCTTAAGTTACACAAAATGAGTATTATTAAAGCCTCACTTTATAGTTGAGGAAACTGAAGCTCAGAGAGCAATTAAGTAGTCTAAGATCATATTGACAGTAAATGACAGAGCTGAAATCCTGAGGTTTTCCTCAATATATCTATAGCCCTTTGTGAAAGCAAAACCATGTCAGAAATGAGACTAAGCATAACATGTAAAAGTTTGGTATTTGCTTTTGGAAAATCACAAGTCATAATCAAATTTTTTTTTCCAAAAGGAAATTTTTTATATTTATAAAAATGCAAATATTATTCTTATCACCCTCCCACTCCAAACCTTTAAAGATCCTGGTAATTATTAAAGTTATTTCCAATGAATTACTAATGCAAAAGACTCACAAATTGTTCTGCATATATTAAAGAGTTATTACAAGTCACTTACAGGAAAGTAGGTTTCCACAATTTCAAAATTCAGAAATCCAATTACAATCCATACCAAGAGGGTGGCAATGGAAACAAAAACAATAA
Organism: Pongo pygmaeus; assembly: GCF_028885625.2. Taxonomy (NCBI): domain Eukaryota; kingdom Metazoa; phylum Chordata; class Mammalia; order Primates; family Hominidae; genus Pongo; species Pongo pygmaeus. Next base: position 81,299,690 of record NC_072396.2, on the reverse strand, counting down.
AAGGAACAAAATAGCCACTGAGTTTGTCTGCAAACTGCTGGATAGGAGCCTAGAATTAAAAATAACAACAAGAAGAAGAAGAAGAAGCATATCAAAGTCTTTTCCGATACTGAATGCAGAGTATATTTAGTAGTTAGCACAAATAGAAATATTTTAACAAACTTCATGTTAATGGCCAGGTGTGGTGGCTCACACCTGTAATCCCAACACTTTGAGAGACTAAGGCAGGATGATAGCTTGAGTCCAGGAGTTCGAGACCATCCTGGGCAACTTAGGGAGACCCCGTTTCTATAAAAAAATTTTTTTTAAATTAGCTGGGTGTGGTGGCATGTGCCCTCACACAGTCCCAGCTACTCGGGAGGCTGAGGCAGAAGGATCGCTTGAACTTAGGAGGTCAAGGGTGCAGTGAGCCATGATGGTGTCACTGCACTCCAGCCTGGGCAACAGAGTGAGACCCTATATCAAAACAAAAACAAACGAACTCCATATTAATGCAACTAAAATTTTTATTGGAAAACGTAAAAGCTAGGTGAAGATTTATACTGAGAAGGCTTTAAAGAAAATAGTTTGTGTTTCTCCTAAGGAGTTGTTACCTTTGATGTTTGTGCCTCTTCCACAAGTTTGACAATTTGAGAAAGGGTTGTGTCTGCTCCAACATGTGTTGCGCAGATAAGCAGTGACCCGTTCTGGTTAATGGAACCAGCAATCACTGTGCTGCCAGGTTTCTTAGCCACAGGCATTGCCTCCCCTGTATGGAGAGTAAAGATAGATTTAAGGAGCATAAATGATCACTATCATGAAACATATCATTATTTGTTACTTGTCAAAAATACCTAGATATAAAATAGAATCTGAACAAATGCCTAGGTGAAAGTTGCTTTCCCTTTTTCCTTATATCAGTTCTAGGCCAATGCCAGGAATATAAACGTTGAACTGGAAAAACCTGTATGGTAGCTCTTGTTGGCAGATACTTTTAGAGTTTCACCCTAGTCCTAGAACATTGGTTCTTAACCTGTTCTCAAGGAACATTTAGAAATGTGGGAGGGAGTTTTCGTTTGTAATAATGACTGCACAGGATGGGGAAGGGGGTGCTACTACTTCGATTTAGTGTGCCAGTGCCAGGGTCAGGGGCACTGAATTGTACTACAGTGTGTAAGAGAGTCCCCCAGAACTAAGAATTGCCCCATCCAAACTGGCAATAGCACCCCTATTGAGAAACACACAGTCTCGTTGGGCACAGTGGCTCATGCCTGTAATCCTAGCACTTTGGGAGGCTGAGGCAGACAGATGGCTTGAACTCAGGAGTTCGAGACTGGGCAAGATGGCAAAACCCGATCTCTACAAAAAAATACAAAAGTTAGCCAGGCATGGTGACATGCGCCTGTAGTCCCAGGTACGTGGGAGGCTGAGGTGGGAGGATTGTTTGAGCCTGGGAGGCAGAGGTTGCTATGAGTCAAGATTGTGCCATTGCACTCCAACTTGGGTGACAGGGTAAGACCTTGTCTCAAGAAAGAAAGAAACACACAGTCCTAAATTATTTCCACATGGTTCATAAACTGAGCTTCTTCTAGGACTATCAGAGAGTTGAGATGGGAAAGGTATCATTTTGATTCTGCTTCAGATTGGCCTTAGTTACCTAAAATTTCTAAAACTATGCCAGGGCTATTCCCTTAGAGTAGACCCTGATGTGGAAAACCTGGACTCATGTCATAGCTCAGATTAGACCAGTCTTTACAGCAGGAAGGGCAGAATAGGTATTTGCCCAGGAAAATTTGCCAAAGTCCATCAAGTCTACAGGAAACTGAGACAACTTCCTTTGGTTATGCATTCTAGTAGCTAATAATCTCCAGTGATAAAAGCCTTCAATAGTTGATATGGTTTGGCTCTGTGTCCCCGCCCAAGTTTCATCTCTAATTGTAATCCCCACATGTTGAGGGAGGGACCTATAATCTCCACATGTCAAAGGAGGGAGGTGATTGAGTCATTTGGGGGCATTTCCCCCATGCTGTTCTTGTGATGAGTGAGTTTTCACAAGATCTGATGGTTTTTTAAGTGTCTGGCATTTCCCCTGCTGGCACTTGTCTCTACTGTTGCCTTATGAAGAAGGTCCTTGCCCCCTTCACCTTCTGCCAAGATTTTAAGTTTCCTGAGGCCTTCCCAGTCATGCAGAACTGTGAATCAATTAAATCTCCTTCCTTCATAAATTACCCAGTGTTGGGTATTTCTTTAGAGCAGTGTGAAAACTGACTAATGTAGTAAATTGAGTAAGTTGTTACCACAGGGAGTAGGACACTGTTATAAAGATACTTGAAAATGCGAAAGCGACTTTGGAACTGGGTAATGGGCAGAGGCTGGAACAGTTTGGAGGGCTCAGAAAAAGACAGGAAAATGTGGGAAAGTTTGGAACTTCATAGAAACCTGTTGAATGGTTTTAGGTTTTTTTGTTTTTTGTTTTTGTAACAGAGTTTCGCACTTCTTGCCCAGGCTGGAGTGCAATGGCGCAATCTCGGCTCACTGCAACCCCTGCTTCTTGAGTTCAAGTGATTCTTCTACTTCAGCCTCCCAAGTAGCTAGGATTACAGGCATGCTCCACCACACCTGGCTAATTTTATATTTTTAGTAGAGATGGGGTTTCACCATGTTGGTCAGGCTGGTCTCGAACTCCAGACCTTAAGCGATCCACCAGCCTCGGCCTCCCAAAGTGCTGGGATTACAGGCATGAGCCACTGCGCCCAGCCAAACTTGTTGAATGGTTTTGATCAAAATGCTGACAGTGATGTGAACAATGAAGTCCAAGCTGAGGTGGTCTCAGATGGAGATGAGGAACTTATTGGGCACTGGAGTAAAGGTCCCTCATGCTATGGTTTAGAAAAGAGATGGGTGGCAGCCGGGTGCGGTGGCTCACGCCTGTAATCCCAGCACTTTGGGAGGCCGAGTTGGGCTGATCACGAGGTCAGGAGATTGAGACCATCCTGGCTAACACGGTGAAACCCCGTCTCTACTAAAAAATACAAAAAATTAGCCGGGCATGGTGGCGGGTGCCTGTAGTCCCAGCTACTTGGGCGGCTGAGGCAGGAGAATGGGGTGAACCCGGGAGGCAGAGCTTGCAGTGAGCCGAGATCGTGCCACTGCACTCCAGCCTGGGTGACAGAGCGAGACTCCGTCTCCAAAAAAAAAAAAAAAAAAGAAAAGAGACGGGTGGCATTTTTTCCCCACCCTAGAGATCTGTGGAATAGTGAGCTTGAGAGAGATGATTTGTGATACCTGGCAGAAGAAATTTTTGAAGCAGCAAAGCATTCAAGACATGACCTGCATTATTCTGAAAGCATTCAGTTTTATGTGTTCACAAAGAGACGGTTTGAAATTGGAACTTATGTTTAAAAAGGAAGCAGAGCATAAAGGCTTGGAAAATTCACAGCCTGACAATGCAATAGAAAAGAAAAACCCATTTTCTGGGGAGAAATTCAAGCGGGCTGCAGAAATTTGCATAAGTAACGAGGAGCCAAATATTAATCGCCAAGACAACGGGGAAAACATCTCCAGGACATGTCAGAGATCTTGGCAGCAGCCCCTCCCATCACAGGCTCTGAGGCCTAGGAGAAAAAATGATTTTGTGGGCTGGGAACCAGGGCCTCTGATGCGCTGTGCAGCCTCAGTGACATGGTATCCTGCATCCCAGCAGCTTCAGCTCCAGTCATGGCTAAAAGTGGTCAAGATACAACTCAGGCCATTGCTTCAGAGGGTGCAAGCCCCAAGCCTTGGCAGCTTCCACGTGGTGTTGGGCCTGCAGGTGCACAGAAGTCAAGAACTGAGGTTTGGGAACCTCTGCCTAGATTTCAGAGGATGTATGGAAATGCCTGGATGACCAGGCATAAGTCTGCTGCAGGGGAGGAGCCATCATGGAAAACCTCTGCTAGGGCAGTTCAGAAGGGAAATGTGAGTTTGGAGCCCCCACACAGAGTCCCCAATGGGGCACTGCCTAGTGGAGCTGTGAGAAGAGGGCCACTATCCTCCAGACCACAGAATGGTAGAGATCCACCAACAGCTTGTACTGTGTACCTAGAAAAGACACAGACACTCAACAACAGCCCGTAAAAGCAGCCAGTGGCAGGGGCTGTACCCTGCAAAGCCACAGGGGTGGATCTGCCCAAGACCTTGGGAGCCCACTTCTTGCATCAGCATGACCTGGATGTGAGACATGAAGTCAAAGGAAATCATTTTGGGGCTTTAAGATTTAATGACTGCCCCAGTGGATTTTGGACTTGCATGGGGCCTGTAGCCCCTTTGTTTTGGCCAATTTCTCCCATTTGGAATGGGAGCATTTATCCAATGCCTGTACCCCCACTGTATCTTGTAAGGAACTCGTTTTTGATTTTACAGCCTCACAGGTGGAAGGGACTTGCCTTGTCTCAGAAGAGACTTTAGATTGTGGACTTTTGAGTTAATGCTGAAATAAGACTTTGGGAGACTGTTGGGAAGGCATGATTGGTTTTGAAATGTGAAAAGACATGACATTTGGGAGGGGTCGAGGGTGGGATGATATGGTTTTGCTCTGTGTCCCCACCCAAATCTCATCTCAAATTGTAATCCCCACATGTCGAGGAGGGGAGGTGATTGAATCATGGAGGTGGTTTCCCCTATGCTGTTGTCATGACAGTGAGTGAGTTCTCATGAGACCTTATGGTTTTATAAGCATCTGGTATTCCCCCTGCTAGCACTTCTCTCTCCTGCTGCCTTGTGAAGAAGGTCCTTGCTTTCCCTTCTCCTCCACCATGATTACAAGTTTCCTGAGGCCTTCCCAAACATGCGGAACTGTGAGTCAATTAAACCTCTTGTCTTTATAAATTACCCAGTTTCAGGTATTTCTTTATAGCAATGTGAAAATGGACTAATAGCATAACTAAATCCACCAAGTAAATCTGAGGAAACTGATTTAATGCAGTCTTAAAAGAACTTATTCTCTTTGTTCATAATATAGTTATTCATAGCTTCTACAAAAAGTGCTTCATCTTTCATGTCTATTTTTCTTAACATTTTGGTCATGATCCTTTGGAAGAACATACCTGTGATGAGGGACTCATCTACCATAGAATGTCCTTCAATAACACGACCATCCACTGGAAATTTGCCTCCTGGAACTACTTTAATGATATCTCCACGTTGTACAAGTTCCACATCCACTTGTTCTTCACTGGATATAAGTTAACATAAAAAGCACCATGATAATATGCTTCCTACCCTGACCTCTCCATGTAAGCTCTTCAGTATACATCAAGCTTGTGGCTCCATAATTACTACCAATGGAAGCTAGAACCAACATTTAAACTAGGAACTAGTATGTCAGTCTTGCTTACTGTTAGTGAACAGCACAGTAGCTAGCACAAAGTAGGCACTCTATTTTTTTGAACAGTCATTAAATTAAAAATGAAAGTTTTAAAAAATAATGTAATGGGTTTCATTTAACTAAAAATTTCTTTATCATGTAACTTTGCCTAAACAATTTTATGAGTATAAAAATGAGAAATACAAAAGAATGAAATCTAATCAAGTCTTTAGCTTTATCTTCCAATTTACAAGTAACATAGGAGTTATAGAACAAGTTAAATGAAACCAAAAGGAAACAAAGGATAAATTCAGATTGTGGGATATTCTACAGAACAACTGATGGCTATTTCTCCAAGTCAATTGTTTTGTGGGGAGGAGGGAAGGAAGGACAATGAGAAGAAAGAAGGGAGGCACTGTTTTAGATTAAAAGAACATAAGCCATATGATAGTCAAATGCTATGATGCATGGATCTTGTTTGAATTTTATTTCAGGCAAAGAGACTTAAAACATTTTGGAGACAACAGGAGAAATGTGAATATGAATTGGGTCTTAGGTGACATTAAGGAATTAATGTTCATTTTGTTAGGTACAATACGGTAGTATAGTTACATCAGAATATATCGTTTTTTAGAGATAATACAGAATATTTAGCAGTAAAACAATATGACTGAAATTTGGTTTAATACTACTGCAACAAGAAAGACAGACAAAATGGATAGATGAAGTATGGCAAAATGTGGATAATTTTTATAGCTGGGAGACAGATTATGTGAATTCATGATAGTCCTTTTTCTACTTCTGTATATATTTGAAATTTTTCTTAAGAAGTTAAAAAAAGAGAAGAGGGAAGAGGGAAGATAAATACCTGAGGAGGATATTATCAGAATCAAGAGTTACAATAGTTGCTTCTGTAGCTTGTAGTGAAATTAGCTTTGCAAGAGCCTCTGATGTTTTGCCCTATAAATTAAAAAAAACACATTGAAAATGCTAAGGAAGAAAAAGTTCAGGTCTTAACTAAAATAAAAATACAATCTTTAGCATTTACCCAAAAGATAGTTTTAGGAATATTAATTTGTTTAAAAATTAATATGAAAATGTTTCACTTCAAAATGTTTCACTAGAAAATGTTTCACTTCAGAAAGACAAAGTACATAAAATATTTTTTATTTATTTATTTTTTTTTTTTGAGACAGAGTCTCACTCTGTTACCCAGGCTGGATAACTGCAACCCCTGCCTCCTGGGTTCAAGCAATTCTCCTGCCTCAGCCTCCCGAGTAGCTGGGATTACAGGCGCACGCCACCATGCCTGGCTAATTTTTGTATTTTTAGTAGAGATGGGGTTCACCATGTTGGCCAGGCTGGTCTCAAACTCCTGACCTCGTGATCCACCCACCTCGGCCTCCCAAAGTGCTGGGATTACAGGCATGAGCCACCGCGCCCAGCCTAAAAGTACACAAAATATTTTTTAAAGTATTATTAGGTATAATTTATGAAGAAATTATATAAATTAATAAGAAAAATATGAGGAACCCAATAAACACACAGGCAAAGGACATATACAGGCAAATCATTCAAAAGGAAATATAAACATCCGATGATGAAAAAGTGTCTATCCCCACCATTAATGGAAGAAACACAAACTAAAGTAACCCTGTAATACCATTTAATGTCTATTAACTTAGCAAGAATTTGGGGGGGATGCAATGCTGGTGAAGTTGTAGTAAAAATACTTCACTGACATACCCCTGCTGGCAAAAACTGTTACAACTTGTACCATGAACCAGAGAAATATTTATGCCCTTTAACCCAGTAAGCACATCCTTTATAATGTCTTCTAAGATATTAGCTCAATGGAAATGACTATTAGACATGAATATGTTCAATGCAGGATTATCTAAAAATAAAAAATTAGAAACAATCTAATGGTGAAAAACACCTGAATGGTTTAGTAAATTAAAGCAAACTGATGTGACAAACTTAGTCAGAAATATTAGATAATAATCTAGACTGCAAAAATGGGGAAAAACTTTATAGTGTTAAGGGTACAAGGTAGTATGAATACTACATTTGCAACTCTGTTAAGTAGAAAGGTATGTAGAATGGAATTAGAAAATGATTTACATTATAGCAAGGGAATATGGGTGAATTTTTCTATCATTATTTTAAACCATGTGGTCATGTCAATTTTTCAATTAATAATGTGATGTAAGTAAATAAGTGATAAGTATTTCTGATTTGTCTCTCTCTCTTAAAAGAAACAGACATACTGTACTATCTACAGTATTAATTCCATATTTGGTAAATCTTCTAAACTGATATTTAACTTAAAATATTGCCAAAATGAAAATACGTCTTTCAGTAAATGGTTAACTACATAAAAACATATATTTCCAATGACTGGCCTAAAAAATACTATGGTCATTTATCCACCCAACATTTTAACAAATGTCACCCTTTCTTACCTTACCTTTGCTATATGTTCCAGCCATCGGCCTAGTGCAATAAACACAAACAGCATAGGGGGTGTGTCAAAGAAAGTAATAGGGTTCACTTTGGCTCTCTCATACATTGCAACTAGAAGAATAACCAAAGAGTAGGCAAATGCAATGGTGGTTGCCAGCACAATCAGTACGTCCATATTTGCTGTCTTATGCTTCAGTGCTTTATAAGCCTGAATGTAGAAGTACCAGCCTCCGAAAAACTGCAATATAGGAATGATAATCATTGAATTTTTAAAAATGCTGAAATTCACATATATATCTCAATAACTTAAAGTATCAATAGTCACTTTCTTTGGCTTTTAGCTAACCCATAAACACTAAAGGGAGATTAAGCCAAAACAATTGTGTCTGTATTTCAATAGACGTACATGCAGAGGGAGGTATTCAAATTGCTGCACAAGCCTGTGGGGCTATCATCTATGATCCAATGGATAGTCCATAATACAAGGAAAATCAGATATTTCTTCCTTTTTTTTTTTTTTTAAGAGACAGTCTTGCTATGTTGCCCAGGCTGGTCTCAAACTCCTGGCCTCAAGCAATCCTCCTGCCTCAGCCTCCCAAGTAGCTGGGATTACAGGCATGAGCTATCACACCAAGCAGATTTTTCTTTCTGAGGCTAGAAAAACAAGAACTAGGAAAGGAATTACATTTTCTCAAGGATTTTTTTGTGTAAAACTCACCCATCTTTCCAAAACTCAAACTAAGTGGTGTATCACAAGCTATGAAATCTGTCAGCCGTTTTTGTTGGTAAATATAACTGGAAAGCTTATTTCATTAAAAACAGAGAAACTAAGATGTTTTTTAAAATCATTATTGCCTTTTATAAGGATCAGATACAGGAAAAGATTTATTTGATAGAAGTATTCTATTCCACAGTAAAAGTTTATCTCGAAAAAAGAGTTTAAAACATACAGAAAGTAATGAACTGAAGTGCCAGGAAGAAATAACAAAAATAAAGTCATTGAGCTGGGTGCAGTGGCTAGTGCCTCAAAGTCCCAGCTACTCAGAAGGCTGAGGCGGAAGGACTGCTTGAGCCCAGGAGTTCAAGACCGCAGTGAGCTGTGCTTACACCACTGCATTCCAGCCTGGGTGACAGAGCAAAACCCCATCTCTAAAAAAAAAATAGATAAATAAAAATTTAAAAATAAAATAAAGTTATATACAGTAGCAGATATAAACACCAAATCCAAAAAACTTGAACTCTTTCTTAGGGGTTAAATGGCATCTATTATCTACTTAAATAACTACCCAGTTGAAGATTATTTTTGTAAAGCATATGGCATAAAATGATCAGACTTCTAGCTAACATCAGTTTTGTAGTTGAAAATAAACCTTGCCTGCCAAATTTTGCTTATTTTTCATTATTAACAAATATATTTGCTAACAATTCACTTGCCTGTACAGGTACACACAATAAAAAGGACAGCAAATTCATAACAGACAATCCTGGAAGAATCTGGCGCTCCAGGAACATAGAAGAATGAAGGTTGATCATTTCTTCTTTACTCATGTTTTGATTATGGTGAAGAGTTGCAAAGTGGTGGTCCATAACCATCATATATATCATCAGCCCCATTACAGGAATACAAAAAAACAGACTCACAAGAAAAGACCGTCTCCATCTTATATGGAAAAAATAAAAAAAGAAAAATCATGGTCATAAATAGCTAATGGGTAAATATTCTATGTACTACAGAGAGATATACATTGTGACCATTTCATCCAGTATAAGGATGATATTATAAAAACTGACATGCAAAAAAAAATTTGTAATAAGGAGTCAAAATCTGTTTTTTATTGACACTCCAAAAGTACTTACTGTCTTATTTCTCGTTTATGATCTAGGTGACTTGCTGACCGATCCTTCTTGACCAAAGAAGCTTCAAAACCTAAGCTCTAAGGAAATTCATGAGAAAAAATTATTTCACTGAACATATAAATATTGTATAGAGAAATTCTAAGCCATGGTATTGTCATTAAGAACAGTTCAATTACTGAGGGCAAGTCACTCTGGGGAATACAAAGATGAAGATGTGCTTCCTGCTCTTGATTGCATTTGTTTCCAATCTTTCATCAAAGAAATGAATATTTCCTTAGTGCTAGTTAATATCTATCCTATATATAACAGTTTAACTCAAGTACAGCTGTCTTCAGTAGAGGTTCTCATTGATAGGCCATAAAAGCTAGCACCAGGCCGGGCACGGTGGCTCATGCCTGTAATCCCAGCACTTTGGGAGGCCAAGGTGGGCAAATCACAAGGTCAGGAGTTCGAGAGCAGCCTGGCCAACATGGTGAAACCCCGTCTCTACTAAAAATACAAAAAATTAGCTGGACATAGTGGCAGGTGCCTGTAATCCCAGCTGCTCGGGAAGCTGAGGCAGGAGAATCGCTTGAACCCAGGAGGAGGAGGTTGCAGTGAGCTGAGATGGCGCCACTGCACTCCAGCCCAGGCGACAGAGTGAGACTCTGTCTCAAAAAAAAAAAAAAAAAAAAAAAAAAAAAAGCTAGCACCATACTAAACATATTGTTCAAGGCCTTGCATATGCAGTATTTAGTCTTGTTTTATCAGAAAAAGAACATGAACAAAAATCATTTTCCCCAATAAAACAAAGTATAAAAAGGAAACTACCCCTAAGCAAGACTTATCTGACCATAGATAGTAATACACATTATATTTCCAGCTGCTAGGGGAAATGCTGCCATCTTACATTTGTTGGCAGTGCACAGTGAATAGAACAAGCATGAGCTTTGGAGTCAGAGTAATTAGGCTCAAATCACAGTTACGACAGTTACTAGCTATGTGACTTTGGATAGTAACTTAACTTCTCTTAACCTGGGTTTCCTCACCTCCAAAATGAATATGACCACATTGCTGTGGGAATTAAGGGTTGAAGCTTTGCAATCTTGGTAACTGGCACATAGCAGGTACTCAGTAAAACTAGTTTCACAAAAATGGTAATGATAATGTCATCTATACGAATAGGATCTTAACTGAACTATTAAAATGCTTTAAATCACTTGAACACCAATTCTATAGCATACTGAAACTTTTAAAATACATTCACATGTATTACCACTTAAGATTTATTGAAGAACACAGGATGAATCTGTCACAAAGAAAGGGTTGTGTTTGTTTGTTTTAGAGACAAGGTCTCTCTCACGGTAACCTTCAACTCCTGGGGTTAAGCAATCCTCCTACCTCTGCTTCTCGTGTGATTAATACTATGGGTGCATGGCGCCACATCTGGTTAATTATTTTAATTTTTGTTGCAGAGACAGGGTCTCGCTACATTGCCCAGGATGGTCTTGAACTCCTGGCCTCAAGTGATTCTGCCGTCTAGGCCTCTCAAAATGCTGAGATTATAGGCATGAGCCACTATGTCCAGCTGGGTTTAGTCTTTTAAATTTCTTACTTTAACTTAAAAATAGGTCTTTCGTTTTGACCTAACAAACAAAAAGCCATCAAGCAGGATCCTTCACTTTCTTAGTAACTAATATGAATCTTATTTATAACAAATTATACTTTATTTCCATTTTCTAAATATTTTAAGTGTTTTATGTTTCTAACTTGTTTGCTCCTGATTAATAGTGTAAATGTACCTTTGCCTAACTTTTCCTGAAAAAGACCAAAAGAAAATGCAGACACGTTTACATTAAATTTTGAGACAGATCTTGTTTGAAGTATTCAAAGGAGTTTGATTTTTTTTTTCATTGCCTCTATCTGATGCAAACCAGAAATGATTCACGGGAGTGCTGATTAAATAGGTAAGAACACAGAAACATAAATTCTTGGCACTTACTTCAATTGTATGGATAATATCTCTAGGACCAATAATTTCTGGGTCATATTTAATATGTGCTTTGTTGGTTGCCAGGGCCACGGAGCAGTATAGGATCCCTCTGTGTTTTGTGAGACTAGACTCTATTTTATGTACGCAGGAGGCACACGTCATTCCCCTCACCTGTTAAAGACAAAGCATTTGTTCTTCAGGAATATACTTTTTCCACCATTAAACATGAGTTATCACTTTTTTTTTTTTTTTTTTTGAGACAGAGTCTCTCGCTCTGTCGCTCAGGTTGGAATGCAGTGGCACGATCTCGGCTCACTGCAACCTCTGCCTCCCAGGTTCAAGTGATTCTTCTGCCTCACCCTCTCAAGTAGCTGGGGTTACAGGCATGTTCTACCACACCTGGCTAATTTTTTGTCTTTTTTGTAGAGACAGGGGGTTTCACCATGTTGGCCAGGCTGGTCTCGAACTCCTGACCTCAAGTGATCCACCATGCCCAGCCCGAGTTACCACTTTTTACTAAAAGGACTCATGGGATTGCCACACAAGATCTTAATTGCTCTACTAGTATGCTTTAGATATGATCATTAGGATACCATTTTTATACCACATTGAACAAATACATGGTCCCAGATAGAAGAGGATCTCATTAAAAGTCTCCAAATTCCTGTCACTACTACTCAGTGATAGAGGATTTGACATTTATTATTGTTTCTTGTATCCAGTCTTGCTTCCCTCTGGATTTTTTTTTCACCCTGCTGAAGTATATAACCACTAGTATAGCTTTTAGTGAAATTAATGGATGGCAAAAGTGTTTTGACTTTCTATGTCTAAAAATGTATTTTTCCCTATATCTTGAGTGGGGTTATAGTTTAGCTGGGCGTTAAATTACAAAATGGATGGGCATGACTTCTAGAATGACTGTGTGAGGAGCTCAGCAAATCCTTTCCTCAAAAAGCAATGATAAAACTGACAAAAGTATCAAAAAACAGCCAATGAAATACTCTGGAAATTGACCAAAGGGCATACCACAAATTAAGAAGGATTTATTCAAGAATATCTGCTGCAGGGATATCAGTGCAAATGGTGCAGTAAGACCTCTAAAATTCTCTCCTCTGTAAAAGCAATGAGAAAACTGGCAGAAATTGTAAGAACCGTCTTTTTCCAGAAATCTGGAAATCAAACAAAAGCTTGCAGCAATCTAGGAAGCATTTATTCAAGAAAACAAGATGGAGTACAAAAAATAGAATGAATAAGACATAGTATTTCATAGCACAACAGGATGACTATAGTCAATAATAACTTAATCATACGTTTAAAAATAACTAAAAGAGTATAAATAGATCATCTGTAACACAAAGGATAAATGCTTGAGGGGATGGATACCCCATGTTATATGATGTGTTTGTTACTCATTGCATGCCTGTATTAAAACGTCTCATATACCTCATAAATATATGCACATGCACCTATGCTGTACCCAGAAAACTTCTGTGCTCTAAACAACACCGCCAAGGAAGAGGCAATACCAGAATGGGAGAAAATATTTGAAAATCATATATCAGATAAGGGACTTGTATCTAGAATATATAAAGAATTCTTACAACTCAGTAATAAAAAGACAAACAATCCAATTAAAAATGGGCAAAAATGGTCGGGCGCGGTGGCTCACGCCTGTAATCCCAGCACTTTGGGAGGTCGAGGCAGGCGGATCATGAGGTCAGGAGATCGAGACCATCCTGGCTAACACAGTGAAACCCCATCTCTACTAAAAATACAAAAAATTAGCCGGCGTGGTGGCAGGCGCCTGTAGTCCCAGCTACTCGGTAGGCTGAGGCAGGAGAATGGTGTGAACCCGGGAGGCGGGGCTTGCAGTGAGCCAAGATCGCACCACTGCACTCCAGCCTGGGAGACAGAGCGAGACTCCGTCTCAAAAAAAAAAAAAAAAAAAGGCAAAAAGTTGAATTGTTTCTCCAAAGAACATTTATGAAAGGCCAATAAGCACAAGAAAAGATACTCAACATCATTAGTCATCAGGGAAATGCAAATCAAAACCAAAATGAGATACCAGTTCACTTCCACGGGGATAGCTATAATAAAAAGGTAATAGTTAAGTGTTGACATGCATATGGAACAATTGGAACGTCAATACAATGTTGGTGGGGATATGAAATGGTACAATTGCTTTAGAAAACAGTCTGGCAGTCCCTTAAAAGGTTAAATATAGAGTTACTAGATGACTTAGTAATTCCACTTCTAGGTATATCCCCAAGGGAATTAAAAACATAAGTTCACACAAAAACTTGTACATGAATGTTCATAGCAGTACTATTTATAATAGCAGCAATATTCATAAAGTGGTAACAACCCAATTGTCCATCAACTGATGACTAAATCAACAAAATGTAGTATATTCATACACTGGAATATTATTTGGCAATAAAAAGGAATGCAGTAATGATACATGCTACAACATGGGATCAGCCATGAATATACTATGGTAAATAAAAGAAGCCGGTTACAAAGGACCACATATTACATTATTCCATTTATATGAAATGTCCAGAATAGGCAAATCTATACAAATACAAAGTAGATTAGGGGTTGCCTAGGGTAGAGACAGTAGAACCAGTACAGGTAAGAGATTAGGACTAAAGAATGACTACTAATGAGTTTTATTTTAATGGGGATGAAAATGTTTTGAAATCAGATAGTGGTGATAGTTGCACAAGTCTGTGAATATACTAAAAACCACTGGGTTGTACACTTTAAAAAGGTGAGTTTTATGGTATTTCAAAAAAGCTATTATTTTTTAATCCTTAAAAACATATAAAAGCCTACTCATTCTTTTTCACTGTTTTTAATAGCTACTCAGTATCTCATGATATGAATGTATCATAATTTATTTAGCCCCTAATGACTGAAATTTAGTTTTTCCCCATATTTTGCTATTGTAAACAATACTATAATGAACATCTTTGCATACATGTCATTCATACATATGCAAACATGTCTGTTGGATAAATTCCTACAAGTGGAACTTCTGAGGCAAAGGCTATGTGCAATTTCACCTTTGACAGATATTGCCAAATTCCTCTGTTGGCATCTTGTATCAATGTACACGCCACCAGCAATACATGAGAGATCAGAAACATAATGTTAACAAAATTGTTAACTTTACCAATCCAATAAGTGAAAATGGTATTTCAGTGCCATTTTAATTTGCTTTACTCATTACAAATGAAGTTGAACATCTTTTCATGTTTAAGGGGTATTGTTTTTGCTTTTCTGTGAACTGTCAGTTCATATACTTTATCATAGAAAAGAAATTTTGGGGTGCTGACGCTTGTCTTATTGACGTAGAAAAGTTCTTCGTATATGAAAAAAATTAACCTTCATCTATGATATGAATTATTATTATTTTAATTGCCTTTTGACTTTCCATTTGGTGTTTTCCTCCCAAGAAGAAATGTTTAGGTATCTGAATTCATCGATCTATTAATCTTTTCTTTTATTGGTTTTGTATCATATTTTAGAAAAACGCTTCCTACTCCAATATTGTTTTTTTCTTCTTTTTTTTCCTTTTTTTTTTTTTTTTTGAGACAGAGTTTCACTGTTGTTGCCCAGGTTGGAGTGCAATGGCGTGATCTTGGCTCACTGCAACCTCCACCTCCCGGGTTCAAGCGATTCTCCTGCCTCAGCTTCCCGAGTATCTGGGATTAGAGGCACATGCCACCACACCCGGCTAATTTTTTGTATTTTTAGTAGAGACGGGGTTTCACCATGTTGGCCAGGGTGGTCTTGAACTCCTGACTTCAGGTGATCCACCCACCTCGGCCTCCCAAAGTGCTGGGATTAGAGGCATGAGCCACCGCACCCGGCCTCCAATATTGTTTTATAAATGAATTAGATGTTATCATTGGGAAAAGCTAGATGAAGGCTACATGGAAATTTTCTGTACTATTTTTTTACTTCCTTGTGAGTCTAAAATTATTTCAGTGATGAACTGGTGGATTGATGTATGATAAAGCAAATATAGTAAAGTATTAATTGTAGAATCTAGCTGGTATATATAGGGTATCTACTGTATAATTCCTCTGACTTTTCTGTATGTCTGAAAGTTTCATAATATTGAAAAAAAATGCTCCAAATATTTCTTCTAGTAATTTCATGGTTTCATTATTTACATTCAATTTTGGGAGGCAGGCAAGGTCTCACTCTGTCAACCTAGGCTGGAGTGCAGTGGCATGAACACAGCTCACTGCAGCCTCAACCTCCCAGGCTCAAGCAATCCTCCCACCTCAGCCTCCCAAGTAGCTGGGACTACAGATGCACACCACCACACCTGGCTAAATATTTACTTTTTAAATTTTTTATTTTTATTTTTATTTATTTTTTTGAGATGGAATCTCACTGTGTCACCCAGGCTGGAGTGCAGTGGCGCAATCTTTGGCGCAATCTTGGCTCAGTGCAACCTCCGCCTCCCAGGTTCAAACAATTCTCATGCCTCAGCCTCCCGAGTAGCTGGGATTACAGGTGCACACCACCACACCCAGCTAATTTTTGTATTTTTAATAGAGACAGGGTTTCACCATGTTGGTCAGGCTGATCTTGAACTCCTGACCTCAGGTAATCTGCCCACCTCGGCCTCCCAAAGTGCTGGGATTACAGGCGTGAGCCACCATGACTGGCCTAAATTTTTACTTTTTGTAGAGGCGGGGTTTCACCTGTTGCCTAGGCTGGTCGTGAACTCCTGGGTTCAAGTGATCCTCGCACCTCGGCCTCCCAAAATGCTGAGATTACAGGCATGAGCCAACACACCCAGCCTACATTCGAATTTTTGCTTAAACTGGAACTTATTTTGGTACAAGATTAATTTTTTTGTTTTAATTTTTTAAATTATACAAATAAATTTAAATACATTCTAGCTGTAAAAATTTCAATGTTGAAAAGATGCAAGTTTCTCTTTGATCTTCTCTCTCAATCCCACTCTCTTCCTGAGATAAACACTGTTAATCATGTGTATACACTAGTCCTTTGTCTAGGTGTTTATATACATATGTAAGTACACATACATGTAGTTTTGCATTTTTTACTAAATGAGATTATGCCATAAGTATTACACTGCAACTTGTTCTGCTTAAGTAAATAATATGTCCTGGAAATCTTTACTTGTCAGTTAATATTGATCTATTTTACTCTTTTAACATCTGTATTGTATTCTATAATATGTCTACACATAATGTATTTAAACATTCCCTATTAAAGGACATTTAATATAGATTGGTTCTAAATTTTTGCTCTTAAAATTATATAATAAATATAATCTTATGAATGTTCACATAAACAAAGTCTCATTCTGTCACCCAGGCTGGAGTGCAGTGGTGTGATCTCAGCTCACTGCAACCTCTGCCGCCTGGGTTTAAGTGATTCTCATGCCTCAGCCTCCCAAGTAGCTGGGACTACAGGAGCACACCATCACACCTGGCTAATTTTTGTATTTTTCATAGAGATGGGATTTCACCATGTTGGCTGGGCTGGTCTCGAACTCCTGACCTCAAGTAATTCATCCACCTCAGCCTCCCAAAGTGCTGGGATTACAGGTGTGAGCCACCATGCCCAGCCCTATATGATCATATTTCCACAGGAAAGAATCCTAGCAGCTGATTTGCTGGGTTGGAGAAAGTGATCACTTTAAATCAATATGCCTTACACCAGGTTTTATGACTTTATAAAATTTGAGTCTTTAATGCACTGGAATTTATTCAATTACATGCTACTAGATAGGAATCATACTATATTTTAAATGTTAATTTTCATTTATTCATTCAAACCCAATTCTTTTTTGGTTAATAGAGATATGACAATTATCTTTTTAAATTCCATGCTTGAAGAGTACCATTAAATCATACCTTATCCTTCCATTTTCCAGTTTCCTTAATTTTCATCATATCTTATTTTCCCCACCTTTAATTATCTTCACAACTCTTCTCTGAACCTTACCAAGTTTTTTTTCTGGAAATTTTATTAATCACACAAAAAATCTTACTTACAACAAGTTCCAAAACACCATCTCCTTCATCAGCATTTTCTATCACAGTGGCTCCAAATCCAAGCTCTCGGATGAACTCTGCTATCATTGGGGGTTGTATAACAGCAGGATTATACCTTACTTCTGCCTTGCCAGCCATCAGGGCCACAAGTATAGAATATATTCCTAAGAGCATTGATAAGAAAAACAATACAGATAACATTCTTTTTAAAAAGAGTAATGTTATAATTACTTTTTAGTATTCTCAAGTACGAAAGGATTTCTCTTAAGTATGAAAGGATTTGAATCTGGAGAAATTTATTATTTAACTTTTATACCAGTCTTGACCCCAAACAATTAGAACTATTCCAAAAGATAGCCTGATTTTTCTTAAACTTTTTATTATGGAAATTTTCAATTATATGTGTGTGTGTGTGTGTGTGTGTGTGTGTATAAGAACATAATAAACTTGATGTACCTATCACCTTGCTTCATAATACTTGGCTAATCTTATTTCATATACATTCCTACACCCTCCACTCGCTGCTCTCTATCTGGATTATGCTGAAGCAAGTCCCAGACATCACATCATTTCATGTGTAAATATTTAAATATATATCTCTAAAAAATAGACTCTTTTTAAAAAACCATAATACCATTTTCACACCTAAAATAATTCTTCAATATCATCAAATATCCAAGCAGTATTCATATTTTTACAATTGTGTTATAACTGTTTACTAGTTTAACAGTTTTTTGTTTGACTTGGATCCAAATAAGGCCTATGAATTGCAATTGCTTGAGACTGTATCTTGTAAATATAAAGCATTTTTAGAAATTAATAAGACAGAGTACTAGAGAAACGGACTCGGCTGGGCATGACGTCTCATGCCTGCAATCCCAGAACTTCGGGAGGCCGAGGAGGGCAGATAGCTGGAGTCCAGGAGTTCGACACCAGCCTGGGCAATATGGCAAAACCCTGTCTCTACCAAAAAAAATACAAAAATTAGCTGGGCATGGCGGTGCATGCCTGTGGTCTCAGCTACTCAGGAAGCTGAGGTGGGAAGATCACTTGAGCCTGGGAGGTCGAGGCTGCAGTAAGCAGTGTTCATGCCACTGCAATGCACCATGTGTGACAGAGTAGGATACTGTCTCAAAAAAAAAATAGAGAAAGGAACTCAAGTACTTATGAAATCATAATTGTAGCGAAGAATCCAATAATTACCAACATACACATTATAATATTATCAAATAATAGTCATTTATTTAAATTATCAGGTTTTAGTGTCTGGCACACAGTAATCTAAAAAGCTCTTATTCCTAGAAAAAAAGTCCCATGCAACTTGTTAACCAAAAAAAGGAGTTCATTTTATGGCCGTCATGCTGTTCACTAGTGCAAACCTTTTTTTTTAACAACCATTCCACTTTTCTAGGCCAGCTATTGCTGTCATTGCCAGGAAGAAAATTAATTCTACATAGCAAAAATAGAAGCTCTTTCTAGGAATCTGTGGCATTTGATGGCTATCTGACAGGGAATGGGGATCAACAGTCCATAGGTCAAGTCTGAGGTTTGGTAAAAAAAAGAAAAAATGATTAAATATTAATTTAATAGCTTTAAATAAGTAAACAGGATAGTGGGGGTTGTAAGGGGAAGTGGGAATGGTTAATGGGTACAAAGAAAAAGAATGAATAGGACCTAGTATTTGATAGCACAACAGTGTGACTATAGTCAATCATAATTTAATTGTACATTTAAAAGTAACAGAATATAATTGAATTGTTTATAACACAAAGGATAAATGCTTGAAGAGATGGATACCCCATTTTCCACGATGTGATTATTATGCATTGCATGTTTGTATCAAAACATCTCATGTACCCTATAAATATATACACTTACTATACACTCACAAAAATTAAAAATTAAAAAAATAGATAAACGTATACACAGTGAAAAAAAGAAAACAAAATACCTAATATAATCTAATTTTTCTACATAAAGTGCTTACATTTTGGGCTTTGTTGGTATCAAACAATTCAGGTGATCTGTTCATGGGAAAGTGTCAGTAATATGGGAAAGGTATAGAGAAAGTAGGAAAAAATCTTTTTGCTTCAGCTGAATGTAATCTATGGGCAAACAAAAATAGAAGGGAAAATTTGATTTTTCAAATGTCAAAAATATAAGTTCAATACTTATGTAAATTGCAGATAGTTTAAAAACTCTTCAAACTATAATAAGAACTCTTTCTATTCATTTTTTTTAAATATAATGC
Organism: Pongo pygmaeus; assembly: GCF_028885625.2. Classification (NCBI taxonomy): domain Eukaryota; kingdom Metazoa; phylum Chordata; class Mammalia; order Primates; family Hominidae; genus Pongo; species Pongo pygmaeus. The sequence goes on along the minus strand of NC_072396.2, from coordinate 81,279,771 downwards.
AGGGCCAGGTGTGGTGGCTCATGCCTGTAATCCTAGCACTTTGGGAGACCCAGGTGGGTGGATAACTTGAGGTCAGGAGTTCAAGACCAGCCTGGCCAACATGGTGAAACTCTGTCTCTAATAAAAATACAAAAATTAGCCAGGCATGGTGGCATACACCTGTAGTCCCAGCTACTAGGGAGGCTAAGGCAGGAAAATCGCTTGAACCCAGGAGGTAGACGTTGCAGTGAGCCAAGATGGTCCTACTGCACTCCAGCCTGGGCAACAGAGTGAGACTTGTCTCAAAATATAAATTACATATATATTTATATATTAATATACATTTATATATTAATATATAACATACATTATAAAATATATATAAATATATATATGTACATTGCAGACTAAATTGAGAGAAGACTAATGCTACTTAGTTAAAAAAAAAATGAATGTAGTGACTCCAGCTAGGCTAAAGTTATTTCTAACTGGGCTAAGAGGTTGTAAAGGGGATAATATGGAAGTAATTGGAAGAATCAGCTTAACAGACTTAAAAAAAATTGTAACTGGCATAGGCATTGCTTGTCTCATGAAGAAGGCTATTTCTGAATTGCCCCAAAATAGTTGGTTATTAAATTAAATAGAAACCTTGAATGCTTCTTTTCATTTTCATTTGCTTGGCAACCTCCCTCCTTTTCTTTTTTAATTAATCTAAAAAAGAATAATAGAAGCTTTAGCCTTGAGTGCATTCCAGTTAGAAATAATGGAGGCTAAACTGAAGCAGAAATCATAGAATGAAGACAAGGTAATATTGAACTGAAGATGATTCCGTATACCATACATTTTGTTATAATAATGTTCTGCCCTTAATATTAATATATGAGGTGAGGTGATTACTACATACATTTTGAGTAATTTTATCAATGGTGGGGATAAGCTTATACTAGTCCATACTTCTTTATTTAGCTGTGACTAACCACATGTGTCATTAAGACACCTAGGGCTAGGGCAGCCAAAGTACCAAATCTATGACTTTGATCTCAGGAAACCTCATCACATATCTTTTTTGTTGTTGTTGTTGTTTTTGAGATGGAGTCTTGCCCTGTTGCACAGGCTGGAGTGCAGTGGCTGGCACGATCTCAGCTCACTGCAACCTCCGCCTCTCAGGTTCAAGCAATTCTCCTGCCTCAGCCTCCCAAGTAGCTGGGACTCCAGGCGTGCACCACTACACCCGGCTAATTTTTGTATTTTTAGTAGAGATGGGGTTTCACCATGTTGGCCAGGCTGGTCTTGAACTCCTGACCTCAGGCGATCCGCCCACCTTGGCCTCCCAAAGTGCTGGGATTACAGGTGTGAGTCACCGTGCCTGGCCATCATCACATATCTTTATGGTTTACAAATCTACTGTGCTATACTGGGAAGTCTACAAATATGAGTGCAAATTAATAAGCTAAAACATCTGAATGTGACCGAATTTAAAAAACTGTGGTATACATTTTCTAAGATTTTGTAACCTAAAATTAACACTTGTATACAATATTAAGTAACTTGTGAACATTTTTACCACAAGCAAAGAGAACAATATAATTCTAAACAAACTTGTTTTTGGTCTGGTGCTTGGTCTGGGTATAGTAATAATGAAATTCTTAAATATTCTAGTTGTCAGTTTTAGGCATAGCTTTAGAAGAAAATTTATGGGCCGTGTGTGGTGGCTCACGCCTGTAATCCCGGCACTTTGGGAGGCTGAGGTGGGTGGATCACCTGAGGCCAGGAGTTTGAGATCAGCCTGGCCAACATGGTGAAACCCCATCTCTACTAAAAATACAAAAATTTGATGCGCGTGGTGGTGTGCGCCTGTAGTCCCATCTACTCGGGAGGCTGAGGCAGAAGGATCACTTGAACCCAGGAGGCAGAGGTTGCAGTGAGCCGAGATCATACCACTCCACTCCAGCCTGGGCGACAGAGCAAGACTCAGTCTCAAAAAAATAAAAAAATTATGTTCCTTAAAATCCAACACAACCATGATGATCTACAAAAAAATAGTAATCTCGTGTATTTCTTTCTGCTATTTTTTAAATGAATTTCATAGATATACAAATGTGATCATGAGGTAAACAAGAGAGGAACTTTATCTAAGGCAACAAAACACTAAGGCTTCCAGGACATCAGGGTTGTCCCACACATTACTGAAAATCTTTATGAGGCCTTACCAAGAATCATAAACATAGTTACAAAACATGTAAGAGAACAAAAAAGATGGAGTTCCCAAACTAGCACATAAAATAACAAGCTTCAAGAGTGTCTCACCTTCTTCCCGCCTTAAATTCCGTTCAATGTTTGCTACACAGGAAGCGCAAGTCATGCCAGTGACCTGTATGTAACACTTAGATGAGGTCTTTCCTTCCTCCTTGTCTTGAACTGGTGTCATCCCTTTAGTATAAAATTCATTAGTTGAAGTCAAAAGCGGCATTTCCGATGAAGGCTGAGCTATTACTACCAATGGCTCATTCATGTCTGGTGGAAAGGGAAAGGTTCTTTTCATTTGCAGTATTGATCATTCAACTGCATCCTTGCCTCGCATCACAATCCATACCTCCAGGCACTGACAATCTATTCCTTTAAAACGAGCAAGTTCCTACTATCCGTTAGCATTAAGTTATCTCTACACTTTCCTCTGCAGTGACTTCCAATTTCAATACTTCCCATCTCAATTTTCAGGAAAATCTGAGCTACCTGAATAAACAAAACTTTTTTTCTTCTAGCCATTATCTCTACTCCCAATCTCAGAGAGAGAGAGTAGTTTGTTAATGGATAGTTCTTATTTTTATAATGAAATTTTACCATCATGTTGATGATTGGCATACTGGCATCAAAGCAATTCACAGTATATTAAGTGGAACAAAAAGCAATTTGCAAAACAGCATTGCAGTGTGCTGATATTTTTTTTTAATTTTAGTGTATGCATAGATGAGAACATGCATAAGAAAGCTGGGGGGGTTACATACCAAACTATTAACAGTGGCTACTTCTGGGGAATAGGGTTAAGGCAGGAATAGAATGACAGACAGATGAATAAATTTCCTCTATCCATACTTCTATATTGTTTGAATTTTTAACATACATATATAATATTTTTAAATTTTATTATGTCTGTGGACAGTGGAAGAAGAGGCAAGGAATAAGTCAGCAAAAAGTCTATTTTGCACAATGGAGTATTCAGAGAATCTTTATGGACTGTGGAAGCTCATATCATCCCAGAAGCTCCCCTGAAGTCTCTGAAATTCTGCTATTCTGTTTTAGTTTATCCACTGCAGTATTAGTTACCTCCCAAGAAAGGAGAAATTATTCTAACACATCCCTGCACCTGAAAAAAAAAGCCAAAGATTTTCTCCTCCCCTGTAGAGAAAAGGAAGAAAAGAGCAAATTTCCACTAGCCTATCTAATTTGTTCATTCTTGTCCTTGGACAAAATACCAGCTCATGTCTATTTATCTAGCACACAAAGGAACCCCTGCACAGAAGAGCTGGTTTTCAGGATGTTGAAGATGAGCATGTTTGGAAAAAACTTTAACAAAAGCCTGACCATTTCCCTACAGAATAATGTAGACTTCTCAAATAAGTACATTAATGCCTCTTAAATCTGAATGCATATACAATCACCTGGGGGAGCTTGTTAAAATGCAGGTTCTGACTCAATACATCTAAGGTGGGGTCTGAGATTCTGCATTTCCACTAAGCTCTGAGTTGATGGCAGTGCTGCCGGCCTAGGTCTGAGTATAGCAAAGGACACTTAAAAAAATAATTTCAACTTTTATTTTAGATTCAGGGGGTACGTGTACAAGTCTGTCACATGGGAACACCACATGACACTGAGGTTTGGATTTTGGATGATTCCAGCAAAGGACACTTTGAATAGTAAAGTGTTCCTTAATTAGCTCGTCTCTGGTCTTAATTGAATCACTTCAGAAAGATACTGATTCAGATTGTGAGAACATTATTTAGAACACAGACTGTGAAATTTACCAAATAGTACTGCTGTTACGCTTTTTTAAAAACCAAAGAAAAACAAAAAGGAGGCTCAGTAGCCAAAAAAAAATCGCTTTGGTTTTGAATAAAACCATCATTTTAATCCAACCAGAAGGTTCCTTCATTCTCTCATAATTACTATTGAGACTTAATTATGAACTTGGACAATGAAAAAAAAGTTTTTTCTGTTCATCACTTTACCTGTTGTTCCAGAGCAATTTCGTTATTTTAGGTACCAGAGGTAACCTGGAATACCATCTGCAATTTTCACACTCTGGAAGTACGGTATTATATTAAAATAAGTCATAAGAGGTAGACCCTTTTAGCTACCTTAGCATGACCTCTAAACAAAGATCCATAAAATTGTATCCTTTAACTCTGTGAGTGTGGCAAGCAAAAGAGCAAAGCCTTCTTCATCCTCCACAGAGACAGAAAGGGTGTTAAAAGGTCACAATGAATTTTAATTTTTTAATTTTAATTTTAATTTTTCTACAGGCTGTAACAACACTACTTAAACTTTTAAATAAATTCAAAGGAAAGTTGATTTTCCTGCACTTGAGGCAACAATTACAAACGATTCCAAATATTTCAAGAAAGAATTTCCAATCTGATACTCAAAACCGATGTGACGTTCAGCCTCTGGTGTAGTGTGAAGAATACATAAATAATCTAAAAATGGCTTTAAAATAATCATAAACATCATGTCTGCAGCTTACTCTCAAATAGTTCAGAAAAAAATGTATGTATGTGTGTGTGTATATATATATAAATGTATATCTATCTATTAAGAGAGAATGATAAACGATGTAAAATATTAACTGTGGAACCTGTATGAAACTGGTAAACAGGAATTCTCTACTATTTCTTGCAGTTTTTTTGTAAGCTTGAAATTAGTTAAAAATAAAAAGTCACGGCCGGGCGCGGTGGCTCACGCCTGTAATCCCAGCACTTGGGGAGGCCGAGGCGGGTGGATCACAAGGTCAGGAGATCGCGACCAGCCAGGCCAACATGGTGAAACCCCGTCTCTACTAAAAAAATACAAAAATTAGCCGGGCATGGTGGCGTGAGCCTCTTATCCCAGCTACTTGGGAGGCTGAGACAGGATAATCGCTTGAACCCGGGAGGCAGAGGTTGCAGTGAGCCAAGATTGTGCCACTGCACTCCAGCCTGGGCGACAGAGCAAGACTCCTTCGCAAAACAAACAAACAAACAAAAATAAAAAGTCACAAAAAGGAAGGAATTTAATCAAGTATTTAGATTGCTTTAATTAGTTAGTGATTACTTCATATATTATACCTTTCTACTTTAAGGAAATGATAACACAGATAGGATAAAAGGCATCTCCCATTTTTATCACTACCTCTTTTTTTTTTTTTTTTTTTTTTTTTGAGATGGAGTCTCGCTCTTGCCACCTAGCTGCAGTGCAGTGGCACAATCTCAGCTCACTGCAACCTTCGCCTCCCACGTTCAAGCATTTCTCCTGCCTCAGCCTTCCGAGTAGCTGGGATTACAGGTGCCCACCACCACGCCCGGCTAATTTTTGTATTTTTAGTAGAGACGGGGTTTCACCATGTTGGCCAGGCTGGTCTCAAACTCCTGACCTCAGGTGATCCACCTGCCTCGGCTTCCCAAAGTCATAGGATTACAGGCGTAAGCCACTGCGTCTGGCTTCTCACTACCTCTTTTAAGATGTATAGCTCACCTAGGACTAGTATGATACAAAGGCAAAATGTGTCAATCCTTCTGTCTGAGAATGGGTGGCAGAGGTAGGCTGTGAGACCTGGATCAGCACTGACACTTACACTTAAAAAATGGGTAGTTACAATTCTGGTGAAATCTTAAACTCTAATCTCTAGCAGAATCACAGAACGCAGTCACTTCATGTCCCGATAATATGGGTCACTGTAGTTAAGCTCTATCAATTCTTTTATGGTGACATTCACTATCCCAAGGTTTTTTACCCACCCATCATGGCCATTAGTATGTATGTTATAAGCCCTAACAGATGCAGGGCATATAACTGGCTCCTGATAATCATTTGTTGAATAATTGATTCCCGGGGCCCTTAACAATAGTAGGTTGAGGTAAAAGACATTGTTAAAAGTTACTGAGGCCAGGCATGGTGGCTCAAACATGTAATCCCAGCACTTTGGGAGGCCAAGGTGGGTGGACTGCTTGAGCCCAGGAGTTTGAGACCAGCCTAGACAACAAAGTTAGACTCCATCTCTATAAAAAATAGAAAAAAAATTAGCGGGGTGTGGTGGTACACGCCTATAGTCCCAGCTACTCAGGAGGCTGAGGTGGGAAGATAGCTTAAGCCCCAGAAATCAAGGCTGCGGTGAGCCATGATCATGCCACTGCACTCCAGCCTGGGCAACAGAGCAAGATTGTGTCTCAAAAAAAAAAAAAAAAACAAGTTACTCAACTTGCTGCAGTCATAGTTCCTAAGGACTAGGTAGATGCTATACATGGTGCCAGAGACTGATCAACTACTCTTGAATTCCATTTACTAGTTTGATCACCTAAGGTAATTAAAAAGTTGCTTTTACTCTGCTCACATTTATTATATAAACCCTCATAAAATGCTAGCTTTTTTGGCTGGGCGCGGTGGCTAAAATGCTAGCATTTTGGAAGGCTGAGGCAGGCGGATCACCTGAGGTCAGGAGTCAAGACCAGCCTGGCCAACATGGCGAAACCCCGTCTCTACTAAAAATACAAAAATTAGCCGGGCATGGTGGCATGCGCCTGTAATCCTAGCAACTCGGAAGGCTGATGCAGGAGAATTGCTTGAACCCAGGAGGCAGAGGTTACAGTGAGCCGAGATTGCACCATTGCACTCCAGCCTGGGTGACAGAGTGCAACTCTGTCTCCAATAATAATAATAATAATAATAATAATAATAATAATAATAATAATTTAAAAATGCTAGCTATTTTAGCTATCCATATTGTGTTAAATCTAAGCACAAAAATGGGCAGTTTCTCCTGTATCTTTGGGTCTTCATTCTGAAGGCTCCCATGTCATGTAAAACTATGATCAAATAAATTTATATGCCTTTTCTCCTAAAAAAATGCTAGCTATTTTAAATTATAATATTTAATACTACACAGTCATAAGTCACTTAAATGATGGGAATATGTTCTGAAAAATGCTTTAGGCAATTTCATCATTGTGTGAACATCATAGAATGTACTTACACAAAACTAGATGCTTTTTATATTTGTATTTATATATATTTTTTCAGATGGAACACCAAATGTCCTAGCGCCATTAATGAATATCAATCATTTCTCCTACTTGATCTGCTATGCCAATATCAAATGCCTTATATGAGGTTTCTATATATGCTCCATTATAATCTTACGGGACCACCATCGTCTATGTGGTCCATTGTTGATCGAAATGTTGTTATGACTGACATTATTGCCTTCAATCAAATTTCTGGACTTGTTTATGTAAACAAAGTTAATATAGATTTAATTTAGAAATTTAAAGGTCAATGCATCACATTATGTAGATCAGTGTTCTCAAACTTTAATGTGCAAATGGATTACCTGGAGAGCTCATTAAAATTAAAATGTAGAATTTGATTTACTGCGTCTGCAGTGGGCCAGAGTCTAATTTCTAACAAGGTCCTAGGTGCTGCTGGTCTGTGAACCACACTTGCAAAAATGTAAGTTGCAAAAATATAAACCCAAGTGAATAGAAAAAATTCTGTTTTTGAATCCAATCTGAAAGTTTATGATGCCCTTGCTCACTATAATGACAGATACCACATTTGAACATGAAAAATATTTCAGTTTTATACCATATGTGATATAAGATGATTATAATTGTGTTCCTATATGTAAGAGGCATAGGAATATTATAATGTAAGTAATGTATAATGTTTTGGTGATACTGATATAACTAATTTATGTGGTGCTCATTATTGACAACATAATCCATTATGCATATCAAAGTAATTTAATTTAATAGAAGCTCTGAGAAATAATCCAACATTATGAAGTAGTGAAATGTGAATCAATATAATTTCAAACACTGTCATTTTCAAAAATTTAAAAAAATGTAAGTGGGCCAGGCGCAGTGGCTCACGCCTGTAATCCCAGCACTCTGGGAGGCCGAGGCGGGCAGATCACCTGAGGTCAGGAGTTCGAGACCAGCCTGCCCAATGTGGTGAAACCCTGTCTCTACTAAAAATACAAAAAAATTAGCTGGGCATGGTGGCGCACACCTGTAATCCCAGCTACTCAGGAGGCTGAGGCAGGAGAATCGCTTGAACCCGGGGCGCAGAGGTTGCAGTGAGCCGAGATCACGCCATTGCACTTCAGCCTGGGTGACAGAGCAAGACTCCATCTCAAAAAGAAAAAAAAAAAAATTAAGTGGTGATAGGTAAAATGAAATTTTGCTGAAACCAATTTTAGGCATTTTTATGGCTCCCTGATATAACTGCACTTATTTCCAACTTAAATTTTTCTTCTGGTTTCATAATTATTTCCTTTCGCAATTATGGATTTCCTACACTTTGTTCAGACTTTTGGTACTGGAGTCTCTTTAACATTTTAGTGTTCTGTATGAATTTTCTAATAGAGAACTATGTATCTCTTTTTTAGAGCAAAAGAATCTAAAGGCCAGGAATGGTGGCTCACGCTTGTAATCCCAATACTTTAGGAAGCAGAGGCCGGTGGATCACGAGGTCAGGAGTTCGAGACCAGCCTGACCAAAATGGTGAAACCCCATCTCTACTAAAAATACAAAAATTAGCCAGGCGTGGTGTCAGGCGCCTGTAATCCCAGCTACTCAGGAGGCTGAGGCAGAAGAATTGTCTGAACCTGGGAGGCGGAGGTTGCAGTGAGCTGAGACATGCCACTGCACTCTAGCCTGGGTGACAGAACAAGATTCCTTCTCAAAAAAAAAAAAAAAAAAAAAGAATCTAATTTTTTAGATTAGATTCTAATCTAAAATCTATTTTTTTAGAAGACAGGGTCTTGTTCTGTCACCCAGGCTTGAGTACAGTGACATGATCACGGCTCACTGCAGCCTTGACTTCCAGGCTTAAGCAATCCTCCCACCGTAGCCTCCTGAGTAGCTGGGACAACAGATGTGTGTCACCATGCCCAGCTGATGTTTTGTATTTTTTGTAGGGACGGGTTTTCATCATGTTACCCAGGCTGGTCTCGAACTTCTGGGGTCAAGTGGTCTGCCTGCCTCAGCCTCCAAAAGTGCTAGGATTACAGGTGTGAGCTACCGTACCAGGCCAGATTCTAATTTAAAAATCTCAAAAAATTGAGATTTTCTACATTAGAGTGAGAATTTGAGATGGTAATGTAAAATGGAACAGCTACTTTGAAAAACAGTCTGGTAGTCCCTCAAAAAGTTTAGTTGCCATATGACCCAGCAATTTCACTCCTAGATATATACCCAGGAGAGATAAAAACATATGTTCATACAAAAATTTGAACTCAAATTGTTCATAGCAGTATTATACATAATAGGCAAGAGAGTGGAGACAATCCAAATTCCCATCAACTGGTGAATGAAGAAACAAAAATGTGATATATCCATACAATGGAATAATATTCAGCAATAAAAAGGAACAATGTTCTAATACATACTACAACATGGATGGACCTTGAAAACATTGTGCTAAATAAAAGAATCCAGGCACAAAAGGACAACTGTTGTATGATTCCACTTAAATGAGGTACCTAGTATAGTCAAATTCAGAGACAGAAAGTAGAACAGTTGTTATCAGGAGCTTGGGGAGGGGAAGGAGAAATGGGCAATGACTGCTAATGGATATGTGATTTCTTTTGGGAGTGATAAAAAGTTCTAAAACTATATAGTGATGATGGCTGGAAAACTCTGTAAGTATACTAACAACCACTGGGTTGTGTACCTTAAATGGGCAAATTTTATGGTATGTGAACTATGTGTCAATTTTAAAAAGTGAGAATTCTATAATTTCTACCATTTGTCATCAATAGAAAAATTAAGAACTAAAAATTAATAATGGTATGTCTCTGAGTCCTCTCTCACTGACATAAATCTACCATAACAATTTAGACATGTGTTTAGTAAAATTTTTTACTCAGATTTAGTGAGCCTAAAAAGGGAATACCACCATTTGATATCTTTCATTCTAATCAGGATAGCAAAGATTAATTATATTGTCCAGAAATTGGTTGTAAAACGTTTCAATTATTATTTCAAGCAAAAAATTTCATTTGGGCATTTTCCAGTTTTATTCAAGGCCAGGTTCAATTCTGGTTCAAAAGAACAATTTCACATAATTAAATTCCATTGAATATACCTTTTTTGTTTCAGTTCAAAGGTAAGAGCTGTCAGGAAATATAAAAACTTTGGGACAGCTCTGGAGTCAGTTTAATTTGAATGCCTAAATATAAAATTATAGTTAAAATCCTATTACTTATTTCAACTACTTTTGTTTTTAAAAGAGCACTGGCTTCCCCCATTATATAAATACATAGCTACATACATACATTCTTATCGTAAAAACAACTTATAAAACCAGGAAAGCACAATGGAAACAAAAATCACATTTATCCTACCACCCAAAGATAATCACTGCTAAAATTTTGGTTCATGTCCTACCAGGAATCTTATTCATATACATAAACAATATATACATGGCATAAATTCAGATACATTTCTTTATAAAATTTTGATCACATTGTATATATAGCTTTTCAGCTTTTTTTTCATTTAACAAAATATCTCAGACACCTTCCTGTGGCATTAATTATCTTTAATACCATAATGTTTTATGACTTCATAGCATTTCATCATGAGTTATTTATTGTTGTACCATGAGTTATTGTTTCCAGTTTTTAAATATCATAAGCAATTATACAAACATCCTTATGCATCTTTGTATATACTGCTGGCTACCTCCATAGGACATATTTGCAAAAGTGGAATTACAGCGCCTATGAATCATTTCTCATTGATAAATGCCAAAAGAAGCAGCAAAATGGAAGTAAAAGAACATTAGGGTAATCAAAGAAAAAATAATAATTACCTGACAAGGTAGCATCAAATCCCATGTCTTCTATTGCTCCTCTCAAGGTTTCTGGAGAGGTTAGTAGAGGATCATATTCAACAGTCCCGTTGCTATTTGCAAGGGAGACTCGTATGGATTTTACACCTGGCTTTTTTGATATGACACCCTCAATAGACTGCACACAGGAATTACAAGTCATGCCATCAATGTTTATCACAGTTTCTTGTGTCAGAGGCTGGCTAATTACATTCAAAGGAATCTTCTGAAGAGATGAGCTGGAGGGAGAGTTTGAGGTACTCTCAACTTCACTTGCGATACTAACTCTATATAGCCCCGGAGATACAGCCTCTATTGCTTTTCTCAGGGATTCTGGAGTGACTGAGCTTGCATTATACTTCACAATGGCAGACCTATTCTCTAAAGAAACTACTATGCTGCTTACATATTGGAGTGCAGATAAAGTACTTTCAATATTTGACACACATGATTTACAATGCATGCCATCAATGATGAAAGTGGCTGTTGAATCATTGGTATATGATGGACTCCTTTGCTGTGACCCTTCTGAGGATTTAACTGGTGTGTTCTTTAGACGTTCTACATCAATAGCTCCCAATTTGAGGTACTTGGGCTGCTTTTTGACAAATGCTGGAAAGCCCATAGCTTCAATCTGCTTTTTCATTTCCTCTACTGAGATAAGATGAGGTTGGTAAACAATAGTAGCTTCTTGATTGTCCAGGGAGACTAGTTAATAAAAAGAAACATAATTAATTCAGTTATTCCTGGGCTACTTCAGAAAACATTCTGTTTTCTAAATCAATAACCACAAATAATTGTTTCTCTCTCATTCTTGTCATCATATTTTCTTAATTTTTTTTCTTTTCAGAAAATGTTATTGGCATAGACTAGAAACAAGTAAGAGATATGACCACTGTAGCTATGGTCTCCAAGTTTCTCCATGCCTGAGTAAAATATATTAGAGGTAAAGAGTACCCTAGTCATGTTGTGCTAAGAACTCTGAATTCCATGAATTGCCAACCCAGCTGCCTTTTCTTCAGTTCAAAGTTTAGGTAACCTTTAATTATAATCATTAACTTTTAATCCTGGGAATATGCTGTACCTCAATGATACAGCAAGCACTCTAGTCTCATGGATTCAAAACTCATGCTTAAGAAGAAAGCAAAAAGTTAAAAGATCAAAACAGATACCTAAGCCTTACAAAACAATCAACACCAGACACATTACCTTTAATTCGCTGAACACCTTGCAGTTTCCCAATTTTTCCTTCAATGGTGCTAGTACATGAATGGCAGGTCATCCCTTCCACTTTCATCTTTAGCACGACTTCACCAGCTTGAGCCATACTATGATCTTCACAAGCTCCTGACTTTTTCTCCAGTGTCCCAGTATCTAAACTGAGTTCTGGAACCAGCTCTTTTATCTGATTGGCATTCACTATAGAAGGGATTATTGTCACTGCTACAGTTCTTTTCTGAGGGTAAATTTTAATGTCTGTCACACCCTTGGTCTTGAGCAATGTGCTTTGGATATGGTCCCACGGCAAAGTCAGTGACGCCGTAACAGTCAGAAACAAGGTGTCAGTTAAAACAGGGAAAGGGTCAGGATTATGGAGAACAGCATCAAAGCCCATGTCATCAATAGCTTCCTGTAGGGTCTTTGGAGTCTGTAGTTTAGGGTCATAAATAATAGTTGCATTTTTTTCTTCCAGTGATACCTTTTCGAAGGAAATTCCAAAAGTCAGTTTAATTAAATTCTATCACACAGGATTTAAAATAACAATCATCACACCACATTCAAGAAGAGTGAGACAACTCAATCTAATGGAGTTCCCCTATTAGTTTTCATTTTTACTCTTCTTGTTAGAAAGAAACATAAAATGTCTTGTGTACCTACAAGAATGGTAAAGTTATATATGCAGACATATGTGACTGTGGTACCTATCAGGCATTTGAAACATGTATATTGACAAACACACCCTAGAATTTCATAACAGAGTACAAACTACTCTTTCCTTCCACCCCTTTCATAAATTACTCCAACACTTCACATTCTACCAACTGTAAAGGTTATACATGAAACAGGATCAGCTACAGAAAAATAAAAGGTAATATGAAGTTTAATCTTTTAAAATGTTCAATTTCCTAAAAATATGTATAACTATTATATATCTATTTAAAAAAATAAAAATAATGTTCAATTAGGATAACTTTGTTGGCAAGAAAAAGTGTAAACCTGCCGGTTTATGAGTGAAGGCAGTATTCATAGGATTTTATAGCATATACTCCTATATCCCCCTAACTCACTAGAGCATACTATTAATTTTGTTCAAAATAAGAACATCTTTATTGTTTTGCCCAATTAGATTATAAAACAATGATTATATTCTTAAAGCTTAGTTACTGCATATAATTTAACTACTGTCATGATTGCATCTCTTTGGCTGACATCTTACAAAGATTCATGATGAAGATACACACACACACACACACACACACACACACACACACACACACAAATACTGGGTTGGGAGTCAGAAGATTTAAGTTCCAGCATCAATTCTCCACTTATTAGCTAACCACACCCATTAGTTCTACCGTCTGAAAAATGAGAAAATATGCCCTATTATCTTCCAAGGCTATTATAAGGATCATACGAGTAGATAGGAAAGTTCTTTGTAACAGCAGTGAATTATATAAAATTAAACATTGAGCAACTAATATTTATTGAGCACTTATTATGTGCATCAGGAACTGGGATTCTCAGGATACAAAGCTGAACATGTCACAGGAACAATAGGACAGAGAATACAGAAAAGGGATACCCATTCATCCCTGGGAATACGGGTCAGAAAAGTATTCTTAGGAGAGATAATACCTGAGTGTTAAAGGACAAACAGGAATCAGCAAGGATATATGAGGCAGAGAATTCCAGACGAATGGAAACAAAAAAGTAGAGAAAGATAAGAGGCTTGAGAATTAGGCAACTGCTCTATTATGGGGTTCTATATGCCAATAATGGTTGTGATTTATCCTATAGGTAATAGGAAGCCACGGAAAAGTTAAGCAGAGAATTATGTGATTAGATTTTCATTTTAGAGAAGGATCATTCTAGAGGCAGTGTGGAAGATGATAGTGTAGTAGGGTGGAGTGATACAGGAGGGAGGACTATCAGCTAGGAGGCTACTGCAATTGCAAAAGTAGTGCAGTAGAGGGTCTGAATTAAGACATGAATATTGGGGGCAAAGATAAAAGAGGCAGCTCCAAGATACATTCAGGAGGGTAGGGCCTCCTAACAAGATGTATAGGGTAAAGGAGGTGACTAGGATGACTTAAAGGTATCTGGCTTGGGCCAGTGGATAGATAGATGGTGGCGCCATTAACTGATATCAGAAAGAGAGGAGGAAATTAAGAGGTTAAAGTGGAGGGAAAGGAGAGATGATAAATTCAGTGCTGGACCTATTGATTTTTGAGATGGCCATAGGATATTAATATTCGAAAAGCAGTTAAATATAGGTGTTATTAATTTCTAGTGAAAAGCTTTGCTCTATAAAATAAAAACTCAAAAATATAATTAAAAGTAATTCAGCATAGAAAATCTCTCTTTAAATTGTCTACAATAGTTAGTTAAATCTTTCACTTATTTTAATGAACATATTTTTATTTCTTCCTTTAGCTTGATAATTGATGACTGTGTATTTGGGTGAAAATGTGAAATGTACCCATGGCATGGAAAGTTTCTAAGACTCTGATAATTCTAGTTGGCTAGTTGGTTCTTAGGGACGGAGGAAATCACCAGCATAAATGATCCAAAACAGAAGTGGGGAAATAAATTATATTTGGTTTTGGATAATACTATATAACATTTTCCATGAAAAAAAACGCAGAATAGTCAAACCACGTATAGTTGAGACATATACTATTGAAAGAAATGCAATATAATAGTAGCCACCATCAAATGAAGGCTTTTGTGTCCTTGTGTTTTTAAATAAGGCCTCTTTTAAACTTTAATTTCACTCCCCTGAGGTGATTTTAGGATTAAGAAAATGACTGTAAACAATTTAAACTTTCCAACTAACGGGGAAGATGGAGAACAGAACGGTGGTTTCCAGGGGTTAGAGGTAGGGAAAATGGTAGCAAGAGGGAGTTTTTTAGGGGTAACAGGGCTGCGCTATGTCCTGGTTGTGTTGGTGTTAAACAAATCTATACATGTGTTAACATTCACAAAACTAAAAACAAATTTCATAGAACTATATACCCAAAAAAAGTCTATTTTACTAGATGATTATTTTTTAAAACAAAAAAAACTATTAAATAAGATTAAAAATTCAGTTCCTCGGTTGCACTAGCCACATTTCAAGTGTTCGTTGGCCAGTGTGGTTAGCCCTACCAGACAGGGCGGATACACAGTATTTCCATCATCACAGACCATTCTTGGGTGGTATTGCTCTAGGTACTACTATACTTTTTCTGATAAAGTACCAACATAAAGGATTCTTGCCCTTTAAATACGTTGTATCTGGTACATCTTAAACAAGACCTGGTTCCCCCGCACCCACTCACCCCCTAAAAATGTCAATTTACCAACATAGCCAATCAGAAATTGTCCTCATTTTAAAAGCAAAAATCACTTCGTCAGGCCAGGTGGCACACGCCTGTAATCCTAGCACTTTGGGATGCCGAGGTGGCTGGGCAGATAGCTTGAGCTCAGGAATTCCAGACCAGTCTGGGCAACATGGTGGAACCCTGTCTCTACAAAAAATACAAAAATTACCCAGGCATGGTGGCACACTCCTGTAGTCCCAGCTGCTCAAGGGGCTGAGGTGGGAGGATTGCCTGAGCCCGAAGGTCAAGGCTGCAGTGACCTAAAATCGTGCCACTGCACTCCAGCCTGGGTGACAGTGACACTGCCTCAAAAAAAAAAAAAAAATCACTTTGTCACTGGATGGTTTGCTATACTTTCTAACTGCTTTAGCCTATCTTTTATTTATAAAAGGCATAAGAAAACTATGCATAAAATACTATACAAAAGAGAAGTCAAAGTACCCTATGCTATTTGCATGCTGCAGATGAGAAAACACTTCCTTTAGTAAATTCTATTTCTGTTTTAAAAGCTGACCAACCACACTCAGCACAAACAAAAGTATCCCTCTTTGGGGTAACAGCACTCAACTTTTCCTCTGAATGTTAGATAGCAAAGAGACTTTTCAAACCTAAGGTCTCAAAGGAAACAAATTCACAGTACAGCTCTGGGTGCTAAATCTTTGGGCAGGAAGTCAAAATGGTACTTATTGGCCGAGCGCGGTGGCTCACACCTGTCATCCCAGCACTTTGGGAGGCTGAGGTGTGCGGATCACTTGAGGTCACAGTTTGAGGCCAGCCTGGCCAATGCAGGGAAACCCGTCTCTACCAAAAATACGAAAATTAGCTGGGCGTGGTGGTGGGTGCCTGTAATCCCAGCTACTCGGGAGGCTGAGGCAGGAGAATCACTTGAACCCGGGAGGCGGAGGTTGCAGTGAGCCGAGATTGCACCACTGCACTCCAGGCTGGGCGGCAAAGCAAGACTTTGTCTCAAAAAAAAAAAAAGGTACTTATGTATTCAACAAATATTTACTGAATGCCCATTATGTGCCCGGCACTATGCTAGCTGCTAGAGATACAATGATGAGCAAAACCAGGCAGATTCCAAAGAGCTGGAAAGTGCTGGTGGCAGTCTGATTCTGGGTCTGTGCTGCTCTCCTTTCATATGTACTCTAACCCCAAACCCTGCTCCAAAAATAACCTCCCTTCTCTGCCCTACCCCACCTTCCTCATTCCCCACATTGCTCCAATATTTCGACAGCTTGTCTTTTTCTCTTAATCTTTTATTAGGAACCAATGCTGTTATTTTTATTTTCAGAGGAACTATTTTTCCATTATATCAGTCGTTCCTCTGGGCTGGAGTGATGGCTCATGCCTGTAATCCCAGCACTTTAGGAGGCCGAGGTGGGTGGATCACTTGAAGCCAGGAGTTCGAGACGAACCTGGCCAACATGGTGAAACCCCGTCTCTACTAAAAATATAAAAATTATCTGGGCATGGTGGCGGGCGCCTGTAATCCCAGCTACTCAAGAGGCTGAGGCACAAGAATCGCTTGAACCCGGGAGGCAGAGGTCGTGCCACTGCACTCCAGCCTGGACAAGACAGCGAAACTCCGTCTCGGAAAAAAAAAAAAAAAAAAGTTTCTCTGAAAATAAATGTAACAGCCTACAAATTATAAATATAGCTCATAGGAAAGACTGAAGATGGAGGACTATTCACTGTATTTTGATGAAGGCAGTAGTGGGAGAGAAAAAAGGAAAATATACCAAACGTACTCTGTGGCCTTCATAGTATTAATGGTGGTGGAGAGTGCTGACTGTCACAGGGATTGTAAAGATCGATTATTTTAATTTTTGTGGTGTTCTGTGTCTCTTGAAATGTCAAACATGAAATTCAGGCACAGTATACTTTATTTGCATATGATTTCTGTATAATTTGCATAAACCCACAAAGACTGCATCTTCTATTCTTAGGCAATATGAAAGCTAGAACCTTAAACAAATCACCCCACCTCTGAGGGCTTCAGCTTCCTGAGAGACTAGATAAAATAATCTTTTCAGTTCTAACTTTCTATATAAGCTAAAAAACTATGTACTACCACTTCTTTGGTTGTCATCAGTACATGTTTTCTCTTCTGTATTCTTTCTTATTTGATAGAGAAAGGTCCCTCAAAAATTCATATGTTGAAATCCTAATTCCCAAGGTGCTAATATTGGCAGGGGGCCTTTGAGAGTGATTAGGTAATGAAGACAGAGCCCTCAAGATTGGGATTTGTGCCCTTATAAAAGAGGTCCCAGAGAGCTACCCTGTCCCTTCCACCATGTGACGACACAGGGAGAAGGCGCAATACATGAACCAGGAAGTCAATCCTCACCAGACATCAAATTTGCCAGCACCTTGATTTTGGACTTCCCAGCTTCCAGAATTGTGAGAAATACATTTCTGTTGTTTATAAGCCACCCACTTTATGGTATTTTCTTATAGCTGCCTGAACAGACTAAGACAAAGGTGATCCAGGTTCCTATATGAAGGCCAGGAAATTTAATAAATTGCCCAAGGAACCCAACAAGAAAATGAAAGAGCTAGGATTCAAATGCAGGTGTATGTAACTCCAAAGTCTACACTCTTTCCATCTATAAATGATTATGCTAGATAATCTACAATTTCCTTGGAAAACTAAAATTCTATGCCTATGATTTGAGCAATTTATGGCTTATAAATAATCTGAAAAGTATACAATATTTCTAGTGTTTGAACCAAATTTTAATTGTTTTTTCCCCTCACATTTCACATATTAGTTTAAATTTGAAATGATTTTAAAACACATTTGAGTTTTTAACAGAACTGACAATCAGAACATTCTAATATTTCCACATTTTTAAAAGTCACTATGGGAAAATAACTTAGCTCAAGTTTTAGCACATTGAAATTCCTTTTTATCCCCCAGGAATCAATTTATATATGATCATAATAAATTCAGGTTAGCATGCTGCTCAGTGTGGGAATCTTCAGATAGTTTAAAGCTTACTTTCTTACATTTTCATATAACAACTCAACATAAAGGTTATAAGAGATTTTTCACAGCCTGAAAGGATTCTGTTATTTTACAGATGTGGAGACTGAAGTCAGAAAAGTGACATGATTAATCAATTATCCTGAATTTCTAATATGTTTGATTCACCACCCATAACATATTTTTGAATCAACTAAAAATTATTTATAATACACAAAAAGATCGTCACTTATAATACATACAGTCTCAATACAAATTCCATTATGGTTTGCTGAAAAATATAATGTGTTTACATTAATAGGGTAACACTCTATTTGATGCTTCAATATAGAATATTGAAAATTAAAATATCGTAAGAGGAAGCCATCAAGCTCCATGAACATTTATCCTATTTGAGTAACCTAAATAAAGGTTACCACTTTAAAACTATTATATCAGATTATAAACTAGAAAAAGACAATTCTCAGAAACTAAATAATAGTCCAAAATCAATCTAAAAATTCAAAAATCAAATATTTTAAGATGAAAAAGATGCAGACATTCTGTTAGTTTTTATTACATTGTAGCATTGTTTTTCATGAACTAAACTATCTTTAAACTGAGTACTTTGTCAGGATTCTCATTTCTAATATATTCTCATTCTCTCTCTCTCTCTCTCTCTCTTTCTCTCTCTCTTTTTAAAAGACAGGGTCTTGCTATGTTGCCCAAGCTGTTCTCAAGCTCCTGGTCTCAAGCAATCCTCCCACCTTGGCCTCCCAAAGTACTGGGATTACAGCATGAACCACTATGCCTGGCCATTTCTAATGTATTTTCACTTTGCTTCAAACATTATACAACACATGTATGATTGTTCACTATAAAAATTTAAACACAAAAATATACAAAAGAAATAGTGAAAGTCCCTTTTTACACCATTCCTTCACTGATAAATTTTTTATCTTGTATTTGACCTTCCTTTGCTCCTCAGAATAGAGTTCAACTAAATCAGAAACCTAATCCTCTTTGAAGCTGATTCTACATCTTCATGGATAAATGATTATTACCTACTAATTTATAATAATAATAATGCCTATGTTACTCTAATATAGTATTGGTGACAGAGCACCAGTTTGAAAAACAGAATATTCAATGCATTGTCATTTGCCATAGAAAAAGCTAAGAAGCCAAAAAAAGAGTCCCATATAGAAAGAAAAATATTAGATGGGGCTCTGTATATTGATGTGGAACAATATCTAAGATATATTTGCTAATTTAAAAAAAAGCAAGGTGCAGAATGATGTGCATAGTATGCTTCCATTTTTAGAAAAAGTGGACACACACACATCAAGTATATATACTTATGTACATGTAAATAGTTTTGGCTGGGCACAGTGGCTCATGCCTGTAAGCCCAGCACTTTGGAAGGCCGAGGCAGGCGGACCACCTGAGTTCAGGAGTTCAAGACCAGCCTGGCCAACATGGCAAAACCCGTCTCTACTAAAAGTACAAAAATTAGCCAGGCATGGTGGCAGGCACCTGTAATCCCAGCTACTCAGGAGGCTGAAGCAGGAGAATCACTTGAACCCGGGTGGCGGAGGTTGCAGTGAGCCGAGATCGCACCACTGCACTCCAGCCTGGGCGACAAGAGCGAGACTCCATCTCAAAAAATAATAATAAAAAAAGTTTTATATTACTAGTCTTTCTGGAAGGATACATATACATAGGACAACTGGTTTTCCTTGGGAGAGGAATTTTACTCTGTGTATGTGTTACTTTTTCAGTAATAAAAACACCAATTAATTGTAAGGGGAGTAAGGAATGTATTTATTGATCCAAAGGAGGAATTTAGTAACTGCTAGCATTGATATGGTCATTTTTATTTTATTTTATTTATTTACTTTTTGAGTTAGAGTCTCGCTCTGTTGCCCAGGCTGGAGTGCAGTGGCATGAACTCGGCTCACTGCAACCTCCGCCTCCAGGGTTCAAGCAATTCTGCCTTGGCCTCCTGAGTAGCTGGGATTACAGGCGTGCGACACCAAGCCCAACTAATTTTTGTACTTCAAGTAGAGACAGGGTTTCACCATGTTGGTCAGGCTGGTCTGGAACTCCTGACCTCGTGATCTGTGATGTGGTCATTTTTCTAAAGGATAGTCTATATTAAGAGAATGGACTATAGCCTTTATCTAATTAAAGAGAAAAAGCACTCAAAAAGTTAGCGTTGTAAGTTTCAGGGACAAACTAATTTGTTAATAAGGCATTAACCTTTGGAATCATTCAGTACTTATATCTAATTAAATTTGTTTTTATATTTCCACTTTCAAAAAGGCCAAACAACCCCGGAGAAAGATCTTCACATTATCTGCCTATTTTACTTTTCCTTTGAACAGACCACCGGGGTGATTAAATTAAACTTCAGGTTAATCCCTTTAAAGTCTACAGTCTTAACACTGGCAGGACAAACAAGAAGATTACATTTATTTACTGTATAACTTAGGACACAATTCCCAAAATGTATTTAAATTCTAAAGTTGCAAAGGCAAATAGTCATATTTTATTTATTCCAAAATTAGACATTTCCTGACTATTCACTCCCTTTGAATTCTGTTAATCAAAGCTCTAATCTGTTCTGCTGTTGCATTTTCCAATAAAACAACTTTACTCAATTTAATATCCCAATTATATTACTTCATTCCAAACACTACCAAGAGGTCCCTGACTTAGTTGAAACACTCTTCTCCCCAAATCTGGTTTCTAAATTAACTGCACCTGAGGCTTAATTATAATCCTAGAAGTTATGATTCAGAAATATTATTTTTTGTGTACATTTCTTTTTTAACTTTTATTTTAAGTTCAGGGGTACATGTGCAGGTTTGTGATACAGGTAAACTTGTGTCATAGGGGTTTGTTGTACAGATTATTCTGTCACCCAGGTATTAAGCCTAGTTCCCATTAATTATTTGCAGAAATTTTAAGCTTTAACATTCTTTTAAAAGTAATCAATATTTACGTATGATCATGTTGAACTACATTCTGACTATAAATTATGTTTGGGCAAAGACAGCTTTCTATATGATGTTTAGAAAGGTGAATTCACACTTTGTGGTGTCTGAAACTTAAACAATTTGAAGGGCCTTCTTTAAAAAAAAAAAGAATACAAAACCATAAACAACAAAATTTTGTACAAAAGAAAATATTCCAAGCGCATAACAAAAATCATAAGTTATATGGCCGGGTGCAGTGGCTCACACCTGTAATCCCAGCACTTTGGAAGGCGGAGGGGGGCGGATCATCTGAGGTCAGGAGTTAGAGACTAGCCTGGCCAACATGGTGAAACCCCATCTCTACTAAAAATACAAAAATTAGCTGGGCATGGTTCCGTGTGCCTGTAATGCCAGCTACTCGGGAGGCTGAGACAGGAGAATCGCTTGAACCCAGGAGGCGAAGGTTGTAGTGAGCCGAGATCACACCATCGCATTCCAGTACAGACGATAGAGCAAGACTCCGTCTCAAAATAAAAATAAAAAAAATTTAAATCACAAGTTATAAATTTTTAAAGCTAACAAATATCATAAAAATCCATAACAATAACATTTTTATTAATAATGCCTGATATACCTCTCTGATACTTTCTTTTCCTATGTTTTTGGCTGTATATTCTTCAGTGCTTCATTTGATGACTTTATAAAATCACTTGTATATAAAGAAAATAAAAATAGTTCAGTCTTTTCTCTAGATAAAAATTTTTAAAATTAATGATAGTTTAGAAAAGTTCCTTTCAACATAACAACTAGGTTGATAAATTTTTAAAGCTACTGTCAAATTTGAGAAAACTGTTGAGTTTCTTTCATATATGAGCTGTAAGATTTCAGGGCATTTCAAATTTATTTGTGAAGTGACTAATCTTACATATTCTTTGAACTGGTAACATTCATTTACTGGTTTTACACTGAGCCCCGCACCTTCATGTCATGATGCTTAGTGAGTTGGCCCCATGAGTAGTAGGGGTGTTCCAAGAAGCCATCCCTATATCAGAATTCCTAGCAAAAACTCCACTATACATAGAAGTGACAAAGAACCACCTATAGCCAAATAGCCTACTAACCCCAAACTAAACATATCCCTAACTCAACCTCTCCTTAGTCACATCCCCAAAAAGCTCATGGCCACTCCAATATCACACTAACACAAAGGGGAGGTCTAACAAAAGAGTCATTGAAGTAGAAATGGACAATGGCCTTGAAGGGTTGTGGTTAAATTTTTTTTAATTTTTCAAATTGTACAAAAACACATGACCATGTAAACACATTGCTGATACTCCTTCCAGAGTCTTAGAAGAAGGTCAATGCAAATGAGGAGCTCTGAAACTTAAGCTTCATTAACTTCACAGAAAATCTGTCTCTGGCCCCAGAAGACTTCACACTTAGTAAAATATTTTTTTAAAAAAGAATAAAGGTTACTAACATAAGGGCTTTTGACTGAAAGAGGAGAAGCAGAGCTGAAGAAGGCAGAACAAGTGTGTTTTCTTTTATTTTTAGCAATCAAATTATGAATGTGCCCTGGAAAGTAGTCTTGAGTATCTGTCACTGGGATTTGTATAAATCACTGTTGACAACGCAAAGTGCTTTCACATTATATTGCTGCTATTCTTCATTTTCAATGTAATCAAAATTCAATTGCATTTGTTTGACCTTAAACAGACCTTATTAAGCAGTGGTGAACTTTGGGAAGATGCAGTGGAAATAGCCATCTTATATATGAATGTGATGCAAACAGGCTGTTTTGGGAAGCAAGAATGTATTTGCAAATATCAAAGCAGAATCTAGTTTTATAGTTATACATGGATATGTTGGCAGAGACAAATATTCACCTACAATAGTTTTCTAGACAGAGAGTTGAGGGTTTTGGAAAATACTTTAGCTGTCAGTGGACAATAAGTACCTAAGTCATTTGGCAAAAAATTACATGAACTAGTTTCCAAATGGTTAAAACAGCTTTACTGCAATTAGCACAGACACTACTATATAATTAGTAAGGTTCAGCTTCTGTTCTGGCCCTCAACACCAGCCCCACCTTAGATCAAGTGGAGGAGGTTTAATTAGTTTCATCTGAGGATAAATCTAATGCATGTGTCATACTTATTACTCACTGAAATTAAGCAACTCATTTTTAAAGCGTTAGCATTGAGGTTGCAGAGCTACTTTTGCTATTCTCTTTATTAATCAACAAACTGCAAAATACGCCTAACTTTTGCATAGATATGATTAGGGGAAAATATTTTTATATAAATTTGAATATTTTGAAGATAAACACATAAAATAATTATCTGTCATCTCTCAGCTTTTCCAGCTTGGCTCTTTCCCCAAAGATCACTAAAGGCAACTGTATCCCTGTTTGGGGATGTTGCCGGGAAGAAGCAATGTGGGAGCCTCTAAGACTGGAGTTATGCCAAGGTAGATGGTGAATACAAGAAAAAAAAACCTACCTTTGGAGCATGTGAAAATGGAAAGTTCATATCTAAGTCGTCACATGAATGTCAACAGTACAGAAAACTTAGGAGAAGGAATATATACTATGTAAATAAAACTTTTCTAGCCACAGCTATCAACATAGTCTTAGCTAATCAGAGTGTACAGTCAACAAATGAGAAATACTGCTTTTTCCCTCATACAAATAGTAATATGGATCCAAAGTTTACTCTCTGGCCAAGATGACTATAAAACTTAGACATGGAAAAAATCACCTACGGTTTCAGATTAGGAAGAGAAGAATTGTCCACATATTAGCACCACACTTCATAGGACTCTTGAGTTAAGGAAATGTATCAGACTTCATAGAGAGTAATGATGGGCTAATTAGCCAATTTTGGGTAATAAAAACAAGGCAAACTGAAACCAATCTACTCAAGATCTTATGATAAATCAGAATAGTAGGTAAGAATACTGCAGAGATAAAGTATAAATTCTGTATTTCACTAAAGAGCCAAACCATTTTGAAACCTCTGAAAAATAAATGGTAAAAATTAATGTTGAGATCAATAGTTAAAAAGTAGAGCTCTCATAAGTATCTGGAGGCACAAAATATTCTAGTTCCAATGTAATCATTCACGCCCTTAAAAATATGATGAGCTTCTGATAATTAGAAAGAATCCATCATGTCCCTAATTTTGAATTTTGTGCTAAATCTGATGTCCATTTGGACAAAGCTTTCATTATAATATTAACATCTGCTCCTGGTAGTATGTCAAAAAATGTATTGCATGTGGATCTCAACTAGTCATAGGAAAACCATTCTGGTATTGATGCAAGCTGATCAAATTCCAAAGTAGCATTAACTTCCCGCCATTACTGTAATGAACATTGCATAAAAGCAAAATTACAGAGAACCTCCAGCAAATAGAATTACCACCAATATAAAATTGTTTTAATGATAAAATAACATTAAAATGATAAGTATATTACACAAATGAGAATACAACTCAGCTAAAATGACATATCCATTACTGACTCATTAAGGCCTGGCAGTAAAAATAAACATGTTTAGGGGTAAGCAATTCAGGCTGGGTGTGGTGGCTCATGCCTGTAATCCCAATACTGTGGGAGGCCGAGGTGGACGGATCACCTGAGGTCAGGAGTTCCAGGCCAGCCTGGCCAATATGGTGAAACCCCGTTTCTACTAAAAGTACAAAAAATTACCCAGGAATGGTGACGTGCACCTGTAGTCCCAGCTACTTGGGAGGCTGAGGCATGAGAATTGCTTGAACCCAGGAGCCAGAGGTTGCAGTGAGCTGAGATGGCACCACTGCACTCCAGCCTGGGCAACAGAGTGAGATTCCATCTTAAAAAAAAAAAAAAGTAAGCATAATATTTAAGCAAAGCTTCTGTATGTTATTGTCAATACAGTAGGAATCCTCAAGCTTTTGGCATGAGATATTGTTAATTCTTTGGATCCTGAGATACAAGTTGGAGAGAAATGATAAAAAAAAAAATGTTCAAAAACAAACTAAATAAAGCATGGGAAAGAGTACTGAAATTATATACACTACAATTAGTGCTGAGGATTGCGAAGAGTGACAAGGGAAAGGGGCGGGCAGGGGTGGTGGCAGGGGGTGGCCAAAAGGCTTAGAAATGGCAACTGGTATGGAGATATACTAGGAAGTTCCAATCCACTAGTCAGAGACATCTACCTTAACAGAATACAATAGGCAGGAAGGCCTGGACCAACTCTTAGAATCATCAGCAAAACACATTATAAAATTCAACTGATGAGAATGGCATGCAAATAGCAAGGATTTTTCTAGGTTATGGGTATAGGGTAGATTCTTGTACTATTAATAGTTTCTCCACCTTTGTGTATGTTTGAAATTTTTAATGAAAAGTAAGTCTTCTTTGACCAAGTGAGGCTTATCCTGGGAATGCATGGCTGGTTCAACATTTGAAAATCAATCAGTGTAATTCACCATCTTAACAGACTAAAGGAGAAAAATCATATGATCATCTCTATATGCAGAAAAAGCACTTGACAAAATTCAACATCCATTCATGATGTTTAAAAAAACCCTCAGCAAACTAGTAATAGAAATAACTTAATTAATCTGATAAATAGTATCTACAAAACTCTACAACTAACACAATGCTAACGGTAAATGACTGAATGTTTCCCCCAACCATCGTTCACTCTCACCACTCCTAATCAAAATTGTAATGAAGGTTTGATAATACAAGGGAAAAAAAAAAGATATACAGACTACAAAGGAAGAAATAAAACTATGTGGCCAGGCGCAGTGGCTCACACCTGCAATCCCAGCACTTTAAAAGGCCGAGGTGGACGGATCACTCAAGGCCAGGAGTTCAAGACCACCCTGGCCAACACGGCGAAACCCCAACTCTACTAAAAATACAAAAATTAGCCAGGTGTGGTGGCATGTGCCTGTAATCCCAACTACTTGGGTGACTGAGGCATGAGAATTGCTTGAACCCAGGAGGTGGAGGTTGCAGTGAGCCAACATTGTGCCACTGTACTCCAGCGTGGGTCACAGAGTGAGACTATCTTAAAAAAAAAAAAAAAAAAAAACCTATATACCTTGATGACATAATTACATAGAAAATCCCAAGAAATATACAAAAAAGCTAATAGGTTCGATAAGTCAGTTTAGCTAGGTTCCAGGATACAAAGTCAACATACAAAAACCTCATAATGAACAACTGAAATTAAACTTAAATTTAAAATTTAAAAACAGTACCATTTATAACAGCATTCAAAAACATAAAGTACTTAAATATAAATCTAACAAAATATGTACAGAAACTGCATGCTGAAAACTATTGATTCCTGATAAAAGAAATCAAAGAATACCAACATAAATAGACATATACTATTTGCATGGATTGGAAAACTCAATATTGGTAAGATGTTACTTCCGTCCAAATGGATCTGTAGAATCAACACAATCTCAACGAAAATCCCAGCAGATATTTTTGTAGAAACTTATAAACTGATTCTAAAATTTATATGGAAAGTAAAAGGGCCTAGACTAACCAAAACAATTTTGAAAAAGAAGAAAGAGTTAAGGAATCACAGTATCTGATTTTAATACTTATTATAAAGCTACAATAACCAAAACTGTGTGGTATCGGCCAAAGGACAGACATACAGATCAATGGAACAGAATAGCACAGAAAGAAATAAACCAATAAATATATGGTCAATTGATTTTCAACAAAGGTTCAAAGGCAATTCAATGGAGAGAGAATAGACTTTTTAACAAATGATGCTGGGAAAAATGGACACACATATCCGAAAAAAAATTAACTTCAACCGGTATCTAACAATGTATACAAGTTAGTTCAAAATGGATCGTAGACCTAAACGTAAAACCTAAAATTATAAAGTCTTTAGAAAAAGACATAGCAGAAAAATCTTTGTGACCTTGAGTTAGGCCATGATTTCTTAGGTATACTAAAGCATAAGACATAAAAGGAAAAAAAGTGGATAAACTGGAATTCATCAAAAATGAAAACTTCTACTCTGAAAAAGACACTATTTATTTATTTATTTATTTATTTATTTATTTTGAGACGGAGCCTCGCTCTGCTGCCCAGGCTGGAATGCAGTAGTGTGATCTTGGCTCACTGCAAGCTCTGCCTCCTGGGTTCACGCCATTCTCCTGCCTCAGCCTCTCCAGTAGCTGGGACTACAGGCGCCCACCACCACACCTGGCTAATTTTTTGTATTTTTAGTGGAGACAGGGTTTCACTGTGTTAGCCAGGATGGTCTCTGTCTCCTGACCTCGTGATCCACCCGCCTCGGCCTCCCAAAGTGCTGGGATTACAGGCGTGAGCCACCACGCCCAGCCAAGACACTTTTTAAGAGACTGAAAAGACAAGCCACAGACTGGAAAAATGTATTTGTAAAATATATATCTGACAGAAGACTTATATTCAGAACATATAATCAAAATTCAATAACAACAAAACAAAAAACCCAACTAAAAATTTGGCCAAAAGGTTTAACACACATTTCACCAAAGAAGGTATACAAATACCTAATAAGCACATTAAAAGATGCTCAATATCATTAGCCACTAAGGAAATGAGAATTAGTGATGTAATATTACACACCCATTAGAATGTCTATAATTTAAAAGACTGACAATACAAATTGTTGGAGGGAATGTGGAGAAAATGGAACACTTTCAAAGTGGAACACAAACACTGCTGGTGGGAAGATAAAATGGTATTTCCACTGTGGTAAATCATTTGGCAGTGTATCACTTACCAATGAGGTATGGGCTCTGTCACAACTATTCAACTCTGTTGTAGTGAAAAAAGGGCTGTACACAATACGTAAATTAATGAGTGTGGCTGTGTTCTAATAAAACTTTATATTACTAAAACTTTACTTACAGACACAAAAATTTGAATTTCATGTGCTTTTCATAAGTCCCTAAATATTTTTTTAATTTTTTTCAACAGTGTAAAAATGTAAAAGGCATTCTTAGCTTATGAGCCATATGAAAGCAGTTGGCAAACTGGGTTTAGCCTGCAGATCATCATTTTCCAATCCCTGCCATATATGCATGAAGTTTCTTATGATAACCACAGGTACTTCATGCAGTATTCAGAAGGCTTTTTTATAACCTGAACTACATCTTTAACCACAGTATATCTAGAATGCTGTTGATGCTCAAGTAATGTTAAACAATAATAGAGTCTTCAACTTAAAGCCCTAGAGTCTGAAAAACAAACAAACAAACAAAAAACCAATAATAGAGTCTTCCTTAGGCATATCATACAAGGTGTACTAGTAATTTTGGCTGGGCATGGTGGCTCATACCTGTAATGCCCACACTCTGGGAGGCCCGGGTGGGAGGATCACTTGAGTCCAAGAGTTTGAGATCAGCCTGGACAACATAGTGAGACCCCCATTGCTACAAAAAATAAATTTAAAAATTAGCTGGCACGCAGCCAGGCACAGTGGCTCATGCCTGTAATCCCAACAGTTTGGAAGGCTGAGGTGGGCAGATCACCTGAGGTCAGGAGTTCGAGACCAGCCTGACTAACATGGAGAAACCCTGTCTCTACTAAAAATACAAAATTAGCTGGGAGTGGTGGCGCATGCCTGTAATCCCAGCTACTCAGAAGGCTGAGGCAGGAGAATTGCTTGAACCCGGGAGGCGGAGGCTGTGGTGAGCTGAGATCGTGCCATTGCACTCCAGCCTGGGCAGCAAGAGCAAAACTCCATCTTAAAAAAAAAATTAGCTAGCATGGTGGTGCACGCCTGTGGTCCTAGGTACTTGGGAGGCCGAGATGGGAGGATTGCTTGAGCCTGGGAAATCTAGGCTGCAGTGAGCTGTGATTTTGCCACTGAACTCCAGCCTGGGTGACAGAGCAAGACCCTGTCTGAAAAAAAAATTAAAAATAAAAACCAAAGTATACTAGCAATTCTCTAGACATTTTCCCTTCAAGTTTTAATTGCAAAATAATCACCATGTTATAAAAGAAAAAGAAAACCCCAACCCATCCCCTGAAAACATACATTTTAGTTCAGTATGAGATTCAGAGTAATAAACAGTATATAAATACTCATATACTTATAAAATATAAATCTATAAATATACAACCACAAAATCAAGATTCCATGTTCAGATATTTTTAAATTGAAAATATATCTTTTTTCTTTATGAGAGGAATTAATGGGTCAAAGAAAACTTATTTAGCTTCAAGATAAGAAGTACGATAGTTTTTATTGCCAAATGTGTCAGTGTGTCTGCTTCTATCTGTGTTAGAAGTAATTTCTAGCAGAATTCTCTTCAATGGCATTTGACTTCAGTTTCCAAAGAGTAACTTACCTTAATGTGATGCACACCATTCACTTTTCCAATCTGCTGCTCAATGGTCCAGACACAGGAATTGCAAGTCATACCCTCAACAGAAATGGTAACAGAATTCACACCCATACTTGGATCCATTTTGATTTCCTCATTACATTCCTGTTAGAAACAATAAACTCATTAATTTCAGCTATGCAAATAATCTTTCCTCAACTTTTCCCCCACCTCCCCAATTAAAAATATGCTATATTTTATATATGCTAAAGTGTCATGTTTAAAAAATTAAAATGTGCTAGTAATAAAATATGGTAAGCATTCTTCTTGCTTAGAAAAAAAAATTCTCATCACCTTAGATGAAGTAAAGGCAAGTTGTTTCTATGGATATGCTAATTAAAAATAAAAATTTCAATACTTTAATACAAGTAACTAGCCTTCATAGAGTGCTTTCCTGATTACTAATGTTTCCCATACATAATCTCATTTAACATTTGTAAGTACAAATTAAGAACTAACCAAAAATGCCCCAAATCCTTACAACAGCCAACAAGGTCCCACATGATTTCCCATGCCTGTCCCCCTCAAATTTACCTGGCCTCCTCTTCTACCACTCACCAAACCCTTCTCTGTGCCAGTCATACTGGCCTCCTGGCTGTTACTCATGCAAGGATGACTCCTACTTCAAGGCCTTCGTTTTAGCTATTCTCTTGCTTTGGGACTTTCTTCTTCCAGATAACTGCTTGGCTAACTTCTTTGTCTCCAAGTCTTTGTTCAAATCTAACCTTAATGAGGACTATGCTGACCACCCTATTTAAAACTGCAACCTACATCCCTTCCACACAAACATACTCTGATTCCCCTTACCTCTGCTTTTTCTTTTGTTTTCATAGAACTTACCACCTTCCAACATACTCCATAATTTGCTGATTTATTCTGTTTATTGCTTATTGTCTGCCTTCCTGTGGTGGTTTTAAAATATGCCCACAGATTCTTTGCTACTCCTTCCTTCAAGAGGTGGAATTTAATCCTTTCCCCTTCGGTGTGGCCTGAACTTAATGACTTGTTTCTCGTTTTTTGTTGTTGTTGTTGTTGTTGTTGTTTTGAGACTCATTCTGTCTCGCAGGCTGGAGTACTGTGGCACTATCTCAGTTCACTGCAACTTCAGCTTCCCGGGTTGAAGTGATTCTCCTGCATCAGCCTCCCCAATAGCTGAGATTACAGGCGCATGCCACCACACCTGGCTAATATTTTGTATTTTAAGTAGAGACAAGGTTTCACCATGTTGACTAGGCTGGTCTCGAACACCTGACCTCAAGTGATCCACCCGCCTCGCCTTCCCAAAGTGCTGGGATTACAGGCGTGAGCCACCACACCTGGCCTAATGACTTGTTTCTAATGAATAGACTAAGGTAGAAGCAACAAGGTGTGACTTCCAAGACTAGGTCATAAAAAACATTGTAAGAGGAGAAAAAAGCATTGTGTTTTCCTTGTTGTCCTCTCTCCTGAATCACGCAATCCGGGGTAAGCCACCTACCAGGTATGAAGACATACAAGCAGCCTTATGGAGAGGTTCATATGGCGAGGAACTGAGGCCTCATGTCAAAAACCAGCAAAGACCTAAGGCCTCCCGCCAATAGCCAGGTAAGTGAACCACCTTGGAAACTGCTCCTTCAGACCCAAGTTAAGCCTTTAAACTACTGCAGCCCCAGACACCATATTGACTACAACTTCATGAGACACCCTGAGCCAGAACCACCCATCTAAGCTGCTCCCAAATTACTGAGTCATAGGAAATGTGAGATAATAAATGTTTGTTGCTTTAAGCCACTACATTTTGGGGTTATTTGTTACACTGCAATAATTAAGTAATACACTTCCCACTAGAATAAAAACTCCATGAAGATAGGACTCTGTTTTTTCACTGATACTAGGCTGAACCACATGAAATCATCATAGTCAAACACTGGCAATTTCATATAAATCAATCTAATATATCCCATGGAAACAGTGGTTCCTCTGGTGAGGGGAAATGAGTGGTTAGAGAATAAGGGTGGGAAAAAGAATTTTCAGTGTATAACCTTTTGTACCTTTTACTTCAAATGGTATAAAAAGTATTACGACATCATCTTAGTTTTGGTGAGCTCAGAGAAACTTAAGGAGAAAATGCTGAACCATGCCCGCTGCTACTAACAAAGCAAGATGATTAATGGACTCTTGTAACTTCTCCAACTAATTTCTTTGGAGCTTTGAACAATTAGACCACCCAGTCTATGGTATTATGTTATGGAAGCCTGAACTAAGACATATGCATTCTTTTTTAAATTGGGATATGATTCACATGCCATAAAATTCAGCCTTTCAACCTACAGAATGGGAGAAAAAATTTTGCAATCTACCCATCTGACAAAGGTCTAATATCCAGAATCTACAAGGAACTTAAACAATTTACAAGAAAAAAACAACCCCATCAAAAAGTGGGCAAAGGATATGAATAGACATTTCTCAAAAGAAGACATTTATGCAGCCAACAAACATATGAAAAAAAGCTCAACATCACAGATCATCAGAGAAATGCAAATCAAAACCACAATGAGATACCATCTCACACCAGTCAGAATAGCAATTATTAAAAAGTCAGGAAACAATAGATGCTGGTGAGGCTGTGGGGAAATAGGAACGCTTTTACACTGTTGGTGGGAATGTGAATTAGTTCAACTATTGTGGAAGACAGTATGGCGATTCCTCGAGGATCTAGAACCAGAAATACCATTTGACCCAGCAACCCCATTACTGGGTATATACCCAGAGGAATATAAATCATTCTACTATAAAGACACATGCACACGTATGTTTACTGCAGCACTATTTACAATAGCAAAGACTTGGAACCAACCCAAATGCCCATCAATGATAGACTGGATAAAGAAAATGTGGTACATATACACCATGGAATACTATGCAGCCATACAAAGGAATGAGATCATGTCCTTTGCAGGGATATGAATGAAGATGGAAACCATCATCCTCAGCAGACTAACACAGGAACAGAGAACCAAATGCTGCATGTTCTTGCTCATAAGTGGGAGTTGAACAATGAGAACACATGGACACAGGGAGGGGAACATCACACACCGGGGCCTGTTGGGGGGTGAGCGGTGAGGGGAGGAAACTTAAAGGACGGGTCAATAGATGCAGCAAACCACCATAGCACACATGTACCTATGTAACAAACCTTTCGTTCTGCGCATCTATCCTGGTTTTTTTTAGAAGAAATGAAAAAAATTCAGCCTTTTAAGGTAACCAGTTCAGTACATTTTAGTACATTCACAAGGATGTGCAACCATAATGACTATGTAGTTGCAAAACATTTTCATTACTCCAAAAAGAAATCCCATGTCCATTAGCAACACTCCCCATTCCTCTCTACTCACAGCCCCTGGCAAACACTAATTTTATTTCCTATCTCTATGGATTTGCCTATACGGTCATTTCATATAAATTGATTCATTCAATATGTGTCCTTGTGTGTCTGGATTCTTTCACTTAGCATAATGTTTTCAAGGTACATTGATGTGTAAAATGTATCGGTATTCCATTCTTTTCACTTTCTTGATGGTGTCCATTGAATCACAAAAGCTTTTAATTTGTGAAGTCCAACTTACCTTTTTTCTTTTGTGTTTTTTGTGTCATATCTAAGAAACCATTGCCACATTCAAACTTACGAACATTTACTGCTATGTTTTCTTCTAAGAGTTTTTGTAGTTTTGGCTCTTATATTTAGGTCTTTAATCCATTTTGAGTTAATTGTTGTACATGGTGTATGGTAAGGATCCAACATACATTGTTTTACATGTGGATGTCCTGTTTTCCCAACACCAGTTTTAAAACATTCTTGAGATGTAGTTCACATATTATATAATTCACACATTTAAAGTGTAGAATTCAATAGTTGTTAGCATATTCACAGACATGTGCAACCATCACCATAGGCAATTTCAGAACATTTTCATCACCTAAAAACAACAACAACAACAAAACATACCCTTTACCTATCAGTCATCACCTCCTAAGCCTTCTGTCCTAGGCAACCACTAATCTACTTTGCTTGTATAGATTTTCCTCTTCTGGACATTTCAGATGAATGGAATCATGTAATAAGTGGTCTTTTGTGACTGACTTCTTTCACGTAGCATGTTTTCAGTGTTCATCCATGTTACAGCACATATCAGTACATCATTCCCTTTTATGGCTGAATAATATTCCTCTGCATAGAAATACCATATTTTATCTATTTGTCAGTTGATGAACATTTGGGTTGTTTCCATCTTTTGGCTATTATGAATAATGCTGCTATAAACATTCATGTACAAACTTCTGTGTTTTCATTTCTCTTTGGTAATATCTAAGAGTAGACTTGCTGGGTCATATAATAACTCTATGTTTAACTGTTTGAGGATCTGCCAGACTGTTTTCCAAAGTGACTGTACCATTTATACTCCCATCAGCAGTACATGAGGGCCCCAATTGTTCCACCTCCAATACCTATTATCTTTTTTATTCTATCCATCCTAGCAGGTGTGAAGTGGTATCTCATTGTGGTTTTGATTCACATTTCTCTGATTACTAATGATGTCAAGCATCTTTTCATGTGCTTATTGGGTATTTGTATATCTTTGAAGAAATGTCTATTCAAGCACTCTACCCAATTTTTAATAGTTGTTTTGTTGTTGTTGTTGAGTTGTAAGAGTTCTTTATATTCTTGGACATTAATCCCTTATCAGATATATGACTTTCAAATACTTTCTCCTATCCAGTTGGTTGTCTTTCATTCTTTTTTTTTTTAAATAAAATTTACTTTTAATAAAAATTTATTTTGTACATTTTTAAAATCACAATTTTCAGGACATGTAAGAAAAATATTTTTCCTAATACTGAAATAAGCATATCTTTGGTATAGAAATCACACTCTATGTGTGATCTTTTAACTTAAAAAAAAAAAGTCCAGTGCTTTTACATTGTTGGTGGGAGTGTAAATTAGTTCAACCATTGTGGAAGACAGTGTGGTGATTCCTCAAGGATCTAGAGCTAGAAATACCATTTGACCCAGCAATCCCATTACAGGATATATACCCAAAGGATTATAAATCATTCTACTATAAAGACACATGCACATGTATGTTTATTGTGGCACTATTCACAATAGCAAAGACTTGGAACCAACCTAAGTGTCCATCAATAACAGACTGGATAAAGAAAATGTGGCACATACACACCATGGAATACTATGCAGCCATAAAAAAGGATGAGTTCATGTCCTTTGCAGGGACATGGATGAAGCTGGAAACAATCATTCTCAGCAAACTATCACATGAACAGAAAACCAAACACTGCATGTTCTCACTTGTAAGTGAGATTTGAACAATGAGAACACATGGACATAGGGAGGGAAGCATCACACATGGGGGCCTGTTGGGGGGTGGGGATTAGGCGAGGGATAACATTAGGAGAAATACCTAATGTAGGTGATGGGTTGATGGGTGCAGCAAACCACCATGGCACGTGTATACCTATGTAACAAACCTGCACGTTCTGCACATGTACCCCAGAACTTAAAGTATAAAAAAAAAAGTCTAGAACTAGACCTAATATGCTAAACAAAACTATTCTTTGGCCATCCATCTGCAGCCTTTCAATGCACCATTGTGGAGCTTCAGAATATCATTCTGTACACATCACCATATCTACAAAGAATTAAGATGTCATATCAAAGATATCCAGAAGTTATATATGGTAGAGAATTAGTTGGCTTAATCATTCACACATAATACAAACTACCAAAAAGCGACATAAGATACAGAACAAACAAAATAGGACATTGTCACTAAGGTCAAATATAAAAACAATCATGTTATTTAAATTTGATGTATTGGAAGCAAAGTAACTTAGTTAGAATTATGTAAATAACTTGTAAAGCTCCAAAATTCATAGTACGGAGCCATAAATCTGATAAGGCACTTTAAAGACAGCAATCAAACATATAAAAATACCAAAAACAAAAAACATTAAGTGTAAAAGCAGTAATCATAGAAATAAATAGCAAAAAAAATTCGTTCTTTCTAGACAGTCTTCCATTTTCTGAAATAAAGACTTCTTAGCTGGGTGCGGTGGCTCACGCCTGTAATCCCAGCACTTTGGGAGGCCGAGGCGGGTGGATCACCTGAGGTCAGGAGTTTGAGACCAGCCTGGTCAATATGGTGAAACCTTGTCTCTACTAAAAATACAAAAAATTAGCCGAGTATGGTGGCACACGCCTGTAATCCCAGCTACTAGGGAGGCTGAGGCAGGAGAATCACTTGAACTCAGGAGGCGGAGATTGCAGTGAGCCAAGATTGCACCACTGCACTCCAGCCTGGGAGACAGAATGAGACCCCATCTCAAAAAAAAAAAAGACTTTTTAAAATAATCATAGGAGGATAAAAGTATTTATCATGTTTTTAAAAGCTATCATCAAAGTTAAAATCCCTGTGAAAAAGATAACATTTTCCTTCAAGTCAACAAAGTCCTGATTCATACATTTTTTAGAGAAACAACTATAGTCTTCCTGCTAAATACAGGAAGAAAAAATAGCTTTGTATTATGTTAGTCAACTCTTCTTTTCAATAAACATTTAGTGAATGCTATGTGACACTGTTTTAGGTGCTGGGGATATCGAAGTAAGAAAGACAATCATTTGCTCTAGAGAACTTAGCCTAATGGAGCTGGAACCTTAAAGTTATCTCCCTTGGTCCATAAGATGAAGCTCAACTTCTAACTCTGCCATGCTTGGCATCTTACTGCACAACAAATAATGGTCCACTTAGTTTGCTACTGGTAGCACTGTGGCACAATTAATATTAACTATCTACTGACAAAATTAAATTTTGTAAAGGATTTTATGAAAGTTTGAAGGGCAGAAAGTGTAAGAATAAACAAGTACTGATCAACATCAAAAATAGAATCAGTATTCTGCTTTTACAAAGGTTAAGAAAACCAAGAAAAATTTCATTCTGAAGATATAGAGAACTGCTAGATATTATCCTATATATGTGGCGCATGTGAAATGATCATATTTGAGGAATTATGAATTATTACACAGTCACTATCAAAGAGCTAAGTATGCCAAATCAATTGTCAGGTTTCCAAGAATCACAGCGTTCTTTCAAGAGGTCCCGTCATGTTTTAAGGAAACGTGCATTTTCCGTACATTTGACGGCAAGCTCTTCCACTTGAGCTGATACTGTAGATATGGCTTCAAGAAGTTTGGTTGACAAAAATGCTGTGTCTCCGATCTGCAGCCCCACTTCCTCCAGCAGGTCTACTGTTGCGCTGCTGCTCCTGCTCAAAACGGGCCGGCCTAAACTCACAGCAATGCCCAGGGAAGATGCTGAAGAGGGGTCTGAAAATGAGGGAGAAGAGAGAGGAAGTAGGGCTGTGAAGAAACTCGTAACACCTCAGGGTCAGCCACAGGGAAGGGCTGGTGTTAACAGTGGAGGGTGTCCAGGTTCTTGGCGTCTTAAACAAAGAATTGGACAAAACGCACAAAGCAAGGAAGGAATGAAGGGATTTGTTGAAAATGAAAGTACACTCCACAGTATGGGAGCAGGCCTGAGCACAGGGGCTCAAAAGGCCCTCTTATAGAGTTTTTGTGAGTTTAAATACCCTCTACTTGGAGTACACCCTATGTAAAAGGAGAGGATGAAGTAAAGTTACAAAATCATTTACTTGGCCTATGCTCTATGAGAGGATATTTCCTGTCATAGCTGAAGTGTGAATCAGCCTTATGTTCCTGCCTCCAGACCCTATTTTCCAGCCTCACTGGGATGGCAGAATCCGACCAGAGGAGCCAAACCATCTTTCAACCACTTGTACCCAAATCCTCCATTCTCTTGATAGTGTCCTTTTGTGTACAAGTTTTCAAGTCTGAAGAACTCCAATTTTACTATTCAGGACCCTCACAAGGTTCACACATTGCATTTGGTTTTATGTCTCTTTTGTCTCATTTAACCTAGAATAGCTCCTTCCATATCTCTTTTCCCCCATGAAGTGACTTTTTGAAGGTCAGTTGTCTTAACATCCATTGTATCTTCTTTTTAAAATATAAACTCTTTTTTGATAATCAGGGGGATGATAGTTGGAATTATATCTCTTAATACCTACATAAGGTCAGTTACTACAAGAGAACAAAAGCCCAGATAGGACAGGAAAGGCAAGTTTGGGAGCAAAGGACAAATAGGATGAGTTCAGGTGGCGAGTCCAGGATGGAGTACTTAAGGCAAGCATGAAGGTATTAGGGGCCCAAGAGGAGTCAGTGGGAAGCAGTACAAGGGTATAAAAATGGAAGTAGAAGAATGTCTAAAACAAACAGATCCTATCAAAATTTTATCTAAGGATAGTCCTGAGCCTAAAAAAGGAAACTTCCTTATTCTTCTTATAGCTTTGGTTGTCTACCTCCAGAACACAGAACTCAGACTTGCTCCTGTATCTTATGGGTCAAATGGGGCTTTTGATGGCTGATCTTGCAAGATTACCAAAGTTGACTAAATCGTTTTATGGGAAAACATCAAATTCAACAAAAAGAACTGGCAACAAACTTTTAGAATACAATACCTTTGGTAGGTGAAGGCTAGTTTACCTGTTTAGGAATGTAAGACTGAAATATAGTTTTATCATGGGGTATGTCCCAGACCAAAGCACTGGACTAACTCTCAGGCTTACTGAGGAACTGAGAGAGATCAGTCAGGCAGAAAGGCACTGGATAGTTCACCCAGGAAGTAAGTATTGAGGAGTCCACAATGTGTGAGCACAAACAAAAATTATACTAATTAAACCACTTTTCCCACTACATCTTAATTTAAGTCATATCAACTCTGAATACATATTTCTTTCTGCTTTCGTAATTCACCTGCATTGTTTTTTTCAAAACTCTACTTAAATTGGACTTTACACATGAAACCTCGGAGGAATTCCATCTCACTGTCACTACTTTATTACATATACACACAACTCTAATTGACTTTGTTATATATGTTATGTCCATCTTTTTCATTTTAAATGTCTTAAAGGTAGGTACAAAACCAGGAATATCTTTTGTTAACATCCCATTGCATTTAGCAAAATGACTCAGAAAACAGAGTAAGATCATAAAGAGTTTCATATGGTATGGAAAAAAAAAAATGTAGGCTTCTGGGAAACGACAGTATCAAAGAGACAAATTTGGCATCCAGCTCTTAGTGATGAATGACTCTGAGAACAAAAGCATCCAACAACACTGAGGGAAATAACTTCAAGTTATTAATACATCTTGAGCCATTCCCTAAGTAGAGATGGTAATCACCATCAGTAATATCAGTTTCTAAGAGGAAAAACAATATTATGACTAGATGATCATCTCTGGTTTGGAAACAGAAACTACAGAAATTGAGTACAAAACATGGCACATATGAAGTCTGATTGTTCAAAACCACTTCTTAAAGCTGGTCACAGAAGCTCAAACATCATTCTAAAATTCCCCTAAAATAATCAGCACTTATAATTTGGGAAAGGCTCCTGTATTCTCAATAATCATGCAGTAAGATTTAATTCTTTTTTGGGGTTTTGTTTTGCTGTTGTTTTTGTTTTTGTTTCTTGAGATAGAGTCTTGCTCTGTAGCCCAGGCGGGAGTGCAATGGAGCAGTCTCAGCTCACTGCAACCTCCACCTCCCAGGTTCAAGTGATTCTCCTGCCTCAGCCTCCTGAGTAGCTGGGACTAAAAGTACATGCCACCAGGCCCCGGGTAATTTTTG
This sequence comes from Pongo pygmaeus, assembly GCF_028885625.2. Classification (NCBI taxonomy): domain Eukaryota; kingdom Metazoa; phylum Chordata; class Mammalia; order Primates; family Hominidae; genus Pongo; species Pongo pygmaeus. Next base: position 81,240,006 of record NC_072396.2, on the reverse strand, counting down.
TATTTTTAGTAGATATGGGGTTTCACCATGTTGGCCAGGCTGATCTCGAACTCCTGACCTCAAGTGGTCCACCCACCTCGGCCTCCCAAAGTGCTGGGATTACAGGCACGAACCACCACATCCAGCCTTAATCCTTTTTTGGATACAACTCTATATGCACAATTTGTGATCCTTGTGATAATCAAGGAAATTCAAATTAAAACCACAATGAATATAATACACCTCTAGCAGGTAGATAAAAATCTCAAAATCTGACAATACCAAGTGTTGGTGAGGATGTGAAGAAACAGGATCTCTCTTGTTCCGTTGGTTAGAGTATAAATTAGTACAATTATGGAAACTGCTTCGAGATAGCTGGTAGAGTTGAAAATATGCATATATTAAAACTCAACATTTTCTCTCCTAAGCGTAGTACCCTAGACAGTCTCACACATGTACACAAGGAAACAAGAACAAAAATGCTCATTGCAACAATGTTGCTAACAGTTAAAACTTTGGAAATAATCTAGATGTCCAACAACAAGGAAATGAAAAAATTGGTTGTGGTATATTTATAATGAAACATAATATAGAAGTTAAAATGAATGAACTAGAATTGTGATTCTCACTGAGAGATGGGGTGATGTCACCACCAATAGGACATTTCAAAATGTCTGGAGACACTTTTGGTTGTCACAACTCAGAGTGCAGCAAGGGAGTACTACTGGCATCCAGTGCATAGAGGCCATGGATACTGCCAATTATCCTGTAATGGACAAGAAAGCCCCTCACAACAAAGAATGATCTGGCCCCAAATGTCTATAGCACTGAGAATGAGAAAGCTTGAAGTAGAGATACAAGTAGCAACAGGGATAAATCCCATAAACATAGTTTAAAAAAAAAAGTTTCAGAAGAAAGTCAAATTGTCCCTGTTTGCAGGTGGCATGATCTTATATACAGAAAACCCTAAAGAATCTACTAAAAAACAGAACTAAAAAATAAATTCAGTAAAGTCACAGGATACAAAATCAACTTATTAAAATCAGTAGTGTTTCCATATGCTAATAGCAAACCACCTGAAAAAAAAATTTTTTAAAAATCCATTTACAATTGCTACATAAAAAAAAGATACTTAGTAATAAACTTAACCAAGGAGGTGAAAGATCTCTACACTAAAAGCTATAAAACACTGGCTGGGTGCAGTGGCTCACGCCTGTAATCCCAGCACCTTGGGAGGCTGAGGCGAGCAGATCACCTGAGGTCAGGAGTTCGAGACCAGCCTGGCCAACATGGAGAAACCCTATCTCTACTAAAAATACAAAATTAGCTGGGCGTGATGGTGCACACCTGTAATCCTAGCTACTTGGGAGGCTGAGGCAGGAGAATCACTTGAACCCTGGAGGCAGAGGTTGCAGTGAGCTGAGATCATGCCATTGCATTCCAGCCTGGGTGACAGAGTGAGACTCTGTCTCCAAAAAAAAAAAAAAAAAAAAACTATAAAACATTGATGAAAGAAATTGAAGAAGACACAAACAAATGAAAAGCTATCCCATGTTCATGGATTGAAAGAATTAATATTGTTAAAATGGCCATACTACCCAAAGCAATCTACAGACTTAATGCAATCCCTATAAAAATATCAATGACAGTCTTCACATAGGAAAAAACTACCCTAAAATTCATATGGAATGACAAAAGTCCCCAGATAGCCAAAGCAATCTGAAGCAAAAAGAACAAGCCTGGAGGCATCACACTACCTGACTTGAAAATACACTACAAAGCTATAGTAATCAAAGCAGCATAGTATTGGTATAAAAACAGGCACATACAAAATGGAACAGAATAGAGCCCTAAAATAAATTCATGCACCTACAGCCATCTGATTTTCAAAAAAAGGTGCTAAGAACACTGTTAGTCCATTTTTGCATCACTATAAGGAAATACCTGAGACTGGGCAATTTATAAAGAAAAGAGAATTTATTTGGGCTCATGGTTGTATAGGCTATACAGAAGCATGATGCTGGCATTTGCTTCTTGTGAGGGCCTCAGGAAGCTTACAATTATGGCAGAAGGCGAAGGTATGCCAGCATGTCACATGGCAAGAGAATGAGCAAGAGAGACAGGGGGAGGTCCTAGAATATTTTAAACAACCAGATTTCTCCTTTCTGTAAGAGATGGTGAAAAACAAACTAACAAACAAAAACAAACAAGAAAAAACCCCACCATATCTTGCTTATCACCAAGGAGATGGTGCCAAACCAGTCATGAAGGATCTTCCCCCATGATCCAATCGCCTCCCACAAGTCCCACCTCCAACACTGGGAATCACATTTCAACATGAGATTTGGAAAGGACAAACATCCAAACCATATCAAACACACACTGCTCTCTTCAATAAGTGGTGCTGAGAAAATTGAATAGCCACATGCAGAAGAATGAGACTAGACCCCTACCTCTCACCATATACAAAAATCTACTCAAAATGGATTAAATGCTTAAATATAAGAAAATGTGGCATATATACACCATGGAATACTATGCAGCCATAAAAAATGATGAGTTCATGTCCTTTGTAGGGACATGGATGAAACTGGAAATCATCATTCTCAGTAAACTATCGCAAGGACAAAAAACCAAACACTGCATGTTCTCACTCATGGATGGGAATTGAACAATGAGAACACATGGACACAGGAAGGGGAACATCACACTCTGGGGACTGTTGTGGGGTGGGGGGAGGGGGGAGGGATAGCATTAGGAGATATACCTAATGCTAAATGACGAGTTACTGGGTGCAGCACACCAGCATGGCACATGTATACATATGTAACTAACCTGCACATTGTGCACATGTACCCTAAAACTTAAACTATAATAATAATAAAAAAAAGAAAAAAAAATCTGAAACTATGAAACTACTAAAAAAAAACATGCTGGAAATGCTTTATAGCATTGGGCTTAGCAAGGAAGTTTTGAGTGGACCTCAAAAGCACAGACAACAAAAGCAAAAGTAGACAAATGGGATTACATAAAACTGAAAAGCTTTTGCACAGCAAAGGAAACAAAGTAAAGAGACAATCTACAGAATGGGAGAAAATATTTACAAACTATACATTTATCAAGGGGTTAATATCCAGAATATATAAAGAACTTAACGACCACAAAATAAGACTCGTCATTTGGTCATTTTTTAGTCAGGTTATTTTGTGGTCATTAAGTTCTGTATACATTCTGGATATTAACCCCTTGATAAATGTATAGTTTGTAAATATTTTCTCCCATTCTGTAGATTGTCTCTTTACTTTGTTAATTGTTTCCAATGACAAGTTAATGGGTGCAGCACACCAACATGGCACATGTATACATATGTAACAAACCTGCACGTTGTGCACATGTACCCTAAAACTTAAAGTATAATAATAATAAATTTTTTTTAAATGACCAAAAGGCTTTAATAGACATTTCTCAAAAGAAGACATACAAATACCCAACAAGCACATGAAAAAACACTCAACATCACTAATTGTGCTAGGCTGCTCTTGTATTGCTATAAAGAAATACCTGGCCAGGCGCAGTGGCTCACACCTGTAATCCCACCACTTTGGGATGCCAAAGCAGGCAGAATGCTTGAGCCCTGGAGTTTGAGACAAGCCTGGGCAACACGGCAAAACTCAGTCTCTGCAAAAAATACAAAAATTAGCCAGGTGTAGTGGCACACACCTGTATTCCCAGCTACCTGGGGGCTGAGGTGGGAGGATCACGTAAGCCCAGGAGGCCAAGGCTGTAGTGAGCTGTGACTGGGCCACTGCACTCCAGACTAGGTGAAAGAGCAAGACCCTGTGTCAGTTTAAAAAAAAAAGAAAAGAAAAGAAAGAAAGAAAGAAAGAACTGAGACTGGGTAATTGATAAAGAAAAGAGGTTTAATTGACTCACAGTTCTGCAGGCTGTACAAGTATGGTGTCAGTATCTGCTCAGCTTCCAGTGAAGCCTCAAGGAGCTTTTGTTCATGGTGGAAGGTGATGTGGGAGCAAGAGAGACAGAATGGGAGGTGCCACACACTTTTAAACAACCAGATCTCATGTGAACTCACTCATTACCAAGGGGATAGTGCAAAGCCATTCATGAGGGATATGCCTCCATGTTTCAAACACTTCCCAGTAGGCTCCACCTCCAACACTGGGGATTACATTTCACATGAGATTTGGCCAGGACACAGATCCAATCCATACCACTGATCACCAGAAAAATGCAAATGAAAACCACAAGGAGATACCAACTCACTCCAGTTATTATCAAAATAACAAAAGAAAAGAGGGGTGGTGACGATATGGAGAAAAGGGAACCCTTATACACAGTTGGTGGGATTGTAAATTAGTACAGCCACTATGGGAAACAGTATGGTGATTCCTCAAAAAATTGAAAATTGAACTACCATATGATCCAGCAATCCCACTACTGGGTATTTATTCACAGGAAATGAAATTGGTATGTTGAAGAGATTATCTGCACTGCCATGTTTATTGCAGCAGTATTTGCAATAGCCAAAATATGGAATCAATCCATGTCCGACAATGGATAAATGCATAAACAAAATGTGGTGTATATATATACATGGAATACTATTCAGCCATAAAAAAGAATAAAATTCTGCCATCTGTGACAACATGGATGGACCTGGAAGATATCATGTTAAGTGAAATAAGCCAGACACAGAAAGACAAATACCACATGATCTTGCTCATGTGGAATTTCAAAAAAAAAAAAAAATGGTTGATGTCATAGAGTAGAACAGTGGTTACCAGAGACTGGGGAGGGAAAGATGGAAAGAGGTTGGTAAATGGCTACAAGGTCACATTTAGATAGAAGACATAAGTTCTGGTGTTTTTATTGCACAGTAGGTTGAGGATTGTTAACAGTAAGGTATTGTACATTACAAAACAGCTGGATGAGAGGCTTTTGAATGTTCTCATCACAAAGCACTGATAAATGTATGAGGTGATAGATATGCTAAATACCCTGATTTGATCATTATACGACATGTAGATGTATCAAAACATCAAATTGTACCCCATAAATATGAATAATTATAATGTGCCACAAAATAATTTTAAAAACAAATGAACTAGAAGTATTTTTATGTATCAATATATGTTGATACATAAATGCATATTCTAAGAAAACAATGTTCTAAGAAAAATGTTCTAAGAAACATTGTTCTAAGAAAACAATGTTCTAAGAAAAATGTTCTAAGAAACATTGTTCTAAGAAAACAATGTTCTAAGAAAAATGCAAATGACAAAGTGATAGTTTGATACCATCTAATACATTTTAAAATATGCAAGACAAAATAAAACAATGCTTATGTATAAAAAATAAAATAAAATGTTGATGTTATGTCCAAAAAAAGGATACAAAGGTTTAAAAACATAAAACAATGTTATACATTGTTTTTGTATGCACACATATATAGTTGTGCTAGTAAAAATATAAAACTGTGCACAGACATGACAAACTCCAAATTCAATAGATTGAGGGGAGAGAGGGGAGAGGAGTGACTTGAGACGAGCACAAAGGGGAAATGCAACTATATATTTAATGTTTAACTTCTTAGGCTGGGTAGTAAATACACAGGTATGTCATAGGACTACTTATACTCATTGTAGGCCTAAATTATTTCATCGCATAACGCCAACTCATTTTAATGGGAAATGAAAAAGAAAAAAAATAGGAAGTATGCAGAAATTAAGAGAAAAGTTACTGAAACTGAAATAATTCAATAAGTAAGACCAATGATAAATTCATATATATAAAAAGCCCAAATAACCCATTTTATTATACCAAGGCTATAAAAACATGCTTATTTTATTAAATAAATAGATGATTTCTAGCTATGCAAATAACATTCAACTAGTTGCCTTCAAGGTATCTATATAATATTTCCAGATCAATTAATTTTTTTCCTACCCATTCACTTTTATTTAAAATTGCTACCACATTCTAAAATGAAAACAAAAGAGGAAAGCATTAGCTTCTCTATTATTTTATATAATTCATCCTTTTCTTTTAAATAGTATAAACCTTTAAAATGAAAATTAATCTTATTACTTGTTTCCAAAATACTGAGTGTCTAATTTCTTTCATCAAACAACCAGTATTATATAAACAGAGGACTAAGATTACAGATGAAACAACTGAAGTAGGCAGGTGTATGTTTTAAAAAATAACAGTTCTTGCCAGGCACAGTTGCTCACACCTGTAATCCTAGCACTTTGGGAGGCCAAGGTGGGCAGATCATGAGGTCAGGAGTTCGAGACCAGCCTGGCCAATATGGTGAAACCCCATCTCTACTAAAAATACAAAAATTTGCCGGGAGTGGTGGCACACACCTGTAATCCAGCTACTCGGAGAGTGAGGCAGAGGCAGAAGAATCACTTGAACCCGGGAGGCAGAGGTTGCAGTGAGCCGAAATCACGCCACTGCACCCCAGCCTGGGCGACAGAGTGAGACTCCATCTCAGGGAAAAAAATAAAATAAATAACAGTTTTTTTCATATGACCATTCCTAAAAGATTAGTTAGTAATACTTAAACACATTAATAAGGTAAAAAAAAGAACAGAACATTCAAATTAAAAGGCAATGTACTTCACTGGTCATTTTTGTGACTCCTAGACTAGTCATAGCAGCTCTACAAATAAGTTGTCCTATGATAACAATACAGATGCTTCAGATTCCTATAGCACTGCATGCGTCTCACAACAATCCTGCTACGTAAATAGAATAATAACCACCTTTTAAAATTAAGGAAGCTAAAGCTGAGACTTGTCTATGTTCATACAGCCAATTCAGGCTGGAGTCCAAAGCTAACAATAACCTCAAAAGGATTAACTTAACAGGGCAATGTGTGCAAAAGTCATGAAGTAAAACCAGCCAAAGGTGAGAGTGGTGTGGAGAGAATGCTTGAAAAATACCAACACCCTGCAATAAACACTCGTAGAGACAGGTTCCCCAAAAGTGAGAAATATGCCTCAAGTATCTATGTGCCTTTCCAACAGGGGCTAAGCAACTGCTGCCAAGTCAATAATAGACAAAAGGTAGAAACATGTTTTTAGTGTATGTGGAACTTTTCTTGCAAGGCAGCTATCATTAGCTCAGGAAGGTAGGGGGAAGTAGAATTCAACTACTTGAAATTACAAATGAGTCAGCTACTTTTCAACAATGTTATGTGTTAAATATGGTCTTGGTGCAGGAATCTTAGAGTCTATGAAGGCTATTTGGTGATTGGAATGCCTCCTCTCCCTCATCAAAACAATTACCTGATTACACATGTAATACCCATGTAACAAACAAGCACATGTACCCCCAAATATAAAAATATTAAGAAAAGAAAATTTATTTTTAAATCACCTGATTCAACTTGTCAGACACAATCTATGTCTAAATCAAGAACTGCCTGTAATGTTATTGCTTTCTTCTAAGACAAATTTACTTCTAAGACAAAATAGTGCCAAAACCAACAAATGCAAAAACATTAAATGCCTATGAAAACGAAAATAACTGTCAGTATTTAACCACTTATGTAGAATAAGTTGAAAAAACAGGCTAGACATGGTGGCTCACGCCTGTAATCCCAGCACTTTGGGAGGTCGAGATGGGTGGATTGCTTGAGCCCAGGAGTTCGAGACCAGCCTGGGAAACATAGTGAAACCGTGTCTCCACAAAAAATACAAAACTTAGCTGAGCGCGGTGGCACACCCCTGTAGTCCCAGCTACTCAGGAGGCTGAGGTGGGAGGACCGCTTGAGCCCAGGAGGCAGAGGTTGCAATGAGCCAAGATTATGCCACTGCACTCCAGCCTGGGCAACGGAGCGAGACTATCAAAAAAAAAAAGAAAAAGAAAAAGAAAAAACACCCTTATTTTATATTTATCATAACTTGTTAAGAATAAACTACAAGAAAACAATAAAAGTTTGGTGAGGCTGAAAAGGACAACTCAGTTTGGCCAAACATTTTGAGTATACTATTAATTTTATAAAAGTCATTACTAAAAAATAATGATGCTAAATGCTAATTACCCAACCAGACATTAAAGAGTCTTTAAAAGTTTTAATTATTAAAAAGTCTTGTGCTAAGAAAACAACCTGATGTTATGGGCTAAGGACCTTAAAAGACAATTCACCAAAGAAGACATACAGATAATATATAAGCATATGAAAAGATGCCCCACATCATACGTCATCAGGGAAATGCAAATTAAAACAATGATGAGACACTACTACATATCTATTATTAGTAGAATGGCCAAAATCCAGAACGCTGACAACACCAAATGCTAAAGAGGATGTGGAGCAATAGGAATGCTCATTTAATGCTAGTGGAAATGCAAAATAGTACAGCCACTTTGGAAGACAGTTGGGCAGTTACTTACAAAACTAAATATAATTTACCACACAATCCAGCAATTGCACTCCTTGGTATTTGCCCAAAAGAGTTGAAAACTTATGTCTACACCAAAACTGCACACAGATGTTTATAGCAACTTTATTCATAATTGCTGACACTTGGAAGCAACCAAGATACCCTTTAGTAGGTGAATGGATAAATAAACTGTGGTGCAGCAAGGCAATCAAATATTATTCAGCACACACATTAAAGATGAGCTATCCATAAAAAAAACTTGGAGGAAACTTATATGTGCATTACTAAGTGAAAGAAGCCAATCTGAAAAGGCTACATACTGTACCTTCTGTTCAATTTTGCTGTGGACCTAAAATTACTCTAAAAAATTGTCTATTAGAAGAAATTATTGGCCAGGCACAGTGGCTCACGCCTATAATCCCAGCACTTTGGGAGGCCAAGGCAGGCGGATCACCTGAGGTCAGGAGTTTGAGACCAGCCTGGCCAACATGGCGAAACCCGTCTCTACTAAACAAATACAAAAATTAGCTGGGCATGGTGGTGCATGTCTGTAGTCCAAGCTACTTGGAAGGCTGAGGCAGGAGAGTCACTTGAACCTGGGAGGCAGAGGGTGCAGTGAGCCGAGATTGCACCACAGCACTCCAGCCTGGGTGACACAGCGAGACTCCATCTCAAAAAAAAAAAAAAAAGGTCTTGTGCTGATGTCAGAATAGAAAGATCCTTGCAACAGAACAGAAAGTTCCAGAAACGTACATATGTATGTATATAAGAATTCAGTATATAACAAGGGCAGCAATTCAAATCACTGAGAAAATCAGGAAGTGGTGCTGGGATAATATGCTAACCATTTAATAATTGTGAACATTTTTAGAAACCATCTTACAATCTTTAAATTAATTCCAAGTTAAAGAACAAGATGTAAAAATAAAAAGTAAAAAATACTAGAAAAATATAAAAATAAGTATTGCCTAACAACAACAAAACATTGGGTGGGGAAAGCATTTCTAAGCATAAACCAAAACAGAAACTGTAGAGGAAAAGAGATTAAAATGTAATTAAATGAAATTTTAAAATGTTGTGTGGCAAAAACCACCATGTAAACAAACTGCAAATACATATGCATGGAGTTTCTTTTTGGATTAATAAAAATATTCTGTAATTAGATAGTGATGATAGTTGCACAAGTGTGAACATACTAGAAATCGCTGAATTTGACTTTTTTTTAATTTTTTTAATTTTTTTCTTTTTTGAGACAGAGTCTCGCTCTGTTACCAGGCTGGAGTGCAGTGGCGTGATCTTGGCTCACTGCAACCTCCACCTCTCGGGTTCAAGTGGTTCTCCTGCCTCAGCCTCCCAAGTAGCTGGGACTATAGGCGCGCGCCTCCACACTGGGCTAATTTTTGTATTTTTAGTAGAGACAGGGTTTCATCATGTTGGCCAGGATGGTCTCGATCTCCTGACCTTGTGATCTGCCCGCCTCGGCCTCCCAAAATGCTGGGATTACAGGCGTGAGCCACTGCGCCTGAATGACATTTTTTAAATAATGAATTTATGGTATGTTAAATTATATCTCAAAAAATATATATACCAGACAATTGACAAAATAAGAAAACCAAAATGCCAATACACATGAAGTTACTCCACCTCACTAATAACTTTTAAAATCTAAATCAAAACAGCTAAAATTAAAAATTAAAATAATTAATTAAAACAGCTAAGATACCTTATTCCCCCTAGTAGATTGCTCACGTGTCCATTACTATGTGGCTTAAAACAGAACAAAACTGGAAACGATCTAAATTTTTTACAATAGGATATTAATTAAATAAACTCTAGTGCATCACACTGTAACACTTGTCATATTTTTGGCTACCCAGCATTCAAACACACATCCCCGTGCCAAGAAAATGCCCCCACCGCAAGCATCTTAGAAATAAACAGTACAACCCTGGCTCCCATTATTAAAGCCAAAGCATGTGTGTTGTGGGAGGAAGGGAGAAGGGAGGAGACAGATATTCCTTTTCCCTGTCCCCTTGAAGCTGAGATGCTTCTAAATGATTCTAGACTTGGCTAGTCAGACGCTTCTGCCCAGGATTTTGAATCATGAGAAAGCGACATGAATACACAAGTACAGATGAAGATAATTCTCAGCACAGGCAGCAATACAGTCAAGATGCCAGAAGTGGCCCTGGCAAAAGTCCTGAGAAAGCCAGTGCCAGTGAAGAGGTCCCCACTAGACTTCCTGGGGCATGTCCTTGGCCTGTTTTAGTCTCATTGTGTTCCTACCTATTTCCCAAGCCTGGTTGACTCTGATTGACTTCTGTTGTCTCTATAAGCAATCCAAATAGCCTAACCAATAAATTCCGTTTCTGGTTAAGCGAGTCAGAACTGCTTTATGTTGTCTTCAAGTAAGAACCCAGCCTAATGCATGTATAATAAATACCATGTGGCCATTAAAAACAATGATGTAGATCTCTATTTTCAGACAAGAAAAATGTTAGGATACATTAAGGAAAAGCAAATTTTACTCTGCAAAAAGTTATCTTAACCACCCTCCAATGGGTTAACTGATGGTCTCTTTTCTATCACTAAAATATTCAGATGCCCATAGCATGCTTAGTACTTAGATGCACACTCCTTGTTCCCACCAGCAGAATTGTTGGCATATAGAAGTTCAGCTGTGTTTGCCCTCAAACTGTTTATGTCCACTGAACTTCTCATGGCCAAGTGATTTAATTAAATATTATGTACACTGATTAAATAACAGCATAAAGGAGAGTTGTTCTTTCTATGAAAACAAAGTTGAATGCATTAGGAATGTTCAATAAGGTGAGTAGCAAAGTTACTGCTAAAATAGCTGTACATGAAGCAACTTTAAGAGATTGGGGGGTAATAATAAAAACCTAAAAGAACTCTCATCTCTTAAATTTGTTCTCTATTTTAATAAAACCAAACTAGAAGATAGAAATCTGGAATGAAGCAATATGGGTGTGGTTTAAACAAGGAAGGAAAGGAAGAATTCCAAAGGACCCATACGCAAAGAAAAGGTTGTGGCCCTACATATAAATATTGGAGAATAAGGCCGGGCGCAGTGGCTCACGCCTGTAATCCTAGCATTTTGGGAGGCCAAGGTGGCAGACTGCCTGAGCTCAGGAGTTCAAGACCAGTCTGGGCAACACGGTGAAACCCTGTCTCTATTAAAATACAAACAATGAGCTGAGTGTGGTGGCGTGCGTCTGTGGTCCCAGCTACTTGGGAGGCTGAGGCAGGAGAATTGCTTGAACCCGGGAGGCGGAGGTTGCAGTGAGCCAAGATCACGCCACTGTACTCCAGCCTGGGTGACAAAGCAAGACTCCGTCTCCAAAAAAAATAAATAAAAATAAAATAAATACAAATAAATATTGGAGAATAAATGAACATATGTTTTAGGTTTTTAAAAAAATGACTAGGCTATATTTACATAATTTTTATGATTCCCTTCTTCAACTGACCAACCATGGTAGAGTTTCTACCATGTTTCCATTGTCTGTGAGGAAAGAGTCTGGACCATATCACAGAACAAAGAAGAAAAAACTACTGACTTCCACTTTGTTCTTCTCATCACTGAATTTTCCCCAGTGTTTGCCCTATAAAGCCATGGCTGCAATGTCCTATTATAAATGGATATGTCCATTAGGTTTTGCTGCTATTCTTTAAGTTGCTGCCATTCAGAATACTCAGTGGAAGTCAGAGATGATTTTCCTCACACACAGTTTATACATTTGTCTTTTCTCTCAAAATATGTATGGGCTATAGCAAAATGACTATTTTCTGAGAAAGGCAGACACTTTTTTTAAAAGACTTTTTAGCCAGGCGCAGTGGCTCATGCCTGTAATCCCAGCACTTTGGGAGGCCAAGGCAGGCGGATCACGAGGTCAGGAGATCGAGACCATCCTTGCTAACACGGTGAAACCCTGTCTCTACTAAAAATACAAAAACATTAGCAGGGCGCAGTGACGGGCACCTGTAGTCCCAGCTATTCAGGAGGCTGAGGCAGAAGAATGGCATGAACCTGGGAGGCGGAGCTTGCAGTGAGTCGAGATCGTGCAATTGCACTCCAGCCTGGGCGGCAGAGCAAGACTCCGTCTTAAATAAATTAATTAATTAAATAAATAAATAAATAAATAAATATTTTAAAATTGTGGTAAAATGGCCGGGCACGGTGGCTCACGCCTGTAATCCCAGCACTCTGGGAGGCTGAAGCAGGTGATCACCTGAGGTCAGGAGTTCCAAACCAGCCTGGCTAACATGGTGAAACCCCGTTTCTACTAAAAATACAAAAAATTAGCTGGGCGTGGTGGCGCACACCTGTAATCCCAGCTACTTGGGAGGCTGAGGCAGAAGAATCGCTTGAACCCAGGAGACAGAGGTTGCAGTGACCCAAGATCGCACCATTGCACTCCAGCTTGGGCAACAAGAGCGAAACGCTGTCTCAAAAAAAAAAAAAAACAAATTGGCCGGGCATGGTGGCTCATGCCTGTAATCCCAGCATTTTGGGAGGCCGAGGCGGGCAGATCACAAGGTCAGGAGTTCGAGACCAGCCTGGCCAACATGGCGAAACCCGTCTCTACTAAAAATACAAAAATTAGCCAGGTGTGGTGATAGGCGCCTGTAATCTCAGCTATTCAGGAGGCTGAGGCAAGAGAATCGCTTGAACCCAGGAGACGGAGGTTGCAGTGAGCCGAGATTGTGCCATTGCCCTCCAGTCTGGGCTACAAGAGCAAGACTCTGTCTCAAAAAAAAAAAAAATGTGGTAAAATACACATAACATAAAATTTACCATTTTAACCATTTTCATATGTAAAATTTAGTGGAATTAAGTACATGCATATTGTTGTGCAACCATCGCCACCATCCGTCTTCAGAACTTTTTCATCTTCCCAAATTCAAATTCTGTACCTATTAAAAAATAACTCCCTATTCTCCCTCCCCCTCAGACCCTGGTAACCATGGTACTACTTTATATCTCTATGATTTTAACTACTCTAGGTACTCCACATAAGTAAACTCATATAATATTTGTCCTATTGTGGCTGGCTTATTTCATTTAGCATAACACATTCAAAGTTCACCCATGTAGTATCATGTGTCAGAATTTCATTCCTTTTTAAAGCTAATGTTCTATTATATCATATATACATATTCATACCGCATTGTGTTTATTCATTCATCTGTTCATGGACATTTGGGTTGCTACCACCTTTGGGCTACTATGAATAATGCTGCAATGAACACTGGTATACAAATATCTGTTGAAATCCCTACTTCAAATTGTTTTGGGTATACATCCAGAAGTGGAGCTGCTAGATCATGTGGTAATTCTATATTTAATATTTTTAGGAACCACCATACTGTTTTCCACCATGACTGGACCATTTTACATTTCATCAACAATGCACAAGAGTTCCAGTTTCTTGTCAACACTTGATATTTTCTGAGGTTTTTTTTTTTTAGTAATAGCCATCTTAGTGGATGTGAAGTGGTAACACACTTATTTTTTATATTTCAGAAATTTCAATGAAGAATTGAAGAATCAAAATTAACTATGAATAAATGGAAAGATACATTTCATTGTCAGTCATTTCCTCGTTATTTTATTTCATTTATAATGTATTTTTATAATTTTTCTTGACTATTTCCCCTCTCTTCTGATTTTCTGGCAAGAACTGGTTGTTATATATACTTTAAGTGTGAAATAAGTGGCTTTGATTTCTATTTCATGAACAATCAGCTTAATAGGTTAGTACAATAACTTGGAAAGAGTTCAAAGGGATCAAGATAAAAGGATGTAACAACTGGTCATTAGTGGATGTTCTTGGCTCATCATATGCTTATTTTTAGAGTGGATATAAAAAAGGAAACGGAATTTTTTTTTTTTCTTTTGAGACAGAGTCTTGCCCTGTCACCTAGGCTGGAGGGCAATGGCACAATCTCGGCTCACTGCAATCTGCCTCCCGGGTTCAAGTGATTCTCCTGCCTCAGCCTCCTGAGTAGCTGGGATTACAGACACATGCCACCATACCTTGCTAAGTTTTGAATTTTTTTGTAGAGATGGGGTCTCACTATGTTGCCCAGGCTGGTATCAAATTCCTGGACTCAAGCAATCCTCCCGCTTCGGTCTCCCAAAGTGCTGTGATTACAGGTGTGAGTCACAGTGTCCAGCCTACCTCATCTTTTTTGACAAATATGTCTATGATTGAAATGCAAAATCTAATGAAAAAAGCATTACCGCATATGAACACATAAGATGACGTTAGGGGTGGGAACTAGCCATCAAGGATCCTGAGGTTAAAAAATTGTAACTCAATCCATCTTATCCCACCTGTAAATTTATTTTACATCACACCTTTGGATGAACAGTAAAACTCATAATTAAACATATATTTTTATTCTTGATAAAAACTTGTAACCTTAGAAATATAACACTATAGAATCTTAATATAGGTCTTAATAAAAGTCAGCAAATAATATTATCCTTTCAGTATTGACCTATTAAAATAATTTGGCAAATTACAATTCTGCTACTATGTAGCTCTGCAATTTTATTGTGTAATTCTGGTCAATTAGTACATATGTCTACAGGGACTCTGGCCTGTAAACACAACATAAAGAGTTATCAAAGCAGATAAATGTTAAATAGTAGTGAGCTATATCAGTTATCTAAAATATCAGTTATCTAAAATAAAAGATTTTGATTTATAAAGTCAAAGATAATTGCCAGGCCAGGCATGGTGGCTCACACCTGTAAACCCAGCATTTTGGGAGGCCAAAGTGGGTGGATTGCTTGAGTCCGGGAATTTGAGACCAGCTGGGGCAACATGGCGAAACACCGCCTCTACAAAAAATACAAAAAAGTTAGTTGGGTGTGGTAGTGTATGACTGTGGTCCCAGCTATTCAGGAGGCTGAGGTGGGAGGATCACCTGAGCCAAGCAGGCAGTGGTTGCAGTGAGCCAAAATGGCACCACTGCACTCCAGCCTGGGTGACAGAGTCAGATCTTATCTCAACAAAACAAAACAAAACAAAACAAAACATTAAATAACATCCTCAGCCGGGCGTGGTGGCTTATGCCTGTAGTCCCAGCACTTTGGGAGGCTGAGGCTGAGGCAGGCAGATCACCTGAGGTCAGGAGTTCAAGACCAGCCTGGCCAACATGGTGAAACCCCATTTCAATTAAAAATACAAAAATTAGCTGGGTGTGGTGGCAGGCGCCTGTGATACCAGCTACTTGGGAGGCAGAGGCAAGAGAATTGCTTGAACCTTGGAGGCAGAGGTTGCAGTGAGCCAAGACTGTGACAGTGCACTCCAGCCTGGGCAACAAGAGCAAGATTTCATCATAAATAAATAAATACATACATACATAGATACATACATACATACATACATACATACATACATACCATACTGAGGAATGACACAACTGTCCACAAAGCTAAGTCACTTTCACTGGCAGACTTGAGCCTGTTCAGCCAGACAACAAGTGAGAGAGCAGGGTAGAAAAGAGCCACTTGGGGCCGGGCACAGGAGGATCACTTGAGGATTGGCGTTCAAGACCAGCCTGGGCAACACAGAAAGGTCCCGTCTTTAAATAAACTTTTTTAAAAAAAGTATCTGAGCATGGTAGTGCACCTGTAGTCCCAACTACTCCAGAGGCTGAGGAAGGATCGCCTGAGCCCAGGAGTTCGAGGTTACGGTGAGCTATGATCATATCACTGCACTCCAGCCTGAGCTACAGAGACCCTGTCTCTAAAAAAATTTTAAATTAAAAATATCACTTGGCCTATCATCCCAACAGATGCTAAAGTCTACCAGTTGGGAGTTCTTTATAGACACCTGAAAAGATGATCAGTTCATATATTATGTTACTTTATCCCAAACATATGCAGAAAAAGAGGGATAAACAATTACAAACTTTCTTCTGTGTACACTTTTTTCTTGCTGAAGGTTTATAGCATATGCTCTAATTTACAAACTTTTTTATTTGACATATAATGTAGCTGTTAAAAGATGTTCAACTAAACTAGTTTAAAACACAAATTTGAGAAATGTAAATACAAACTAAAACAATGACATCGTGTTTTTTTCTTATAATGTTGGCAAAAATTTAAAAGACTTATGTATCTATTAAGGAAGGTCAAGGGTATAGAAAAATATTTTATCATACTGTTAATGAAGTGTAAATCACTATGGCCTTTTTTGAAAGGCAAATTTGCAATACTTATCAACATATGACGTGTACATAACTTGACCCAGCAATTTTACTTAAAAGAATCTAGCTACAAAAATACTTACACAGATGTATAAAGTTATAGGTATAAGCATATCTAAAATAGTTAAAATTTGGAGACTCTCTAAATGCCTATCAATTAGGGAATAGATAAAATTATGGTGCATTCATACTATAGAATACTATACAGCAGTTAAGAACAACAAGCTAAATCTGCATATACTGACATGGAAGCGTATCTGTGACTAGTAAAGGGTCTAGAAGAATACAAGCTATTAATAGTGATTACCCTTTGAGGAAGTGACTTTTTACTTTATGTAATTCTATATTACTTTAGTTTCATTAAAACAAGCACGTATTTTTTATTTTTTTAATTTCTTATTTTTATTTTTTGCATGTATTACTTTATTATTCAGGAAAATAATTCAGAAAATGCTGAAATTAGCCAAACATTTTCTTTGTCTGAATTGGGTGCATTTATTGTCTTCTATAGCTTCGGACATTTGTAGATAGCTTTTTCCCAAACCCAAGAGTAAGCAGGTCATATATAGTTCCTGTTTAAAAGCAGAAATGAGCAAAGGTTAAAGACAACAAAGAGAAAACTGCAATTAAGGAAGTGAAGAAAACAACAGTAAGAGAGGGCTGACAGAAAACATACCAAAAAAGGAATTCTTTTAGTGCTGGGCACTAAAATAATTAGCAGAATGTGATTCTTTAATTTTCAAATCTGTAAGATTATTTAATCTTAAATTTATAAGAGAATCAAAAAGAAAAACACAGTTTTCTTCAATCATAACAGGATAATTTTTAAAAAGCAGCACCAACAAGTCTCACTATAATTAGTTTAAAAACTTAGAAAGGCAGGGCACAGTGACTCATGCCTGTAATTCCAGCACTTTGGGAGGCCCCAAGGCAGGTGGATCACCTGAGGTCAGGAGTTAGAGACCAGCCTGGCCATGGTGAAACCCCGTTGCTACTAAAAAAATACAAAAAGTTGCCAGGTGTGGTGGTGCTTGCCTGTAATCCCAGCTACTTGGGAGTCTGAGGCACGAGAATCGAGAATCGCTTGAAACTGGGAGGTAGTGTTTGCAGTCAGCCGAGATCATGCCACTGCTCTCCAGCCTGGGTGACAGAGCAAGACTGTTTCTCAAAAAATAAATAAATAAACAAAAAACAAAAGCTAGAAAAATCCATTTGTGAAAAGAAAATAATACTTTCAGAGAAAGAGGGCTGGATGCGGTGGCTCATGCCTGTAATCCCAACAGTTTGGGAGGCCAAGGTGAGAGGATTGCTTGAGCACAGGTGTTCAAGACCAGCCTGGGCAACAAAATGAGACCCTCATCTCTACAAAAAATAAAAAAATTAGCCAGGCATAGTGGCACGTGACTGTGGTCCCAGCTACACAGGAGGCTGAGACAGGAGGATCACTTGGGACCAGGTCAAGGCTGCAGTGAGCCATGCTCGCCCCACTGCACTCCAGCCTGGGTAACAGAGCTAGATGCTGTCTGTTCCCCTACCCCCCGCAAAAAAAAAAGGAGTTCCTAAACTGGTTGAGGAAAACAGCATGTCCTGTTCTGACTTTGGGGATAGATTTGGGACAAAGGAATTTGTAACATTTGAATTAAATCTTCTACTCCAAAACTAGTAATATAGAAAATTTATCAAATTAGGAACAAGACATGGGTAAGTTACATTAAAACCCCATGGATGAGTAATTACAGAGGTTAGTATGTTAAACGAAGATTTTGATATTAGAAGATAATATGGTGGTTTGGAATTGAGAAAATATTTTTTTAGACTCAATCCAACAACAACAAATACCAATCAATCTGCATTAGGCAAAATAACGTTAGAGGTCAGACTGCCTGGATAACTAAGACATTATGGCCATCTCGATCTGCCTAAAAATAGTAAACCTGAGAGAACATCTTTCTTTTTCTGAGAAAAATCTACTCAAAAGGCTCAAAGATCTGAATCTCTACCCTGGCATACCATTTCCATCTGGGGCCTATGAGTTAACATTGTTTCCATAGAAATAAATTCTGTTAGTGTGATATACTTAATTAATAAGCAAAGGAATGCAGTAATTTTATTCTTATGTTCTCATAAGCTTTAGATTGTCTAATAATTTAAATATATTTTCTATTTGGATTTTATAGCATGTGATATTAGTTCTCAGATCCACAATCAACAGAGCTTTTAAGTCAACTGGGAAAAAAAAATTGAAAAGAATTCACTCATGAATTATCCTCTAAAGACAAAAATGAAAACTTTATTATTCCCAGTGCATTTTAAAGCCTCTGTAATGCCTATCTTCCCTATTTTTTCTTCTTTACATACATGAGATCATACTATATGTACTATTTTGCACCTTGCATTTTCCATTTAACATATCTTTTACACTTTGTATCAAGACATATAAACCTCCTGCCAGGTGCAGTGACTCATGCCTGTAATCGCAGCACTTTGAGAGGCCAAGGATCACTTGAGGCCAGGAGTTCAAGACCAGCCTGGGCAACATAGTGAGACCTCATCTCTAATTATTAAAAAGAAAAAAAAAATTTAAGGACATATAGACCTCCACAATAAAAAACAAAACTGAACTATCCCCAAAGAAGATAGACAGACCTACCATTTTATAAAATGGTTGTAATATTCCATTATGTGGATATGCTATATTTTATTTAATTAGTTCCTTTTTGATTAACATTTAGGTTGTTTTCAGTTCTGTGCTATTATAAACCCTGCTTCAATGAATATCCTTGTATATACATCTTCATGAGCATATCTTTTAGATAAAATTCCTGGAAGTGTAATTGTAGGACAAAGGGCATGTACATTCTAAACTTTGATAAATAGTTCCAAACTGCCCTCCACAAAAACTGTATCAATTTATATACTCACTAACAACATATATAAATAGTACTTATTTATTTTTTATTTTTCCACATGTTCTAAATATAAATAGTACTTCTTAAGGCTTGTGATACAGACTGTAAATTACCCTCTGGAAAGATATCATTTCACACTTACACTAGCAGTATAGGAGTGTCTAGCCACACTTTTATCAGGTACTATGAAAATTCTTTTTAAGCTTTGTCAATCTGTTATGTGAAAAATGATCATCTGTTTTTTATCTCCAATAACTTTGTGAGATTTTTTGACCATTTGTATTCTTCATTTGTGAACTGCCTGTTTACTTCCATTGTGCATTTTTATTTTGGGTGTTTACCTTTTTTGTTACAGATAGGTAAGAGATCTTTGCATATTAAAGATATTCATCATTTACCTGTTATACATTGTTAGTCTTTTTTAAGTTTCTTGTTTATCTTTTATCTGTTTGTGGGGTTTTTTAATTTTTAAGTACCATGCCTTTGGTGTCAGGCTTTGGAAGGCCTTCCTTACCTCAACTTACACTCTCTTCTAGTACCTTTTGTACTTCACATTTACATCCTTAACTCATCTAGAATTTATTTTAGTTTAACTATATAACATAAGAAACTGACTTTTTTTCTTCAAAATCATTAACTGATTGTCCCAATGCCATTTGTTAAGTAAGCCACTCTTTCCTCATCTACCTGAAAAGCTACCACTATTAAATATACAGTATACTAAATTTTTATTTGGGGGTCTCTTTCTGGATGTTTTCTTGCATTGATCTGTTATTCTATTTTGGTGCCAGTACTTTTGGGGGGGGATGAAGAAGTTCTTTAAAATTTTATTTATTGGAGTAAAAACACTTACCATGAGAGTTACCCTCTTAACACATATTTAAGTATACAACATATTAGGTACAATGTTACTTTTTAAAATTGTTGTACATTTTAATGCATTTTTTGTCTAATAAGGCACATCCCCCTTGTCATCCTTCTTTTTCAGAATTTGTCTGTGTGTTTTCAAATATTTATTCTTTCATATGAACCTTAACATCATTGTGTCAGATCCTCCCTCCATCAAAATCTCTTAAATTTATAGACTAACTTAAATAGAGTTAACCTCTTTTACAATATTGAATCTTACTGCACATTTCTTAAGAATAAACTTAATAAGAAGATATATATGAATAAGAGCTTTTTTCATTATATTGTCTAGATGATTATTGTTGGTGTATACGTGATATAACTGTATAACTGCATAATTTTGATATATTTAACTGCCAACCTTATTAAACTCTCTAATACCTCTCTATATTAACTCAACCTTAGTAAACTCTGTAATTAGAGTGGATGTTTCAAGAAAACAAACATATCATCTAACACACATGAATTTTCTATAGAATGTATAAATTAATGTAAATGTATATCTGTTTATTTTACAGTTCCTCTGAGAGGGGAACTGTTAAGTCAGAGCATTTTCTCTTTACCTTGTACCTTTTTACACCTTGTGTCTTCTCATTACTATGAGCATATGTACTACTTTGATAATAAAAAATAAGTTTTTAAAAAGTGCCACTCTCTGACCCGGCCATACTGCTTTCAGGAATATATCCTAAGGAAATAAATGGAGGGATAATGGAGAGACACTCAAAGATACTAATACAGGAATATTCATCAGAGCAAAAATAAGTGGATATATGTACTTTTTTTTTTTAGACAGTGTCTTGCTCTGTCACCCAGGCTGGAGTGCAGTGGTGCAATCTCAGTTCACTGCAACTTCCGCCTCCCAAGTTCAAGCAATTCTCGTGCCTCAGCCTCCTGAGTAGCTGGGATTACAAGCACACACCACCACACCCAGCTAATTCTTTGTATTTTTAGTAGAGACGGGGTTTCGCCATGTTGGCCAGGCTGATCTCGAACTCCTGGACTCGAGTGGTCCACTTGCCTCGGCCTCCCAAAGTGCTAGGATTACAGGTGTGAGCCACCACGCCCAGCCAAAATAGGTGGATATAAGTTAAAAGACTAATAAAATGGGAATTGGTAAAATAAATAATATTCCATATATTCAGTAGAATACACAACTATTATATTTAAATTTTCTCACATACAAAGACAGTTAATAATGAATACTAAAATGAGTTTTTTTGTTGTTGTTTTTAAAAGGAGACATGGACAGACACACATGTATATACCTACGTAGCAAAGTTTGGAAAACTAAATAAACAGTTATCTTAGGAGTAATAATCCTGGTAGTACTCTTATAATCTGTGCTGTGCATTGTTACGTTTTCTACACTAAACATGCCTTAATTATTTACAGAAATAAACAGGGTGACAACCCTTGTAGTGTTAAACCCATAAATTCTAGGAATTAAAAGGTTCAGCTCACTACCCATGTATATTCCTCAAACAAGTTCAAATCCCACTTTGGTTAGCCCAGTCCTCTAAGAATCCTGAGACATGTCTAGTTCTAGCAGGCTGTTTCACAAGGGTGGTATGGCATCTGATGGTTATGAAGAGATTTAAGTTTGTAAAGAAAAAAAAAGGAACTAGAACTGAATGAGGCCTTTTGAAAATTTATATTAATATCTTGTTCCCTATTACACTTGAAATTTCAGGATACTTATAAAAAGAAAGCATTTACCTTCCATCCCAGGCTGCCTGAACCGCAAGATAAATGCTTTTCTGTAACAGATTCTGAGAAACTTAAGTAGGTGTTATGCTCACGAAATTTATCATTAACTTGCACAATGGTCTACTGAAAGCTCAAGCAGTGGAAAAAGTTTATCTGGTATAACCAGCAAATTCCAGTAAAGTAAGACGTTTACGATAAATAAATGTGTGTGTGTATATCCATACCCATATTTTTAAACTAAAATACACATTTCTATGACTTTTCATATGACATATTAGTTAATAAATCATCATTTATTTTCTTTAATGAAATTGTACTATATATGCTACCAAGCTGATAATATAGATTTTTTGGGGGGGTGGTAATTAGTACACCAGAACAAATATTAACACTGACAACATGCCCATCAATTTGGTGACAATTGGCGAGAGAGAGAGGGGTAGTGGGGTGTGTATGTGTGTGTGTGTGTGTGTGTGAGAGACAGACAGAGAGAGAACCATCCCATCACCTCCAAAATTCCCTCATGCCATGCCTTTACTTTATAACCAATACTTCCCTATACCCCCAAACCCTGGCATCCACTGTTTTCCTCCCTATAGTTTTGCTTTTTCAGATTTTTATATAAATGGAATGATTATTCATATAAGTGGATAAATGAAATGATACATAGCCTTTTGTATTTGGCGTCTTTCACTTAGCAAAATGCATTTTAAGATTAATCTGTTATTGCACGAATCAAGGAGTGTATTCCATGGTATAAAAATACAAAAATCTATTCATCTTTTTCACCAGTTGAAAGAACTGGGTTGTTTCCAATTTTTGCTGACTAATGCTGAACAATGCTACTATAAACATTGATATACAGGTTTTTGTGTAAACACAGGTTTTCATTTCTCTTGGAGAGATATCTAGAAGTAGGATTGCTGAGTCATATTGGAGATACAGGTTTAATTTCATAAGAAACTGCTGGCAAACTGTTTTCCAAAGTGGCAGTACCATTTTGTATTCCCATCAGAAACGTATAAAAGTTCCAGTTGCTCTGCACACTTGCCAACAATTGGTTTTGCTGCTTTAAGTGTACAGTGGTATCTCACTTTAACTTTATTTATGGATAATGTTTAGGATCATAACAAAATTGGGCAGAAAGTACAAAGATTTCACAAATACCTCCTACCACCATATACATACAACCTCCCTCGTTAGCAACATCACATACCAGAGTGGTACATTTGTTATAATTGTCATTTTGGTTTTAATTTTCATCTGCCTAATCTGCATTTCCTTTATTTGCTATTTTCGTATCTTCTAGGTGAAGTGCCTATCCACACCTTTTGCCCATTTTGTTATTTGGTTGTTTCCTCATTGTTAAATTTGGAGGGTTTTAAAAGTTTATTATGGATACAAGTCTTTGTCAAAAATGTGATTTGCAGCTGGGCACAGTGGCACATACTTGTAGTCCCAGCTATTCAGGAGGCTGTGGTAAGAGGATGGCTTGAGGCCAGGAGTTCAAGTCCAGCCTGGAGAACACAGACTGCATCTCTTAAACAAAAATTTGATTTAAAATATCTTCTCCTAGTTTATGGCTTGTCTTTTCACTTTCTTTCACAGAGCAAAAGCTTTCATTTTAATTAAGTCCAGTATATCCATTTTTTCATTTATGGATTATGCTTTTGGGATAATAGAGATTTCTAATCACATTTCTTTTAAAGTCTTTCTTTGTACAAACAGAGTAACATTTCTCCTAACTAGCAGCCTTGGTCACAAAGCTAAGAATAATAAGCAAAACCTGCCACTAGTGTTGTTTAATGGGTATAGAGTTTCAGTTTGGGAAGATGAAGAAAGTTCTGGAGGTGGATGGTAGTGATGGTTGCACGACAATATGGCTATACTTAATGCCATAGAACTGGTATAGTTAAACACGGTTTAAATGGTAAATTTTATGGTATGTGTATTTTACCATAAGTTTTTAAAACTTGAAAGTGAGCAACAAAAATATGTCAGGGAAGTCTATAAGTTCATGCACACTATTTGTCAGAAGAATACTTCAGGCACCAACAAAACCAAGGCAATGGAGCCAAAACTTCACTTTGGATTCATGAATGGTGAATGAGGGGTCCATTTCCAAGATAAGAGATGGCTGGTCAAAAGGCACCATGCCTTGCACTTTGTAGAGAGGTTGTCTCATTTAGTCCTCATACTTATCCTATGAGGAAGATACTATATTAGCTTCTTTCACAATTAAGGGAACTAAGACTTGGAGGGCAAGGTTGCCTGTTCAAAGTTATATTAATACTTGAATCAGTTAAATCAAGAAGTGAAAATTAGCAGAAGCCACCAGACAATCTGACCCAAGAACTCTCACTCTGGGCCACTGCTCTATACTGTCTCCAAGTCTGTAAAATAAAACTGTCTTCACTCAGCTTTTCTTTTGAGAAATTTAGAAGTTTTTAAAAACTAAACATTATTTAACAAACATTCCTTGGGGACTGTTAAAATGCAATTTCACTAGATTGGCTTCCCACAGTACCTTGAACAAAGATAAGCTACATGTTATCATTTACTCTGCAGTGGAGTGGGTAACAGCTCTACATCTTAAGTCAAATGGCCTGGTGTCTAATCCTGGCTCTGGCTTTGTGCTAAAGAATCTTACGCATCTTAGTTCATATGAACAAAATTGCTAATTTGGGGTGATAAAATCAAACAACCCTAGAAGCTTCTTTATTCAAAATGTATTGTTTATGTCCTATCTTGAAGCCTCCAAAATATAGGTAAGCTTCACTGTTACTGTGAAGACCCAGTAATGCTTAGAATATTTTAAATCTCTATAAAAGTCAGCAATTTTTTATAAAAAGAATTACCTTGCACAAATCACTTCATCAATAAAATGGTTAAGTATTTAACAGCAGTGGTTCTGGAATCAGGCTACCTCTGTTCAAATCCTGGCTCTGCCACTTGCTAAATTTAAAGCCCTGGGCCTGTCACTTGTCTCCTTAAGCTTTAGTTTTCCATGACTGAAAAAGAAAAGAATTGTTATAGCATTGCTATGAGCATAAAATGAAACAATCTACATAAATTGCTTAGTATAGTCCCTCATACACAGTAAGACACCAGTGCACATGAACTATTCCTGCTTTTTATTAGTAATATTAAAACATGTGGGAGTAGCATTATAAATCAAATCATAGAAAGGGCATTTTGCAAATCTGCAGAGACAGCAATACTCTAAGTAATTAATTCTTAAAGAACTCAGCCAAGCGTGGTGGCTCACGCCTGTAATCCTGCATTTGGGAGGCCAACGCAGGGGGATTGCTCGAGCCCAGTAGTTCAAGACCAGCCTGGGCAACATGGTAAAATGCCATCTTTACAAAAGACACACACACAAAAAAAAAGCCAGGTGTGATGGTGCACACCTGCAGTCCCAGATACTCTGGGGGCTGATGCTAGATCACACCACTACACTCCAGCCTGTGCGACAGAGTAAGGCTGTTTAAAAAAAAATAATAACTATAACTTATCTCACTTGGTGCTCATAAACATTGACCACCCCAACTAATGCTACCCTCTGCCAGTCCCTCTGTATCACAATCCCTTGTTTTATATGTTCTCAGACAGGTTGAGCATTCCTAATTTGAAAATCCAAAACCTCAAATGCTCCAAAATCTGAAACTTTTAGAGTGCCAACATGATGCCACGAGTTGAGAAATTCCACCCCGACCTCATGTGATGGGTTGCAATCAAAATGCAGGCACACAACAGTTTATTCAGCATCCCTAAGGGGAAAAAAGGCCCTCCCAGCTCCCTTCAGCTGCAATGTACCTGCGTGCATTCATAACAGAACAAGAAATCATATCTGTCCAAAATATCAAAGAGAGACTTCTAAGAAAAAACCATTGTTAATGAGGCAGAAGACTCTAGAGGAAACTTCAGGGGTTTTTTTGGATACAGGGTCTTGCTCTATCACCCAGGCTAGAGTACAGTGGTGTTATCATAGCTCACTGCAGCCTCAAATTTCTGGGCTCAATCAATCCTCCCACCTCAGCATCCCAAGTAGCTGGGACTACAGGTGTGTGCCACCACACCCAGCTAATTTTTTTTTAATGTTTAGGAGAGACGAGGTCTTGCTATGTTGCCCAGGCTGGTCTCAACCTCGTGAGCTCAAGCAATCCTCCTGCCTCAGCCTCCCAAAGTGCTGGGACTACAGACATGAGCCATCGCGCCTGGCCTGGAAGAGACATTTTAAAAAGCCATACAGCAGAATGCCTCCTCATCCCTAGAGGACCTACTTCTAATGTTTCTTTTCACCTAAAAACATAAAATATAGTATATAGTGATCTTTTAATCAAAACACAGTATCATAAGTAGAGACTGAAAACTTGCTGCTGTTTGTTGCTGTGGTTTAACAGCTAAAAAAGGAACTCTGGTGATGCTACTGTACTGCTTAGCTACCCTGAACACCTTGTTTTTTCACTGTATTAATGGTATGTCATGTTTTTTAATTGATTAAAATTTACAGTTATATGAATAAGTGCAAGAAAATGATTGCTTACCAGTAGCATATAAATTCAGAGTCAGGAACAATGGTTAGGCCGATCACAGATTGTCCACATGGGTGGCTGAGATAGTGACATCTTTGCTTTCTAATGGTATATTGTACACAAACTTTGTTTCATGCACAAAATTATTTAAAATATTAATAAAATTAACTTCAGGCTATGTGTACAAGTTATAGATGAAACATAAATGAATTTCATGTTTAAACCTGAGTCCCATCCCCAAGATATCTCATTACATATATGCTAATATTCCAAAATCCAAAAATTCCGAAATCCGAAACACCTCTGGTCCTAAGCATTTCTGATAAGAGATACTCAGTTGGTACCGCCTATTGCTACTTGGTCTCTATTTTCTTTGTTTACTTATTTACTGTCAGTCTCCCACTTCCAGAACATAAGCTCCATGAGAACAGGGAGGCATAATGGTTAAAAACATAGACTCAAGTTCCAGTCCAGCCTGGGTAACACAGCGAGACCCCTGTCTCTACAATCTTTTTTTAAACAGACTCAAGAGCAAGACTGTCTGGATTTGATTCCTATCTCTGCTGCTTGCTAGCTGTGTGACCTTGGCAAGTTATTTAATCTCTGTGCCTCAGTTTCCTTATCTGTAAAATAGAGATCATAGCATCTGTTTCAGAGGGTTGTTTCGAGATTTCAACAACTTAACACATGTAAAGCACACAGTAAGCATTCAGTAAATGTTAGCTATTATTACAGACCTGGTTCACTGCTGTCATTCCAGCAGCTTGAGCAGTACTTGCACAGAGTAGGCACCCAATAAACATTTATTGAATAAATGAACAGTAAGAGTTCAATGCTGCAGTTGGAGAGTCTTAAGAATGTTCCTAAAAGACAGAGTTAATAATGAGAGAGAGGAACTGGGGAAAGGTGTCTTCTGTGGGGTCAAAGCCCCTGTTCAGACCCCATGTACCACCTATGTAGAAAAGGCTGCTGGTCACCATTGGGGCATGATCTAAAGTCCAGAGCTGCCTTTGACAGCTAAGGAAGTCCCTGGGTACTTCCTCCTTCCTCAGCTAGTATTTACCAGAGCTTACTATCAGCAGTGCTTTGTTAACTCATTTAACCTTTACAACAATTTTGAGGTAAACATAATTTTCCCCATCCTAAAGATGGGAACACTGAGGAACAAATAGGTTAAGTAACTTGCCCAAGGCCATATAGCTGGTAAGTAGTTAAGTCTGAGTTCAAACTCAGGAAGCCTAACTCTAGAGCCCATGCCTTTAACCACTATGCATTTCAGTATTGAGTGAATGGCAGCTAGCTAGCTTTTTCATTGTGGAACCCTATCATGTTACCATCTGGAATTCTTTTCTCTGGGATCATTCATTTTCCAAGAAAAGAATTCTCCAATCTCCTGTCTGCAAAGCAAGGTATATTTGCTGCTATATTTGTGGGGAAGGGGCTGACCAC
The DNA here is from genome assembly GCF_028885625.2 of Pongo pygmaeus. Classification (NCBI taxonomy): domain Eukaryota; kingdom Metazoa; phylum Chordata; class Mammalia; order Primates; family Hominidae; genus Pongo; species Pongo pygmaeus. The sequence continues at coordinate 81,211,854 of NC_072396.2, read as the reverse complement.
AGAGTATGCAGACTTCCACTGAATTTCCCTGTTCTCAACCCAATGCTTTAATATCCTCCACTCTACCCCACTGTCCAGGAGCTCAGAGCCTTTCAGATTCACTTAGTACTGAGACTTTACTCCTGGTCTCCTGAGAAAAACTAAGAGGTCCAATCCCTTCCTGTTCAGTTTTTAAAACATTTCCCTTATTTTCAGCCCTGGGTCTCTTCTTCACCTTTCAGGATAAGCAACTTACCTTCAAATTCTGAGCCTATCATGGTTAATGTGAGATTAAAGGGCTCACTTCTCATTAATATCCTCCTCTGCTGGAAGGTTCTCCCTCTTCATATGCTTCTTATCTTCCAAAAATATATTAAATTCATCCCTCTGCTGATTTAGCTCTCCTGTTTTCTTTTCCTTGCAGGTGTAACCTTTTTAAAATATTTTCATTGTCACATTAATGGAGTTTTGTGAAGGACGAGAGCTAAACATATGGCCAGGTGGCCATGTTTAACCTTAATATACTACTTTTATAATGGTATTCTTTCAGACGCAGATTTTTAAAATAGAAGATGATTCTGGTAGTGGGTGGAAAATGAGGTGGAGGAGAGGAGAATAAAAGAAATTAAGATTTAGCTGAGCGCAGTGGCTCATGCCTGTAATCACAGAAATTTGGGAGGCCAAGGGGGGAGGATTGCTTGAGCCCAGGAGTTCAAGACCAGCCTGGGCAACATAATGAGACCCTGTCTCAAAAAAAAAAAGAAACAAATTAAAATTTATTTAGTTCCTATCATACTCCAGCCATTTTAAACACTTTAATCCTAATAATCACATAAAACTTCTCTCCTTCTAGAGAAGATTCAAGTTCGAAGACATAATGAGAACTCCTTTGCCTAATACAAATAAGTTAATGAATGATAGAATCTAACTCTAACTCAGGCCTCTGAGATTCCAAGAAGTAGGCTCTTTTCCCCTACCTTATGTTGTCTGAAAAGAATACAGCCTAAATTCATGAAAAGTAATAGTCATTAGAGTTGAAGTAATGAAGGGGATGGGTTCAAGCAACTCTTTGGGTATATGGCAGCAGCAGCATGGCACTGTCCTCAAGCAAAAACAGAACAATGGCAGGTTAGCTTTGTCAAGTTATATGCAAAGACATATTCCTATACAAGGTATTTTGATGGCAGAATGTCAGCCTGAATGTCCATCCTCACTCATCTCGAGAAGACAAACAGTACCCTCTTCTCCCCTTAATCTAAAAGAAACACATTAATCTTTCCAACTTTCCCACTTCCTTACCATTTCCTATATGTTTTTCTCTTCTACCTCTTCTGAGCAGCTATTCCTTCAATCCTGGCCTCCAAAGTTCTGCAGAAACCCTTGTACGTGGTCCCCTGCCCAGCAAACACACTCCAGTAATATTTTCTCCCTGGGTTACAATTGCAACTGGTTGTCCTGACCTGACCAAAATGATGACTAGGGGGTAGGGGTACCTTAACACTGTATCATCAAGAAAAGAATTACCCATTGAGGGCCTAGCACATTTATCTTCACACATACAATAAGCCCTCAATATATACTTATTGAATGAGTACCTTCAATTTAAAAATGGGTTTCTTGAACAGTTGTTTCTCAATTTTGAAGATGAAACATGTTTTCTCATAGGAAGAACTTTATAAATGATGGGTAGGTTCAAAGGCCCATTTTTTAGGAGTTTAGACAATAGTGCAGCTGGACTATATATTAATAGTGCTATAACACTGTTTCGTGTGGCAAAACATATAGTAAATTCCAATTAGGAAGTCAAGATGCCAAGGAACATATATCTCTTACTGACATTCTCAGCTCTGGAAAGGACCTCTCTGCCCCATGGAGGCAGTGGTAGAAGGAAGAACACTACTCTCAACTCAAGGACAGTGAGCAATAACAGGTCGAGCACATGTCATGTCATATATATATATGAGTGTGTGTGTGTGTGTGTGTGTGTGTGTGTTATAATTAAATCAGGTACAGGTATTCTGCTTAGAAAAGCAATAAAGCACTAAAAATACTTAATGTGTTTTAGAAAGTCTTTTTTTCAAAATCATTAATATCAAAATAGTTTTGAGTTAACGAACTATGATATACTGCTGATGGTAGTATAAAGTAACACCAATCCCTACAGAGTTTCCAAAAGACAAGTTGGCAATATTTATCAAAAGCCTTAAAATAGGCAGCCTGGGCGATATAATAAGACCCTGTCCCTACAAAGAAATTTTTAAATTAGCCAGGTGTGGTGGTGCACAACTGTAGTCCCAGCTACTCGTGAGGCTGAGGTGGGAGGATCACTTGAGGCTACAGTGAGCCGTAATTGCAGCTCTGCACTCCAGTCTGGGTGACAGAGTGAGACCCTGTCTCAAAAAAAGCCTTAAAATATACATACCTTTTGATGAGTTCATGTCCTTTGTAGGGACATGGATGAAGCTGGAAACCATCATTCTCAGCAAACTATCGCAAGGACAAAAAAACCAAACACTGCATGTTCTCACTCATAGGTGGGAAATGAACAATAAGAACACTTGGACACAGGAAGGAGAACATCACACACCGGGGCCTGTTGTGGGGTTGGGGGAGGGGGGAGGGATAGAATTAGGAGATATACCTAATGTAAATGACGAGTTAATGGGTGCAGCACACCAACATGGCGCATGTATACATATGTAACAAACCTGCACATTGTGCACATGTACCCTAGAACTTAAAGTATAATTTTAAAAAATGCATACCTTTTAACCCAGAAATTCCAGTTCTAAGAATATATTCAAAGGGGAGGAAAGGTACAGACAACTGTACTAAGATGTATGGCTAAGGATGCTTATCACAAGGTTGTTTATGTGATTGAAAAACTGGAACCAACCTAAATATCAATACAGAATTGGTCAAATATATTATTATATCTCCATTAAAAACACGTAATTGTTTGCTTAATGACATCATGTCTGTGATGAGTTAAGTGAAAAAAGAGGCTACAAACAATTGACAATAGTCCTATTTATATTAAAATGTTGTATAAGTTTATATATACACATGAGAATGTGTATGTAAGAGAAAAATACTTTTGTTAGAAATCATACCAGATCAGTTAATAGGGTTGCTCTTTAAAAAAGAAAAAAAAAGAAAGAAATGATACCAGAATCTTAACAGTGGCTAATCCCTGGATGGTGGAATTAAGAGTGAGTTCTACTTTCTTCATTTAGTCAGCACATATTTATTGAAGTCCCATTATGTTTCAGGTACTAATCTATGTGCTGGTGATACAGCAGTGAAGAGGGGCACTGTCTCTTCTTTCATGGGACTCACATTCTCGTGAGGGAGATGGACAATAAGCAAACAAAGGAATGTATAAAATCAAGTAGTGAGCCAGGCGCAGTGGCTCATGCCTGTAATCCCGCAACTTTGGGAGGCTGAGGCAGGAGGATCACTTGAGGTCAGGAGTTCAAGATCAGCCTGGCCAACATGGTGACACCCCATCTCTACTGAAAACACAAAAACTAGCTGGGTATGGTGGTGTGCACCTGTAATCCCAGCTACTTGGGGGGCTGAGGCAGGAGAATCACTTGAACCGGGGAGGTGGAGGTTGCAGTGAGCAGAGATTGTGCCACTGCATTCTAGCCTGGGTGACAGAGCAAGACTCCGTCTCAAAAAAAAAAAAAAAAAAAAAAAAATTTGCAAAAGTCAAGTAGTGATAAATGCTGTAAGAAAAAATAAATCTCAGAAAGGAGAGATATCTAAATATTGACTGGGGCTGGGTGTGGTGGCTCATGCCTATAATCCCAGCACTTTGGGAGGCCAAAGTGGGTGGATGACTTGAGGTCAGGAGATTGAGACCAGCCTGGCCAACGTGGCGAAACCCTGTCTCTACTAAAAATACAAAAATTAGCCAGGTGTGGGGGTGGACGCCTGTTGCCCCAGCTACTCAGGAGGCTGAGGCAGGAGAATCATTTGAACCTGGGAGGCAGAGGTTGCAGTGGGCTGAGATTGTCCCCACTGCCTGGGCGACAGAACGAGACTCTGTCTCAAATAAATAAATAAATAAATAAATATTGACTGGATTTTGTTTTTACATTGACCATTTATCAATGTTCTAATCAGAAAAAAAAGTATTTTTATTTTGGAAAAGTAAATGTATTTCAAGGATGCCTTTGTAGGATGCATGCATCAGAGCCCCTTTAAGATCTCTGAATGACAAAAATGTAAAGGGTATACTTCAGTTATTTGGAAATTCACTTCTGCAAAATACCTCATTCTTTAATGATACTCAATGAAAGATACTATAGATTTGTATAGATTACAAAAGAGTATGAGCCACACTGGAAGCTCAGTTTCATGAGATTCCCAGAGGCTCACCTAAAACTGCTCTACTTAATATAGAAGGGTCTAATAAACCCCAAAAGAGTTGTTTCGTTTCAATTCTGAAACTGTAGATTTGTCACTTTGTTGAGATCACTTTATGGCGATAAAAAAAAAAGCCTTATTACTTTCTGCAAATGCATATAGTGAGCCAAGTCTTTCCTTAGTTCTCTGAGACCGTAAAGTTTTGAGACAAAAGAGTCTGGAGATAAAGGCAAAAAGGGATCTACAGTTGAAACCACAGAAACACTTTATAAGCAGAATATTGCAGAAGTCCAAAGAAATAAATTTCTAAGTACAGCCTCCAATGATTAATAATAAAAATGTATATGTGAGTTGGAAAGCCTGGACATTACAGACCCTCCTCCCCGCATCAGGAGGCTAAGGGCATGGGTACTGATGATGGCTTTTTGCTGAGCTATTTTTACTCTGTACTAGCCTCCCTTTCTTAATGAACAAACTGCATTCGGAAAACTGTGGAGCAGAGTTAGTGGCATACCTAATGACTCCAAAGAACAAGTGACTCCCACAGAGATGAAGTCTATAACCCTGGCTTCATTAGCACCATCTAATCAGCAAAACCAAAAAGGCACCAGGTAGGTTTATACTACCAACCCTATACACGCTAGCATTTGACTCATGTTGGTGAAGACTGTAATACTCAGTATATGTGGCGTATGTTGGTAAACCATCTTGGTGATTATGCAAAGTTATCTTTCCTCTTAGGAAAAAGTATAATCAATCTTGCCAATACTTTTTTTTAAAGCAGTTAACATATTGGGAGAAAATTTATTTTGCATTAATTTTTATAGCTGAAATATTTATATGGTATGATTACAAAGTAGTATACCAATGTATTTTTCAGAATACTTAAGACTTTCCATAACATTCTTACATTTCACATATTTTCTCTTTTCATCCCAAGGTCCAAAGAACAATTTTCAGCATGAAGGAAGCAAATATTCCATAAATATAGTCTAGATCTACATCCCCACCCATACTCAACCCTTCAATTCCTTTCATGTCCTGTTTTAAAGACTTAGGCTGGCTGGGCATGGTGGCTCATGCCTGTAATTCCAGCACTTTGGGAGGCCGAGGCGGGTGGATCACCTGAGGTCAGGAGTTCGAGACCAGCCTGGCCAACATGGCGAAACCCCATCTCTACCCAAAATACAAAAATTAGCTGGGCATGGTGGCGCATGCCTGCAGTCCCAGCTACTCGGGAGGCTGAGGGAGGAGAATCACTTGAACCCGGGAGGCGGAAGTTGCAGTGAGCCAAGATCATGCCACTGCACTCCAGCCTAGGCGACAGACCAAGACTGTCTCAAAAAATAAACAAAGACTTAGGCCAATAAAGGTGAAACTCTGGTAACATTCTCTCTTATTCAAAGCTGAATCACTGTCAGGACACATAAGGATGAAAAATTATGTACTGGAAATGTATGGGAGATCAGCTTCTGGAAAGGAGTTTTTAAGAAAGGAAACAGTAAAAGTCCAGGACCAGATGGGTTCACAGCTGAATTCTACCAGAGGTACAAGGAGGAACTGGTACCATTCCTTCTGAAACTATTCCAATCAATAGAAAAAGAGGGAATCCTCCCTAACTCATTTTATGAGGCCAGCACTATCCTGATACCAAAGCCGGGCAGAGACACAACCAAAAAAGAGAATTTTAGACCAATAACCTTGATGAACATTGATGCAAAAATCCTCAATAAAATACTGGCAAACAGAATCCAGCAGCACATCAAAAAGCTTATCCACCATGATCAAGTGGGCTTCATCCCTGGGATGCAAGGCTGGTTCAATATACGCAAATCAATAAATGTAATCCAGTATATAAACAGAACCAAAGACAAAAACCACATGATTATCTCAATAGATGCAGAAAAGGCCTTTGACAAAATTCAACAACACTTCATGCTAAAAACTCTCAATAAATTAGGTATTGATGGGACGTATCTCAAAATAATAAGAGCTATCTATGACAAACCCACAGCCAATATAATACTGAATGGGCAAAAACTGGAAGCATTCCCTTTGAAAACTGGCACAAGACAGGGATGCCCTCTCTCACCACTTCTATTCAACATAGTGTTGGAAGTTCTGGCCAAGGAAATTAGGCAGGAGAAGGAAATAAGGGGTATTCAATTAGGAAAAGAGGAAGTCAAATTGTCCCTGTTTGCAGATGACATGATTGTATATCTAGAAAACCCCATTGTCTCAGCCCAAAATCTCCTTAAGCTGATAAGCAACTTCAGCAAAGTCTCAGGATACAAAATCCATGTACAAAAATCACAAGCATTCTTATACACCAATAACAGACAAACAGAGAGCCAAATCATGAGTGAACTCCCATTCACAATTGCTTCAAAGAGAATAAAATACCTAGGAATCCAACTTACAAGGGATGTGAAGGACCTCTTCAAGGAGAACTACAAACCACTGCTCAAGGAAATAAAAGAGGATACAAACAAATGGAAGAACATTCTATGCTCATGGATAGGAAGAATCAATATCGTGAAAATGGCCATACTGCCCAAGGTAATTTAGAGATTCAATGCCATCCCCATCAAGCTACCAATGACTTTCTTCACAGAATTGGAAAAAAACTACTTTAAAGTTCATATGGAACCAAAAAAGAGCCCGCATCGCCAAGTCAATCCTAAGCCAAAAGAACAAAGCTGGAGGCATCACACTACCTGACTTCAAACTATACTACAAGGCTACAGTAACCAAAACAGCATGGTACTGGTACCAAAACAGAGATATAGATCAATGGAACAGAACAGAGCCCTCAGAAATAACGCCACATATCTACAACTATCTGATCTTTGACAAACCTGAGAAAAACAAGCAATGGGGAAAGGATTCCCTATTTAATAAATGGTGCTAGGAAAACTGGCTAGCCATATGTAGAAAGCTGAAACTGGATCCCTTCCTTACACCTTATACAAAAATCAATTCAAGATGGATTAAAGACTTAAACGTTAGACCTAAAACCATAAAAACCCTAGAAGAAAACCTAGGCATTACCATCCAGGACATAGGCATGGACAAGGACTTCATGTCTAAAACACCAAAAGTAATGGCAACAAAAGCCAAAATTGACAAATGGGATCTAATTAAACTAAAGAGCTTCTGCACAGCAAAAGAAACTACCATCAGAGTGAACAGGCAACCTACAAAATGGGAGAAAATTTTCGCAACCTACTCATCTGACAAAGGGCTAATATCCAGAATCTACAATGAACTCCAACAAATTTACAAGAAAAAAACAAACAACCCCATCAAAAAGCGGGCGAAGGACATGAACAGACACTTCTCAAAACAAGACATTTATGCAGCCAAAAAACACATGAAAAAATGCTCACCATCACTGGCCATCAGAGAAATGCAAATCAAAACCACAATGAGATACCATCTCACACCAGTTAGAATGGCGATCATTAAAAAGTCAGGAAACAACAGGTGCTGGAGAGGATGTGGAGAAATAGGAACACTTTTACACTGTTGGTGGGACTGTAAACTAGTTCAACCCTTATGGAAGTCAGTGTGGCGATTCCTCAGGGATCTAGAACTAGAAATTCCATTTGACCCAGCCATCCCATTACTGGGTATATACCCAAAGGAATATAAATCATGCTGCTATAAAGACACATGCACACGTATGTTTATTGCGGCATTATTCACAATAGCAAAGACTTGAAACCAACCCAAATGTCCAACAATGATAGACTGGATTAAGAAAATGTGGCACATATACACCATGGAATACTATGCAGCCATAAAATATGATGAGTTCATGTCCTTTTTAGGGACATGGATGAAATTGGAAATCATCATTCTCAGTAAACTATCGCAAGAACAAAAAACCAAACACCGCATATTCTCGCTCATAGGTGGGAATTAAACAATGAGAACACATGGACACAGGAAGGGGAACATCACACTTTGGGGACCGTTGTGGGGTGGGGGGAGGGGGGAGGGATGGCATTGGGAGATATACCTAATGCTAGTTAGTGGGTGCAGCGCACCAGCATGGCACATGTATACATATGTAACTAACCTGTACATTGCACACATGTACCATAAAACCTAAAGTATAATAATAATAAAAAAAAAAACAAGAAACCCACAACACAGAAGCTCTTTGACTTCAAAAAAAAAAAAAGAAAAAAAAGAAAGGAAACAGTAATTTAAAATTGTCAAAGACAACTGTTTAGCCAGGTATTTTATACAGATAAAGGGGAATGAATTCACAGAAGGCCCATATTATTTCACACCCTTGAGAATTTTCAACTGGCAGGTTTCAAGTGATTTGTAATCATAAGCAAGCAGAATCCCAAATATTGATGGCTATGAAAAATATACTAAATTGCTGGGAATAAAATAAATTGTGTGCTAATTCAAATGTATACTTCTTGAACAGAAATCAAGACAAATAACTATCAACAACAACATTAACTATTTATGGAATTTAAATATTTACTATTTCTGTAAATTCATCATAATTTGCAGGAAGTTTCCCTTTCCAGAATCCATTCCTCAGTTCTGTGGTTGTGCTTTCTTAGTTAGAAATCACTCAGATGAACTTTGTCATCTCACAAAACTGAGACTATAAAAATAGGCTGAAATCTTTAGAAACCAGGTTCTGGTAGAATAAAAAATTGCAGTACTTAAAAGGGAGTTATTTCCCCCCCTATTTTAGACTGGCAATTTTCACAAAGTAGATGCTTCCCTTCAGTTAGTTTGCTTTAAAGGGGATTCATCTTTTTAATTCTGAAAAAATTGTAGGGAGTCAAGCTATAATCAAATTCTAAATTTTGGTTTAGTATATTCTGTTGTAGCTGTGATATAAATTATTAAAACATCTCTTGACTATCTGCCTTTTTTCTTTTGATGAAGGCTGCATACACATACATACAAAACATAAACTTAAATGATGAAGGCTGTGCACACATATACACAAAAACATAAACCTAAATAAGACATAGGCTGAACTTATTAACATCCTCTGTCTAAAAACTATTTCTGTCTAATGTTTTATCATTGACAACACCTTCTTTTGATAGCGGTATGAATATGAACGTAGGAAATTAAATGTGGACATATCAGCACACAAAATAAGGTAAACAGGCTCTGTCTCAAAAAAAAAAAGAAAAAGGTAAACACATTAAACTAGGAATTACCATACTTTGGCATCACTGAAACAAATTGTATCTGGCCAGATACTTTCTAATTAGTTTCCTCAACATGTACACACAACAGTAAATCTGATGGACATGGCTAGATTAATCTGAAAAGCTTAATATCATAATTATGAGTCAGGTTCCTAAAGAGTGGAAAGAGCATGGGCAGTATAAAAAGACAAATGGAGAGTGAAAATTGCCAATTTATACTAATAGAGGGAAAAAATTGTGCATGGGGAGAAGGAAAGCTCGTTTGCCTAGTCAGAATCTAGGGTGCAGATGAAAATATAGCAGAAAATAACAACAACATATCTTTACATTCATATAGCATATTTGTTTACCAATAAGTCTTTCACAAATTATGTCATCTGAGATAGCAGATACATTCATTAGATCATTCAGTCATTCAACATACATTGAAAAGACCACCTTTGGCATTAGACAGACTTGGATTTGAATCCAAATTCTGTTGCTTACTGTTGTATACCTTCAGCAAATTGTTTGGTCTCTTCTGATGCTGTTTCCTCTTCTGAAAAATACAGATAACTCTTACAGGACTGCTGAGTGGTGTATATGAGATAACATGTGTAAAGTGCTTGCACATAATTCCATTTTCACCTTACTAATATGGCTAAGTGCATGTATCTTTTAGGCTCTGCACTAGTCCCAGTTGGGGATTAAAAGGTAAATGAATATAACACAGGCTTTAAGGAGTTCAGGGATGCAAGGTATTCTGGTGCCCTAAAGGACGAAGGAAGGGAAATCAGGGAAGGCTTCACAGAAGAGATGCTTTAACTGTGTCTTTTTTCACGCTCCCCAAATGTAAGAAATAAATGTCAAATGGAGAAAAAGAGAAAATATAGATAAGCAAATTTAAAAAAATAAACAACCAATTGGTCTATCACTAAGAAATAACGAAGGCTAACATGTCGAGGGTTGTGTATGTGGGGGGGTGGGTTGTGTGTGTGTGGGGGGTGGGGTGTGTGTATGTAAGTCTAGGAGGGTATTATATGTGTGTATACATATAAACACACATTTTTTTGAGACAGGATCTCACTCTGTTGCCCAGGCTGGAGTGCAATGGCACAGTAATAGCTCACTGCAGCCTCGACTTCCTAGGCTCAAGCAATCCTCTCACCTCAGCCTCCTGAGTAGCTGGGACTCAAGGCATGCACCACATGCCCAGCTAATTTTTTATTTTTTGTAGAGATGAGGTCTCCCTATATTGCCCAGGCTGGTCTCAAACTCCCAGCCTCAAGCAACCCTACTGCCTGGTCCTCCCAAAGTGTTGGGATTACAGGCGTGAGCCACCACACCCAAGAACACACACATTTTTAACAAAAATGATACACTATTCTATTTTACAGCATGTTTCTTTTCATTTAACACTATATAATAAACATTTTTCTATGACAGTAAATATTAATATATAACAATAGCTAATACTTTTGGCCGAGCACAGTGACTCACGCCTGTAATCCCAGCACTTTGAGAGGCCAAAGCAGGAGGACTCCTTGAGGCCAGGAGTTCAAGATCAGCCTGAGCAACATAGCGAGACCCCATCTCTACAAAAAATTTAAAAACTAACAAATAAATAAAACATAATAGCTAATATTTTTATTTTTATTTTTTTGAGGCAGAATCTAGCTCTGTTGCCCAGACTAGAGTGCAGTAGCGTGATCTCAGCTCACCACACCCTCCGCCTCCTGGGTTCAAGTGATTCTCCTGTCTCAGTCTCCCAAGTAGCTAGGATTACAGGTGCCCACCACCAAGCCTGGCTAATTTTTATATATTTTTTAGTAGAGACAGGGTTTCACCACGTTGGTTAGGCTGGTGTCGAACTCCTGACTTCAAGTGATCCATCCGCCTCGGGCTCCCAAAGCGCTGGGATTACAGGCGTGAGGCACTGCGCCTGGCCTAGCTAATACTTCTAAGTAATTAAAGTTCACAGCAACCTGATGGGATAGATACAATTACTATCCCTGTTTCATAGATGAAAAAATTGAGATACAGAGAGGGTAAGGAACTTTCCCAAGGTCACATAGTTAGTAAGTGACAGATTTGAAATTTGATCCCAGTAAGCCTGGTCCAGAGTCTGTGCTTTTAACCACTAATATATATGCCATAATTTTAAAAGGCTGACTAGAAGTCCACTATATGAATGTATCATAATTTCACCCATCCACTATTGTTAGGTAAACTGGGTCTTGAAGATTGAGTAGGAGTTCTCCAGAAGAATGGAAATAAATTTCAGACAAAAGAGCCATGAATAAAGTTACAGAGTTGTCAAACAGCATGCCATATTTAAGGACTACCTCTGGTATGGCTGAGGCATATGGCATGAATGGTAACCACAAGGAGATTGTAAAGGTAAGTAAGGTCAGATCATGAAGGACAAATTTGATAGGGCAAAGCCTGGAGTTAGGAGGACCAGTTAAAATGTTATTACCCAACAATGGAATATTATTCAGCCATAAAAAGGAATGAAATTCTTACATATACTACAACATGGATGAAACTTTGAGACATTATGCTAGGTAAAATAAGCCAGACACAAAAGGGCAAATATTGCATCATTCCATTTATTAAAAGTACCTAGAAATGCTTATATACTGTTGGTGGGAATGTAAATTAGTTCAGCCATGGTGGAAAGCAGTATGGCAATTTCTCAAAGAACTTAGAACTCAATTCGACCCAGTAATCCCATTACTGAGTATACATCCAAAAGAAAACAAATTGTCCTACCAAAAAGAGACATGCACTTGTATGTTTAGTGCAGCACTATTCACAATAATAAAGACATAGAAGCAACCTACGTGCCCATCAATGGTGGATTGGATGAAGAAAATGTGGTACATACACACCATGGAATACTATGCAGCCATTAAAAAGACCAAAATCATGTCCTTTGCAGCAACATGGAATCAGCTGGAGGCCATTATCCTAAGCAAACTAACGCAGACCAGAAAACCAAATACCACATGTTCTCACTTATAAGTGGTAGCTAAACAATGGGTACTCGGCCGGGCGTGGTGGCTCACGCCTGTAATCCCGCACTTTGGGAAGCCGAGGTGGGTGGATCATGAGGTCAGGGGATCGAGACCATCCTGGCTAACATGTTGAAAACCCGTCTCTACTAAAAATACAAAAAAAATTAGCCAGGCGGGGTGGCGGGCACCTGTAGTCCCAGCTACTTGGGAGGCTGAGACAGGAGAATGGCGTGAACCCGGGAGGCAGAGCTTGCAGTGAGCCGAGATCGCACCACTGCACTCCAGCCTGGGCGACAGAGCGAGATTCCGTCTCAAAAAAAAAAAAAAAAAAAAAAAAAACAATGGGTACTCATAGACATAAAGATGGCAACAATAGATACTGGGGACTACTGGGTAGGGAGGGAGTGGGGCAAGGGTTGAAAAACTATTGTGCACTCTGCTCAGTACCTGATTGCTGGGATCAATTGTACCCCAACCTCAGCATCATGCAATATAGCCAGGTAACAAACCTGCACATGTACCCTCTGAATCAAAAATAAATGTTGAAATTATTTTTCAAAAAGTACCTAGAATAGATAAATTCATAGAGACAGAAAGTAGAATGAGGTTACCAGGGGGTGAGAGAACGCAGAATGAGAAGCTATTATTTAATGGGTACAGAGTTTCAGTTTGGGATGATGAAAAAAATCTGGAAATGCATAACAGTGATGATTGTACAACACTGAGAATGCACTCAATGCCACTGACTTGTACCTTTAAAAATGGTTAAAATGGGGCCGGACACAGTGGCTCACGCCTGTAATCCCAGCACTTTGGGAGGCCAAGGCGGGTGGATCATTTGAGGTCAGGAGCTCGACACCAGCCTGGCCAACATGGTGAAACCCCGTCTCCACTAAAAATACAAAAATTAGCCAGGGGTGGCGTGTGCCTATAATCTCAGCTACTCAGGGGGCTGAGGCAGGAGAATTGCTTGAGCCTGGGAGGCGGAGGCTGCAGTGAGCAGAGATCACACCATTGCACTCCATCCTGGGTGACAGAGTGAGACTTCGTCTCAAAAAAAGGTTAAAATGGTCAATATTATGCATATTTTACCACATTTTTTTTTAACAGGCTGCTGCCCAAAAGGGAAGTGATTAGGAACTGAATGGAGATAGAGAGGGCAGGACCAACTTAAGAAATTTTAAGAACTAGACAACAAATTTGGTGACTGAATGTGGAGGTGAGGAAAAAGTAGCTCTTAGGTTTCTGGGTAGATAGGAGTGGCATTATTAGTTTCCTCTTATAGGTAAGGAAACAAAGTCCCCAAAGCACAAAGTAATTTGTCCAAAGTCACAGTTTGTTAATAGCAGAAAGAACTGAGATGCCAGACATCTGATTCGAATTCAGTATTCTTTCCACAACATAATACATCCAAAAAGAATATTATATTTGTGTAGTATTATTTAATTTATGAAGTTTTTGCATACATTATTCCACTTGATACTGATAAAAACCTATGAATCAGACGAGGCAGGTATTATCATTTTCTTGATGAGTATACTTAAATAGAATAAGAAAATTTATGCAACACCCTGAAATCCTTAGACAAAGATGTAAATTTTATCTGTTGGATTAAAGGGGAACCTTAAAGTGGGAAGCAAAGAGATTCAAATGATAAACGTGTTGGGACTATCACGGCTGCTGGATGTAGTAGGTATTGAAGGGAATACAGGACTAGAAATAGAAGTGGTTTGGGTAGTTTCCAGGGCTGCCACATTGTGTAATTACATGTCATAATTTTTACAAACTGTGGCTCCTGCCCACTAGATTTGTATAATGCAACAGCCATGGATGAAATAAGGTAGGAGTCTCAAACCTGCAAATCGGGATCTACTGGTAGATCTAGACACCTCACCTCCTATAAAGCTCCATGCTGGCTCCCCATAATGTCTTCTCTCTGCTACATGTCTCAGCTAAGATTCCCAGTGTAAAAGGAAGAACAGCACAGGCCAGCAACTTCTCATGACTACACTGTCAGTATCTGCCCTGATCTCACGACTCTGAGATTAAAAGAAGCTCCTCCTTATAACAAGGTTGGACATCACTGTAATAAAAGACTGGGAGGAGACAAAGGTAGTCTGGTATGATCATTTCTACTTTTCTGGTGGAAAAAATTTCTTAAAAGCACCTGAATAAGCAGCTATGCATGATGGCTCATGCCTGTGTACTCCTAGCACTTTGGGGAGGCTGAGGCAGGAGAATCACTTGAACCCAGGAGTTCAAGACCAGCCTGGGCAACAAAGTAAGATCCCGTCTCTACAAAAAAAACTTTTAAAATTAGCCAGGCATGGTGGCACATGCCTGTGGTCCTATCTACTTGGAATGCTGAAGTAGGAGGATTGCTTGAGCCCAGGAGGTTGAGACTGCAGTGAGCTGTGATCGTGCCACTGCACTCTAGCCTAGGCAATAAAGCCAGACCCTGTCTCAAAAAAAAAAAAAAAAAAAAAGTGCCTGAACAATACTGTCAAATGTCCTTAGAGTATTATTATACTTACATTAAATCCAAAGGTAACAAGAAAAAATACAGGTCATAACAGGTATTCATTTGGCAATCCATTCATGCTTTAAGCCATGTTAAGAGAGTACTAACACAGGTTACAAACAATACTTACTACATAAGCTTCTGACCAAGTTGAGTTTAGCTAAAATACAAAACTGGGACACGAGTGGTCTAGCCAGATGCTTCAAATATAGAAGACAATCTAAAATTGACCAGAGGCTTCAAATGTAGAACATAACCTAAGCCAACCATTGGTAGCTCTCAGATGCCCAAGTCAAGTAGCTGCAGTTTAGTTTCTCTTTCTCATATTTAGACAAGTAAAACACACTACCATTAAATGCAACTAGAAACAAAAGACAGGCAAATGTATTGTTTTGCTTGAAGACATTTCTGATGACATTCTACCAACTATCACAGAATGTATTTATTTCTGTTTCCTTGACTAACCTCCTTTTATTTCTCCCAACGTTTCCTTGGACTTCCTACTGGCACTTCATGTGTACATTGCTTAACTGATACAAGGGTTACTGACCCCAACCACTCTGTAAATATCATTTTATTGCCTATAGAGTCGTGTCACTGAGAAAACTTACTATAAAATTCTAAACTTAGACAAATTAGAGTAGAGATGAGATCAAACCAAAGCAGTATGACCCCAAAGCCCCAAACCCTCTCCAGAACAGTGTATCCAAAGGACTTTTAGACAGACTTAAATAGTTCTTCAAAGCATTCAAAAGATGGTTTGCATCTATCACTTGCAATGCTCCTCTCCAACATAAAATCTCTACTACAATCAAGCAAGTCCCTTCACTGATTGCCATATGGTCCATGCTCTTATCATTTATTTCTATGACTTTGTTTAGAACTGGTCTCCTCACCTAGAACGTTTTCTTGCACATATTTAAGTTATATTACTTCACTAGTCTGTAAACTCCACAGAAGCAGGACCATATCTGCTCTGTTCACCATCATACCACCAGTGAACATGGTGGCTACTCAATAAATCACCGTTGAGTAAGTAAACGAACTGAAGTCCCATCTCCTTCATGAAAAATCATGTCAAATACTCCTAGCCACTTTCTTTTTAAATTCCGAATACCCTGGAATCAGTTTCATAGTTTAGTAGTACCTAATTTCTCTCTGCTTGGTATTAAACTTCTTTCTCTTGCTAGACATTGGAACATATGCCTTATGCTTCTTTGTATAGCTCACAGTAAACACTGAACATGCAATAAGCACACAATAAAAATGTACTAATCAAAGTGCTGACATGCTTTGTAAAAATTCAATTTACACACAACTTTGTAAGAATGCAGCTATTTGCAGAGTAGGTTAGACATACATAAGGCCTTTTCCCTTGCTTACACTGTATCACAACTTATTCAGTACAAGTATGGTTCAGCATTTGACAGTTAGGGAATGTGGAAAATCTCGATGGCGTAGAGTCTGTGGCTCACTAATTACAGAAGCAGATTGTTATGAGTTTTCTTGATAGGGAAATAGGATGAGCACGTCACAGTGATTTGATATGCCAGCTGTAATAATGAGCTTTAAGATGCCATGTTAGCATATGTAGGTGTACTGTAGGCTACCGGGAGACCCTCTCAATCTGAGTTTTCCATTTTCTTTCTTTTTTTTTTTTTTGAGACAGGGTCTCACTCTGTTGCCCAGGCTGGAGTGCAGTGGCATGATCTCAGCTCACTGCAGCCTCAACCTCCCAGGCTCAAGCAATTCCCCCACTTTAGCCTCCCCAGTAGCTGGGACTATAGGCGCACGCCACCACACCTGGCTATTTTTTGTAATTTTTGTAGAGATGGGGTTTCACCTTGTTGCCCAGGCTGGTCTGGAACTCCTGAGTTCAAGCAATCTACCCACCTCAGCTTCCCAAAGTGCTGAGATTACAGGCGTGAGCCACCGCACTGGCCAATTTTCTATGGTGTAACTTAGAAATTAAGTATTGTGCCGGGCGCGGTGGCAGGGCCGGGAGCAGTAGCTCAAACCTGCAATCCCAGCACTTTGGGAGGCCGAAGCGGGCAGATCACCTGAGGCCAGGAGTTTGTGACCAGGCTGGCCAACATGGCGAAACCCCATCTCTACTAAAAATAAATATATTAGCCGGGTGTGGTGGCACACGCCTGTAACCCCAGCTACTCGGGGGGCTGAGGCATGAGAATCGCTTGAACCCTGGAGGCAGAGGTTGCAGTGAGCCGAGATCGTGCCATTGCAACTCCAGCCTGGGCTACGGAGCAAGACTCTGTCTCCAAAAAAATTTCTTTTAAAGAATTTAAATATTGCTTGCAAGTATTGATTGATTAGTACATTGATCCTGTAGTCTACTAAATTTATAGTACAGCAAAACTGTAATTTATAATTTTATTATATAGGATGCTAAAATTACTTTTACGGTAAATAATATATTAAAATATTAAAGGTAACTACATTTTACTGTATGTTTACTATCTGCCAGACACTGTACATGTATTAGATCATTAACAATCCTGTGAGACAGGTACTGTTATTGTCCCCATTTTAGAAATTTGAAGGAACTGAGGCACAGAGGAGTATGAAATCTGTGCAGGGTCATACAAGTAGTAAGCAGAGGGGCTGGGATCCCACCTAGACAGTCTAGCACCTGGACTGAGCCAGACAAGACAGGCTTTTTTTTTCCCAGACAAGACAGGGTCAAACTCTGTCACTCTCTCATCCAGGCTGGAGTGCAGTGGTGTGATCTCAGCTCACTGCAGCCTCAACCTTCCAGGCTCAAGCGATCCTTCCACCTCAGCCTCCTGAGTAGCTGGGACTACAGGCACATGCCAACACGCTCAGCTAATTTTTGTATTTTTTGTAGAGACAGGGTTTCCCTATGTTGCCCAGGCTGGTCTCGAATGCCCGGGCTCAAGCAATCCGCCTGCCACGGCCTCCCAAAGTGCTGGGATTACAGGCGTGAGTGACTGTGCCCCACCTAGCCTCCACTCTTAATTCTATATTATACTGTCTCTCCAAAACAACATATCACAATACAATGGTGAAGTTAAGATACCTTGAAGCATCAAGAGAATAATATCTAATACTCTAGAAAATGTTCAAAGATATTACTGTCAACAAGAAAAAACAAACATAGACCATTTCACTCCAGCCTAGGTGATAGAGCCAGACTCCATCTCAAAAATAAATAAACAAAAATAAACATTAGGTGTTTTAGTATATCTAAATATACATTTAGTGTGTCTTTTCTTTCTAGGAGAATCTGAGAATACAATTAAGACACCATTTTTAACACTAGGTGTTTTAAGGCCTGGCACAGTGGCTCATGCCTGTAATCCCAGCACTATGGGAGGCTGAGGCGGGTGGATCACTTGAAGTAAGTCAGGAGTTCGATACCAGCCTGACCAACATGGCAAAACCCCTTGTCTACCAAAAATACAAAAACTAACCAAGCGTGGTGGCGTGCACCTGTAATCCCCGCTACTTGGGAGACTGAGGCAAGAGAATCACTAGAACCCAGGAGGCGGAGGTTGCAGTGAGCTGAGATCGCACCACTGCACAGAACGATGCTGTCTCTACAAAAAATTTAAAAATTAGCTGGGAGTGGTGGCACACACCTATAGTCCCAGCTACTCAGGAGGCTGAGGTAGGAGGATCGCTTGAGCCTGGGAGATGGAGGCTGCAGTGAGCTATGATGGCGCCACTGCACTCCAGCCTGGGTGACAGAGCAAGACCCCATCTCTTAAAAATAATATTATTAAAAATAATAATAATTAATTAATAAATAAGTACCTAGGCATGGTGGCATGCGCCTGTGGTTCCAGCTACTTGAGAAGCCAGAGGATCATTTGAGCCCAGGAGATTAAGGCTGCAGTGAGCTATGATTGTGCCACGGCACCCTAGCCTGAGCCACAGAGTGAGGCCCTGCCTCTAAAAATAAATAAATACATAGATAAATAATAACATCTTTTAAAATAAAAATAAAATAAAATAAGGTTAATGGCCAGTCTAAAACAATATCCCTACAGTGTGAAATAACCCATTTATTTCAATTGGTAAATTGTTAAAAATGCACTCCTGATTATAGATCTGAAAAACTGGACTTCTACACTAGAGATTAATAGTAAAAATAAGTAAAACTCTTTTTTCATCCTTGAGACATAGCTGTATAATTTTAAATGTGAACAGAAAATATGGTACAAAGTACACATAACTGGCTCAAAATGGGGTATTTTACCCTCATTTCCTTCAAGGAAAGAGGTACCTGTGAAAACTGATGTAGTCTACCAATATCTCATACATTTGGGCACATAAAGATTAGGAAATCAATTTGCAAACAGTGCTGGAAAAAGTAAGAACATTTTACAAAATCTGAAACACAGGACCCTTTTACTTTAATGAAACACATTCTAAAGGAATTTTGATATTTTTCCTGCCAAACTATCTCAGCAAGTTAAGTAAGCAAGTAATATCACATTAAATCAACCTGAAGACTGAGATTTAAGAGGGAAAAAAATGATTGCTGGGATAGTAGACTGAACTAAAATACTCTGCCTAACCATTGCATATCACTCATTTGTCCCCCAGCCTCCCAACACTCTTGCCCCGGCCCCATGTTGAGCTATATCCTAAGAAATATCGTTGTCTAAAAACAGAACACCAAAACCTGAACTGCCCTTTAACAAAGATGAATAGAAGGAATTTTGAGACAAAACTCCCAAATACTATTCTCATCTATGCTAGTGCTTCTATGAGTTCAGACAAAAATCTCTCCTTGCAATTTACTTTCCCAACTGGCAAATGAAGATTATTTTCACTCATCAGGATGTCCAAAGTCTTGACTAATAAAGTTTGCCAAGAACTTTTAAATATATAGACAAAAGGAGTTATAACAAGGAATTTATTTTTGAAAAATGTATTTCCTTTAGTGCCCTCACAGAAGTGAAAGTTGTAGTGTGTTAACTGAGGTTATTTTTGCACTCTTTTCTCTCTCTCTCGTTTTGTAAGCAAATTTTACTGCTTCTGCAAGCATTTTTCAAAGAAAATCAACCTTCTGCTTTAGAAAACAGAGATGTTAACCTATCCTTTGGAGGGATTCGTGTTTAACCTTATCTTGAGGGCAGGAATCAAGATCTTTCTAAGGCTGTGATCGGAATAGAATAGTTCCTATCAAGTTAAGAAGACCAATAGAGAGAAATCAATTTAGAGGAAAAAAGGAAAAGCAGAGATTCCTTGGGGAAAACCTGGAACAGTTGCTCACTTCAGAAAATGTTATTCATTCCCAACTCAATCAGAATTAAAGTATAGCAAGTTTTACATTTTTTCTCTTTTAGATTTGAGTTTACATCAGAATTAAGCCTCATACATTAATATTGCTTTTGTCATTTCCATGTATTTTTTTTCTCTATATAAGCTTTTTTATTGGCTGGAGGGCAGTTGGATATGTTTGTGAGCTGACTAGTTTTGTATTCTATATTTTTTCTAATTTTAATCAGTGACATCTTGGAAGATGTGGCTGTTAGAAATAGGAATATTGACTTACAGTGTGTTACTGGATGTCGGGCAACTTTCCAGACCCCCACGGCTTTGCTCACATTATTTCTGCTATCTATCAGTCCAGATAGATGTCTTCCTCTTCCTCCATTCCTGCAAAGCTAAATCCTATCTATTTTTCAAAGCCCAGTTCACATGCTCCCTTCCCTGCACTCTCATAACACCTTCTGTTTCTAGTATATAATGTTAGTGAGATTTTTTAAATGTTTAGGTAATCGTGTATCTTTCTTTCCTACTACATTGAGACCCTCAAGTACAAAAAAAACTCTCTCATGTCATGACCTTAGACACAAGAAAATGTTAAATATAATAAAATGCCAGTTCAAAAATAACCATTGAAAAGGATGTGATAAGCAACCTAGTAATTCAGTCAGTGGGGCTGCTAGAAACCATTGTCTTCATAGCTGAATTCAACTGACTCAATTCGGACTCAATTGTATGTAAACTGTTTATTTTTTTTTTCCTTCTTTTTTGGAGAGAGTTTCGCTCTTGTAGCCCAGGCTGGAGTGCAGTGGCACGATCTCGGCTCCCTGCAACGTCCGCCTCCCAGGTTCAAGCGATCCTCCTGCCTCAGTCTCCCGAGTAGCTGGGATTACAGGCGCCCGCCACCACGCCCAGCTAATTTTTGTATTTTTAGTAGAGACAGGGTTTCGCCATGATGGCCAGGCTGGTCTCGATCTCCTGACCTCAGGTGATCCACCCTCCTCGGCCTCCCAAAGTGTTGGTATTACAGGCATGTGAGACACCGCGCCCAGCCTACTGTAAGTAAACTCTTTTGAGGCCAGGAACTCTGTCTTATTTCTTGTGCATCACCCCCTCCCCGCCCCCCCCCCGCACCCGGCCAAAAAAAAAAAATTAATAACCTCAGTATCATCTAATTCAATGTTCTGCACATATTCTCAATATAAAGCCATACTATTGTAGATAAAGTGTGATTAAAATAAAGATCAGATCCTGGACAAACGCTGAATTGTGAAACGATAAGTGCTTGTGCTTAAGATAATCTCAACGTCTACAACGAAGAAAAGTGTCAAAGATAAGATGCCACAGGGTTGGACAATGGACAGTAACTTTACTGGAAAGGGGGCAAAATGAACAAAACTAAGTGGAAACAAGAGTGTTCTCCCAGTTTACCTTATGCTCCCAGAGCAAGACAAGAAGCCAAATATCTATTTTTCAATTATTATTTCATCAGTTATGGTCATTTTAGTAACCTTAGCTTCCAAAGTATAAAGAGGTGTCACTAAGCAAAGACCCCAGTCCATGTGACTTCCAATGCCAAACACAAACTTTCTTGTACCCTCAATTAATTGGGTAACGTAGGCCATGGATGATCAGGACACTCTCTCCAAGAGGGTACAAGAAAGTGACACAGGTCAGGATTTTATTTCCCCTCCTCTATCCCCTGTTAGGGGAGGTAAAACATAAATGTAGTAATACCTGAATTGTGAATAAGTGAGACTTTCGAGACTGCCCCAGACTAACATGACCTTCTCACCACACTCGTAGTACAAACTGACAGCACAGAAGACCCCCTCCAGGAGAAAGGACGACGGGAAGCCAATGTAGGACTTACCTGGTTTCTCTATCCTATGGTTAAACCTCTGGAGCTACGCAGACCATGGCAGCGATAAATCCACGTACGCAGGCTCCAACAAAGCTCACACAATCGGAGAACTCACAGTAGCTGCGGCTGCGGCGGCGGCAACAGCAACTCCTCCCTCTGCTTCTCTTTTCCCACCCCCCGCCGCGGCGGCCCGCCGCCTTTACTCCTCCCTCCCTCGACTACCCCCACTTCCGGGTGATGCCCCTGCCGGAAGCAGGGCCGCCACGGGAAAGAGAGCGACAGGTCACGTGAAAAGGAACGCGTGGTCTGGAGCCAAGCTTCTCCTGCCCCCTGCTGCCCCCGGGCCGACACGCAGCCTCGGGTGGGTCTTTGTTAGGGTACGAGTCCGCTACCCCACCCCGCCCCCACGACAAAAACGAAACCAGAAAACCCATACTAAAACAGTGCCTTTGTCATCTTTAGTTTCCTAACCTCAGGTCAAGATGTAACATAAAAGATCCTTATAAGTCATCTTCTACATAGTTCATCTTCGCCCAGCATGAAATTCACGTGCATCTGTTAGGCTGTGTTAACTTGCTTCCCGTAGACTGTGTAGCCTAATTTCAGATGTAAATGCCAGAACTATGAATTTATCCTCTTCCCTCCATTGAAAAATTACATCAAGAGGAAAATGTTTATAAATTCATAATTTTTATATGTGTGTTGAGGGGGCAGGGACGTCACTTCACCACCTTCATAGCGCCATTCCAAGCTCTGAACCACTCCCCCCATTTATTCATTCACTCGTCCATCATTTTAAACACCTAGAAGATTCCGGTGATGCAAAAATGTTACAGTCTCTGTTACCATGAGTTCATTTAGAAATGAGATGCATAAAATGTAAACAATGCAATAAATGGTACAGGAAAGATTTGAAAAAAGGGTCTTATTTTATTCTTGCTTTCCAACTTAACATTTTAAAAAGCAGCAAAATTCTAGGATTTTTAAAACTATGAACATTAACAGTAAAAAGAGGGAGAGGCTCCATCTCACTTATTTCAAAGCAAGATGTGGCCTTTTCATATTTCCTTTCATGACGTATGTCATAAGATGTAGAACGAAACTAATCACAGGACTATTTGTATTTTCATCTGGAACCATTTGAACCCAGTTCCCACAGAAGAGTATGAAGTCTAATAATGTTGCAGAAATCAAATAGTACACAAAATACAAATATCAAGTAAATGTTTGTAAGACTTAGAACAGCGCCCGGCACAATGTAAGCGTATTTAAGTGTTGAAATAATTTCCATCCTAGCTGTTGTCAAGTCCCTATTAAGCCTTGACAGGCAACATTTAAAATTACCCATAGATCTACATTTTAAGTCCGTGATTAAGTATTTCAGAATTATTCTCCCCCTCTACACTCATCCACATAAATATAAAATTATCTCATCTTCCCAGGCATTATTTTGTAGTTGTCAATGTGCACAGCCTTAATTATTAAGATACAAACTCAGCCCCAAATTTAAAATCTTAAAAATCACATCATATGAAATGAAGATAGCTTTTAAGTGGGTTTCCAAATATTAGCAAGTTGGTTTGTAACTATATTAACATTGTGTTAAGCATCCAAAAGAAATTCACTAAAAGGCAAAACCAAAAATATATCTTTATTAGAAGCAGAACATTGAATCTACTAGCTATCTAGTATTTTTATGTAAACATTAAAGTTTATCACTATGAGCTGCAAGATCCTCTGCCAACCATGTACATTCTGAGGCACTCTAATATTTAACATAAAAACCTAAAGAGCTATGTATATATTTTGTTGTTGTTGTTTGGTTTTGAGAGTCTTGCTGTCGCCCAGGCTGGAGTGCAGAAGTGTGATCGTAGGTCCTTGTAACCTTAAACTCCGGGGCTAAAGCGATCCTTGCACCTCAGCCCCCCAAGTAGTTGGAACTATGGGCACACACCACCACACCTGGCTAATTTTTACTGTGTGTGTGTGTGTGGAGATGGGAGTCTCCCTTCGTTGCCCAGGCTGGTCTCGAACTCCTGGCCTCAAATGATCCTCCCACCTCAGCTGCCCAAAGTGCTGGGATTACAGATATGAACCACCAGGCCCAGCCTAAAACTCTGTCTTTATATGCATCATCCCTAATCCTCCTTACCAATGCACGAGCATAGAAGGGAATGTCTTCAAGAAATAATCAGGTTTGCTGGGGGTTGAGCAGACAGCGGGTGTCCCTAAAATGCTTATGAAGTGTATTAATAACCCCAATGACGTTAAGCCAGGAGGATGGGAACTCAACATCTGTACCTCTACAACTACCACAGTACCCATGTCTAGGTAAGTTAAATGAATCTAAAATAACAGAACACAGGTGCTAAAATAATTCTGTCCTAGAGTGAAATTAAGAATGGGATTTATGAGGTTGGGCGCCGTGGCTCACGACTGTAATCCCAGCACTTTGGGAGGCCGAGGCAGGTGGATCGCCTGAGGTCAGGAGTTCGAGACCAGCCTGGCCAACATGACAAAACCCTGTCTCTACTAAAAATATAAAAATTAACCAGGTGTGATGGTGGGCGCCTGTAATCCCAGCTACTTGGGAGGCTGAGGCAGAATCCCCTGAACCCAGGAGGCGGAGGTTGCAGTGAGCCAAAATCACACCACTGCACTCCAGCCTGGATGACAGAGCAAAACTCGGTCTCAAAGAAAAAAAGAACGGGATTTATGACATTCACCCTAATGTTAAAATATTTCATAGCCATCCAAATAGAGTTTAAAGGATTGGCAATGCTTTTAAGGTAAGTAACTTACCTAAATTCTTCAGACATACAGATACTTGAGGACAGAGGACAAATTTGACGACTTTCCAACTCTAGGTATGACTGAAACTCAAAGTGATGTTACGGGTAAGTTGAGAAAATTTGTGTGAAAGGATATTTTCATGGCTCTGAGAGCACTAGGAAAGCTCCAAGGTCAGTATATACTGTGATGGCATAAAAAAAAAAAAATTGCTTCATTTCTAGTAGTGGTCATAATAGTTTTAGAATTACTCATCAGGATAAGATTAACTACAAAATTAAGTTCAAAAAGCATTTTCAAAGTTACTACCACCACCAGGTTTTATCACACAAAGCAACATATAATTTTGGTCACAAATGGACACAGAAAACATTCTAAATTGTCATACAGGTGACAACTATCACTTAGCTTAGTACAAACCATACTGAAACTGCTTCCACGTCGTGGAGAAATAAGTGTTAATTCAGTGACAAAAAGGTGTATAATTGAAGGTTGACACTTCCTTAAATACATGTTTATTTTACTTCAATATCTCTCAGGGTTGTATGTATTTGAATACTTCAGTACTATTTTGAACATTCTAAATATGAAATACCATAAAACGTTCAAATTTATCAAACAGTGGTACAATATGATTACTAAACTTGCAACTTAATTTACAATGACGTTCAATTTTTCCTCTTCAAATAAAATCACTGACTTTGGTCCATTTGATGAGAAACTAGGACATATGCCATGACAGCATACTTCTAGCACTCTATGTAATAAGCAAAAAACAATTTAGCTAATATAGACAGGTTACTTGACTGAAATTCTACTTTCTGCTTAATTGATCACTATCAAGAAAACTACAAAAAAAAACAAAAACAAAAAACAACAACAACAACAACAAAAAAAAACAACTACCACAGACCACAGCTCTCAGCCAAGAAAGTAACGATATATAAGCCAGGCGCAGTGGCTCATGTCTGTAAGCCTAGCACTTTGGGAGGCTGAGGTGGGCGGATCGCCTGAGGTCAGGAGTTTGAGACCAGGCTGGCCAACATGGTGAAACCCCATCTCTACTAAAAATACAAAAATTAGCCAGGCATGGTGGCGGGCGCCTGTAATTCCAGCTACTAGGGAGGCCGAGACAGGATAATCACTTGAATCCGGGAGGCAAAGACTGCAGTGCATCAAGATCATGCCACTGCACTCCAGCCTGGGCAAGAGTGAGACTTCATCTCAAAAAAGAAAAAGAAATATGTGGTACAGATATTGTTCTTCTTCAGGTAACATACATAAAATCCAATGTTATATACTAAAATAATAATCCACAAATCCAAACACTGTTATAATTACAGCAAGTCAACAGGTGACTGATAGTAGATAACTAGGAACAGACTGCATTTGACAAGATTTTCTTTAATAACATCATAAACATCCCTAATAATATGATGAAAGACCAAGAGCTATAATCAAGATGAATATGCCAAAACAGCCAAGGAGCTAGTAGCTGGCCTTCAGACAGGCTAGGAGTTTGTTTTATAGGACCACTCCACCCTTGGGTCTGGTGACACTTTAAGTTTTCTAGGCAGGAGTGAAAAGGAGTTAATAATGCCAATTCCAAGTATAAATACAAATGAGAGGCACATAGTAGTAGGTATAACCAAAATCCAGGCCAAATTTTTGGCTCAAAGGTGATCTACAATAGTTCCGTGATCAGTTATTTATAAACATAATTTCAGCTTACTGTAAAGTTGACTTCCAGGTCAAAGGCAAATTCTCCTTTTACATTACCTCATAAAAGCCATTTAAGGGCTGGGTGCCGTGGCTCACGCCTGTAATCCTAGCACTTTGGGAGGCCAAGGCAGGCGGATCACCTGAGGTCATGAGTTCGAAACCAGCCTGACCAATATGGTGAAACCCTGTCTCTACTAAAAATACAAAAATTGCCGGGCACGGTGGCTCACACCTGTAATTCCAGCACTTTGGGAGACCAAGGTGGGTGGATCACGAGGTCAGGAGTTCGAGACCAGCCTGACCAACATGGTGAAACCCCGTCTCTACTAAAAATACAAAAATCAGCCAGGCCTGGTGGCGTGCACCTGTAATCCCAGCTACTCGGGAGGCTGAGACAGGAGAATCGCTTGAACCCGGGAGGCGGAGGTTGCAGGAACCGAGATCACGCCATTGCACTCCAGCCTGGGCAACAAAGTGAGACTCCGTCTCAAAAAAAAAAAAAAATTAGCTGGGCGTCGTGGCATGCGCCTGTAGTTCTGGGCAAGAGTGAGACTCCATCTCAAAAAAAAAAAATTAGCTGGGCGTCGTGGCATGCGCCTGTAGTTCTGGCTACTCGGGAGGCTGAGACAGGAGAATCACTTGAACTAGGAGGCAGAGGTCGCAGTGAGCTGAGATGGCGCCACTGCACTCCAGCCTGGGGGACAGAGTGAGAATTCGTCTCAAAAAAAAAAAAAACAAAAAAACCTATTTAAGAAGCTGCACAGCATTTGACTTTAATATTAACATAAAGGCTAAAGTGATCAAGCTTAGTTTCATTTACAAAGAAACAAAATCTACAATGAGGGTTTCAAATGTACTTTATTTCTTCAGTAATGCCATATCTTAATGGGTACACAGTGCTTTAATTTGGCATCAATTATGAGCTGTTTTTTAAACAATTCATTATTACACCAGCTGGGATGATTACTGATTCCTCCATTCCTTTGGGGTAACTCTGCCAACAGGGGACAGGTTCCATTCTATTCCGACTTGTGTTGCTACCTGTAAGAATTAAAATGCTGTCAGTTACATGTTTAAACCAGAGTACACTCTCTCTTGGAGACTATTTCTTGAAAATGACAGATATTCTGTTCTATAGGTTAAAAATACACAGAAACTCACCTAGGATCTAATACCCTCCATATAGGCCAAACCTGATTGCTGTCCTAATTTTCCAGAGCAGTCCTGTTGTTCAATAGAACTTCTTGAGCTGAAGGAAATGTTCTAGATCTTCACTGTTCAAAACAGTAGTCACTAGCTACATGTGGCTACTGGCCACCTGGAATGTGACTAATATCACTGAGGAAATGAATTTTTAAATTTTATTTAATTCAAATTTATACTTCACATTTCTATACTACCCACTCAATACACTGATTCCATCAACCACAACTACCTAAGTAACTGCCAAAGAGTGTTTTATATTATCTTTATCACTAAGGAACATTTCACCTCCAAAAGCTCCTCTGATCAAACATTTGTTCAACATCTGTTTATCCTTCTAATTAAGCACACTTTTTTTTTTTGAGACAGTCTCGCTTTATCGCTCAGGCTAGAGTGCAGTGGCATGATCTCGACTCACTGCAACCTCCAACCCCCTCCAAGTTCAAGCGATTCTCCTGCCTCAGCCTCCCAAGTAGCTGAGACTACAGGTGCCCACCACCACGCCCGGATAATTTTTGTATTTTTAGTAGAGACAGGGTTTCACCATGCTAGTACCAAACTCCTGACCTCAGGTGATCCACCCGCCAGGGCCTCCCAAAGTGCTAGGACTACAGGCGTGAGCCACCATGCCCAGCCTAGGCACACATCTTAATATTTGATTTCAGGAAGATCAAAACAAAAACTAAAAAGGCCTATTTATTTAAATAAAGCTTATTACAGTAAGGGTTAATTTGTATCTTTTTAAACCAACTTATATATTTATTAAGACTTCGGGCCGGGCGCAGTGGCTCACGCTTGCAATCCCAGCACTTTGGGAGGCCAAGGCAGGCGGATCACGAGGTCAGGAGATCGAGACCATCCTGGCTAACACGGTGAAACCCCATCTCTACTAAAAATACAAAAAATTAGCCGGGTGTGGTGGTGGGCGCCTGTAGTCCCAGCTATTCGGGAGGCTGAGGCAGGAGGATGGCGTGAACCAGGAGGTGGAGTTTGCAGTGAGCAAAGATCGCGCCACTGCACTCCAGCCTGGGCGACGGAGCAAGACTCTGTCTCAAAAAAAAGAAAACAAAAACAAAAAACAGATTTCAAGACTCCTACTTTTAGCCAGTAACAGTGACTGAAAGATAGATTGTTAAATGTAAGATGTAAAGAAACTAAAATATAAAAAGATACATTACATCTCATCTGTCACGAATATTGTGCTAAGTTCTGAGTGCAGAATTTTAAAAGAAAAATTGTTAAGTGAAGTTATGTCCAGGAAGGCGATCCAAGATAGTAAAAATCCTGGAAACCATGAACAAAAAAATTACCAATAGAACTAAGGATGTTTAATTTGAAAAAGAAAATTCAGGAGATATGATAGCAATTTTCTATTATCCGATGGCTGTTATATGGAAGTGGGTCAGAATTTCTGTGTTGCAATGAACAATGGGTAGCATAGGAAAAAGGCAGATTTTAACTCACCATATGATCCTTTTAACAGCTACACAAGGCTGGGCACGGTGGCTCACACCTGTAATCCCAGCACTTTGGGAAGCCAAGGCGGGCGGATCACCTGAGGTCAGGAGTTCGAGACCAGCCTAACTAACATGGTGAAACCCCGTCTCTACTAAAAATACAAAAATCAGCCGGGCGTACTGGAGGGGCCTGTAATCCCGCTACCTGGGAGGCTAAGGCAGGAGAATCACTTGAACCCAGGAGGCAGAGGTTGCAGTGAGCCGAGATTGCGCCATTGCACTCCAGCCTGGGCAACAAAGCAAGACTCCGTCTCAAAAAAAAAAAATTAGCCAGGCCTGGTGGCGCACACCTGTAGTCCCAGCTACTTGGGAGCCTGAGGCAGAAGAAGTGCTTGAACCCAGGAGGCAGAGGTTGCAGTGAGCCAAGATCGCACCACTGCACTCCAGCCTGGGAGACACAGCGAGACTTCTTAAAAAAAAACAAAAAAACAAAAAAAACAAAACAGCTGCACAATATGGAAAGGGCTGCCTTGTGATCCCGTAAGCAATTTATTACTGGGAATGTAAAGAACAGAAGATGGATGAATGCTGGGGTAAAAAAATCCCCTGCACTGTGTGGGTAATTAGATTACATAATCTCTCAAGTCCCTCCTAATTAGATATGTACACTACTATGTTAAGACACTTTGAATGCACAGACTGAGAATGAAAAACTTCTAAAATAGAAATGATTAATCAATAGTACTTACATATGTCCATGTAACAATACAGAAAGTGGCTCCACTAGCTAATACAGCATTACCGTATTTGTCATGAAAATCAGGTGTACGTTTCTGGTGGCTCTGCCTTGCCATTGTTTGCTGAATGCTTCGAACTTACAGGAAAACAAAAAAAGAATACAGAAGCATATTATCAATTGTCAGGTAAAGAAAACATATGTGGATTGATACTGCCAATCAGGAAAGCCAAGGAAGTTAATTTTACAGTATTATGTAGTTGAATAAAATGTTAAAACATATTGTAGCTATTAAAGCAGTGTACTTTGAAATGCAACAAAAATAAGATGAATTGACAGATGGACAAATACGTGATCAAACAAATAGCAAAATGTTAACTGTAGAATCTTTGTGGTGGGTATATGGGTGTTCATACGATTCTTCCAACTTTTCAGTATGTCTGAGAGTTTTCATAATAGTGTTGGGGGAAAAAAGCAAAGAATGAATGATGTCAGTAACATTCTCTACAAAGTGGTATTTGCATAACCCCTGAAATTTTGGCTCCCATTGATTAATTTGAATACTTATGACTTAAATTTTCATTAAAGTTTACTCAATAGAGCCCAACAACGTAATTACAACATACAAGGGCAAATGAACTCAAATGAACTTAAAATTAAAGCACACTAAATGCTTATAACTGTAAAATTACTACAGTAACAAAAAAACTCGCCAAAACTAGAGTAATCTTGATTTTTAAAAAATTAGTGGACCAGGCACAGTGGCTCACATCTGTAACCCCAATACTTTCAGAGGCCAAGGTAGGAGGATCGCTTGAGGCCAGGAGTTTCAGACCAGTCTGGGAAACATAGTGAGGCCCTGTGTCTACAAAAAAATTAAAAATTAAAAATTAGCCGGGCATGGTGGTGTACGCACACCTGTAGTCCCAGCTACTCAGGAGGCTGTGGCCGGACGATCACTTGAATCCAGGAGTTAGAGGATGCAGTGAGCTATGATCACACCACTACACTCCAGCCTGGGTAACAGAGCAATTCTCTGTCCCTAAAAATAAAAAATGAGAAATGGGGTATATAAAAAAGTGTAAGACAGAGATCCTGTCCTCAAGTAACTTCCAGTCTAGAGGATTACATATGTAGATAAAAATCAATATCGTATAAGGAAGCAGAATTAGCTAAGGACTTAGTTTTTGAGCAGAATGATAAACTTTGCTGTTAGTATTATACCAGTAGAAAGAGGAGAACAGAAGTTTTCAAACGGCCCCCGGAGGAACTAAAAAGGAGGGCTTGGGAAACAGCCGAGACTGGAAAAAGCTTGTTTCTAGCTGTTTTTTTTTTTCTTCCTGTCCAATTTAAGGGGCAGGTTCTTATCGTTTTAAAGAGCCTCCAAAGGTACTTACATATATAATGAAAAGCTAGGGAGCCTGAGGCAGGAGAATCACTTGAACCTAGGAGGCGGAGATTGCAGTGAGCCAAGATTGAGCCACTGCACTCCAGCCTGGGCAACAAGAGCGAAACATTGTCTCAAAAAAAAAAAGAAACTGCAATGTTGCCCATTCACTAGCAATTAATATTTCTACATGGTACAATGGGTTACTTCATGATAGTTATCAGACCATTATTGGATCTTCTAACTGTCTTACATAGCTTTCCCTTTTCATCTTTTAGTCACCCCGGGATAGGCAAATTTACAAATATTTCATAATATATTCTGCTCCAGAAAACATAAAAAGTGGGCATGTGAATTCCACACTGAAAAAAAACAAAAAACCTTTCCTGAGGTACAAGGTGGCCCTATTTGCTCAAAGAGCAAAGAAATTAAGACTACCAAAAAATTCTGCAACATCTCATAACTTCAACACACTCAAGTAACTCTGCTGGATTTCATTAGACCTCTCCTCTGTGACAACTGTTTAATTACCACACATTGGTGATCTCATATAATCCTCAACAACCCCATGAAGTAGGCATTATTTACAAATTACTTATTTTACAAAGAAGGAAACTGAGGTTAAGAGAAGCTAAATCATATGCCCAAAGTAAAAGAGATAATAAATGCTACTTTGGGAATATGAAAATAGTCCAGCTAATATTTTGTGGTTATTTTCAAAGTTGCTTAAGTGTTTAGGACACAATCTAATAATAACCTCCAAGGATTCTATTAAGTGAAAATCAAAAGATGGCTAAACAAACTAGATAGTAATTAAGGATCACCTTCGTTGTGTAACAACTGCCCACGTTACTCAAGGTCACCTTCGGTGCAAATCAAGTATGAAAATTAATTTGTTCTCCTCAATCTATGGCATTTTTACTACATAATGCTGGTCTCAAAACTCCCTGTACCTGCCCAACATTTGGATAAGAAAAAAATGACCATGATTGCTTTCAGGACAGCTAACATTGTTTTGTTTTTGTTTTCGAGACGGAGTCCCGCTCTTGTTGCCCAGGCTGGAGTGCAGTAGCAGTCTTGGCTCACTGCAACCTCCGCCTCCCGGGTTCAAGCGATTCTCTTGCCTCAGCCTCCCAAGTAGCTGGGATTACAGGCGCCCACCACCACGCCTGGCTAATTTTTGTATTTTTAGTAGAGATAGAGTTTCACCATGTTGGCCAGGCTGGTCTCGAACTCCTGACCTCAGGGGATCCGCCCGCCTTGGCCTCCCAAAGTGCTGGGATTACAAGTGTGAGCCACCGCGCCTGGCCAGCTAACATTGTTAATCAACAAATAACTTCAAAGCTGCATCGATACCATTTGGGTTGTTTCCCTGCAATTAAACCAGGTGAAGAGCTAAATTTACAGTTTCCGTCTATTACAGTAATAGGAATTGGAGAAGATATTCTTCTATATAGGGTTAGGAGTAAACATATCCCCAAAGGTAAAATGTAGGACATCACTTAAGGAACGAGGTGTCTACCAAGAATGTCCTTCCCTGAAATCATAGGTTACTGAAGAATTAAAAAGCAGGGCTAGACTTATCACTCCGATAACAGAAAGAAAGCTGGAAACCGAAACAGAAATACTGGGTGATAAAGCCAATGCTAAGGACATCATCCCAATGACTTGGGACGAGATAGGAGACAGACAGCATTCAAGATTAGAAGGCCGAGATGTTGGTAAACGGAAAGGACACGAAAGGCCGCGAGGACAAATTGATATAAGGTTGTTGTAAATGATTTGTCATAATTTTTGCTCACCTTGGAGACGATTTAGTGCGTTTTTGACCAAGGGAAACATCGTGAAGGTGAAGCTAGAACTGCGGCAATACAGCTGCTGCTTTGGTATCAATTCGCTTCAGGTACCCTTGAAGTGAGCTGAAAAACAAAATGGCTTTCAGCCGGGATCCGTAATGAGATTTGACGAAATCTCGCGATACCTGTAAAACCTATAGTAATTGCAACCCCCTTTACCGAGAGGAAAAATAAAGGCTTTTTGGGAAATGTAGTTTCCGGCTTTATAAAATGACGTATGGTGGGTGGTATCTAATGAAGAATGAAAGAACTGGTTGAAGCCAGGTTTAGAGCTCTATAGAGGGCAGCCGAGACACTGATCTTCGGCCGAATCGTCTAAGGAACTAGCTTCAAAATGGTGTTAAAGTTCCACAAGCTTCGGTTTGGTATGTCCACACTAGCTCTTTCTTCTTTCTGTTCCCCCAAAACTTCCTTTACTTCTCTCATTTTTTTTTTTGTGCTATTACTACTATACTAATTGGCTTAGCTTTTAGTTTTCAAATAACTTCAAGTTTAGAGAAAAGTTGCAAGAACAGTAAAAACTTCTGTAATATGTAGATAAATACGTGATAAAACAAATTTGTAAAGCTATTGGCCAGGCGCGGTGGCTCACGCCTGTAATCCCAGCACTTTGAGAGGCCAAGGTGGGCGGATCACGAGGTCAGGAGTTCGAGACCAGCCTGGCCAAGATGGTGAAACCCCGTCTCTACTAAAAATACAAAAATTAGCCGGCGTGGTGGCGCGCGCCTGTCATCCCAGCTACTCAGGAGGCTGAGGCAGAATAATCACTTGAACCCGGGAGGCGGAGGTTGCAGTGAGCCGAGATTGTGCCACTGGACTCCAGCCTGGGCGACAGAGCAAGACTCCGTCTCAAAAAAAAAAAAAAAAAAAAAGAAAGAAAAGACAGCTGTTAGGCCTGGCGCCGTGGCGGTTCACGCCTGTAATCCCAGCACTTTGGGAGGCCGAGGTGGGCGGATCACGAGGTCAGGAGATTGAGACCATCCTGGCCAACATGGTGAAACCCCGTCTCTACTAAAAATACCAACAATTAGCTGGGCGTGATGGCGTGTGCCTGTAATCCCAGCTACTCTGTAGGCTGAGGCGGCAGAATCGCTTGAACCAGGGAGTCAGAGGTTGCAGTGAGCCAAGATACCACCACTGCACTCCAGCCTGGCGAGAGAGCAAGACTCCGTCTCAAAAAAAAAAAAAAAAAAAAGAAAGAAAAGAAAAATAAAAAAAGAAAGAAAAGAAATGGCAACATGGCAAAACCCCGTCTCTACTAATATACAAAAAAATTAGCTGGGCGTGGTGGCACACGCTTCTAATCCCAGCTACTCGGGAGGCTGAGGCATGAGACTTGCTTGAACCCGGGAGGCGGAAGTTACAGTGAGCCAAGATCGCACCACTGCACTCTAGCCTGAGACCTGTCTCAAAACAACAAAAAAAATACATACAGTTCAGTGGCATTAATGGCATTCACATTGTTGTACAACTAAGACCATTATCCATCTCTAAGACTTTTTCATCTTGTAAAACTAAATGCTTTGATTATACATTTTGACTATTGAAAATATTAACATTATTCCAAAAGTCAAAACTAAACAGACTAGTGTACTTAGAGAAGTGTCATTCCCTCCCCTAACTGTTGCATTCCATTTCCACCAATTCCTATAGGTAACCGATTTCATACTTTCTGGTTTATCTTTTGCAAAAATTCATTACTTTCTGGTTTCCTTTTGCAAAAATAGGCAAATACCTGTATGTTTTCTTATTTCTCTATTTTATACAAATGTAGCATAAAAATCCATTATCATTTTACATAAGTCTTCCTCATTCCTTTTTTACAGCTGCAAAATCTGTGGTGTATATGTGCTATAGTATATTCAATCAATCTCCTATGTTGGAATATTTAGGTAGTTTCAAGAATATTTCAATTTCAATAATGCCGAAATGAATAACTTTGTGCACACATATTTTCATATTGCTGGATGTATCTCTCCAAGGTAGGTTACTAGAAGTGGGATTGCTGGATTAAAGGATAAATATATGTGTAGTTTTTTTAGATATTGCCAAATTATAGATGTTGTAACATTTTGCCTTCCCACCAGCAACATATTAATATAAAGGGTGCTTGTCTCCCCACAGCCTTGCTAATAGCATGTAGTGTCAAGCTTTTGGATTTTTGCCAATATGATAGGTAAGTTATCCCTTTTAAACTTTTTAAAAGTTTTATTTTTAAAACATACACATAGTAAAATTCACTTTTTGGTGTACAGTTCTATGCGTTTGGACAAATGCATACAATTGTGTCACCACCACCACAATTAAGGACAGAATAGTTCTAGCATCATAAAAACACCCTTGTTTGACCTCTTTGTGATCAACCCTTTTCCCTACCCCTAGCCCCTGGCAGCCACTAATCTGTTCTCTGTACCAATGAGTTTGCCTTTTCCAGAATGTCATATATCATATAGATTGAATCATACAGTATGTCTCAGTGTACTTTTACTTTGCATTTTTTCTTTTTTTTTTTTGAGATTGAGTTTTACTTTTGTTGCCCAGGCTGGAATGCGATAACACGATTTCAGCTCACTGCAACCTTCGCCTCTGGGGTTCAAGCGATTCTTCTGCCTCAGCCTCCCATGTAGCTGGGATTACAGGCCTGCGCCACCACACTGGGCTAATTTTTAAATTTTTAGGAGAGACGGGGGTTTTGCCATGTTGGTCAGGCTGGTCTCGAACTCCTGACCTCGGGTGATCCACCCACCTCGGCCTCCCAAAGTGCTGGGATTACAGGCATGAGCCACCGCACCCGGCCTGAGTTTTCTTAATATAAGTTTCCATAAATGATTTAAATTTTTTTCACATCTCTATTTCACATCTCTTCACTTCAGAACCAGCTATTTTTCTTTCCATCCCATCTCCTTGTCTCTCCAACATACTGAAATTAATTTCCTGGTTTTTTAATCCAGTAGCGCCTAAAATAATATTCATATAATATTTTCCACACCATCAAAATAAATCCAAATTGTAGGCAGATTGATTTTATCTTGTTGGTGTTTTTCTTCTTTACAACCTTACTTTTGTACCATCCCCCAAACAAAATAATGAATAAAAAGAAGGAATTTGCTGTCTATAACCTGCAATTAAAGTCCTTGTTGATGCTTTAAATATTAAGTCAAGAAGTTTAACTGAAAAAACAAACAAACAAAAAAAGCCGGCCGGGCTTGGTGGCTCACGCCTGTAATCCCAGAACTTTGGGAGGCCGAGGCGGGCGGATCACCTGAGGTCAGGAGTTCGAGACCAGCCTGCCCAACACGGCGAAACCCCGTCTCTACTAAAATACAAAAAATTAGCCGGGCATGATGGCGGGCGCTTATAATCCCAGCTACTCGGGAGGCTGAGGCAGGAGAATCGCTTGAACCCGGGAGGCGGAGGTTGCAGTGAGCCGAGATGGCGCCACTGCACTCCAACCTGGGCTACAAGAGCGAAACACCATCTCAAAAAAAAGCCATAAATAAACAAAAACTTTAAAAAATAATCCTTGATGTCCTCTTTTTTCAGCGCTCCTGGCACAGTTTCTAGGACACAATAGGTATTCAACAAGCTCTTGTTCATATTTACTTTTAAAAATTTCCCTCAGTGGTATTAGGTATATTTTTGCTTTCCTACTTTTATTTTTTCACTTTGAAGTACTTTGGAGGTAGGATAACGGACTAAATAGCTCTTATCCCTCACGCGGCTAGGTCCCATTTTTCTAGAATATTATATGAAGGAGGCGAATTTCAAGGACTTCTAAATGAGTCTTTGGGTGAAAGATTCCGTTCTAGCAACTTCAAGCCATTTTGGACTCCGCAATATTTCACAACTACGCATGCGTGTTTGGAAAGCGACAGCGCGCCGGATGTTTGCGTATCGAGAAAGGGGCGGGTCATTATCTTTAGCGGACCAATGAAAACCCTCCAGATTACCCTTTTTCTATTGGCCGACCAGGGCCAATTAGAAATCAACCTTCTTTTAGCGGGCGTGTAGCGCCAGCGCGCTGTGACGTAATGTGAGGGGTCTCCCGGCAGGGCTGAGCTGGACCAATGAGGAAAGGCAAGGGGCCGATTTGCCTGTTCTCACGCCCCACCCTCAGACCGAGCCGGAGCAA
Organism: Pongo pygmaeus; assembly: GCF_028885625.2. Lineage (NCBI taxonomy): Eukaryota > Metazoa > Chordata > Mammalia > Primates > Hominidae > Pongo > Pongo pygmaeus. Next base: position 81,174,377 of record NC_072396.2, on the reverse strand, counting down.
AGTTTTGCTTATAGAAGGGAGAGGAGCGAACATGGCAGCGGGTTGGTGGTTTTGGTGTGTCTCTGTGACCGTGGCGGTGGCGCTGCTCATCGTTTGCGACGTTCCCTCGGTCTCTGCCCAAAGAAAGAAGGAGGTGAGGACGCGGTTTCCAGCAGCATGGCTTTTCCCAGTGACTGGGGCTTGAGAGGGTCTGTTGGCCTCTTCCCAACCCCCTTTCCCTGCCGCTTCTATGCCTTTGGTGATTTCAATTACGCGGTTTTCGGAGTTGTGGAATTCGTGAGAGAAGGACTGTAACTCTTTGTCTTCTGGGGATGTAGAATCTGAGAGTGGAGTAGCCTAAGTAACAGCCCGACTTCTACAGTCTTGTGAATGTGCATAGCTATGAGTTTTGACACTTTTGAGTGTGGGCCCCGTCAGGTGTTGGGGGTGGGGAGTTGACTTTAGATCCCAGGAGTAGAATATCTGAGACTCTACTGTTAGCCGATGTAACTCCCCGAATGATGGGTAAGAGTTCTCTATTTTGTAGCATTTTCATTTCAGGAGTGTGAGAGTTAGACCAAAGAGTGAAATTATGCCAGATTTATTACTTTGTCCAAATAATTGTTTCAAGGCAATTTACCAGATTGAAAGCTCCTAACCATTTTCAATCATTCCACAAATGTAAGCATGCTAGGCAATGTTCTAGGCGCTTGGTATACATAAATGAACAAAACTAAGATCTCGTGGAACTCATAGGCTTTAGGAAGTGGAGGAGATACAGTATTCTCACCATTAAGCAATCCAGGTAGAGGAATTTTAACAATGTGTTTTCAAACGTTTGTGATTTGGAGTCCTGTACTCTTAGAACTTTAAGACTACTAGCAATTATTTATACTCTCTAATTTTATAGATGAGAAAAATAGAGTCTTAAATTTAGAAAATGAACAAGGACTCAAACCCTACGTCAGTCATTCTAACTCTATTTCCTGTACATTCTGTGCTTCCTCTAATACAGAAAAACTGTACACATACTCTAAAAATACCAGTTAAGCACTTCAGATACTTGTCTACTTGAGCTGAATTAAGAAAGAAAGCTATCTTCTCTATGTTTCTAAGTATTTGAACTATTCCATAAGAAGAAAAACTAAGCTAGGAAGTTAAACTTAATGAGTTGCTTATTAGATTGGCGAAGAGTACAATAAAAATATACAATTGTCAAAAGTATCGTGAAGTGAGCAGGCTCAGACACTGAAACTAGAAATTGATGTCCTTCTTTGGGAGGATCCTAAGCTATTGTTATGTGGAAACCAAGATGCAGAACAATGCATAATTTTATGTCTTAGAAATTTTTTATGTTAAAAACAACAGCATCCCCTATATGTAAGTATATTTGTATGTATAGAGAAATCTCTGTAAGGATACATGACAATACCTTAACAGTGGCTATCTCCAGGCAGTTGGGATTATCGACGAGGGGAACATTTTCACTTTTTACTTTACATGCCGCTATTGCTGGTATTACCTGAATTTCCACAATGACCACTTTTTTTTTTTTTTTTTTTTTTTTTTTTGAGACAGGGTCTCGCTTTCTTGCCCAGGCTGGAGTTCAGTGGCGGAATCATGGCTCACTGCAGCCTCGACTTCCTGGGCTCTAGTGATCCTCTCACCTCCACCTCCACCTCCCGAATATCTGGGACTACCGGCATGTGCCACAATATCCCTGGCTACTTTTTTATCTTTTTGTAGAGACGGAGTCTCTCTGTATTGCCAGGCTAGTCTCGAACTCCTGGGCTCAAGTGTTGCTTCCGCCTTGGCCTCCCGAAGTGTTGGGATTACAGGTGTGAGCCACTGTGCCTAGTCCACTTATTCTTTTTAATTAAAAAGTGAAGGCTTTTTAAAACTTAGCATTTCTACCAGTGAAATTATATTTATTCATTGACTCGCTCACTGAACTGGAAGCAGAACAGCCTAGCTGAAAATAGGTTTTTTTTTTTTTTTTTTTTTAAGGAATCAGCACTAAATTGTATACTTTAAAATAGTCAATATGGTGAATTTTATGTTAAGGCAATAAATTACATGCCTTCCTTGATCTTTATGTACTCTCTTGGAAGTACATTCACCCTTTGCATGCATGTACAAGACTTATGCGAGAATATCTTCCTTTTCTCTTACCCCACCCTTTCATTCACCTGAAGATTCCTACTCTCAAGTCTTAGCTCAAACAGTATCTTCTTTCTTCCTCGGCTAAAGTTTTCTTGGTGCCTCCAGGTGAACTGAGATGAATTCAGCACATCATATAGTCATTGTAGGTATGTATATATTTATTTGGAGACAGGGCCTCTTACACAGGCTGCATGCTGTGCAATGGCACTATCATGACTCACAGCAGCCTCTACTTCCTGAGGTCAAGTGATCCTCCCACCTTGGCTTCCCAAAGTGCTAAGATTACAGGAGTGAGCCTCCTTGCCTGACCTGTATTGTCCTTGTTTATATGCCAGTCTTTGCCCTAACACTGTAAGCATCTTGAATGCAGAAACTTCTTAATTAATTTTTCTTTACCTCACATCCAGCATTGTCTATCAAAATGTCCTCAACAAACATCAGATTAACTATGTACTTATATAAAATCAGGAATCTGTTCTTTCTTTTTATAAATATATATTTAAAAAAAATTTTTTTCAGACAGGGTCTCACTCTGTTGCCAAGGCTGGAGTGTAGTGGCGTGATCATAGCTCAGTACAGCCTTATGACCTCACTGGGCTCAGGTGATCCTCCCACCTAAGACTTCCCAGCTGGGACTACAGGCATGTGCCACCACGCCTAGTTAATTTTTATATTTTTTGTAGAGACGGGGTTTCGCCGTGTTGTCCAGGCTGGCCTTGAACTCCTGGGCTCAAGTGATCTACCCACCTTGGCCTCCCAAAGTGCTGGGATTACAGGCATGAGCCACTGTGTTCAGCCGGAAATCTGTTCTTTCAGTTGTAGGTTTTCTTAGATTTCACAACATAAAATTGGATTTTCTCATCAGTAAGCATGGAATTTATATAGGCTGCTAAAGATGATTTAGTTTTTCCTCCTTCCCTCTCTGAGAATGGTTTAGGCTGTTTTTAAAAAGACTACTATGCTACTCCTTAGACACAGTTTCAAAATATGGGTATTGTGTTGCAGAACATTTTTTTGTCAATTTTTGAAAACATCATTTAAAAAAATTCCAGGTCTATCTGCTATAATAAATTTGACTTTAAATAATAGGGTAATGTCTGATCTTAAAATCTATTTTTTTGCCGGGTGCAGTGGCTCATGCCTGTAATTCCATCACTTTGGGAGGCCGAGGCGGGTGGATCACTTGAGGTCAGGAGTTCAAGACCAGGCTGGCCAACTTGGGGAAACCCCATCTCTACTAAAAATACAAAAAAAATTAGCCAGCCAGGGTGGCACATGCCTGTGGTCCCAGCTACTCAGGAGGCTGAGGCATGAGAATCGCTTGAACAAGAGAGCGAGACTCTGTCTCAAAAAAAAAAAAAAAAGTGTGTATATATATATATTCTTTTTAAAAGATACCTCCCCTAAATGAATATGATTAAAAATCACTCAAGTTCCTCATAGTTGTCTATTGTTAAATGGAATGCTACACTGCTTATTATTTATACCTTTAACAATGTTTTCATTGGAACGTGGACTTATTCTTCTTTTTAAATTTTTTAAAATGTTTTGTAGAGATGGGGTCTCACTATGTTGACCAGGCTGGTTTCAAACTCCTGGCCTCCAGCAATCCTCCTGCTTTGGCCTCCTAAAGTGACAGAATTACAGGCGGGAGCCACTGAGCCCAGCCATTTATTCTCTGATATTTATCGAATGCATTCTACTTGCCAGGCACCATAGTTTACACTCATTATCTATAATCCACACATTAACAATGCAGAGTAAGTATTAACCCCCTTCGAAAGATGAGGGGACTTGAAAGATAAGGGGACTGGCCAGGCATGGTGGCTCATGCCTATAATCCCAGAACTTTGGGAGGCTGAGGTGGGAGGATCCCTTGAGGTGGTGGGAGGATCCCTTGAGGCCAAGAGTTTGAGACCAGCCTGAACAATATAGCCAGATTTATCTCTACCCACCCCATATAGACAGACAGATAGATAGATAGATAGATGGATAGATAGATAGATAGATAGATAGATAGATAGATAGATAGATAGATAAGGGAACTGACAGTAAGCAAGAGGGTGGTTGGGGGCTTGCTCAGAGAAGCACAGCTCTAAGAAACTGAGCTGGGATCCCACACTGGTCTGTCTAGTTCCAAAGCCTATGTTTTGTGCTAGGCAACAAAGGCTTGTTTTTGCAGCGACTGGTTTTATTTTATGGTGAATCCTTTCCCCCTGCTGTGGAAGGGAAGTTGTTCATCCTCGCATCTGGTGTTATCTTAGAGAGGCAGCATGATAAAAATGAAAAAGCATGGTCATTGATAAAATTATTCATATTTCTTTACTTCTGGGAATCTATAATAATAAATAAATAATACGAAATGTGGAAAGTGATGAACATGCAATGCATACTGAAGCATAATAAAAATGGTCATCATAATGCTAGGATGGCAGATAGATCTCCCGCCCCAGTTTTCCAAAAAGTCTGTAGTTTTGAAGAGGATATGCTTTAATCCACCCCCAATGATGTTTAACAAGTTACTCTGAGTCTCATTTTCCTCATCAGTAGAATGGAAAAAATGCTGATTTCTTTGGCTATTGTGAAAATTAAATGAGATGAGGGATGTGAAGTACCTAATGCAGTACCTGGCATATAGAAGACGTTAAGTAAATGTTAGAAAATAAAATGAGATTATATTCCTCTGGGTGGTAAATGTTTTGCAGTTGATCTTTTTGGGATGTTTAACAAGGCAGGCTATCATTGGAAAAACTTTGCTTTGAGAAATGACACATGAAAGTATCACATGTGCAAAAAACCCTGCAGTTCTCTAGAAAATATCTGATTACAGAGAAATAGGCTTAGTAGCAGTTGCAGAACAAATAAATGGAGACACCACCAAAAAATTAAAAACTAAGGAAAGGGGACAAGGATAGATTTTAGCTCTATCCAGGAAGTACGTGAACTGATAATGGAGCAGATGGTATTTAAGGATTAAAAATGCTCGCTTCTCTGTTCACTGTCTTCTTCAGTAATTATCTGCCTGTTATATTTCCAGATCTGTTCCAGATCTCTTAATTTAAGGAGGGAGTTGGAAATGTGTACCTTAACGAAGAATTTGTTTTGTTCTACTTCATACTAACATCTGAAGACTGGTAGATGATTAGGAAAGCTGAAAATATGAAGAATTTTTATGACTAAACCCTGATGGTTAGAACAAAGACATGAATAAGTTTTGGGAGTACTATTCAGCCATAAAAAAGAATGAGATCCTATCATTTGCAACAACATGGATAGAACTGGAAGTCATTATGCTAAGTGAAATAAGCCGAGCACAGAAAGACAAACATTGCATGTTCTCACTTATGTGTGGGAGCTAAAAATCAAAACACTTGAACTCATGGAGATAGTAGAATGATAGCTACCAGAAACTGGGGGTGGTGGTGGGAGGTGGGGATTCTTTATGAGTACAAACAAAAAACAAAAAACAGAATGAATAAGACCTACTATTTGATAGCACAACGGAGTGGCTATAGTCAATAATAATTTAATTGTAGATTTAAAAAATTAAGAGTATAATAGGATTGTTTGTAACACAAAGGATAAATGCTTGAGGAGATGGATATCTCGTTTTACATGATGTGATGAGTACACATTGTATGCCTGTATCAAAATATCTCATGTACCTCATAAATATATACACCTAAGGCTGGGCACAGTGGCTCACACCTATAATCCTGGCACTTTGGGAGGCCGAGACAGGTGGATCACGAGGTCAGGAGATCGAGACCATCCTGGCTAACACGGTGAAACCCCGTCTCTACTAAAAATACAAAAAATTAGCCGGGCGTGGTGGCGGGCGCCTGTAGTCCCAGCCTCCCAGGAGGCTAAGGCAGGAGAATGGCGTGAACCCAGGAGGCGGAGCTTGCAGTGAGCCGAGATCGCCCCACTGCACTCCAGCCAGCCTGAGCGACAGCGAGATTCCATGTCAAAAAAAATATATATATATGTGTATATATATATGTACACATACATACACACACACACCTGCTATGTACCCACAAAAATTTAAATTTAAATTTAAAAAAGAATGAGGCCAGGTGTGGTGGCTCACACCTGTAAGTCCAGCACTTTGGGAGGCCAAAGTGGGCAGATTGCTTGAGCCTAGGAGTTTAAGATCAGCCTGGGCAACATGGCAAAACTGTGTTCCTAGCAAAAAAAAAAAAAAAATAGTGGAGCATGGTGGTGTGTGCCTGTAGTCCCAGCTACTAGGGAGGCTGAGATGGGAGGATCACCTGAGCCTGGGAGGTCCAGGCTGCAGTGAGCCAAGATGTACCACTGCACTCCAGCCTGGGTGACAGAGCCAGACCCTGTCCCAAAATAATAATAATAATAATAACATAGTTGTATATTTTAAAATAATTAAAAGTATAATTGGATGGTTTGTAACACAAAGGATAAATTCTTGAGGGCATGGACACCTCATTCACCATGATGTGATTATTACGCAATGCATGCCTGTATCAAAGTATCTCATGTACCCCATAAATATATATACCTACTGTGTACCCACGAAGTTTTTTTTAAGAAATATGCTTTTGGGGAAAGTTGCATTTTAGAGGAATTCAGACTGGTAATACTTAGCTTTCTTGCTTCTGAAATTCAAAAGAAATTTGAATGGCAGGATCAGATTTTAGCTTTAAATCGTAATTAATAGATCCTATATTCCATTTTTGGTGAGTGATAGTGACAACAGGATAATTTCTGGTTATTAAAGCTTAAGCTACTTTGGTAGAGCTAATCAAGTTAAATATTATGCAAGTGGGTAAGATTAAATTAAGCTGATGTCTCACTGCCCTTTCTTGGTCCTCTTAATCTCTTATAGTCATAGATTTCTATAACACTTGATTATTACAAACAGGATTAGAGACATTGCCTTCTAGTAGTGAGGTGATTTTTTTTAGACATACTAGTTAAAATGTTTCAAGAGAAGAGAAAGACTTTAAACTTACTTTACTTTGTTGGTAAGTATTTCAATTGGGAGTATTATTGCTATTTTTGTTTTATTTGAATGGTAGAAAATAGACTAATGTACGCCAAGGAGAAGGAGGGAAATAAATTGATTGTGAATATCTTATAAATTCAATGTGTTTTTTCATAGTAAGCCTGTAATTTGTTTTATAAAAAATATATCCAATACAAATTGAAAGCTTTAGATCAGTATATTTTCTTGAATGTTTAACAACTATTAGTGGAGGCCGGGCACAGTCGTTCATGCTTGTAATCACAGCACTTTGGGAGGCTGAGTTAGGTGGATCACCTGAGGTCAAGAGTTTGAGACCAGCCTGGCCAACATAGTGAAACCCTGTCTCTACTAAAAGTACAAAAATTAGATGGGCATGGTGGTGCACGCCTGTAGTAGTCCCAGCTACCCAGGAGGCTGAGGCAGGAGAATCACTTGAACCCGGGAAGCAGAGGTTGCAGTGAGCCAAGATCATGCCACTGCACTCCAGCCTGGGTGACAGAGCGAGACTCTGTCTCAAAAAAACTTAGTGGGAAAAGTATTTGCATTAGGAGTTGTTTGCAAATTAATTGCTTTTTTGGAGTTGCTGAGTAGTTGACTTGATAAACCTCTTATCTTTACATGTTATAGTCTTTGGAAGATATGTTTATTCCTAATAATTTTCAAGTATTATTAGAATGATCTGAAGTGCACAGGTGAAATTTTTAACTTCTCCATTTGAAGGTTGTGACTTTGGAAGATAAAGAAGAATCTGGAAAATGAATAGTGGGATTTAGTGTAGTGGCAATAGAGGAACAAAATTTTTATTTCTCAATCATGCCTTTCCATACCCAAATAATGGGCTCTTGACAAAGAACCAGAGGCACCATTAGGAAAAAGCTTCTTTAGGAATAGAGATTTACCCTGATCAAGAAAGCTTTCAATTCAAATTTGAAGAAATTCCTGGCCACACATAGTGGCTCCCACTTGTAATCCCAACACTTTGGGAAGGCCAAAGTGGAAGGATTGCTTCAGCCTAGGAGTTTAAGACCAGCCTGCGCAACACAGCAAGACCCCATCTCTGCAAACAAATAAAAGAAAATAACCAAGCATGGTAGCATGCACCTGTGGTCCTAGCTACTCAGGAGGCTGAGGCAGGAGGACCATTTGAGCCCAGGAGTTCGAGGCTGCAGTGAGCTAACAATCATGCCACTGAACTCCAACCTGGGTGACAGAATGAGACCCTGTCTCTAAATTGAAACAAAAAAGAGAGAGAGAAAACAAGAAATTCCCTTATAAATCTATTAACTAAAGAAGACAAAAAAGAAGACCAGTGAAGGAAGTGTCTGGGAAGTATTAAGGCATTATATTTGAGTTAAGTAGAATATCACATTCTTCAACCGTTCCAGGAGGATCAGGGGGTGGTTTATTATTAGAAATGGTATGCTTTTTCCTGTTCTTCATCATTTGGTTCACTTAATGTTTATTTAATTTCCCTTTGCTATCCATAGAAATTTATATAGCATGTAGTCCTAACCCATAAGAATCAGAACGTAGAGCTGTGATTCTCAAACTTCAGTGTGTATAAAGAATCACATGTGTAACATGTTAAAATTCAGTATTCTTGGAATCTGCCCTGGACTTACTGAATCAAATGTATTGGGGGATGAAATCTAGAAATATGGATTTTGATTTTTGTGTTTTTTAGAGATGGAATCTAACTATGTTGCTCAGGCTGAAGTGTAGTGGCTATCACCAGGTGCAATCATAGTGCACTACAGCCTCAAATTTCTAGGCTCAAATGATCCTTCTACCTCAGCCTCCTGAGTAGCCACAACTACAGGCCCATACCACTATGCCTGGCCAGAAGTCTGCATTTTTTTTTAATTTTATAAAATAGAGACAGAGTCTCACTATGTTGCCCAGGCTGGTCTTGAAATTCTGGGCTCAAGCGGCCTCCCAAAGTGCTGGGATTACAGGCATGAGCCCCTGTGCCCGGCCAAAGTCTGCATTTTTAACAAGCTCCTTTATACCAATCACACTTTGAGGAACACAGGTTTAAAAAGTTTATTATCCATTATGATAAAGGCTTGCTCTAGGAAGTTTTGGGTTACTTTATCACTAAATCTTTCTTTTATGTTGTATTCTGATCAGTAATGATTTTTAAAGATTTTTGAATACATAAAAATAAGATTATAAAATTGTAAATTCTTTTCAGTTCAAAACAGTTGTTCTTGAGCTAGGCATGGTGGTTTGAGCCTGTAATCCCAGCCACTCAGGAGGATGAGGGAGGAGTATCTATTGGGGCCAGGAGTTCGAGACTAGCCTGAGCAACTTAGCAAAACCCTATCTCTAAAAGAGATTTTTTTTTTTTTTTTTGGAGACGGAGTCTCGCTCTGTCACCCAGGCTTCAGTGCAGGGGCTCAATCTCGGCTCACTGCAACCTCTGCCTCCCAGGTTCAAGCGATTCTCCTGCCTCAGCCTCCCAAGAAGCTGGGATTACAGGCGCGCACCACCACACCTAGCTAATTTTTGTATTGTTAGTAGAGACAGGGTTTCACCATGTTGGTCAGGCTGGTCTTGAACTCCTGACCTCATGATCCGCCCACCTCGGCATCCCAAAGTGCTGGGATTACAGGCATGAGCCACTGCGCCCAGCAAGAGTTTTTAAAAGTTAGCTAGGCATGGTGGCGCATACTTGTAGTCCCAGTTATTTGGGAGGCTGAGATGGGAGGATCACTTAAGCCCAGGATTTTGAGGCTGCAGTGAGCTATGATCACACCACTGCACTCCAGTCTGGGTGACAAAGTGAGACCCTGTCTCCCTTTTTTTTTTTTTTTGAGACGGAGTCTCGCTCTGTCGCCCAGGCTGGAGTGCAGTGGCGTGATCTCGGCTCACTGCAAGCTCCGACTCCCGGGTTCACGCCATTCTCCTGCCTCAGCCTCCCGAGTAGCTGGGACTACAGGCACCCACCACCGTGCCCGGCTAATTTTAGTAGAGACGGGGTTTCACCATGGTCTCGATCTCCTGACCTTGTGATCCACCCACCTTGGCCTCCCAGAGTGCTGGGATTACAGGCCTGAGCCACTGCGCCTGACCATTTTTTTTTTTTTTTAAGAACAATATTGTGGGATTGGGGGTGATTTTGCTCCCCAGGAGATATTTGGCAGTGTCTGGAGATATTTTTGGTTGTTGCAGCTGGGAGAGGAGGGTGCTACTGGCATGTAGTGAGTAGAAGCCAGGGATGCTATTCAACATCCTACAGTGCACTGACAGGATCACTCCTCACAACAATGATCTGGCCTAAGATGTCAGTAGTGTTACTTTTGAGAAACCCTGGTTTAGAATGATCATGGCCTGTTTGAATTTCTACCTCAGTATCTTACTAACTGTGGCATTTTGGGCAAGTCGTTTAACCTCTCCAATCCTGTTTTCTCAACAGATAAGCAAATGTGAAAAGAGTACTTACCTTATAGTGTCGTTTTGAGGATTGAACTAAATTATATATTCTATAAAGCAAGAAGTAACTGCCTGACACCTGCTAGACATTCCAAATAGTAGCTATTATTTTCTCCATAAATCCAAGACAGGCTTGCTTTAGAATATCTTAAAATATTAGGTCATTGTGAATAAGGATTATAACATCTAATTATAATGTTCCAGGCTATGTTCATGTAATTTTATTGTAAAAGTTGTTTTTTTGTTTGTTTTTTAGACAGAGTCTCACTCAGTCACCCAGGCTGGAGTGCAGTGGTGCAGTCTCAGCTCACTGCAACCTCCACCTCCCAGGTTCAAGTGATTCTCGTGCCTCAGCCTCCCGAGTAGCTGGGACTACAGGCATGTGCCACCACACCCAACTAATTTTTGTATTTTTAGTAGAGACGGGGTTTCACCATGTTGGCCAGGCTGTTCTCAAACTCCTGACATCAAGTGATCCATCTGACTCGACCTCCCAAAGTGCTGAGATTACAGATATGAGCCACCACCCCCGGCTTGTAAAAGTTTAAAACTAGTTCATTTGTTGTGATCTGTTTTCAGTTCATTTTAAAGAAAATGAACCCAATGGGGGCAAGGTGGTTCATGCCTGTAATCCCAGCACTTTGGGAGGGCAAGGATTATTTGAGCTCAGGAGTTTGAGACCAGCCTGGGCAACATGGCGAAACCCCATCTCTACAAAAATTAGTGGGGCACGGTGGTGCACACCTGTAGTCCCAGCTACTCAGGAAGCTGAGGTGGGAGAATCACTAGAGCCTGGGAGGTTGAGGCTGCAGTTAGCCAAGTTCACACCACTGCACTCCAGCCTAGGCAACAGAGTGAGACCCTGTCACCAAAAAAAAAAAAAGAAAGAAAGAAAAAAAGAAAATGAATTCAGGAAGTAATCTAATTGCTTCTGCATTAAGCAGCCTTTTGAAGTGATTTTTTTTTTATAAGAGCCTGAAAAAAGATAATTCCTTTGAACTAGTTTCTTCTACTTGATAAATTATTTCGAGAAAGAATAGCCAGAAGTCTGGTCTTTCTAGTCTGTTAATAAACAGGAAGAGGAATAATATATATTATAATATATATTATAATAATCATTATACATGGTCTCGATCTCCTGACCTCGTGGTCTGCCGGCGGATGGGATGACCCAGCCATCCCATTACTGGATATATACCCAAAGGAATATAAATCATGCTGCTATAAAGACACATGCACACGTATGTTTATTGCGACACTACTCACAATAGCAAAGACTTGGAACCAACCCAAATGTCTAACAATGATAGCCTGGATTAATAATAATATATATTATAATATAATTATATTATTATATTAATATATAAAAATATATATATTTTTATATATATATATATATATTAGAGACAGAGTATTGCTCTGTTGTCCCCGCTAGAGTTCAGTGATGTGTGATCGTAGCTCACTGCAGCCTCGAACTCCTGGGCTCAAGTGATCCTCCTGCCTCAGCTTCCTGAGTATCTGGGACTACAGGGACATGCCACCACGTCCAACCAATTTTATAATATTTTGTAGTAACTGGGTCTCGCTGTGTTGACCAGGCTGGTCTCGAACTCCAGGGCTCAAGCAGTCCTCCTCAGCCTCCCAAAGTGCTGGGATTACAGGCTTGAACTACCATGCCTGGCCATAAATTTTTTATGTAGACCTGCTTGAAAACGTTTTTTCAAGAATTTTTGCGTAAGAAAACTCCACATATTGATAACTAATTCAAAGCACTTATATTTCTTTTGTTGGCATGATTATACATCTATGTAGTTGAATAGAGATAGGAGGGTGTAAAACTGTGTAAATACCTGTTAGTGCTTCACACTTGTTTTTCTCAGCCCCATACAGAATATGTAGTCACCCTGAATAAAGTAGCCAAATCATATTTGTGTTTGCTGGTAACTGTCAAATTTAATTTGAAAATATGGCAAAATTAGATATACAATCATATCATCTGCAAACAGGAACCATTTGACTTCCTCTTTTCCTAATTGAATACCCTTTATTTCTTTCTCCTGCCTGATTGCCCTGGCCAGAACTTCCAACACTATGTTGAATAGGAGTGGTGAGTGAGGGCATCCCTGTCTTGTGCTAGTTTTCAAAGGGAATGCTTCCAGTTTTTGCCCATTCAATATGATATTGGCCGTGGGTTTGTCATAAATAGCTCTTATTATTTTTAGATACATCCCATCTATACCTAATTTATTGAGAGTTTTTAGCATGAAGGGCTGTTGAATTTTGTCGAAGGCCTTTTCTGCATCTATTGAGATAATCATGTAGTTTTTGTCTTTGGTTCTGTTTATATGCTGTATTACATTTATTGATTTGTGTATGTTGAATCAGCCTTCCATCCCAGGGAAGAAGCCCACTTGATCATGGTGGATAAGCGTTTCGATGTGCTGCTGGATTTGGTTTGCCAGTATTTTATTGAGGATTTTTGCATCGATGTTCATTAGAGATACTGGTCTAAAATTGTGGAAGACAGTGTGGCAGGGATCTAGAACTAGAAATACCATTTGACCCAGCCATCCCATTACTGGTTATATACCCAAAGGAATATAAATCATGCTGCTATAAAGACACATGCACACGTATGTTTATTGTGGCACTACTCACAATAGCAAAGACTTGAAACCAACCCAAATGTCTAACAATGATAGCCTGGATTAAGAAGATGTGGCACATATACACCATGGAATACTATGCAGCCATAAAAAATGATGAGTTCATGTCCTTTGTGGGGACATGGATGAAGCTGGAAACCATCATTCTCAGCAAACTATCGCAAGGACAAAAAACCAAACACCGCATGTTCTCACTCATAGGTGGGAATTGAACAATGAGAACACTTGGACCCAGGAAGGGGAACATCCCACACCGGGGCCTGTTGTGGGGTTGCGGGAGGGGCAGGGATAGCATTAGGAGATATACCTAATGTAAATGACGAGTTAATGGGTGCAGCACACCAACATGGCACATGTATACATATGTAACAAACCTGCACGTTGTGCACAAGTACCCTAGAACTTTAATAAATATATGTATATAAAAAAGAAAATATGGCAAAATTAATGATTGCTTCAAAATATAGATTGCGTATTTTAAAATGTGAACCCATATTGTCTGTGCTCTGAGACTCATTAAAACGGTATCAAATAATAGCAATTCATTTTGTTGGAAAAACTGAATAAATTTGATCTGTGCAGTCTTAATTTAAATCAAATATTCTCTATCTTCCTCCTGTTTCACTCTCTCCCACAGCCTTTACCAACTACTTGTTTCATTGTTCCACAGTCTTGTTAATTATTTGTTACAACCAATCTTTCCTTTTTTTTTTTTTGAGACAGAGTCTCACTTTGTTGCCCAGGCTGGAGTACAGTGGTACCATTTTGACTCACTGCAACCTCGGCCTCCTGGGTTCAAGCGATTCTAGTGCCTCAGCCTCCCCGGTAGCTGGGACTACAGACATGTGCCACCACGCCCAGCTAACTTTTATATTTTTAGTAGAGACGAGGTTTTGCCATGTTAGCCAGGCTGGTCTCGAACTCCTGACCGCAAGTGATCTACCTACTTCAGCCTCCCAAAGTGCTGGGATTACAGGCGTGAGCCACTGCACCTGGCCTGTTAACAACCAATCTTTCAAGAGTATATATCTTTTTCTGTGGGTTAGAGTGTGTTCGGTTTTTCATGTGTGGCATATTCATTTTGTGGCCCTTACCAGAATTTTTTCGTATTTGCTACAAAACTAATGTTTTTTTTTGTTTTTGTTTTTTTTTTTTTTGAGACGGAGTGTTGCTCTGTCACCCAGGCTGGAGTGCAGTGGTGCGATCTCGGCTCACTGCAACTCCACCTCCTGGGTTCAACCAATTCTCCTGCCTCAGCCTCCCGAGTAGCTGGGATTACAGGCACCCGTCATCACGCACAGCTTATTTTTTGTATTTTTAGTAGAGACGGGGTTTCACCCTGTTGGCCAGGCTGGTCTTGAACTCCTGACCTCGTAATCTGCCCGCCTTGGCCTCCCAAAGTGCTGAGATTACAGGCGTGAACCACCGCGCCTGGCCTACAAAACTAATTTTTATGCAGCCTTTTTCCATCATTCATAGAGATGTACTTGTGACATAAAATTGTGGTCAGTATTAGATGAATTCAGATATGCTTAAAGGCAGATCAGGCTGGGCATGGTGGCTCATGCCTGTAATCCCAGCACTTTGGGAGACTGAGGTGGGTGGATCATTTGAGGCCAGGAGTTCAAGACCAGCCTGGCCAACATGGTCAAACCCTGTCCCTACTAAAAACACAAAAATTAGCCGGGGGTGGTAGTGCGTTCCTGTAATCCCAGCTACTTTGGAGGCTGAGGCACGAGAATCACTTGAACCTGGGAGTCAGAGGTTGCAGTGAGCCCAGATCATGCCACCGCACTTCAGCCTGGGCATGACAGAGCGAGACTCTGTCTAAAAAAAAAAAAAGGCAAATCATGCATTTTTAGAATCCATGTTACTTTCTAAAGTGAAAAAAAAATTTGTTTCTATGTAAGCGTTTACGTGTACAATTATTTCTTTCTTACATGTTAATGTAAGCAAGTCAGTCAGTTCCCAGTTAAATTTCATTAATTATAAATTTAGTACACATTTACTGAGTGCCTACTGTATGGTAAAGAATTGTGAGTCTCTGTTCTCTTGTAGCTAATAGTCTAGAAAAGGAATCAAACGTCAAAGTGTCTTAAAATGGTAAGTGCTAGAATATAGGTAATGGGAAATATAACTGGTCAAATGGTTCTGAATGATGAACCACTGCATGATTTCCCAGCTTTTTCCATACATATCTCTATAAAGATGAGCAAAATCATAAATTAGCATTAACTCTACATTGAGATTTTTGTTTTCTTTGTTATCCCTTCCTGCCTTCTTACTACTCATGGCAAGGATTAAATATTGAGGGTGGAGCTGGACGCAGTGATTCATGCCTGTAATCCCAGCACTTTGGGAGGCCGAGGCAAGCAGATCATGAGGTCAAGAGTTCGAGACCAGCCTGGCCAACATGGTGAAATCCCGTCTCTACTAAGAATTCAAAAATTACCCAGGCGTGGTGGCGTGTGCCTGTAATCCCAGCTACTCGGGAGGCTGAGGCAGGAGAATTGCGTGAACCCAGGAGGGGGAGGTTGCAGTGAGGTAAGATCGCGCCACTGTACTCCAGTCTGGGCGACAGAGCAAGACTCCATCTCGAGAAAAAAAAGAAAACATTGAGGGTGAAGATGAGGGGAGTGATAAATATGATAAATTTCAAACTTAAATCCTGTCGACTAACCATGCTTCTCTTCCACTGCCTCATGATGATTAGCCAAAAAGGAACAAACAAACTCTAGCTCTTTTTTGTGTGTAGACATAAATTTTCACTTCTATAGGACAAATGCCAAATAATGTGGTTGATGGGTTGTATGGTAAGTGTATCTTTAGTTGCCAGATTTTTTTTTCTTTTTTTTTTTTTTTTTTTTTTTGAGATAGAGTTTCACTCTTGTTGCCCAGGCTGGAGTGCAGTGGTACAATCTCGGCTCACTGCAACCCCCGCCTTCCCAGGTTCAAGAGATTCTCCTGCCTCAGCCTCCTGAGTAGCTGGGATTACAGGCGCCCATCACCACACCCAGCTAATTTTTTGTATTTTTAGTAGAGACGGGATTTTATCATGTTGGCCAGGCTGATCTCAAACTCCTGACCTCAGGTAATCTACCCGTCTCGGCCTCCTAAAGTGCTGAGATTACAGCATGAGCCACTGCGCCTGGCTTTTTTTTTTTTTTTTTTTTTTGAGACAGATGCTTACTCTGTCACCCAGGCTGGAGTGCAGTGGCGTGATCTCAGCTCACTGCAACCTCTGCCTCCTGAGTTCAAGCATTTCTCCTGCCTCAGCCTCCCAAGTACCTGGGATTACAGGCGTGCACCACCATGCCCGGCTAAATTTTTTTTTTCTTTTTTTTTTTTTTTGCATAAGAGTTTTGCTCTTGTCGCCCAGACTGGAGTGCAGTGACGTGATCTCGGCTCACTGCAACCTCCGTCTCCCGGGTTCAAGCGATTGTCATGCCTCAGCCTCCTGAGTACCTGGGATTACAGGCATGTGCCACCATGCCCAGCTAATTTTTGTATTTTTTTTTTTAGTAGAGATGTGGTTTCAACATGTTAGCCAGGCTGGTCTTGAACTCCTGACTTCAAGCGATCCACCCACCTCAGCCTCCCAAAGTGCTGGGATTACAGGTGTGAGCTACTGCACCCACCCAGTTGCTTGATCTTTTAAGACTGCCAAACTGTTTTCCAAAGTGGCTGCACCATAGTACATTCCCACCAGTGATGTTTGAGAGATCTAGTTTCTCCACATCCTCACCAGCATTTGATATTGTCAGTATATTTTATTTTATTTTATTTTGAGACAGAGTCTCACTCTGTCGCCCACATTGGAGCGCAGTGGTGCGATCTTGGCTCACCGCAACCTCCGCCTCCCAGGTTCAAGCGATTCTCCTGCCTCAGCCTCCCAAGTAGCTGGGATTACAGGCGCCCGCCAGCATGCCTGGCTAATTTTTGTATTTTTATTAGAGACAGGGTTTCACCATGTTGGCCAGGCTGTTCTCGAACTCCTGACCTCAAGTGATCCACCCACCTCAGCCTCCCAAAGTGCTGGGATTACAGGTGTGAGCCACCGCGCCCGGCCCAGAGAGTAAAATTTTTTATTTTTTATTTTTTTGTTTTTTTGAGACAGTGTCTCGCTGTGTCACCCAAGCTGGAGTGCAGTGGTATGATCTTGGCTCACTGCAACCTCTGCCTCCCAGTCTCAGGCGATTCTCATGCCTCAGCCTTCTGAGCAGCCGGGATTTTAGGCATGTGCCACCACGCTCGGCTAATTTTTGTATTTTTAGTAGAGACTGGGTTTCGCCATGTTGGCCAGGCTGGTCTCGAACTCCTAGCCTCAAGTGATCTGCCCACCTTGGCCTCCCAAAGTGCCGGGATTAGAGGCATGAGCCACCACATCCGGCTGAATTTTGATGAGGTCCAGTATATCAATTTTTCTCTTTTTATGGATCCTGCTTTTGTTGTCAGGCCTAAGAACCCTTTGCCTACCCTTAGCTTCTGAATATTTTCTCCTATTTATTTTCGTAAAAGTTTTATAGTTTTACAGTTAAGTATATGATCTATATTTTGTATTAGTTTCTTTTCTTTTTTTTTTTTTTTTTTTTTTGAGATGGAGTTTCGCTCTTGTTGCCCAGGCTGGAGTGCAATGGCATGGTCTCGGCTCAAACTGCAACTTCTGCCTCCCAGGTTCAAGCGATTCTCCTGCCTCAGCCTCCCAAGTAGCTGGGATTACAGGCATGTGCCACTACGCCTGGCTAATTTTGTATTTTTAGTAGAGACGGGGTTTCTCCATCTTGGTTAGGCTGGTCTCGAGCTCCCAACCTCAGGTTATCCACCCGCCTCAGCCTCCCGAAGTGCTGGGATTACAGGTGTAAGTCACCATGCCCAGCTGAGTTAGTTTTTATATAAGGTGTGAAGTTCATATTTTTGGCTATGGATGACCAATTGCTTCTGCACCATTTGTTGAAAAGGCTCTTCTTCCTCCACTGAGTTGTTTTTGCACCTTTGTGCAAAATCATTTGGCTACACTTGTATGGATCTATTTCTGGGTTGTTTTTTTGTTCTGTTGTTCTGTGATACTATCCCTTCATCTGTACCACACTGTCTTAATTATTGTGGCTACATAGTAAACCTTAAAATTGAATAGAGTGATTCCTTCCACTTTACTCTTTATTTTCAAGATTTTCACTGTATGTTTTTTGAGAGAAGTAAGATTGTATATAAAACTGGCCATTGGTTTAACTCAACATTCTTTGGAATTTTTGGCAAATGAAAGGTTTTGTTATTTTTATCTTATGTTATTAGTAAATAATAAATAATTCTGTCTGGGTGCAATGGCTCATGACTGTAATGCCAACACTTGGGAGGCTGAGGTGGGAGGGTCATGTGAGCCCAGGAGTTCAAGACTAGCCTGGGCAACATAGTAAAACCCCCGTCTCTACAGAAAAAAAAAAAAAAAATATATATATATATATATATATATATAAAGGCCAGGTGTGGTGGCTCATGCCTGTAATCCCAGCACTGTTGGAGGCCAAGGCGGGCAGATTGCTTAAGCCCAGGAGTTCAAGACCTGCCTGGGCAACATGGGGAAGCCCCATCTCTACAAAAAATACAAAAATCAGCTGAGCATGGTGGAACACGTGTGTATTCCAAGCACTTGGGAGGCTGAGGTGGGAGGATCCCTTGAGGCCAGGAGGTCAAGGCTACAGTGAGCCCTGATTGTGCCACTGCACTGCAGTCTGGATGACAGAGCAAGACAGTGTCATTCATTCGTTTATTCATTCATTCATTAATTCATAATTAATTACATCAAAAGTGTAATGTCTGACAAAATATTATGAAATAATGTATTTTAAGAATAATTATCATCCAGCCCAACTACCAAATTTTGGCTTTAGGTCTCACATTTTCTGTATACCTCTGCTTGTTAGTATTGGTTTTAAGTAAGCTGCCTAATTAAAAGAACTTTAAATGCCAAGTTGAGTATATTAATAGCATGCTCACTTTGTCTTTTTTAGATGGTGTTATCTGAAAAGGTTAGTCAGCTGATGGAATGGACTAACAAAAGACCTGTAATAAGAATGAATGGAGACAAGTTCCGTCGCCTTGTGAAAGCCCCACCGAGAAATTACTCCGTTATTGTCATGTTCACTGCTCTCCAACTTCATAGACAGTGTGTCGTTTGCAAGTATGAACTCCAACTACACTTTAAAATTAAATAACTCATATAACATTAACCATTTCTCAATCCCAGAAGAGCCAAGTTAGTGCAGTAGGTATTTAAATAATGTGTATACCTTACTCAGGATGTCTATGGTAGCAATACTACTGCTCTTTTATAGTCAATTCTTGATTATCCATATTAGTGGGGGAAGCATGGATAAATAATTGTGGTAGCCATCATAAAAGTAACTTAAAGATCAAACAGTCATCTTATAAATTAGTATCAACTTGGCCGGGCATGGGGGCTCATGACTGTAATCCCAGCACTTTGGGAGGTCAAGGCAGGTGGATCATCTGAGGTCAGGAGTTCAAGACCAGCCCAGCCAACATGGTGAAACCCCATCTCTACTAAAAAAAAAAATACAAAAATTAGCTAGGCATTGTAGTGCATGCCTGCAGTCCCAGATATTTGGGAGGCTGAGGCGGGATAATCGCTTGAACCCGGGAGGCAGAGGTTGCAGTGAGCCAAGGTTGCGCCACTGCACTCCAGCCTGGGTGACAGAGCAAGACTCTGTCTCAAAAAAAAAAAAATATTAGTATCAACTTATGTAACTTTATGCCAGTAGCATTGATATAGTATTTTTTTATTATTTATAAGTGCTTTCAACTTCATACTCTTGTATTGTCAAAATCCCAAAAGGTAGGTAAAGCAAATATCCTACCATTTTTGGAAGAAACAGCCTCCACAATTTTAACTGGTCTACCCAATGCTTAAGATGTTTACTAATGCAATAATGGTGGCTTCATCCAAGTTTGGAATTCAAGAAAACTGGTAGTTTTTTTTTTTTTTTGAAACAAAGTCTCACTCTGTCACCCAGGCTGGAGTGCAGTGGCGTGATCTTGACTCACTGCAGCCTCCACCTCCCAGGTTCAAGTGATTCTCCTGTCTCAGCCTCCCGAGTAGCTGATACTACAAGTGCACACCACCACGCCCAGCTAATTTTTGTATTTTTAGTAGAGACAGGGTTTCACCATGTTGGCCAGGATGGACTCGATCTTTTGACATCGTAATCAACCCACTTGAGCCTCCCAAAGTGCTGGGATTACAGGCGTGAGCCACCACACCCAGCTGGTAATTTTTTTTTTTTTTTTTTTTTTTTTTTTTTTTTAAGATGCAGCTGGGTGTGGTAGCTCATGTCCTTGATCTCAGCACTTTGGGAGGCTGAGGTGGGAGGATCACTTGGGCCCAGGCATTGGAGACCAGCCTGGGCAACATAGTGAAACTTTGTATCTATAAAAATAAACAAAATTAGCTGGGTGTGGTGATGTGCCTGTAGTCCCAGCTACTCCGGAGGCTGAGGTGGGAGGATCACTTGACCCTGGGAGGTCGAAACTGCAGAAAGCAATAATCATCCCACTGCACTCCAGCCTGGGTGACAGACCAAGACCCTGTCTCAAAAACAAACAAACAAAAAAGATGCATGGGATCTCATGTGAAATCTGAAAAAGTTGAACTCCTAGAAGCAGAGTAGAATGGTGGTTTTCAGAGGCTTAGGAGAGGATGGGGGTGAAAGTGTACAAAGTTTTAGTTAGATGAGAGGAGTAAGTTCTGGTGATCTGTTGCACAGCATGGTGACCATAGTTAATGTATTGTAGATTTTGAAATTGCTAAAAACATTTTAAATATTCTCACCACCAAAAAATAATAAATAGGTAAGGTGATGGGTATATTAATTATTTTTTTTTAATCCCAAAGATCCATGATTTAGGGATGTTTCTAATTTCCCAGTTTTATAGTGATTGTAAACCTTGGAGATGGAGACTAATCTTGCTTAAGTTTTCATCAAACAATGGTTTCTTGATTTTATTTTATTGTTTCTTAATGATCTTAGGAGCAAACATTGCTATTTTGTTAAATAAACACCATGAACAATTCAAAATGATGGATACTAAAAAATAAAGTGGCTTTTGCTTTTTAGTGTCTTTTTATTTATATTTTTAGATCAGTGTATCTGATCTGGTAATTAACTTTAAATAAAATGACAAAGCTACTGTATGAAGAATTAGTTTAGTAAAAGCTTGGAGGTTCTCCAGATTCTGACAGCCTGATAGCCATGCAAAGGAATAGACAGCTTGTTTCAGAATGGTGTGTTCTGCCACCCCAAGCCTTGATAACTTTTCTTTAATGATTTTTCTCCCTGGAGCTAGGGTATAGTCAAGGTATTTAGTTCCATAGTGCTTATTTTGTGGAGTATATGCTGAATATAAATTAAAAATAAATAAAAGAAGAAAACGGAATTGTAAGTAATAACTATGAATAAACTTGAAATCTAGAATTACTTCTAATTCCGTCATTTCACTCAATAGCAGTCAAGAGTATACAAAAATAGCAGGGAACAAACACAAACTCCTTCATAATTCTCTATTAAATGCAAATTAATGGAATTCTTACTAACCTAAGTTTTTACTGGCATCTTATTTTCTACAAGACCAAATTTAATATTAACTCAAATTTTTCTACACTCATTCAACAAATAAAAATTAAGCAACAGCAACATGAATTATACTGTAGTTGTAGTGCTGTTGGGATGAGAATTGTAAAATAGATACCCTACCCTTATCATCTGGTTAAGGAAATGAGTTACACATATGAAAATTTAGATGGCAGTATAAGGCAATTTGTGATTAAGTACCAGATCAACTGTACATATAATAAATACTGTAAAATTTCAGGAAAGAAAGTTAAATAGGAGTGATTTGGATTGGCCTAATGGAGGAAATAAGACTTGTGCTAGGGCTAGACAAATGGATAAGATGTTGAAACAGGCAGGATATTCTGGTTAGAAGCATGATGTACACAAGGGTACAGGAATAGGAGTAAATAAAATATTGGGACTAACGGTTACTGTTTGAGATTGATTAGTAGTAAGACTACATAAAAACTAGATGTATTATTTGAAGCTATGTGATAAAGAACCTTCAATAACTAGTGAAAGACATTA
Organism: Pongo pygmaeus; assembly: GCF_028885625.2. Classification (NCBI taxonomy): domain Eukaryota; kingdom Metazoa; phylum Chordata; class Mammalia; order Primates; family Hominidae; genus Pongo; species Pongo pygmaeus. Next base: position 81,151,974 of record NC_072396.2, on the reverse strand, counting down.
GAGAATGTATTCTGAAGGTAATAAGAAAGCAACAGTGATTTCTGAGAAGTGTTTCAGGAAAGTAGTAATTTAGGAAGATGGATGTATATTGCAGTATAAGGATTGGAGGAGGGCCAGGCACGGTGGCTCACGCCTGTAATCCCAGCACTTTGGGAGGCTGAGGCAAGCGGATCACCTGAGGTCAGGATTTCAAGACCAGCCTGGCCAACATGGTGAAACCCTGTCTCTACTAAAAATACAAAAATTAGCTGGGCATTGTGGTGGGCACCTATAATCCCAGCTACTTAGGAGGCTGAGGCAGGAGAATTGCTTGAGACTGGGAGGCAGAGGTTGCAGTGAGCCAAAATGGCGCCACTGCACTCCAGCCTGGGCCACAGAGTGAGACTCTGTCTCAAAAAAAAAAGAAGGATTGAAGGAGGAGGAGAAACCAGAGTCAATATTTTTAAATATCCTACTATTAGATAACAAAAATCTGACCTTAGATGATAGCAATAAAAACAGGAGGGTATGGAGTGAAAATTTTATCACAAATGAGAATTGACAGATCATGAGAACTGAAAGCATATGGGAGATATGGAAAAATTCAAAGATGACTTGAGGTTTCAATAATTTTTTTTTTTTTTGAGATGGAGTCTTGCTCTGTCGCCCAGGCTGGAGTGCAGTGGTGTGATCTCAGCTCACTGCAATCTCCGCCTCCTGGGTTCAAGCCATTCTCCTGCCTCAGCCTCCCGAATAGCTGAGACTACAGGTGCTCGCCACCATGCCTGGTTAATTTTTGTATTTTTGGTAGAGATAGGGTTTCACCATATTGGCCAGGCTGGTCTGGAACTCCTGACCTTGTGATCCGCCTGCCTCGGCCTCCCAATGTGCTGGGATTACAGGTGTGAGCCACTGCACCTGGCCTAACTTTTGTATTTTTAATAGAGACAGGGTTTTACCATGTTGGCCAGGCTTGTTTTGAGCTCCTGACCTCAGGTAATCCACCTACCTCAGCCTCCCAAAGTGCTGGGATTACAGGTATGAGCTGGCCTCAATTAATTTCAATTCCTAGACACTTCTTATCTTTCATCCTAGTAATTTATCTGATTGTGTTATTTACCAAGTAGCTTTTACACTTTAGATTTTTAAAAATGGATTAGTATTGTATTTCTGCTTTCTTTAGGGAATACCCTTCTGTCTTGTCTTTGAACTCTTAGAAGTAGTTTAGGATATTGAAAGTTATTGTAGAGGCAATTAGCTATATATTTCCAATGATTGTTGAAAGAGTTTTGGGATAAGAAACAGGCACAAAGTATGAAGCGGAGTCAGGTAATTACTACTTCTCATGAAATCCCTAACTTGGGATAAGGCTTCTCTTATGCCAAAACAAGATTTGTCTTAACCCAGTCAGCAGAGTCTGACCTACTTGTCAGTGTTTTTTATTATTTCTCCCATTGAAAAAACTGCTATTGCTTGCTTGGACCTGTTTTACTGATGATAAACGAGATTGCTTTCAAAAATTGTTTTATACGTTATCTTCACGAATCTCATTGCATCCAGGCAAGCTGATGAAGAATTCCAGATCCTGGCAAACTCCTGGCGATACTCCAGTGCATTCACCAACAGGATATTTTTTGCCATGGTGGATTTTGATGAAGGTTCTGATGTATTTCAGATGGTAAGATCTTTGGTTTATTCTGCTATGTAAAAATAGGTAAAATATAGTGAAAGTGGAATATATTTTTTTCAGTGGCTATAAGACATTGGGATTGCTCTTATGTAAGATCTAGAGTAGCAAACTAAAAGCTAAACTTGAGCTAACCATAAAATGTAGTTACCAATGCTAACCTACTAGAATATGGAAATTCAGTAGTATTTAAATAACATACATTTTTATTGTAGTAAAATATATAAAACAAACTTTATCATTTTAACCATTTTAAGTATATAATTTATTAAGGAATTTTTTAAATCACAGCACGAGTCCCACCATTATGTAATATTGAAGTCTTTAGTATAGCTATCTATACTATAGATATCTTTATCCCCTTACCTCTTTTTTTAAATTTTTATTTTTATTTCTATAGTTTTGGGGCAACAGGTGGTTTTTGGTTACATGGATAAGTTCTTTAGTGGTGATTTCTGAGATTTTGGTACACCCATCCCCCGAGCAGTGTACACTGTACCCAAATATGTAGTCTTTAATCCTTCATCCCCCTCTGACCCTTTCCCCCCAAAGTTCCCAACGTCCATTATATCAATCTTATGCCTTTGCATCCTCATAGTTAAGCTCCTACTCATAAGTGAGAACATAACGATATTGGGTTTTCCATTCCTAAGTTACTTCACTTAGAATAATGACCTCCTGCTCCATCCAAATTGCTGCAAAATACATTATTTCATTCCTTCTTACGACTGAGTAGTATTCCATGATTTATATATACCACATTTTCTTTATCCACTCATTGGCTGATGGACACTTAGGTTGGTTCCATATGTTTGCAGTTGTGAATTGTGCTGCTATAAATATGCGTGTGTATGTGTCTTTTTCAATAATGACTTCTTTTCCTTTGGGTAGATACCCAGTAGTGGGCTTGCTGGGTCAAATAGTAGTTCTACTTTGAGTTCTTTAAGGAATTTCCATACTGTTTTCTATAGTGGTTGTACTAGTTTACATTCCCACCAACAGTATTAGAAGTGTTCCCTTTTCACTACATCCACACCAACATCTATTTTTTTTTTTTTTTTGCTTTAATTATGGCCATTCTTGCGGGTGTAAAGTAGTATTTCATTGTGGTTTTGATTTCTCTGCTAATTAGTGATGTTGGCCATTTTATATCTTCTTTTGAGAAATGTCTATTCTTGTCCTTTACCCACTTTTTGATGGGATTGTTTGTTTTCCTCTTGCTGATTTGTTTGAGTTCTTTGTAGATTCTGGATGTTAGTCCTTTGTCAGATGCACAGTTTGCAAATATTTTATCCCACTCTGTTGGTTTACTCTGCAGATTATTCCTTTTGCTGTGCAGAAGCTTTTTAGTTAAATTAGGTCCCATTTGTTTATTTTTGTTTTTGTTGCATTTGCTTTTGGGGTCTTAGCCATGAATTATTTGCCTAAGCCAATGTCTGGAAGAGTTTTTCAGCTGGGCATGGTGGATCATGCCTGTAATCCCAGCACTTTGGGAGGCCGAGGTGGTTGGATCACTCGAGGTCAGGAGTTTAATACCAGCCTGGCCAACATGGTGAAACTCCGTCTCTACTAAAATACAAAAATTAGCCAGGTGTGGTGGCAGACGCCCGTAATCCCAACTACTCGGGATGCTGAGGCATGAGAATCACTTGAACCCAGGAGGCAGAGGTTGCAGTGAGCCGAGATTGCCAGCCTGGGTGATAGAGTGAGACTCAGTCTCAAAAAAAGAGTTTTTACAATGTTATCTTCTAGAATTTTTATGGTTTCAGGTCTTAGATTTAAGTTTCTGGTTCATCTTGAGTTGATTTCTTTTGTCCCCTTACCTCTAGTCTTAGTAGAAAAGTAGATCTTTTGTTGTTTGAAACTGAACCTTTTTCCTGGGCCCTGGATCACATACCCACCTGCTCTGTCAATCATGACCTCTTACAACTATTTTTTTGTTTTTGAGACAGAGTCTCGCTCTGTTGCCCAGGCTGGAGTGCAGTGGCACAATCTTGGCTCACTGGCAGCCTCTGCCTTTTGGATTCAAGCAATTTTCCTGCCTCAGCCTCCCAAGTAGCTGGGATTACAGGCACTTGCCACCACGCCTGGCTAATTTTTTTATTTTTCTTTTTAGTTTTAGATTTTTTGAGATGGAGTCTCACTCTGTTGCCCAGACTAGAGTGCAGTGGCTTGATCTCAGCTCATTGCAACCTCTGCCTCCCGGATTCAAGTGATTCTTCTGCCTCAGCCTCCTGAATAGCTGGAATTACAGGTGCCCACCACCACGCCTGGCTAATTTTTGTATTTTGAGTACAGATGGGGTTTCACCATATTGGCCAGGCTGGTCTCAAACTCCTGACCTCAGATGATCCACCCACCTCAGCCTCCCAAGTGCTGGGATTACAGGCGTGAGCCACCACACCTGGCCTATTTTTAGCTTCAGCATCTCTACTAGTTCTTTCCCCTTGCATATAAATACTTAAGGACATAGATTCAATTTTGTCTTTGTTTATAAATGTGTCTAATTCATATATTTGAACATATTTTACTCAATTGTATAAAACATAAAAGGAAAAAGCTGGATATAATGCCTTGCTATACATCTTCATATGAATGACTTCCCAATCTAAAAATTTATTATGTCCCAAATTAAACTCTTTTCTCTTCCACTTTCACCCAAATGTCATCTTATGTTCTGTATCATTAATGACACTTCTTTGTCATCTTCATCTTGTTGTACATGTGTCATAGCCATACCCCCTTTACATTCCAAGGCTCACATTCATCTCTCATTCAAGCTAATGCAGTAGCCTTTTAACTGGTCCACTTAACCTTCCATTTAGCGCTTTGTCCATATTGCCTGCTATAACATTTCCCAGAGTTTTTTCTACATGGTATTAATAAGAATTCTTGGAAAAAAATAAACTTGGGAAACCCTGGTTTAAACAAAATTAAGTTTTCTTTTTACTTCAGGGTTCAAAAACTGGGAAGGATCTAAGTTCTTACCCTACTTGCAAGCTAACAAGTTAGCCTGCCACAGTTTCATGGATGCTGGCAGAAAATATGACACTCCTGAGTCAGCGTCCAGCAAAGGACTTTTTGCTGTTTGTTTTTGAGATTGGGTCTTGCTATTTTGCCCAGGCTAGTCTTGAACTCCTGGGCTCAAGTAATCCTTGCACCTTAACCTCCTGAGTAGCTGGGATTACAGGCTTGTGCCACCATGCCTGGCTCAAGTTAAAGGACTTTACTACTCACAACAAGTAGCCAAAATGTCATAGGTTCCCCAAACCCCATTTCCCATAGGGCAATCCAAAGAGGGCCAGTGGTCAGCTACTCAGAAGGCTGGATCAGGAGGATTGCTTGAGATCAGGAGTTTGAGGCTGCAGTGAGCTGTGATTGTGCCTCTGCACTTTAGCCTGAGCAGCAGAGCCAGACCCCAACTCTTAAGAAAACAACAATAACAAAGAGGGCCAATGGGCTGCATTATGGGAAAGGAACACCAAGCTCTGGGAACCCACATTTTCTGTAATGGATAGTAAGTGTGCCTCCCCTTTGCTGTGGAGGGAGACTGTGTAACCACCCAAGGGGTTAACTTTGCTGCTGCCTAAACAGAGCCAATTCATCAAGACAGAGGAATTGCAATAGAGAAAGTATTTCACGCACAGCTAGCTTTACGGGAGACAGGAGTTTTATTATTACTCAAATCAGTCTCCCCGAGCATTCGGGGAGCAGAGTTTTTAAGGATAGCTTGGTGGGTGGGGGGAAGCCAGTGAGCCAGGAGTGCTGATTGCTCAGAGATTAAATCATAGGGAGTTAAAGGTGTCTTCTTGTGCTGAGTCAGTTCCTGGGAGGGGGCCACAAGATCAGATGAGCCAGTTTATTGATCTGGGTGGTGTCAGCTGATCCATCAAGTGCAGGGTCTGCAAAATATCTCAAGTGCTGATCTTAGGAGCAGTTTAGGGAGGGTCAGAATCTTGTAGCCTCTAGCTGCATGACTCCTAAACCATAATTTTTCATCTTGTGGCTAATGTTAGTCCTACAAAGGCAATCTAGTTCTCAGGCAAGAAGAGGGAGGTCTGCTTCGGGAAAGGGCTGTTACAGTCTTTGTTTAAACTATAAACTATAAACTAAGTTTCTCCTAAAGTTAGTTCAGCCTATGGCCAGGAATGAACAAGGACAGCTTGGAGGTTAGAACCAAGTTGGAGTCAATTAAGTTAGATCTCTTTCACTGTCTCAGTCATAATTTTGCAAAGGCCATTTCAACTATCTTCCAAAGATATACAAATATCCTTGAGAAGATTGTCCAGAACAAAGGCAGTTAGGGCCCTTGTCCACAAGATGTGCAGAAACATGAGAAATTCATGAAGAATTGTCTCCCAACACAGCTTTTGAGAGATCAGAGATGTTAACATGCTGATGCTGATATGTGTTATACTTTCCAATGGGGGCTCTAATATACAGAATTTCTCATATTATTGGACCACTTAATGGAGCATTTGGCTAGATTCCATGGAACACACTTTTGAAAGGAGTAGTGTATAGACTGAAGCCAGAATTCCTTAGTCCTAATTTCACGTACTCTTTACTCCAGTCACACCTTTCCCATAATCATATTCTTTGATGCACTCTTTTTTTTTTTTTAATTGAGGTGGAGTCTTGCTGTCACCCAGGCTGGAGTGCAGTGGCGTGATCTCGGCTCACTGCCAACCTCTGCTCAGGCGATTCTCGTGCCTCAGCCTCCGGAGTATCTGGGATTACAGGCACGCGCCACCACACCTGGCTAATTTTTTTAATTTTTAGTAGAGACAGGGGTTTCGCCATGTTGGCCAGGCTGGTCTCGAACTCCTGACCTCGGGTGATGTGCCCGCCTCGGCCTCCCAAAGTGCTGGGATTACAGGCATGAGACACCACGCCTGGCCTGATGCACTCTCATATGTCAGCACTGTTGATTGTTGGTTTACAACAACGTGAAGCATCCTTTCTTCCCTGTCTGCTTTCTCTCCACTCTCAAAATTCTGCTTACATTTTAAGCCTTGTTTCAGATACTCCCTGTAAGCTTTCTCAACTTTTCCAGATAAAAAATGAGTCACTCCTTTTCTTGTATTGTTATATTACTTGCCTTAAATTTCTGTTATACATTTATCCACATTTTGTCTTACAGTAGAGTTAGCTCTGTAGTTGTTTGACAGTCTCCCTTAGAATATAGTTACGGCCAGGTGCGGTGGCTCACGCCTGTAATCCCAGCACTTTGGGAGGCCAAGGCAGGCAGATCACGAGGTCAGGATATCGAGACCATCCTGGCTAACATGGTGAAACCCTGTCTCTACAAAAAAAAAAAAAAAAAAAAAAACAAAAATTAGCTGGGCATGGTGGTGTGCACCTGTAGTCCCAGCTACTCGGGAGGATGAGGCAGGAGAATGGCTTGAACCCGGGAGGCGGAGCTTGTAGTGATCTGAGATCGCGCCACTGCACTCCAGCCTGGGCGACAGAGCGAGACTCCATCTCAAAAATAAATAAATAAATAAATAAATAAAAGAATATAGTTACTACTTAGTTAATGGCAGAGCCATATCCTGTAGCTATCAGTGCTAAGCACATAACGGGTATTTGGTAAATGTTGAAAAAAATAGCTTAATGTTTCCATTTTACAGTATATCATTCATTGTGCTATTCATATTCCAGTCTCACTTAGCCATCTCCATAAATCAAAATCAGTGCATTTATAAAAATGTTGTAACCTAAAAGGTTAGTGCATTTAGGATTTATTAGACCAAAGGAAACAATTTCTAGAGTTTAAGAAATTGAGGCCAGGCATGGTGGCTCACACCTGTAATGCCAGCACTTTGGGAGGCCAAGGCCTGGGGATCACTTGAGGTCAGGAGTTCGACACCAGCCTGGCCAACATGGTGAAATCCCGTCTCTACTAAAAATACAAAAATTAGCCAGGCATGGTGTCGGGCACCTGTAATCCCAGCTACTTGGGAGGCTGAGACAGGAGAATCGCTTGAACCCAGGAGGTGGAGGTTGTAGTGAGCCAAGATCGTGCCACTGCACTCCAGCCTGGGTGACAGAGCTAGACTTTCTCTCAAAAAAAAAAAAATTGCTTTTTAATTCTCTACTATTTAGGCTGCAATTATTTTTGGAAATTACAATTTTTAATTCCATTTATTTTAACAGGGTAACACATAACTTCTGTTAGTGATTTGTAAAAATAGAAAACCCAATTTTTTTCTACCTTAAATAGTTTTTTTACTGATAACATAATATTTGTACATATTTATGGGGTACATGTGATATTTCGTTACATTATAGAATGATCAAGTCAGGATAGTTGGAGTATCCATCACCTTGAGTATTTATCATTTCTATATGTTGGGAACATTTCAAGTCCTCTCTTCTAGCTGTTTTGAAATATGTAATACATTGTTGTTCATTATAGTCACCCTACTCTGCTATGGAACATTAGATCTTACTCCTTCTAACTGTATGAGTGTACCCATTAACCGACCTCTCTTCACTGCCCACTCCCGCACCCCTCCCCACCCCCCCACCCCGTCCACCACAACACGCACATACACTGTTCCCAGCCTCTGGTATCTGCCATTCTACTCTGTACCTCCCTGAGTTCAACTTTTTTAGCTCCCACATATGAGAACATGCCATATTTGTCTTTCTGTGCCTGGCTTATTTCACATAATAACTTCCAGTTCCATCCATATTGCTGCAAATAACATGATTTCATTCTTTTTTATGGTGGAGTAGTATTCCATTGTGTATATACACCACATTTTTTTTTCTTTGAGATGGGGTCTTTCTCTGTCACCCAGGCTAGAGTGCAGTGGCACAATCTTGGCTCACTGCAACCTCCCATGTTCAAACCATTCTCCTGCCTCAGCATCTCGAGTAGCTGGGATTACAGGTGTGCACCACCACGCCTGGCTAATTTTTTTGTATATTTAGTAGAGATGGGGTTTCACCATGTTGGCCAGGCTGGTCTCCCTCCAACTCCTGAGCTCAACTGATCCACCTGCCGCGGCCTCCCAAAGTGGTAGGACTACAGGCGCGAGCCACTGCGCCTGGCCTAATATCACATTTTCTTGATCTGTTCGTCTGTTGATGGATGCTTAGGTTGATTCCATAACTTTGCTATTGTGCTGCAGTAAACATGGGGGTGCAGGTATCCCTTTGATATACTGATTTCCTTTCCTATGGATACATGCCCAGTAGTGGCATTGCCGGATCAAATGCTAGTTCTATTTTTAGTTTCTTGGGAAATCTTTATACTGTTTTTCTTTTTTTTTTTTTGAGACGGAGTCTCACTCTGTCGCCCAGGCTGGAGGGCAGTGGCGTGATCTCTGCTCACTACAAGCTCCGCCTCCCGGGTTCACGCCATTCTCCTGCCTCAGCCTCCCGAGTAGCTGGGACTACAGATGCACACCACCACGCCCAGCTAATTTTTGTTGTAGTTTTTAGTAGAGACAGGGCTTCGCCATGTTAGCCACAATGGTCTCGATCTCCTGACCTCGTGATCCGCCTGCCTCGGCCTCCCAAAGTACTGGGATTACAGGCGTGAGCCACCACACCTGGCCTTATAGTGTTTCTCATAGTGGCTATACTAATTTAATTTCCCACCAACAGTGTATGAGTTCCCTTTTTTTTTTTTTTTTTTTTTTACCGGAGATGGAGTCTCTGTTGCCCAGGCTGGAGTGCAGATCTCGGCTCACTGCAACCTCCACTTCCTGGGTTCAAGCGATTCTCCTGCCTCAGCCTCCTGAGCAGCTGGGATTACAGGCGCACATCACCACACCCAGCTAATTTTTGTATTTTTAGTAGAGACAGGGTTTCACCATGTTGGGCAGGCTGATCTCAAACTCGGGACCTCAGGTGATCCACCCGCCTCGGCCTCCCAAAGTGTTGGGATTACAGGAATGAGCCACCGTGCCTGGCCATGAGTTCCCTTTTCTCCATATCCTTGCATCTGTTTTTGTTTGTTTGTTTGTTTAAGGTAAAGAAAGGCAGATTTATTAGAGAAAGTAGGACAACGCATTGCAAGGAGGCAACAGACAGATGAGCAGAAAAGGAGCTTTTCTAATAATAATAATAATAATAATCATAATAATAATAATGGCCATTCTAACTGGGAGAAGATGATATCTCACTGTGGATTTGATTTGCGTTTCCCTGATGATTAGTGATGTTGAGTATTTTTTCATACACCTGTTGGCCATGTGTGTCTTCTTTTAAGAAATGTCTATTCATGTCCTTTGCCCACTTTTTAATGGGATTATTTGCTTTTTTACTGTTGAGTGATTTGAAATTTTTTTGTTTTTGTTTTCGTTTTATTTTCTTTTTAGAGTTGTTTGAATTTTTTGTATATTGTGGACATTAGTTCCTTGTTGAATGAATAGTTTGTAAATATTTTCTCCCATTCAACAGATTGTCTCTTCACTTTGTTGTTTCCTTTGCTTTGCAGAAGCTTTTTAGCTTAATATAGTCCCATTTGTCTATTTTTGTTTTTGTTACATACACTTTTGTACCTTGAATAGTTTTTAATATTAATTTCCATTACTCTATTTTAGAGCTAGATTTTAGAGCCAAAGGTATAAGGATGGTAGTGTGTCCATCTGTGGAAGAGATTCAAATCTTTCTCTAAGTAACAGTGTCATATGCCACAGTATGCAAAAGCTAAGCATGTGTGAAAACTGATACCTACCAAAAATAGTGTATCTTATTTTGGCTCATTAACCTCCAAGGAATTTCAAAGTCTAAAGTCTACAAGGGGTTTTGGTGGGGTTGTTTTGTAAATATATATAATATAAAATTTATTATGTTTACCATTTTTTTAATGTACAGGTCAGTAGTGTTAGATACATTCACAATGTTGTACAACCAATCTCCAGAATTCTTTCATCTTCCGAAACTGAAACTTTATAGCCATTAAACAACTTCAGTTCCCCACTCCCCCAGTTCCTGACAACCACCATTCTACTTTCTGTCTCTATGAATTTGACTACTCTAGGTACCTAATATAAGTGGAATTATATAGTATTTGTCTTCTTGTGACTAGCTTATTTCACTTAGCATCGTGTCCTCAATGTTCATCCATGCTATAGCATGTGTCAGAACTTCCTTCCTTTTCAAAGCTGAATAATATTGCATTGTATGTATACACTTTATTTTGTTTACCCATACATCTGTCACTGGATACTTAGGTTGCTTCCAGCTTTTGGCTATTGTGAATAATACTGCTGTGAACACGAGTGTTCAAATAATCTCTTCAAGACCCTGCTTTCAGTTCTTTTGGTTATATACTTAGAAGTAGAATTGCTAGATCATATGGTAATTCTATTTTTAATCTTTTGGGGAACCTCCATGCTGTTTTCCAGAGCAGATTCACCATTTTACTTTCCCACCAATGGTGCACAAGGGTTCCAGTTTCTCCACGTGCTCGCAACCACTTCTTGTTTTCTGGGGGTTTTTTTTGTTTGTTTTGGATAATAGCCATCTTTATGAGTGTGAGGTGGTATCTCATTGTGGTTTTGTTTTTTATTTCCATAATGATAGTAATATTGAACATTTTTTCATGTGTTTTGTTGGCCATTTGTATATCTTCTTTGGAGAAATGTCAAGTTCTTTGCCCATTGTGTGTGTGTGTGTTGCCTTTTTTTTTTTTTGAGATGGAGTTTCGTTCTTGTTGCCCAGGCTGGAGTACAGTGGCAGGATCTCGGCTTACCACAACCTCCATTTCCCGGGTTCAAGCAATTCTCCTGCCTCGGCCTCCCGAGTAGCTGGGATTACAGGCATGCGTCACCATGCCTGGCTAATTGTTTTCATATTTTTAGTAGGGATGGGGTTTCTCCATGTTGGTCAGGCTGGTTGCAGACTCCCGACCTCAGTTGATCCACCTGCCTTGGCCTCCCAAAGTGCTAGGATTACAGGCATGAGCCACTGCGCCCACCCGTGTTGCCCATTTTTTAAATCAAGTTTTTTGTTGTTGTTGAGTTGTAGGAGGTCTTTATATGTTACAAATTTTTTGTTGTTGTTGTTTTTATTTTGTTTTTGTTTGTTTGTTTCTTGAGACAGAGTCTCACTCTGTCGCCCAGGCTGGAGCGCAGTGGCGCAATCTTGGCTCACTGCAACCTCTGCCTCCCAGGTTCAAGCAATTCTCATGTCTCAGCCACCCAAATAGCTGGGATTACAGGCATGCACCACCATGCCTGGCTAATTTTTGTATTTTTAGTAGAGACAGGGTTTCGCCATGTTGGCCAGACTGGTCTCAAACTCCTGGGCTCAAGTGATACACCTGCCTTGGCCTCCCAAAGTGCTGGGATTACAGGCATAAGCCACCATGCCCAGACTATTCTGAATATTAACTCCTTATTAGATAAATGATTTACAGATAATTCCTCCCATTTCACAGGTTTTCTTTCTACTCTGTTGATTGTATCGTTGGGCTACAAGATGTTTTGAGGCCGGGCATGGTAACTCACGCCTGTAATCCCAGCACTTTGGGAGGCTGAGGCAGGCGGATCACTTGAGGTCATGAGTTCGAGACCACCTTGGCCAACATGGCAAAACCTTGTCTCTACTAAAAATACAAAAAAAAGTAGCTGGGTGTCATGGCGCATCCCTGTTATCCCAGCTACTTGAGAGGGTAAGGCAGGAGGATAGCTTGAACCCAGGAAGCAGAGATTGTGGTGGGCCAAGATTGCACCAACGCACTCCAGCCTGGACAACAGAGTGAGACTCCTTCTCAAGAAAAAAAAAAAAAAGATGTTTTCAGATAATTAATTTGTTATAAAGATGTTTTATTAGTAATCAGGGAAACACAAATTAATAGTATGATAATGATAAAGTACAGTCTTCACCCATCAAGTCAACTTTTGGCAAGGATGTAGGGAAATGGATACATTACTGCATTGTTAGGTAGAAGTATATTTTGGCACAGCCACTTTGGAGGACAATTTGGCTATATCCATTTTTTTTTTTTTTTTAAAGACAGAGTCTCACTCTGTCACCCAGGCTGGAATGCAGTGGTGCAATCTCGGCTCACTGCAACCTCCGCCTCCCGGGTTCAAGTGATTCTTGTGCCTCAGCCTCCTGAGTAACGGGGATTACAGGAACCCACCACCACACCCGGCTAATTTTTGTATTTTTAGTAGAGATGGGGTTTTACCATGTTGGCCAAGCTGGTCTCGAACTCCTGACCTCAAGTGATCCACCTGCCTCGGCCTTCCAAAGTGCTGGGATTACAGGCGTGAGCCACCGTGCCTGGGCACTGTATCCATTTTAATGAAAAAATATTTCTATCCTATGACCTAACAATCCCATTTCTAGAGAATCACTTTCACATGGGTACAGGGAGATATGTGCAAGGATGTTCACTGCAACATTATTTTTAGTTGCTAAAAAGGAAGACAACCAGGAAAATACCATTAATATGATACCACTTATGTTAAAACAGAAAGCAATATTATATGTTTTCTGGTGGTATAAACACATATATGAATAAATTCAAAAATATCTGTAAATGGTAACTGTGGCTGCCAGAATGCACTAGAATTGGTCCTTAAAACCATGTAATGTTTTTAAAAATATTTTTTACAAGAGAAGTGTATTTATATGTTACTTATTTTTTATTCATTTATTTAGAGACGGAGTCTAGCTCTGTCGCCCAGGCTGGAGTGCAGTGGCACAATCTCGGCTCACTACAACCTCCGCCTCCCAGGTTCAAGCGATTCTCCTGCCTCAGCCTCCTGAGTAGCTGGGATTAAAGGTGCCCACCATCACGCCCAGCTAATTTTTGTATTTTTAGTAGAGACAGGGTTTCACTGTGTTGGCCAGGCTGGTCTCGAACTCCTGACCTCATTATCTGCCCACCTCGGCCTCCCAAAGTGCTGGGATTACAAGCGTGGGCCACCGCACCCGGCCAGTTTTTATTTTTTATACACATTTTCAAAAATGTAAAGGTGGTATAACTAAACAAATATTGAATAAAGAGTTTGGCCTAAAATTTGGGCAGCATTTGGTAGACTGAACATTGTATAAGATTTGGTTCCTAGCTTTGCAATCACAGAAATTGAATTTTAACAGGATAGCCAGAATTTATCTACCTCTAGGGATTTTGTGCCTACCGACCAAGACATATAAATCTATGGACATTGGTAACCAAAGGAGTAATCTATTAATTCATTAATTTACCACATTATACAGCCAAAGAGACCAAAATAATGATAAGCAACAGTCAGTACATGCTCTCACCTTATGGGAAAGTTTGAAAACTTACTGTTAGAGGATTTTAACTAAAGAATCAAAGCATGGGAGTTGGATTATTTTATTGGCTGAGGTTTTAAAGTTATAATTGTAAGGCCGGGCATGGTGGCTCACACCTGTAAACCCAGCACTTTGGGAGGCTGAGACGGGTGGATCATTTGCGGTTAGGAGTTGAAGACCAGCCTGGCCAACATGGTGAACCCCTGTCTCTACTAAAAATACAAAAATTAGCTGGGTGTGGTGGCACATACCTGTAATCCCAGCTCCTTGGGAGGCTGAGGCAGGAGAATCACTTGAACCTGGGAGGCAGAGGTTGCAGTGAACCGAGATCCTGCCACTGCGCTTCAGCCTGGGCAACACAGTGAGACTCCATCTCAAAAATAAACAAATAAATAAATAAAAATTGATTTGTGCAAACCAATCTCTATAAGATTGTCACCAGCCTGGGTGACAGAGCGAGACTCCATCTCAAAAAAATAAAAAAAGATATAATGCAGATGAGATGGTTATGGTTTCTTTATCTTAGTATTTCCAGTGTTGTCTTCTCAAATATATCATGATGTCATGATGGAGAATAGAGAAATGTGATGCTCATCAGTAAACATTTATGGACCTTCTTAGAATAGACTATTTCTGCATATAGCCACCATTTTGTATTGTTTTTCACTGCCGTTTTAGAGCATTATTTTATTATCTTGGTTCCTCCAAATTGAGAATGCACTCTATTTGGAGCTTACTCAGCTACATAAGATTATTTTAGTGCTCATAAATGTATTCATTTTGCATAATCTCTGAACAGATTAAAATATCTGTGGTATGGCAAAGTTTCCATTCTAGTGAAGTAAAATACAGGTTTCTTAGCGAGGAATGTATATTTGGTGAGTAGTGTGTAATACTTAAGGTCACAGGCAGCTTTGCTTTTAAAGCCTGCTCCACCACTTACCACTTTCCTTGGGCAAACCAAATCACTTAACCTACCTAAACCCAGGCCTCCTCATCTTTGTAAAATGCCTAAATTTCAAGATGTTAACTGCAATTAAGATTATTTTGCTGATAATGTATATTTTCATGGGCTCCTTTTTATTCAGCTAAACATGAATTCAGCTCCAACTTTCATCAACTTTCCTGCAAAAGGGAAACCCAAACGAGGTGATACATATGAGTTACAGGTGCGAGGTTTTTCAGCTGAGCAGATTGCCCGGTGGATCGCGGACAGAACTGATGTCAATGTAAGTTTCCCAACTATGTAGACTATTTCTTGGCCATTATCCCCTTTGAATCTTACTGGGAGGCCCTAATTAGTCGTGTCCCCATATCACTGAGGTGGTTCCAGTTTGGCAGTCACTTCATAAGTAGCATTAAACAGAATCATCTTGATGAATGAGTGAAATTACAGAACACTCTCTATTACCCTATTGAATTCAGCATGGAAACCACTCTTTCAACCTTAAGTCCATGGATTATCTAGTTGTACTTGGCAAATCCTTCTTAATCTAAAAGATGTTATGTTGTGGTTAAATAGAATATTGTACCTATTCTATCCTATTTTAGGTTATATTATAGACTAGTTTGATTGGGATAAAATAAAAAGGATCATTTTTCTGAAAGTAACCACACTAATTTTGATTGCTTTCATTTCAGATTTTATTTTGACCCATATAATTAGTAAAAAATTTTATATTTTAACATGTTTTTCTCTCCTTTCCATTAGATTAGAGTGATTAGACCCCCAAATTATGCTGGTCCCCTTATGTTGGGATTGCTTTTGGCTGTTATTGGTGGACTTGTGTATCTTCGAAGAAGCAATATGGAATTTCTCTTTAATAAAACTGGATGGGCTTTTGCAGCTTTGGTGAGTGAATTTTAGAAGACAAAAAATTATTTGAATAAAATTCCTAATAATGTATTTTTAGGTAAGCTTTTATTTATGTGAGAAGTAGCATTTTATTTCTTATCTGAGGAAAATGGTTTTATATATTTTAATTTTCTGTCTTAAAATCAGTTTGTTTCATTTGTTATCTCATTAGGATGGCCAGAACTTCAAGGAACTGATTGTACCTGCCTTTTATTCAACCTAAATGACAGACTGTCATCTCTATGAAAATCTCTAGTTGTTCTGAAAATATTATTCTTTTTTTTTTTTTTTTTTTGAGGCGGAGTCTTGGTCTGTCATCCAGACTGGAGTGCAGTGGCGCCATCTTGGCTCACTGCAACCTCTGCTTCCTGGGCTCAAGTGATTCTCCTGCCTCAGCCTCTCGAGTAGCTGTGATTACAGGCGTGTGCCACCATGCCCAGCTAATTTTTTTGTATTTTTAGGAGAGACAGGGTTTCACCCTGTTGGCCAGGCTGGTCTTGAACTCCTGACCTCAGGTGATCCTCCCACCTTGGCCTCCCAAAGTGCTGGGGTTACAGGCGTGAGCCACCATGCCCAGCCTGAAAATATTATTCTAAAAAGCCTTTTCAGTATTCAATTTTGAAACTTGTGTCTGCATAGTTATAATTTTTAAATAGTGTTTTCCTGGCCGGGCGCAGTGACTCACACCTATAATCCCAGCTCTTTGGGAGGCTGAGGTGGGCGGATCATGAGGTCAAGAGACCGAGATCAACCTGGCCAATATGGTGAAACCCTGTCTCTACTAAAAATAAAAAACTAGCTGGGCGTGGTTCTCGTGCTTCTGTAGTCCCACTACTCAGGAAGCTGAGGCAGGAGAATTGCTTAAACCTGGGAGGCGGAGGTTGCAGTGAGCCGAGATCACGCCACTACACTCTAGTCTGGGCAAAAGAGCAAGACTCCATCTCAAAAAAAAAAAAAATAGTGTTTTCCTTTCGAAGTATTATCGAATTGTGATCCTTGGGATGAAATATAAGCCTTAACAAATCATTTATCTGCAAAAAATTATGTGTCTTAACTAAACAGATGCACATTTTCATATTCCTATTATGTAATCAAGGCAAAAACAGTTCGACCATGAATATTTTATTATTTTTTTGTTTCCTAGTGTTTTGTGCTTGCTATGACATCTGGTCAAATGTGGAACCATATAAGAGGACCACCATATGCCCATAAGAATCCCCACACAGGACATGTGGTAAGGGAAGTCTGTGATTTCTTTCCTTTGTAGACCAAAGTTAACTCAATGATTATTACCCTGTGAGAACAGTGCCAGCATATGAAGGAGCTGGATTTAGTCTTCACTTTTCAATCTCTCTGTGTTAACAAGCTTCCATCACTGATAAGACCATGCAGTGCTCTTTTTTTTTTTTTTCTTTTTTCGAGACGGAGATTTGCTCTTGTTGCCCAGGCTGGAGTGCAATGGCGCGATCTCAGCTCACTGCAACCTCCACCTCCCTGGTTCAAGTGATTCTCCTGCCTCAGCCTCGTGAGTAACTGGGATTACAGGCATGCGCCACCATGCCCAGCTAATTTTGTATTTTTAGTAGAGACGGGGTTTCTCCATGTTGTTCAGGCTGGTCTCAAACTCCCTACCTCAGGTGATCCGCCTGCCTCAGCCTCCCAAAGTGCTGGGAATACAGGCCTGCAGGCATGAGCCACTGCACCCAGCCGCAGTGCTCTTAAAAGTGGGAAGTTCCTTTTCCCATTTGGTGAATCCTTCTAACCAAGCTAGCTAAGAATGAAAGACAGCCTTCAACTAAATAGAAAAATTGATCAAGTACCTGAGCATCCACTGTTTCTAAGCACTGTGCTAAGTATTATTAAATATAGTGATAAACAAGAAAAACATGATCCCTGTCTTCATGGAGCCTACATTATTGTACCTCATGGTCTTGTACACTTAAATACTAGTTTTCTCACCCAGGTGCAGTGTTTTGCATTTGTATTCCCAGCTACTTGGGAGGCTGAGGCAGGAGGATGACTTGAATCCAGGAGTTCTAGCCCAGCCTGGACAACATAGCAAGATCCATCTCCTTTAAAAAAAAAAATGGGGCCAGATATGGTGACTAATACCTGTAATCCTGGCACTTTGGGAGGCTGAGGCAGGACCACTTGAGGCCAGGAGTTCAAGACCAACTTGGGCAGCATAGTGAGACGTCATCTCTATGAAAAACAAAAAAGAAAAGAAAAAGAAAAACAACAACAACTAGTTTTCTGACATATTCTGTTGTTGAAAATATAAGTACAATATCCAAGCATTTGGGAGGCTGAGGTGGGAGGATTGCTTGAGCCCAGGAGTTTGAGACCAGCCTGGCCAACATAGCAATATGTCATTTCTAATGAAAAGTTAAAAATTAGCTGAGCAGGCATGGTGGTGCATACTTGTAGTCCCATCTACTTGGGATGCTGAGGCAGGAGGATTGCCAGAGCCAGGACTTTGGGGTTGCAATGAGCTATGATCATGCCCCTGCACTCCAGCCTGGGCAACAGAGCAAGACCCTGTCTCAAAAATAAACATAGTATTAGTACAATGAAAAGACAAATCGAGAATAGATAATACAAAAATAGCCTTATAGTAACCAGACTTACTGATGAATGCCACAGACCCGGAGTATGTCACATGGTTTATCAGGTGAATTAATAATTTCATAGTTTAAAATATCCCGTTTTAGGGTTAGCATACCAACATTTAATGTATACTTAAAGATTCCATTTTGTCTTTTTTTCCCTCCTAGAATTATATCCATGGAAGCAGTCAAGCCCAGTTTGTAGCTGAAACACACATTGTTCTTCTGTTTAGTATCCTTTTACAATAAGTCTTTCTTGCTGTATTTTGTCTGTTTTCTCACACTCTAGTATTCTCTCTACATCATTTGGCTGGGGCTGTTCTCTTAATGCAAGTCACAATATCCTTTGAAAATCATCACTGTGTCATCCTCTCTAGCCCAATAAACTAAAGACTACTAGAGACAAATCTGTAGTCTGATAGGGCCAGGTTTATTGGCTCGTTAATACAAGGAAGACTGTACATTAGAAGAACCATGGAACATCTTAACAAAGAAAAGATAGAGTTGTAATAGGATTTGGGAGAATAGTGGAGTTTATGTGAAATTTAAACAAAGCATTGTTTTGATAGGCTAAAAGCAGTGTAAGGCTGTGTAAAGGGGTCAACATCAGGTCTGAACTGTGAATCAGACGCAGGGTTCTGTTTGCTTGGAAACTACAAAGTTAACATAAATGTGGGATTTTTGTCTTCAAAAACTTCTTTGAAGCTCTATACCTTGGTTGTAAATTGAGGCTACTTAGAAATTATACTTGTAAATTGAGTGACTTAGATCTGCCAAGCAAGAATATTTCATTTTTACTCATATAATTGCAAGAAGTCTATTTAAAGACCAATATTCCTCAGTAAGAAAACAGTAGTTACTCAAAGATGGGGATATTTTGACATTTTACAGCTGAAGTGTGTGCTAGGGAAAAATACTTCCTGTGGACTTTGCAGCTGCTTTATGTTTGTGTTGTTCCATCCTCTTGAATGACAAGGAATATTTTTACTTTCTTGGCCCGAGCTAATTTTTATTTTCTTATATCTAAAAGTGGGTGCCTCTGTAAGCTGCAAAGACAGGTAAAAGCAATGTCAGATAAGTAAGAATCTAAATTTCCTAGTATTACTAAACATAGTTTACCCACCTGAGTACATAAGCACTGACTCTGGAACAAATCAACAGGGTGAACAAATGTAATGTTCCTGGAATTGTGCTTCTCAGCCAGGGTGTCCTGACATTGATATACAAGAATCAGCTGGGCATGGTGGCTCACACCTGTAATCCTAGCACTTCGGGAGGCTGTGATGGGTAGATTGCTTGAGCCCAGGAGTTTGAGACCAGCCTGGGCAATGTGGCAAAACCCTATCTCTACAAAAAAGTACACACAAAAAATTAGCCAAGTATGGTGATGCATGCCTGTGGTCCCAGCTACCAGGGAGGCTGAGGTGGGAGGATCAATTGAGCCCAGGAGGTCAAGGCAACAGTGAGCCGATATCACACCACTGCACTCCAGCCTGGACGACACAGTGAGACCCTGTCTCTAATAAAGAAGGAAAAAAAAATGAAATTTAAATATATTTTTTTCTGATTGCAAAAGGAATACAAATTAAAGAAAATTTAGAATACAAATAAGTATAAAGAAAAAAATTCAAAAGTACTGAAAATTGTATCTTTACTAAATGTTTGTGTATGTCTTTCCCAGTTTTATTATACTATGTTGATGATTAGAGAGATTTTAAGGAAAGCATTCTAAAAAAATATTAAGCTTTTGATTTTAACTGATTTTAATTGAAGGATATTTGGGAAAATGTTCTTATGCACTATGGAAAATATACTTATTGCTTAACATCCAGCCCAAACCTGGGAGAGTTAATCTATTCAACCATGAAATGGTGAGCTGAAAGATTAACAATATACACCTAGTCCATATGAGAAGAAAGAAGACTGAGGCCGGGCGCGGTGGCTGATGCCTGTAATCCCAGCACTTTGGGAGGCCAGGGCAGATAGATCACCTGAGATCAGGAGTTCGAGACCAGCCTGGCCAACATGATGAAACTCCATCTCTACTAAAAATACAAAAAAAATTAGCTGAGCATGGTGGCGGGTGCCTGTAATCCCCACTACTCAGGAGGCTGAGGCAGGAGAATCTCTTGAACCCAGGAGGCGGGGGTTGCAGTGAGCAGAGATCGCGTGATTGCTCTCCAGCTTGGGCAATTAGAGCAAAACTCCATCTTGGGGGGTGGGGGCGAAAAGACTGAAAGAAAAATATTACTCAAACTTTATTTTTTTAAATCCTAAAATTTTAGTTGAAAATGTTCGTTTATGGGCTGGGCGTAGTGGCTCACTCCTGTAATCCCAGCACTCTGGGAGGCGGAGGCAGGTGGATCATTTGAGGTCAGGAGTTCAAGGCCAGCCTGGCCAACATGGGGAAAGCCTGTCTTTACCAAAAATACAAAACTTAGCCAGATGGTCAGGCGTGCTGCCTCACACCTGTAATCCCAGCACTTTGGGAGGCCAAGGCAGGCGGATCACCTGAGATCAGGAGTTCGAGACCAGCCTGGCCAATATGGTGAAACCCTGTCTCTACTAAAAATACAAAAATTAGCCAGGCATGTGGTGCACGCCTGTAATCCCAGCTACTGGGGAGGCTGAAGCTGGAGAATTGCTTGAACCTGGGAGGCGGAGGTTGCACTGAGCCGAGATGGTACCACTGAACTCCATCCTGGGCAACAGAGTGAGACTCTGTCTCAAAAAAAAAAAAAAAAACAGCCGGGAATGGTGACGGGCGCCTGTAATCCCAGCTACTCAGGAGGTTGAGGCAGGAGAATCGCTTGAACCCAGGAGGTAGAGGTTGCAGTGAGCCAAGGTGGTGCCACTGCACTCCAGCCTGGATGACAGGGTGAGACTCTTGTCTCAAAAGAAAAAAAAAGAAAGACAATGTTCATTTATGGTTTGATGGATTCAGCCTGGCCAACATGGCGAAACCTCATCTCAACAAGAAATACAAAAATTAGCCAGGAACGGTGGTGTGCACCTATAATTCCAACTACTCAGGAGGCTGAGGCATGAGAATTGCTTGAACCCAGGAGGTTGAGGTTGCAGTAAGTCGAGACTGCCACTGCACTCCAGCCTGGGCAACAGAGCGAGACTCTGTCTCAAAGAAAAAAAAAAAGAACAGAAAAGAAAAGTATGGTTTGATGGATTAACAAATTATTATACCTTGGAAAATTTTCAGTATCTTGAATCGGTTCTTCTCACTAGTACTTTGAAATTGAATAATGGAGCAAAAGAGCAATTAAAATTGTAAAATATTAATTAGTTGATTTGGGGTTTGTTGGTCTTTCAGCTTTGTCTTAAACTTTTAAATATATAAGAAGTTTAAGAAATTAGAGAATTGTCATTTTACCTCTGCTTTAAGATTGAGCATCAGCCTAAGGTTTCGTATACATTTGGAACGGATTACAATCCTGTTGGGATATAGAATGTCTTGTGTTTGGTTATTAGGATGCAAAAAGTGAACTTTTTTCAGGGTCAGACATGTATACAGATTATAAGACAGTGACTTAAGTGCTGTGTACCAGAAATAGTGAGAAAATGAACAATTTTGTCAGAGGTAAGGAATATTAGGAAAGGCTTAACCACTCTCCCAACCCCCCCGCCTTTTTTTTTCAGTGGAGTCTCGCTCTGTCGCCCAGACTGGAGTGCAGTGGCACCATCTTAGTTCACTGCAACCTCCACCTCCTGGGTTCAAGCGATCCTCCTGCCTCAGCCTCCTGAGTAGCTGGAATTACAGGTGTGCACCACCTCACCTGGCTAATTTCTTTATTTTTAGTAGAGACAGGGTTTCACCAGGTTGGCCAGGCTGGTCTTGAACTCCTGACCTCAGGTGATCCACCCGTCTCAGCCTCCCAAAGTGCTAGGATTTCAGGCGTGAGCCACCTCACCCAGCCCCCACTTTCTTTTAAAGTAAATATGAAACCTCAAGACCAGTAACATTGTTTACAGCTTCCAGGTTGATAAGAATTAATAGACTGAGGCCACCTCTAAGTAGTAGTTATGATTTTGGAAAATATTCACGTTTATTATTAGTTTAATGTTGTACAGTTTATTGCATGATTAATAAAGCAGACTATATAATCAATTGCCTGATCTAAGCAACCTTTAAAATTACAAGTATTGCAGTTCTGCAGAAAAGTTTACAAAAGTTTACAGTTTGATGAATTTCCTTGGTTTTTTTTGTTTTTTGTTTTTTGTTTTTGAGATGGAGTCTTGCTGTGTTGCCCAGGCTAGAGTGCAATGGTGTGATCCCAGCTCACTGCAACCTCCACCTCCCAGGTTCAGGCGATTCTCTTGCTTCAGCCTCTGGAGTAGCTGAAATTACAGGCACCTGCCACCATGCCTGGCTAAGTTTTTTTGATATTTTTAGTAGAGATGTGGTTTCATCATGTTGGCCAGGCTGGTTTCGAACTCCTGAGCTCAACTGATCCGCCTGCCTTGGCCTCCCAAAGTGTAAGGATTACAGGCGTGATCCACGGTGCCCAGCCCAGTTTGATGAATTTTCACAGAATTAACACACTTATGTAACCAAAACTCATATCAATAAATAAAATTTTACCCACATCTCAGAGCATTCTCCGTCATCATTCCTCCTGATTGCCACCTTCCCACCCAGAAGTAATTGCTATCCTGACTGCTAACACTATGGGTTTATTTTACCTATTTTTTTTTAACTTACATAAATGGAATCCTACAGGGCTGGGTGCGGTGGCTCATGCCTGTAATCCCATCACTTTGGGAAGCTGAAGCAGGCAGATCACCTGAGGCCAGGAGTTCGAGACCAGCCTGGCCAACATGACAAAACCCTTTCTCTACTAAAAAAAGTACATAAATTAACTGGGTGTGGTGCTGCGTGCCTGTGGTCCCAGCTACCTGGGAGGCTGAGGCAGGAGGGTGGCTTGAGCCTAGGAGGTAGAGGTTGCAGTGAGCTGAGATCGCACCACTGCGCTCCAGCCTGGCTGATAGAGCCAGACTTTGTCTCAAAAAAAAAGAAAAAGAAAACACAATAAATGGAATCCCACAATAAATATATTTGGATTTATTTTTATTTTTATTTTTTTAGAGATGAAATTTTGTGTTGCCCAGGCTGGAGTACAGTGGGGTCACCATTAGCTCGCTGTAACCTTGACCTCCCAGAATCAAGCAGTCCTTCCACGTCAGCCTCCCGAGTAGCTGGGACTATAGGTGTGCACTACCGCACCCAGCTAATTTTTGTATTTTTTTCTAGAGACGGAGTCTCGCCCTGTCGTCCAGGCTGGTCTCAATCTCCTGGGCTCAAGCAATCCTCGTACCTTGGCCTCCTGAATTTTTAAAATAAAGTAGCAGTCTGGAAAATGTTCACCTATAACCTGAAACCCTAATAGTATAAACTACGTTTACTTTTGCATGTTATCTTGCATTCATTTCTATATGAATGTTTCATGGTAAGGGTGTTCATTTTTTATACTTGTAGACGTGTT
This sequence comes from Pongo pygmaeus, assembly GCF_028885625.2. Lineage (NCBI taxonomy): Eukaryota > Metazoa > Chordata > Mammalia > Primates > Hominidae > Pongo > Pongo pygmaeus. The sequence goes on along the minus strand of NC_072396.2, from coordinate 81,128,097 downwards.
GTGCATGGAGTTTGCTATCTTAATATATTATAAGCATTTTCTATGTTGTATGGCCTTTATATTTATGAAAATTACAAAGAAATCTGAAAATACGAAGAAAAAAAAGTAGTCAATATTCTTAATGTTTATATAATGGATATATCATATCCTTGTTGCCCAGGCTGGTCTCGAACTCCTGACCTCAGGTGATCCACCTGCCTTGGCCACAAGCATGAGCCACCACGCCTGGCCTTCTACTAGCTTTTAATAGCCTAGTTGTTGTATGTTATGGAATACTGTCTCCTCTATTTCTGCTGAGTTCTCCTGGAGTGACATTTAATCAGGACTGTGTAATTTTTGTATTTCGTTGTTTGTATTCCTCACTAGAGTGTAATCTTCATGGTAGGATCTTTATTTTGTTCAACTTTTTATTTCCAGCAGTTTATAGTGCCTGCCATATAGTAGGCAGTGTTAGTAAAAATTTAAAGATTCAGTAAATGAAATAAAACAGTGTACATGGAAGTGCATCATAGCTCTTGACAGCTAAGAAGAATACACAAAAGACCTTGAGGTATTTAGCAAGAAGGAAAGCTCATTGAAAGCAAAAGCACATAAACCATGATGAAAAGACAAGCTTTCCCCAGAGCAAGTCTCAATCATTAATCAGAGAGTACCCAGTAATCAAAGCCTATAGAAATGATCAATCTTTGGCCAGCCATGGTGGCTCATGCCTGTAACCCCAGCACTTTGAGAGGCTGAGGTGAGTGAATCGCCTGAGGTCAGGCGTTCGAGACCAGCCTAGCCAACATGGCTAAACCCCACCTCTACTCAAAATACAAAAATTAGCCAGGCGTGGTGGCATGTGCCTGTAATCACAGCTACTCAGGAGGCAGAGGCAGGAGAATTTCTTGAACCCGGGAGGCAGAGGTTGCAGTGAGTCAAGATGGCGCCACTGCACTCCAGCCTGAGTGACAGAGCAAAACTCCATCTCAAAAAAAAAAAAGAAATGATCACATTAACAAAAGACCTTTGTCCAGTCAAGATGGCCGAATAGGAACAGCTCCAGTCTACAGTTCCCAGCATGAGCGATGCAGAAGACGGGTGATTTCTGCATATCCAACTGAGGTACCAGGTTCATCTCACTGGGGATTGTCAGACAGTGGGTGCAGGACAGTGGGTGCAGCGCACTGAGCGTGAGCTGAAGCAGGTTGAGGCATTGCCTCACCCGGGAAGCGCAGGGGGTCAGGGATTCCCTTTCCTAGCCAAGGAAAGGGGTGACAGATGGCACCTGGAAAATCGGGTCACTCCCAACCTAATACTGCGCTTTTCCGACAGTCTTAGCAAACGGCACACCAGGAGATTATATCCCGTGCCTGGCTCGGAGGGTCCTACACCCACGGAGCCTCGCTCATTGCTAGCACAGCAGTCTGAGATCAAACTGCAGGGCGGCAGCGAGGCTGGGGGGCATCCGCCATTGCCAAGGCTTGAGTAGGTAAACAAAGCGGCCGGGAAGCTCAAACTGGGTGGAGCCCACCGCAGCTCAAGGAGGCCTGCCTGCCTCTGTAGACTCCACCTCTGGGGGCAGGGCATAGCCAAACAAAAGGCAGCAGAAACCTCTGCAGACTTAAATGACCCTGTCTGACAGCCTTGAAGAGAGTAGTGGTTCTCCCAGCACACAGCTTGAGATCTGAGAACGGACAGACTGCCTCCTCAAGTGCGTCCCTGACCCCCGAGTAGCCTAACTGGGAGGCACCCCCCAGTAGGGGCAGACTGACACCTCACACGGCCAGGTACTCCTCTGAGACAAAACTTCCAAAGGAACAATCAGGCAGCAACATTTGCTGTTCACCAATATCTGCTGTTCTGCAGCCTCCACTGCTGATACCCAGGCAAACAGGGTCTGGAGGGGACCTCCAGCAAACTCCAACAGACCTGCAGCTGAGGGTCCTGACTGTTAGAAGGAAAACTAACAAACAGAAAGGACATCCATACCAAAACTCCATCTGTACATCACCATCATCAAAGACCAAAGGTAGATAAAACCACATAGATGGGGAAAAAACAGAACAGAAAAACTGAAAATTCTAAAAATCAGAGTGCCTCTCCTCTCCAAAGGAATGCAGCTCCTCACCAGCAAAGAAACAAAGCTGGACAGAGAATGACTTTGACGAGTTGAGAGAAGAAGGCTTCAGACGATCAAACTTCTCCGAGCTAAAGGAGGAAGTTCGAACCCATGGCAAAGAAGTTAAAAACCTTGAAAAAAGATTGGATGAATGGCCAACTAGAATAACCAATGCAGAGAAGTCCTTCAGGGACCTGATGGAGCGGAAAACCATGCATGAGAACTACGTGATGAATGCAGAAGCCTCAGTAGCCGACTCGATCAACTGGAAGAAAGGATATCAGTGATGGAAGATCAAATGAATGAAATGAAGCAAGAAGAGAAGTTTAGAGAAAAAAGAATAAAAAGAAACGAATAAAGCCTCCAAGAAATATGGGACTATGTGAAAAGACCAAATCTACGTCTGATTGGTGTACCTGAAAGTGACGGGGAGAATGGAACCAAGTTGGAAAACACTCTGCAGGATATTATCCAGGAGAACTTCCCCAATCTAGCAAGGCAGGCCAACATTCAGATTCAGGAAATACAGAGAACGCCATAAAGATACTCCTCGAGAAGAGCAACTCCAAGACACATAATTGTCAGATTCAACAAAGTTGAAATGAAGGAAAAAATGTTAAGGGCAGCCAGAGAGAAAGGTCGGGTTACCCACAAAGGGAAGCCCATCAGACTAACAGCGGATATCTTGGCAGAAACTCTACAAGCCAGAAGAGAGTGGGGGCCAAATTCATCATTCTTAAAGAAAAGAATTTTCAACCCAGAATTTCATATCCAGCCAAGCTAAGCTTCATAAATGAAGGAGAAATAAAATCCTTTACAGACAAGCAAATGCTGAGAGATTTTGTCACCACCAGGCCTGCCCTAAAAGAGCTCCTGAAGGAAGCACTAAACATGGAAAGGAACAACCAGTACCAGCCACTGCAAAAACATGCCAAATTGTAAAGACCATCGATGTTAGAAAGAAACTGCAGCAACTAACGAGCAAAATAACCAGCTAACATCATAATGACAGGATCAAATTCACACATAACAATATTAACCTTAAATGTAAATGGGCTAAATGCTCCAATTAAAAGACACAGACTGGCAAATTGGATAAAGAATCAAGACCCATCAGTGTGCTGTATTTAGGAGACCCATCTCATGTGCAGAGACACACATAGGCTCAAAATAAAAGGGATGGAGGAAGATCTACCAAGCAAATGGAAAACAAAAAAAGGCAGGGGTTGCAATCCTAGTCTCTGATAAAGCAGACTTTAAACCAAAAAAGATCAAAAGAGACAAAGAAGGCCATTACATAATGGTAAAGGGATCAATTCAACAAGAAGAGCTAACTATCCTAAATATATATGCACCCAATACAGGAGCACCCAAATTCATAAAGCAAGTCCTTAGAGACCTACAGAGAGACTTAGACTCCCACACAATAATAATGGGAGACTTTAACACTCCACTGTCAACATTAGACAGATCCACGAGACACAAAGTTAACAAGGATATCCAGGAATTGAACTCAGCTCTGCACCAAGCGGACCTAATAGACATCTACACAACTCTCCACCCCAAATCAACAGAATATACATTCTTTTCAGCACCACACAACACCTATTCCAAAATTGACCACATAGTTGGAAGTAAAGCACTCCTCAACAAACGTAAAAAATCAGAAATTATAATAAACTGTCTCTCAGACCACAGTGCAATCAAGCTAGAACTCAGGATTAAGAAACTCACTCAGAACCGCTCAACTACATGGAAACTGAACAACCTGCTCCTGAATGACTACTGGGTACATAACAAAATGAAGGCAGAAATAAAGATGTTCTTTGAAACTAACGAGAACAAAGACACAACATACCAGAATCTCTGGGACACATTGAAAGCAGTGTGTAGAGGGAAATTTATAGCACTAAATGCCCACAAGAGAAAGCAGGAAAGATCTCAAATTGACACCCTAACATCACAATTAAAAGAACTAGAGAAGCAAGAGCAAACACATTCAAAAGCTAGCAGAAGGCAAGAAATAACTAAGATCAGAGCAGAACTGAAGGAAATAGAGACACAAAAACCCTTCAAAAAATCAGTGAATCCAGGAGGTGGTTTTTGAAAAGATCAACAAAATGGATAGACCGCTAGCAAGACTAATAAAGAAGAAAAGAGAGAAGAATCATATAGACGCAATAAAAAATGATAAATGGGATATCACCACCGATCCCACAGAAATGCAAACTACCATCAGAGAATACTATAAACACCTCTATGCAAATAAACTAGAAAATCTAGAAGAAATTGATAAATTCCTGGACACATACACCCTCCCAAGACTAAACCAGGAAGAAGTTGAATCTCTGAATAGACCAATAACAGGCTCTGAAATTGAGGCAATAATTAATAGCTTACCAACCAAAAAGAGTCCAGGACCAGATGGATTCACAGCCATATTCTACCAGAGGTACAAGGAGGAGCTGGTACCATTCCTTCTGAAACTATTCCAATCAATAGAAAAAGAGGGAATCCTCCCTGACTCATTTTATGAGGCCAGCATCATCCTGATACCAAAGCCTGGCAGAGACACAACAAAAAAAAAAGAGAATTTTAGACCAAATATCCCTGATGAACATTGATGCAAAAATCCTCAATAAAATACTAGCAAAAAAATACTGGGGGAGGGATAGCATTAGGAGATACACCTAATGTTAAATGACGAGTTAATGGGTGCAGCACACCAACATGGGACATGTATACATATATAACAACCTGCACGGTGTGCACATGTACCCTAAAACTTAAAGTAAAATAAAATTAACAAAAAAGAAAGAAATGATCACTCTTTGCACAAACCTGCAGATAACTCAGAAAAAATTGCTGGAGAAGAGAGTTGGCTGAACAACTGAAAACATGATGAATGGGCATCATCCCTAACAAGAGGCTATTGAAGAAAGAATGCAAGATGGGGCACAGGCACATTGGTTCATGCATGTAATTCCAGCACTTTGGGAGGCCCAGGCTGGAGAACTGCTTGAGCCCAGGAGTTTGAGACCAGCCTGGGCAACATAGTGAGACCCTGTTTCTACAAAAAAATCAACAGAATGAAGCTGGCATGGTGGTATGCACCTATAGTCCTAGATACTCAGGAGGCTGAGGCAGGAGGATCTCTTGAGCCTGGGAGGTGGAGGTTGCAGTGAGTTGTGATTGTGCTGTTGCACTCCACCCTGGGTGACAGAGTGAGACCCTGTCTCAAATAAATAAATTAAATTAAAAATTTTTTAAAAGAATGCAAGATGGTAATGAAGGGATGACAAGTCAAATTTTAGAGCCAATTATAAATTCAGGCCTCATCTAAACACATATTTTTCCCTTTCCGCTTAATGATACCCACATGCGGTGGCATACAACATGTATGTACATATGCATAATTGATTTGGGAGTGTTTTACTGCTGTTAGTATTCACTAAACTGCAGGGTGAATCTGTGTCTCTTTTCTACTAGAACACATTCTATTTGCTTTAAAATTTGAATTTGCTTATTTTAATATTCAACCATGCCATCTGTTACCTATTTGTATGGGTAGTTGTATTTTGTATTTATGCAGCTCCTATTAAGCTGAATAAAAGTGTGGTCATGGCACATGTGAGATTTTTCTTTTTCTTTTTCTTTTTCTTTTTTTTTTTTTTTTTTTTTTTTTTGAGATGGAGTCTTGTTCTGTCACCCAGGCTGGAGTGCAGTAGTGCCATCTCGGCTCACTGCAACCTCTGCCTCCCGTGTTGAAGTGATTCTCCTGCCTCAGCCTCCCAAGTAGCTGCAATTACAGGCGCCTGCCACCACGCCCAGCTAATTTTTGTATTTTTAGTAGAAACGGGTTTTTGCCATGTTGGCCAGGCTGGTCTTGAACTCCTGACTTAAGGTGATCCACCTGCCTCTGCCTCCCAAAGTGCTGGGAGTACAGGCGTGAGCCACCACGCACGGCCAGGATTTTTCTTTTTCGTTAGAATAGGATAAAATTAGATAGGTTAGTAGTAATTTGTGCTTTAAAGGCTAATTATTGATGCACTTTTGGCATCTTGGCATGGGGAAAAATTAAAAAAGTATTATTGAAAATATGGAGATTTTTTTTTTTTTGACACACAGTCTAGTTCTGTCATGCAGGCTAGAGTGCAGTGGTATGATCACGGCTAACTGCAGCCTCAACCTCCCAGGCTCAAGTGATCCTCCTACCTCAGCCTCCCAAGTAGCTAGGACTACAGGTATGTGCCACCAGCCTGGCCAGTTTTTTGTATTTTTTGGTAGAGACAGGGTCTCACCATGTTGCCCAGGCTGGTTTTGAACTCCCAGACTTAAGCAATCTGCCCACCTCGGCCTCCCAAACTGTTAGGATTACAGGTGTGAACCGCTAAACTAGGCCAGGAGAAATTTTTCAGAAATTAATTTTCAAATAAAAAATAGTTACTGTTCTCCCTAAATGATATATATATTTCAAATGTGTTCTTTAGGGAGGTGGGGTGAAATATTCAAAATGGCTATTTAGGGCTAGGCGTGGTCGTTCACACCTGTAATCCCAGCACTTTGGGAGGCCGAGGCAGGTGGACTGCTTGAGGTCAAGAGTTCAAGACCAGCCTGTGCAACATGGCAAAACCCCATCTCTACAAAAAAAAAAAAAAAAAAATTACAGAATTTAGCTGGGCGTGGTGGTGAGCACCTATAGTTGCAGCTACTCAGGAGGCTGAGGTGGGAGGGTGGCTTGAGCCCGGGAGGTGGAGATTGTAGTGAGCTGAGATTGCGTCACTGCACTCCAGCCTGGGTGACAGAGCCAGACTCTCTCTCAAAAAAAAAAAAAAAAAAAAAAAAAAAGCTATTTAATATTTTTAAATGTTTGAGGTCAGGGCAATAACTGAATGTCCAGACAGGTTATTTCAAAGTACAATTTCGGGAAAGCTCATATTTCATCTGTAAGTTATGGTGGGACATTTGTTTAAAATACCAATTTTTCTTTGCACAAATGAGGTAATCTTCCGATTTTAGTTTTTTATATCTTCATAGTAAATAATTGTCATGCTGTATAGATACAAGATTCCTTATTTTGGTTTTTTATAATGAAGAGCTGAAGGTTTATATATTCATTTTAATTTTCTTCATGAGAAACTGGGAATAGTAAAATGTTATGTCTTTTGTGTCTGTGCGAATTTCTCCTTAAACAATTTTTCTTAGATGGTGGAGTTACCTTAGGAATGGTGCTTTTATGTGAAGCTGCAACCTCTGACATGGATATTGGAAAGCGAAAGAGTAAGTCACCTTACTCAAAATATAACAGTGCTGCCTGTAATATGGAAAAAGAGTGATCTCTTAATCACTTTTCCTCTTACTTATAGGATAAGTAAGTTATTTTACCCCTTTACTATTTTTTTCTTTAAATGTCATATCTGTTATTGAACTCCTTTACTATTATAAAATTAATATATGCTCATTATAGAAAATGTAAAAAAACAGGAGCATGAAACATTTATTCCACCACTGAAAAACTAATTATTTTTAAATTGTAATATATTTCTTTCCACTTATAAAAACATCTTAAAAACTGTATATATAAAATTTTGACACTTCACACCCCCTTTTTAAACTGGAGTTAAATAACTAATAACTTTTTCTATATACATAATTTTAAACTTATTCTCTGTTATTGTTTGTTTTCTTTAAGATAGGGTCTCACTCTGTCACTCAGGCTGGAGTGCAGTAGCATAATCATAGCTCACTGCAACCTCCGCCCCTAGGCTCAAGCTGTCCTCACACCTCAACTTCCCTAGTAGCTGAGACTACAGGCATGTACCACCATGCCCAGCTAATATTTTGTACTTTTTGTAGAGATGGGGTTTTGTCACTTTGCCCAGGCTGGCCTCAAACCCCTGGACTCAAGTGATCTTCCCACCTCAGCCTCCCAAAGTGTTGGGATTACAGGCGTGAGCTACCGTGCCTGGCTGACTTATACTCTATATTGTAATTTAACTATTCTGATTTTTTTCAATGTTTAGTTTTTTCCTAATTTCAACTATAATTATTCTTCAATAACTATCATGATATATTAAGCATCTATTTTTTTTTTTTTTTGAGATGGAGTTTTGCTCTTACTATCCAGGGTGGAGTGCAGTGGTGCGATCTCGGCTCACTGCATCCTCTGCCTCTCAGGTTCAAGTGATTCTCCTGCCTCAGCCTCCTGAGTAGCTGGGATTACAGGCGCCCACCACCACGCCCGGCTAGTTTTTGTTTTTTGGGGTTTTTTTTTCGTTTGTTTTTTTGTTTTTGTATTTTTAGTAGAGATGGGATTTCACCATGTTGGCCAGGCTGGTCTTGAACTCCTGACCTCAGGTGATCCACTCGCCTCGGCCTCCCGAAGTGCTGGGATTACAGGCATGAGCCACCACGCCCAGCCATCATTCTTATTTTATGTTGTTTCCTTAAGGTAGATTCCTAGAAGAATAACTGTGTGGTCCTCTGTCTGATTATTTTCAATTCTCTTGATGTTTTAATCATTACAGATTATTTTAGCAAGTTAAAATAATTTAGATTTCTACTACTGGTATTTAAGAATGTTTGTTTCTGCCGGGCGCAGTGGCTTATGCCTGTAATCCCGGCACTTTGGGAGACCGAGGCGGGTGGATAACTTGAGATCAGGAGTTCGAGGCCATCAAGCCTGATCAACATGGTGAAACCCCGTCTCTACTAAAAGTACAAAAATTTGGCCAGGCGCGGTGGCTCACACCTGTAATCCCAGCGCTTTGGGAGGCCAAGGCAGGTGGATCACAAGGTCAGGAGTTCGAGACCAGCCTGGCCAACATGGTGAAACCCCCGTCTCTACTAAAAATACAAAAATTAGCCGGGCATGGTGGCGTGCACGTGTAATCTCAGCTACTTAGGTGGCTGAGGCAGGAGAATTGCTTGAACCCAGGAGGTGGAGGTTGCAGTGAGCCGAGAACATGCCATTCTACTCCAGCCTGGGTGACAAAGCGAGACTCCATCTCAAAAATATATATATATATTAGCCAGGCGTTGTGGCGCATGCCTGTTATCCCAGCTACTTGAGAGGCTGAGGCAGGAGAATCGCTTGAACCTGGGAGGCAGAGGTTGTAGTGAGCTGAGATCGCGCCATTGCATTCCAGCCTGGGCAACAAGAGTGAAACTTCATCTTAAAGAAAAAAAAAAAAGAATGTTTGTCTCATTCGTTTTGTTGTTGTTGTTGTTGTTAAGATGGAGTCTCGCTTTGTCGCCCAGGCTGGAGTGCAGTGGCGCGATCTCAGCTCACTGCAAGCTCTGCCTCCCAGGTTCACGCCATTCTCCTGCCTCAGCCTCCCAAGTAGCTAAGACTACAGGCGCCCGCCACCATGCCCGACTAATTTATTTTTTGTATTTTTTTTTTTTTTTCTTCTCGCTCTGTCACCCAGGCTGGAGTGCAGTGGTGCAATCTCAGCTCACTGCAAGCTCTGCCTCCCGGGTTCACCCCATTCTCCTGCCTCAGCCTCCCAAGTAGCTAGGACTACAGGCACCCGCCACCATGCCCGGCTAATTTTTTTGTATTTTTAGTAGAGATGAGGTTTCACCGTGTTAGCCAGGATGGTCTCAATCTCCTGACCTTGTGATCCGCCCGCCTCGGCCTCCCAAAGTGCTGGGGTTACAGGCATGAGCCACCGCGCCCAGCCATTTCATTGTAATTTTATCAGCATTAATCTCATTAATATGTATCTGTTTTATAGATACATATATATTTGCCAATCAGATAAGGTGGAAATGTATTATTTTGTACTCCTTTTATTTTTATAAGGTCAAATATTTTCCTAAATGTTTATTAGTCATTTGTGTTTATGTTTTTCCTTCTATAAATTGTCCTTTTGTCTTTTGCCATTTATCTCTTAGAGTCTTAGCCCTTTTATTTGGTTTGCAAGGAATTTTTTTTTTTTTTTTTTTTTTTTTGAGACGGAGTCTTGCTCTGTCTCCCAGGCTGGAGTGCAGTGGTGCGATCTTGGCTTACTGCAACCTCCGCCTCCTGGGTTTAAGCAATTCTCCTGCCTCAGCCTCCCATGTAGCTGGGATTACAGGTGCACATCACCACGCCCAGCTAATTTTTGTATTTTTAGTAGAGATGGGATTTCACCATGTTGGCCAGGCTGGTCTCGAACTCCTGACCTCATGATGTGCCTGCCTCGGCCTCCTAAAGTGCTGGGATTACAGGCGTGAGCCACTGTTCCCAGCCAGACATTTTTTTTTTTTTTTTTTTAAGGCCAGGCCTTACTCTGTTGCCCAGGCTGGAGTGCAGTGCCGCGATAATGACTCACTGTAGCTTCGAACTCCTGGGCTCCAGCAATCCTACTGCCTCAGCTTCCCAGGTAGCTATGACCTCAGGCTCATGCCACCACTCCCAGTTAAATTTATTTTATTTTTTGTAGAGATGGGGTCTCACTTTGTTGCCCAGGCTGGTCTGTGTCTCCTGTGCTCAAGCAACCTTTCCCACTGTGGCCTCCCAAAGTGCTAAGATTACAGGCGTGAGCCACCATGCCCAGCCTGCATGAACTTTTTATATATTAGAATATTCACACATTGTTATCTGTTGCAGAGAGAATCTAACAATGTAATTTGGTTTTACTTTCATGAAATAAGTGTAAGTCAAGATTTTCCTTTTATGATTAAAAAGTTAAATGTCAACCAGGCATGGTGGCTCACACCTGTAAATCCCAGCATTTTGGGAAGCCGAGGCAGGTGGATCACCTGAGGTCAGGAGTTTGAGACCAGCCTGGCCAACATGGCGAAACCCCATCTCTAAAAAAGCAAAAATTAGCCAGGCATGGTGTCACGTGCCTGTAATCCCAGCTACTCGGGAGGTTGAGGCATGAGAATCACTTGAACCCAAGAGGCGGAAGTTGCAGTGAGCCGAGATCGTGCTACTGCACTCCAGCCTGGGTGATAGAGCGAGACTTCATCTCAAAAAAAATAAATAAATAAATAAGTTAAATGTCATCAAAATTACCCTACCTAAATAAAGTCTAATATTTACTTTAACTTCTAGAAAAAAGATAAAGATACTGAACTTCAAATTTGATAAATACTTGTTTTGCTCAATTAAAATAAATATTTTTTAGCTGCATATGGTGCAACGCACTTGTAGTCCCAGCTACTTGTGAGGCTGGGACAGGAGGATGGCTTGAGGCCAGGAGTTAGAGGCTGCAGTGAGCTATGATCACACCACTGCACTTCAGTCTGGGCAGCAGAGCGAGACTCAATCTCTAAAAAATGAATTTTTACATGTTAGAAAAATAATTAATGTATCAGTTTTTAAAATTTTTTTTAAAAAAATATGGAACACTTCACGAATTTGCGTGTCATCCTTGCACAGGGGCCATGCTAATCTTCTCTGTATGATTCCAGTTGTAGTATATATGCTGCCAAAGTAAGCATTTTACAGTTTTTAATCCAGTCAGTATATGTCCTTTCACTGCCTGGCTTTTTATGAGATCAGGCGCGTTCAGGGTGCTGTGGTTGTAGACTTTGCCTGACTGTTTAAAAATTGCCTATTTCGGTGTTTATTCTTGGGAAAAGGCCATCAAAGTACACTACTGACATGAACTTAAATTGTTAAACATTTTGGCAACATATACTGAAATAGTCACAATTTGATCTCCTAAGTTTCTTACCTAACAAAATGATCACAAATTAATAGATGTTTCTTTAGCATGTTCTGGGAACTGCTCTAAGCACTTTTAGATGTATGAAAAGAGGAGGATACAAATATATACAGAGTGATGCTGTATATATGTATATGCACATTTTCTTTTTCTTTTTTTTAAATTTGAGACAGGGTCTCACTCTGTTGCCCAGGCTGGAGTGCTGTGGAGAGATCATAACTCACTGCAGCCTTGACCTCCCTGGCTCAGGTGATTCTCCCACCTCAGCCTTCCTAGTAGGTGGGACTACAGGCATGCACCGCCACACCTTGGTAATTTTTTGTAGAGATGGGGCCTCGCTACATTGTCTAGGCTGGTCTTGAACTCCTGGGCTCAAGCAGTCCTTCTGCCTTGGCCTCCCCAAATGCTGTGATTTACAGGCATGAGCCGTCACACCCAGTCTGTGAGTACATTTTCTTAGAGAATAAAAGGCTAACTTGTCTACACTGAGCATGTGTTAATACTCAGAAAAAGCATTTTATTTTTAATTTTTGTGGGTACATAGTAGGTGTATATATTTATGGGATACGTGAGATGTTTTGATATATAGGCATGCAACGTGTAATAGTCACATCACGGAGACTGCAGTATCCATCCTTCAAGTATTTACCCTTTGTGTCATAAACAATCCAATTATAGTTTTTTAGTTATTTTAAAATGTACAATTAAATTATTATTGACTATAGTTATCCTGTTGTGCTATCAAATAGTAGGTCTTATTCTATTTTTTTTGTACCCATTAGCCATCCGTACCTCCCCCAGCATTCCCCAACTACCCTTCCCAGCCTCTGGTAACCATCCTTCTACTCTCTGTGTCCATGAGTTCAATTGTTTTCATTTTTTGATCCCACAAATAAGTGAGAACATGTGATTTTTTTTTTCTGTACCTGAATTATTTCACTTAATGATTTCCAAGGCCGGGCATGGTGGCTCACTCCTGTAATCCCAGCACTTTGGGAGACCAAGGTGGGCAGATTATTTGAGGTCAGAAGTTCTAGACTACCCTGGCCAACGTGGTAAAACCCCGTATCTACTAAAATACAAAAATTAGCTGGGCGTAGTGGTGCACACCTGTAATCCCAGCTACTCGGGAGGCTGAGGCAGGAGAATTGTTTGAACCTGGAAGGCAGAGGTTGAAGTGAGCCAAGCTGGCGCCACTGCACTCCAGCCTGGGTGACAGAGCGAGACTCCATCTCAATAATAATAATAATAATGATTTCCAGTTCCATGTTGTTGCAAGTGACAGGATCTTATTTTTTTAATGACTGAATAGTACTCCATTGTGTATATGTACCACGTTTTCTTTATCCATTCATCTGTTGATGGACATTTAGGTTGCTTCCAAATGTTGGCTATTGGAAACAGTGCTGCAGCAAACATGGGAGTACAGATATTTCTTTGGTATACTGATTTATTTTTCTGTGGGTATATACCCAAACAGTGGAATTGCTGGATCATATGGTGGTTCAATTTTTAGTTTTTTGAGGAACCTCCAAACTGTTCTCCTTAGTGGTTATACTAACTTACATTCCCCCCAACAGTGTACAGCAGTGTACAAGGGTTCCCTTTTTTCCACATCCTCGCCAGCATTTATTATTGCTTGTCTTTTGGATATAAGCCATTTTAGCTGGGGTGAGATGATAGGTATCTCATTGCAATTTTTATTTGCATTTCTCTGATGATCATTGATGTTGAGTAGCTTTTTTATGCCTACTTGCCATTTGTATGTCTTCTTTTGAGAAACATCTATTGAAATATTTTCTGTTTTTGCGGTGGCTCACGCCTGTAATCCCAGCACTTTGGGAGGCCGAGGCGGGTGGATCACGAGGTCAGGAGATGGAGACCATCCTGGCTAACACAGTGAAACCCCATCTCTACTAAAAAAAAAATACAAAAAAATTAGCCGGGCATGGTGGCAGGCGTCTGTAGTCCCAGCTACTCGGGAGGCTGAGGCAGGAGAATGGCGTGAACCCGGGAGGCGGAGCTTGCAGTGAGCTGAGATCACACCACTGCACTCCAGCCTGAGCGACAGAGCAAGACTCCGTCTCAAAAAAAAAAAAAAAAAAAGAAATATTTTCTTTTTTTTTCGATCAGATCATTAGATTTTTTTTCCTGTAGAGTTGTTTGAGCTCCTTTTATATTCTGGTTATTAACCCCTTGTCACATGGGTACTGTGCACATATTTTCTCCCATCCTGTGGATTGACTCCTCACTTTGTTGATTGTATCCTTTGCTCTGAAGAAGCTTTTAAACTTGATGTGATCTCATTTGTCCATTTTTGCTTTGGTTGCCTGTGCTTCTGGGGTATTATTCAAGAAATTTTTGCCCAGACTAATGTCCTGGAGAGTTTCCCCAATGTTTTCTTGTAGTTGTTTCATATTAATAGTTTGCAGTCTTAGGCCGGGCACTGTGGCTTACACCTGCAATCCTAATGCTTTGGGAGGCCGAGACTGGCAGATCACTTGAGGCCAGGAGTTCGAGACCAGCCTGGCCAACATGGTGAAACCCTGTCTCTACTAAAAATACAAAAATTAGCCGGGCGTGGTGGTGTGTGCCTGTAGTCCCAGCTACTTGGGAGGCTGAGGCAGGAGGATTGCTTGGCCCAGGAAGTGGAGGTTGCAGTGAGCCAAGATCATGCCACTGCACTCCAGCCTGAGCAACAGAGCAAGACTGTGTCTTTTATATATATATATATATGGTGTACAGTCTTAGATTTAAGTCTTTAATCCATTTTGACTTGATTTTTCTATATGGCAAGAGATGGGGGTCTAGTTTTGTTCTGCCTATGGATATCCAGTTCTCCTGGCACCTTTTATTGAAGAGACTGTGTTTTCTCCAGTGGATGTTCTTGGCAGCTTTGTTGAAAATGAGTTCACTGTAGGTGTATGGGTTTGTTTCTGAGTTCTCTCTTCTGTCCCATTGGTCTGTATGCCTGTTTTTATGCCAGTACTATGCTGTTTTGGTTACTATAACTCTATAGTATAATTTGAAGTCAAGTAATATGATTCCTCCAGTTTTGTTCTTTTTGCTTAGGATAGCTTTGACTATTCTTGGTCTTTTGTGATTTCATATAAATTTTGGTTTTTCTATTTCTGTGAAGTTGTCATTGGTATTTTGATAGGGATTGCATTGAATCTGTAGATTGCTTTAGATAGTATGAACATTTTAACAACATCGATTCTTCCAATCCATGAACGTGGAACATCTTTCCATTTTTTGATATCCACTTCAATTTCTTTAAGCAGTGTTTTATAGTTTTCATCATAGAGTTCTTTCACTTCTTTGGTTAAGTTAACCCTTTTCCCATTTGCCCCGAGAATACTCACCGGCAGTGCTTGTGGCTGCAGTGTTTACCCTGAGATAACTCTGCCACAAAATATCGTGCTTTAATTATTGTTTTCACATCCACTCTAGTATATCAACTTTGGAAACAAAACTGATATGTTAGATATCACTGGGTTCAAGTGATCCACTACCACTACTGAAAATAGAGTGCTGTAAATAGAATAATATACTAGACATCATTCCATTTGTATTTCCATTATAGTGGTATTTCCATTTACAAAATATAGTAATTCTTGATCACTGAAAATGTCAAATCCTAGAAAATATAGCATTCCACGTGTAATGTTTACATCATTCTCGAACAGTTGTTGGCCAAAGATTCATTTGATGAATTCAATTTTTCTGAAATAGACTATTCTGATGATTCAGACAATTCTGATGTTAGTTCTGTTTAGTAATAACTCCAACAACAGTTTTTGTTTTATTTTAACATTGAAAATCAGTCAGATTTACTTCAGCCTCAAAGAGCGTGATTATATAAAATTAAATGAGCATTGGCAGCAAGCTGCTCTTCTTTCTTGTAAATGAGAAAAGAATTAAAGAGAAATATTGTTTAACATTTACACATTAACCCCTAGTCATATTGTGTAACAATTAGAAAAGGCAAAAGAATTGTTGCATAAGTAAAACAAAACTGAAAGTTGATTTTCTTTTCTTTTCTTTTTTTTTTTTTTTTTGAGACAGAGTCTCACTTTTTCGCACAGGCTGGAGTGCAGTGGCACGATCTTGGTTCACTACAAGCTTTGCCACCCGGGTTCAAGCAATTATCCTGCCTCAGCTTCCCGAGTAGCTGAGATTACAGGCACCTGCCACCACGCCTGGCTAATTTTTTTTGTAGTTTTTAGTAGAGATGGGGCTTCATCATCTTGGCCAGGCTGGTCTTGAACTCCTGACCTCGTGCTCGTGATCCACCCGCCTTGGCCTCCCAAAGTGCTGGGGTTACAGGCATGAGCCACAGCACCTGGCCGAAAATTGATTTTCTTGTCAGTCACTAAGTATGTTTCCCTAGAACAAACTTGTCCAGTCTGTGGGCCACATGCGGCCCAACACAAATTTGTAAACTTCTTTAAAACATTATGAGAGTTTTTTTCTGCAATTTTTTTTTTCAGCTCATCAGCTATCATTAGTGTTAATGTATTTTATTTGTGGCCCAGGACAGCTCTTCTTCCAGTGCGGCCCTGGGAAGCCACACACCCCTGCCCTAGAGCTTCCTTTGCTGTTGGACACATGCTTCCCTACATCCCTATCTCTATAGTTCTTAGCCATTTTTAGTCCAGGGATTCAAAGAGCTTCACATCATGACAATCCATACTTGAGCATTTGGGGATTAGTATTTGTAGTTCACTTTAATAACTGCTGTGCTAATGTAGGACATGACATGTGGGATTAGTGGAGAGAGCTATGAATCTAGGGCTAGGGATCAGATTTTTTTTCTCATTATTCAAATAAGAAATCCATGTTTATTGAGTTACATATATAAGGCTGTGTAGTTATCTGTGCATAAATAAAGTACTTTCAAGTGAGGCTATCACAATGAAGTCATCAGATGTCTAAGTTAATGTTTATCAATAATACTACAAGGCCACTTTTAGGGGTTTTAAAGTTCAATAAATAAGTAAGCCGGGCACAGTGGCTCATGCCTGTAATCCCAGCTCTTTGGAAGGCTGAAGCGGGAAGATCACTTGAGCCCAGGAGATCAACACCAGCCTGGGCAATGTAGTGAGACACGTCTTCTCAAAAAAATTAAAAAATTAGCCAGGCATGGTGGCACACATCTGTAGTCCCAGCTACTAGAGAGGCTGTAGTGGGAGGATTGCTTGAGCCCAGGAAGTTGACTCTGCAGTGAGCTGTGATTGTGCCACTGCACTTCAGCCTGGGCAACAGAGCAAGACCCTGACTCAAAAAAAAAAAAAAGAAAAAAAAAAACCAAAAAACCAAATGGGTGATTTTCTTGTCAATAGTAAGACAGTGTTTCTAACAGTAAACCCTTCAGTGTGATGGCTTTAAAGGAATTCATTATTTCATACATTTGAATTGCATAATTATGTAAAGGAGTTACTCTATTACATTGTAATGGAGCAAATTAGAGGGGAAGGCAGATTCCTGAAGATTAAGAAATAGGGATGAAAATTGTTGAAAAGTTGAGATTTATCAATAATGTATACCCCTTCCTTTTCACTCTCAAAGTATAGACTGCCAGGCCGGGCGCGGTGGCTCACGCCTGTAATCCCAGCACTTTGGGAGGCCGAGGCAGGCGGATCACGAGGTCAGGAGATCGAGACCATCCTGGCCAATACGGTGAAACCCCGTCTCTACTAAAAATACAAAAAATTAGCCAGGCACGGTGGTGGGCACCTGTAGTCCCAGCTACCCTGGAGGCTGAGGCAGGAGAAGGACATGAACCCAGGAGGCGGAGCTTGCAATGAGCCGAGATCAAGCCACTGCACTCCGGCCTGGGCGAAAGAGCGAGACTCCATCTCAAAAAAAAAAAAATAAAAGTAAAAAAAAAAAAAAAAAGAAAGAAAGAAAGTATAGACTGCCATGGTTATTTATTATACTCAACCTGCTCATTTTACTCTCCTTTTATTTTTCTGCAGTAATGTGTGTGGCTGGTATTGGACTTGTTGTATTATTCTTCAGTTGGATGCTCTCTATTTTTAGATCTAAATATCATGGCTACCCATACAGGTATGATTCTTCTTTTTTATTTATACAGTGATTACTAATACTTGGAATGATTAGAGTTGATATTGTTTTATAATATCCTTCTTTTTGCTTTGCTTCCGAACTATTTTAGCTTATAAAGGAAAGACATAGGCTTTATTTTTATTTATTCATATATTTATTTATTTATTATTTATTTATTTATTTTCGAGATGGAGTTTTGCTCTTGTTGCCCAGACTGGAGTGCAATGGTGCAATCTCGGCTCACTGCAAACTCTGCCTCCCAGGTTCAAGCGATTCTCCTGCCTCAGCCTCCCAAGTAGTTGCGATTATAGGCGTGTGCCAGCATGCCCAGCTAATTTTGTATTTTTAGTAGAAACGGGGTTTCACCATGTTGATCAGGTCTCGAACTCCTGACCTCAAGTGATCCACCCGCCTCATCCTCCCAAAGTGTTGGGATTATAGGCATGAGCCACTGAGCCCGGCCTATTCATTTATTTTCAGAGACAGGGTCTCACTCTGTCACTCAGGCTGAAGTGTAATGGCGTGTTCATAGCTCATTGTAACCTTGAACTCCTGAGCTCAAGCCATCATTTCACCTCAGCTTCCCAAGAGGCTAGGACTACAGCTGCACATGACCACACCAAGCTAATATTTTTATTTTTTGTAAAGACAGGGTCTTGCTGTGTTACCCGGGCTGGTCTTGAACTTCTGGCGTCAAGCAAGTCTCCTGCTCAGCCTCCCAGAGGGCTGGGATTATAGGCATTAGCCAGCCACCATGCCCAGACAGCTGTAATTCAGATATGTTCCATATAAAAATTAATTATAGTATAATGGACAATATTAGTATGTGATTTCTCAGGAACATCTTTTAGATTTATTTTGCCATACCTAATTTATTCTAGAAATCTCTATAATACATAATGATTAGAACATTTTATGCCATTATCTATTCACATGGCTCCTTGTCTGCATATTATACTTCCTTTTGAAGAAGAAATGATTTTTTTTAATGTTAAAAACTTCTCACCTCTTTTTTTTTTAAGAAACAGAGTGCCACTGCACTCCAGTCTGAGTAATAGAGTGAGACCGCATCTCAAAAATAATAATTATAATAATTTATCCTCTACAGAATACTAATTGAGACGTGAGGGTAATTTTGCTGGGACTTCTGTTAATTATTTGATCAGCAGAGTTGATTCAATAGCAGTGTCGTGTGCCTGTAGTCCCAGCTACTCAGAAGGCTAAGACAGGATGATCACTTGAGCCTGGGAGTCCCAGACCAGACTAGGCAACACAGTGAGACCCCATCTCTAAAAAAATGAAAAAATAAAATTATTAATTAGTGTCTCTATTCAGGAGATATTTTAACTTGAGGTTATTCTATTTCCTTTTGTCATAAGACTAACGGGTCTCTCAGTGTTTCTCAC
This sequence comes from Pongo pygmaeus, assembly GCF_028885625.2. NCBI lineage: Eukaryota > Metazoa > Chordata > Mammalia > Primates > Hominidae > Pongo > Pongo pygmaeus. The sequence goes on along the minus strand of NC_072396.2, from coordinate 81,108,856 downwards.
TTTTTGTTATTGATACCCAAAGATTATCATGTACGTACCAAAATGCTCTTTTATCTATTAAAACCAACATACTGCTTATTGATTAAAAGTAAAGCCTACTTTTCTTTCAGAGACTAATAGATCGGTATATATTTTTGTTTCAGCTTTCTGATGAGTTAAAAAGGTCCCAGAAATATATAGACACTGGAGTACTGGAAATTGAAAAACGAAAATCGTGTGTGTTTGAAAAGAAGAATGCAACTTGTATATTTTGTATTACCTCTTTTTTTCAAGTGATTTAAATAGTTAATCATTTAACCAAAGAAGATGTGTAGTGCCTTAACAAGCAATTCTCTTTCAAAATCATGAGGTATTTGAAAATGATTATCCTCTTAACCTTCTCTTCCCAGTGAACTTTATGGAACATTTAATTTAGTAGAATTAAGTATATTATAAAAATTGTAAAACTACTACTTTGTTTTAGTTAGAGCAAAGCTCAAAACTACTTTAACTTAGTCATCTGATTTCATATTGCCTTATCCAATGATGGGGAAAGTAAGTCCTGACCAGGTGTTCCCACATATGCCTGTTACAGATAACTACATCAGGAATTCATTCTTAGCTTTTCCATCTTTGCATGGATGTGTATACTTTACGCATCTTTCCTTTTGGGTAGAGAAATTATATGTGCCATGTGGTCTTCTGAAAATGGAACACCATTCTTCAGAGCACACGTCTAGCCCTCAGAAAGAGTCGTTTCTCCTCCTCCTTGCATATTTCCCACTGAAATACAGTGCTGTCTGTGATTGTTTTTGTTTTGTTTTTTTTTGAGACAGAGTCTCACTGTGTCACACAGGCTGGAGTGCAGTGGCGTGAGCTCGGCTGACTGCAAACTCTGCCTCCCAGGTTTAAGCGATTCTCCTGTCACAGCTTCCCAAGTAGCTGGGATTTACAGGTGTGCACCGCCATGCCAGGCTAATTTTTGTATTTTTAGTAGAGACAGGGTTTCGCCAAGTTGTCCAGGCTGGTCTTGAACTCCTGGGCTCAAGTGATCCGCCCGCCTCGGTCTCCCAAAGTGCGAGGATGACCTGTGTGAGCTACCACACCAGCAATGTCTATGCTTCTCGATAGCTGTGAACATGAAAAAGGACATCTATTGGGAGGCCGAGGCAGGTGGATTGCTTGAGGCCAGGAGTTAGAGACCAGCCTGGCCAACAAGGCAAAACCCCATCTCTACTAAAAATATGAAAATTAGCTGGGCTTGGTGGCTTATGCCTATAATCCTAGCTACTTGGAAGGCTGAGGCACGAGACTTGCTTAATACCTGGGAGGCGGAGATGGCAGTGAGCCGAGATCACGCTACTGTGCTGCAGCCTGAGTGATAGAGTGAGACTGTGTCTCAAAAAAAAAGTATCCTAAATACAGGATTATGATTTCTGCTTGAATATGGTGTTAACTACCTTGTATTTAGAAAGATTTCAGATTCATTCCGTCTCCTTAGTTTTCTTTTAAGGTGACCCATCTGTGATAAAAATATAGCTTAGTGCTAAAATCAGTGTAACTTATACTGGTCTAAAATGTTTCTACAAATTAGAGTTTGTCACTTATTCCATTTGTACCTAAGAGAAAAATAGGCTCAGTTAGAAAAGGACTCCCTGGCCAGGCGCGGTGACTTACGCCTGTAATCTCAGCACTTTGGAAGGCCGAGGCAGGCAGATCACGAGGTCAGGAGTTTGAGACCATCCTGGCCAATATGGTGAAACCCCGTCTCTACTAAAAATATAAAAATTAGCTGGATGTGGTGGCAGGAGCCTGTAATCCCAGCTACACAGGAGGCTGAGGCACGAGAATCACTTGAACTCAGGAGATGGAGGTTTCAGTGAGCCAAGATCACACCACTGCACTCCAGCCTGGCAACAGAGCAAGACTCCGTCTCAAAAAAAAAAAGAAAAGGACTCCCTTAGAATGGGAAAGGAAAATCATAAAATATTGAGCTGATGCCTGTATATAGAAATTAAGCGTTTCTCAAAAGCTGTTCTATGTTTTGCTGTTATTTTAGTCTTTATTCTCTTCCTTTAGGTGGAGAAACAAAGTACCAATTTGAAGGGATTTTTTTTATTTTGTCTTTTGTTTTCTGTCAGTAGAAATAACCATATGTGCTAACCAAATTTCTGTGAAGAATGTTTTCATGGTTATCATTATATCTAACTATAACCTCCCCCATAGTTATGAAGAGTAATCTGAAATGCCACTATTGTGGAAATAGGATAATTGTAATTGTGAAAAAATAATTTTAAGGAAATCTTACAAGTATTACATTAAAAAGATATTTAGACTGCCACCTGCTATTTACCTTCTAATAACCCTGCCATGTGGTTTGCAGAAAGAGATGGATATAGTAACCTCAGAAGAAATATTTTCTGTGGGTTTTTTGTTTTTCGTTACTAGATTTCATGGATGAGGGGATATGGTTGACCTTTTACTTTTTAATGGAGCAGCCAGTTTTTCTTAATTACTCACTTGTAAATAGTGAGATTCTGAATTCCTTACCTGCTATTCTTGTACTTGTCTCAGGCCAAATCTATGCTGTGGTTCTTATGAGACTTGTATGAAGATGCCCTGATTTGTACAGATTGACCACGGGAATACTACTGCCATGTAATCTGTATAGTTCCAGATAATTTGTCATGAACATTGACAGAATGACAATTTTTTGTATTTGCTTTTTCTCCCTTTAAGAGCACATTCTTCTGTAAGGAGAAAGGCAGCATTCTGGCTAAAATGTGTGGAAAGCTAATTTACTACACTTATAAAATAGTGTTACTTTTGTGAAAATTTTGAATTAGCTTTCATATGAAGTGCCTTAAGTAGACTCTTCATTTACTTTTCTAGTAATGGTTTAAATATCATTTGTTATGAATTTTTAAGATACAATTCAGAATGACACATTGTAGTGGCAAAGATAACCAAATGTCTGGCTGTTTGCTTTTTGACCATATCAATAAACTTTTACAACCTAAATTCTGAGTTTTTGATTACCATCTAAAGAGGAGTGAGTTTTAAACACTAAACTAGAATTGTAAAATTAGGATTTTACATTTTGAAGTTATAATTAATTTAAATTTCATATTGTCCTAAGGACAGTTTGATGGGGCAGTTTCTTTAAGTATTTCTGGATTGGGATATATTATTCTAGGAATCTATACATGGTCCCTCATTCTTAATGTTGTTACCCATTAGGTGAGTCAAAACAACCAAGATGAGTAGATAAATGACTGTTTGCAACAATTGATCTACCTTTCGTCCCAGACAGTGAACATTCCTTGACTGGGTAGTTTCCTTTTGGTAATAAAAACTTGATTTGAAAGTTACCCTGGCAGATTATCAAGTTATATGAAACTAGACAGCAGCAGCAGCTCTTTTGCAAACATGGAGTAGAAACACTGCACAGGAAGTAAAGAGATCTGGCTTTTAGCCCTTGCTGTGTTTCTGTCTAACTATATGACCATAGGTGTCACCTGAACCTCTCTGAACATATTTCTTTATACTAAGTAGAGTGTATTAGACTAAATTACCTTAGTAGTCCTTCCTGCTCTATTGTTATATTATGCAAAATATTAAAGATGCACTTAAATTTGAATAGATAATATTTTTATATCCAGATTTGGTGCTGAATTAAAATCAATTGAAACGGAGGATATTCTGCAGTCAGATTTCTGAAGAAGCTAGGAAATGCTGGTGGAGGCCATTATAACTACAAATTGCTTAATATGCATTGAAATATTTTTTAGAAAGGATGCACGTGAAACTCTATTAGACCGTTATTGCATTGCTCTAAAGAAATACCTGAGATTGGGTACTTTATAAAGAAAAGAGGTTTAATTGGCTCACAGTTCTGCAGAGTGTACAGGAAACATGATGCTGGCATCTGCTCAGCTTTTGGGGAAGCCTCAGGAAACTTACAATCATGGTGGAAGGCAAAGGGGGAGCAAGCACATCACATGGCCAGAGCAGGAGCAAAAAGGTGAAGGGAGTTGCCAGACACTTCTCAATGACCAGATCTCGTGATAACTCACTATCACAAGGACAGTACCAAAGGGATGATACTAAACCATTCATGAGAAACCTGCCCCCATCCAGTCATTTCCCACCAGGCCCCACCTCCAACATTGGGAATTACAATTGAACGTGACATTTGGGTGGGGACAAAGATCCAAACCATATTGGAACCAATATGTTAATAAGATTTTTTTTTTTTGAGACGGAGTCTCACATTGTCACCCAGGCTGAAGTGCCGTGGGGCAGTCTCGGCTCCCTGCAGCCTCCACCTCCCGAGTTCAAGCGATTCTCATGTCTCAGCCTCCCAAGTAGCTCGGACTACAGGCAAACGCCACCCCACGCCTGGCTAATTCTTGTATTTTTAGTAGAGACGATTTCACCATGTTGACAACCCTGGTCTCAAACTCCTGACCTCAGGTGATCCACCTGTCTCGCCCTCCCAAAATGCTGGGATTACAGGAGTGAGCCACCACGCCCAACCTCAAGGTCTTGATTTACATGGGTTCTGCCCAATTCTGAGCAAGAATGAGATCAGCAACTGTAATAGTATGCTGTTACAACAGAAAGTCAAAGCCAAAAGGACCTTAGATACCATTTAAATAAGCCCCTTCATTTTGACTGCTGAAGAAACCTGCCATAGAAAAGTGAAGCAATTTACTGAAGTTTATTCCAGGGAAGTACCTACAGGTTTCCTCTTTAGCTGCAAATTCCCTATGGATTACATTTCAAGTGTAGGTGCAAATTACTCCCTTGACGCTTGGAAACCATACTGTAGTTCAGGCTTATCCAACCCTCAGCCCATGGGCCACATGCAACCCAGGATGGCTTTGAATGCAGCCCAACACAAATTCATAAACTTAATTAAAACATTATGAGTTTTTTTCTGATTATTTTTTAGCCCATCAGCTATCATTAGTGTTAGGGTACTTTATGGGTGGCCCAAGACAATTCTTCCAATGTGGCCCAGGGAAGCCAGAAGATTGGACACCCCTGCTGTAGTTTGTGCTCACTAGGTTTGCTTCCTGACATCTAGATTGCTTGGAGAAGAGTCCTAATGAGAGAGAGATTTCCCTAGAGGACCTGAGCAGACTTCCTAAAGAGGAAGGAGTTTAATCTACCTTTAATCTGTGAATGTAGAATTTAGGTGAGGAGACTGTATATTAGGGTTCTGTAGAGGAACAGAACTAATAGGATAGATGTATATATGAAGGAGAGTTTAGGCTGGGCACAGTGGCTCACACCTATAATCCCAGCACTTTGGGAGGCCCAGGTGGGTGGATCACTTTGAGGCCAGGAGTTCAACACCAGCCTGGCCAACATGAAACCCTGTCTGTACTAAAAATACAAAAATTAGCCAGGCGTGGTGGCATGCACCTGTAATCCCAGCTACTCGGGAGGCTGAGGCAGGAGAATCGCTTGAACCCGGAGGGTGGAGATTGCAGTGAGCCGAGATCGAGCCACTGCACTCCAGCCTGGGCAGCAGAGCAAGACTCCGTCTCAAAAAAAAAAAAAAAAAAAAGTAGGGGAGTTTATTAAGGAATATTGACTCACACAATCAAAAGGTGAAGTCCCACAATAGACCATCTGCAAGCTGAGGAGGAGCAAGGAAGTCGGCCCATGTCCCAAAACCTCAAAAGTGAGGAAGCCAACAGTACAGCCTTCAGGGTGGCCGAAGGCCCAACAGCTCCCGGCAAACCACTGGTGTAAGTCCAAGAGTCTAAAAGCTGAAGAACTTGGAGTCCAATGTTCCAGGGCAGGAAGCATACAGCACAGGAGAAAGATGAAGGCCAGAAGACTCAGCAAGTGAAGTCTTTCCACGTTCTGCCTACTTTATTCTAGCCATGCTGAGAGCAGATTACATGGTGCCCACCCAGATTGAGGGTGGGTCTGCCTCTCCCAGTCCACTGACTCAAATGTTAATCTCCTTTGGCAACACCCTCATAGACACACCCAGGAACAATACTTTGCATCCTTCAATCCAATCAAGTTGACACTCAATCATCACAGAGGGAGGTAGCTGGCAAGATGGCCAAATAGGAACAGCTCCGGTCTGCAGCTCCCTGCGAGATCAACGCAGAAGGCAGGTGATTCCTGCATTTCCAACTGAGCCTCCGCTGGTGATACCCAGGCAAGCAGGGTGTGGAGTGGACCTCCAGCAGACTCCAGCAGACCTGCAGCAGAGGGGCCTGACTGTTAGAAGGAAAACTAACAAACAGAAAGGAATAGTATCAACATCACCAACATCAAAGACCAAAGGTAGATAAATCCACAAAGATGGAGAGAAACCAGCGCAAAAAGGCTGAAAACTCCAAAAACCAGAACACCTCTTCTATTCCAAAGGGTCACAACTCCTCACCAGCAAGGGAACAAAACTGAACGGAGAATGAGTTTGATTAATTGACAGAAGTAGGCTTCAGAAGGCAGGTGATGACAAACTCCTCCGAGCTAAAGGAGCATGTTGTAACCCAATATAAGGAAGCTAAGAACCTGGAAACAAGATTAGACGAATTGCTAACTAGAATAACCAGCTTAGAGAAGAACATAAATGACCTGATGGAGCTGAAAAACACAGCACAAGAACTTCATGAAGCATACACAAGTATCAATAGCCGAATCGATCAAGTGGAAGAAAGGATATCAGAGATTGAAGATCAACTCAATGAAATAAAGCAAGAAGACAAGATTAGAGAAAAAAAGAGTGAAAAGAAATGAACAAAGTCTCCAAGAAATATGGGACTATGTGAAAAGACCAAATCTACATTTGATTGGTGTACCTGAAAGCGACGGGGAGAATGGAACCAAGTTGGAAAACACTCTTCAAGATATTATCCAGGAGAACTTCCCCAACCTAGCAAGGCAGACCAACATTCAAATTCAGGAAATACAGAGAACACCACAAAGATATTCCTCGAGAAGAGCAACCCCAAGAAACATAATTGTCAGATTCACCAAGGTTGAAATGAAGAAAAAAATGTTAAGGGCAGCCAGAGAGAAAGGTCAGGTTACCCACAAAGGGAAGCCCATCAGACTAACAGTGGATCTCTCAGCAGAAACCCTACAAGCCAGAAGAGAGTGGGGGCCAATATTCAACATTCTTAAAGAAATGGCAAAGACTTGAAACCAATCCAAATGCCCATCAATGATAGACTGGATAAGGAAAATGTGGCACATATACACCATGGAATACTATGCAGCCATAAAAAAGGATCAGTTCATGTCCTTTGCAGGGACATGGATGAAGCTGGAAACCATCATTCTCAGCCAACTAACACAGGAACAGAAAACCAAACACTGCATGTTCTCACTGCTAAGTGGGAGTTGAACAATGAGAACACATGGACACAGGGAGGGGAACATCACACACTGGGGCCTGCCAGGGGGTGAGGGGTGGGGGGAGGGATAGCATTGGGAGAAATACCTAATGTAGATGACAGGTTGATGGGTGCAGCAAACCACCACGGCACATGTATACTTATGTAACAAACCTGCACGTTCTGCACATGTACCCCAGAACTTAAAGTATAATAATAAAAAAGATCATCACAGAGACAGACTTTTATTTAGAAGAGAGGCAGGAACAATCGCCTAGAGATTACTGTTCAGAAGTTTGTGTTTGTACATCCCTTAAACTCTGTGTTCTCAACTTGGCCTGTGCATAATAAAGGAGTTAATTTTGACTGCCTGTCACTAATGATAAGGGAAATGCAAATCAAAACCAGAATGAGACACCACCTTATACCATTAGGATGGCTACTATCAAAAAACCAGTCACCTGTAGTCCTAGCTACTGAGGAGGCTGAGGCAGGAGGATTGCTTGGCCCAGGAGTTTGAGGTTACAGTGAGCTATGATCACGCCACTGCACTCCAGCCTGAGCAACAGAGCGATACCCTGTCTCTAAAACAAAAAAAAAAGAAAATGTTGGCAAGGATATAAAAAAATTGTAACCCTTGTGTACCGTTGGTGGAAATGTAAAATGGTGTAGCCACCACAGAAAACAGTCTAAAATTGCCTCAAAAAATTAAAAATCAAATTACCATAGAATCCACCAATTCCACTTTAGGGTATATGCTCAAAGGAATTGAAAGCAGGGACTTGAAAAGATACTTGTACACTCATGTTCATAGTAGCATTATTCACAACAGCCGAAAGGTAGAAGCAACCCAGGTGTCCATCCACGGATGAATAGATAAGCAAAATGTGGTATATACCTACTATGGGACATTATTCAGCCTTAAAGAGGAAGAAAGTTCATTCTACAACATGGAAGAACCTTGAGGACATGATGCTAAGTGAAATAAGCAGTCACAAAAAGACAAATACTGTATGATTCCACTTATATTAGGTACCTAGAGTAGTCAAATTCATAGGGACAGAAAAAAGAAAGGTGGTTGCCAGGGGCTGGGGAGAAGGGGGATTGGGGAGTTGTTTAATGGGTATAGACTTTCAGTTTTGTAAGATGAAAAGAGTTCTGGAAATTGGTTGCAAAACAATGTGAATGCACTTAACAATACTGAATATATATTTTAAAATGATTAAGCTGAGCACAGTGGTTTGCATCTTTGTCCCAGCCACTTAGGAGGCTGAGGCAGGAGGATCGTTTGAGCCCAGAAGTTCAAGGCTGCAGTGTGCTATGATCCTGTCTGTGAATAGCTGCTGCACTCCAGTCTGGGCAATGTAGCGAGATCCTCATCTCTTAAAAAATAAATAAATAAATAAAAAGTTAGAATGGTAAATTTTATGTGTATTTTACTACAATTATTATTTGTTAATACCAATGCCTTGGCCCCAAACCTGTATTGGTACATCTCCACTGATACCACCTTGTATTTGTTCTTTCATGTGGGTCCTGAAAATATGAATATAGCTGAATAGAGTATGACTCATGGTGGAAAAGTTGAGAGATGGTCTTCAGCCACTCTTGGGTGATAGTTTAAGCACATTCGGCTAAACCTTGCCTACAGCATCAGTGATGATTTGTATTAATATATTCCAATGAGTGCTTCATAAATAATGACTTCCAGCTGGGAAAATCTCATTAAGATGTGTTGGCTCCATCCAATATCCAGGCTCAGAAATGATCCATTTGGTCTAAACCTTCCAGCTTATTGTGCCTGCTCCTGGCTTTGTGACCAGTAGATGTGTCAGAGGCGTTTCTAAACTCCTACTAAAGGGAATAATTCCTAGATTTGGGCTGCCTAAGAGCTTACAGAGCGATAATGGCCCATCTTTCACAGCGACAGTTACCCAAAACATATCTTCAGCCCTAGGAATTCAGTACCGCCTTCACTCGGCATGGAGACCATAGTCTTAGGGAAAGTAGAAAGAGTTAATCAAACCCTAAAAAGGACTCTTTCTAAACTATGCCAAGAAACATCAGAAACCTGGCTGTCTTTATTACCTGTAGCTTTATTACAGGCTAGAATGGCCCCTAAGGGAAATCTGCAGCTCAGCCATTTTGAAATAATGTATGGAAGGCTTTTCATAACTACTGACTTCCTAATAGATATAGATACTTTCAAGCTACAGAATTGTGTGATCAACTTAGGGCAAGTGCAAAAGGCACACCTTGAATATGGAAATCGAAGACTCCCTTCCCCCACTAAGGAAGAGAATTTTGTTACAACTCAGCCGGGAGATTGGGTCCTATTATAAACTTGGAAGGAAGGATCCCCAGCAGATCAACTTTCCCCAAAATGGAAGGGACCCTATCAAATTCTCCTTAGTGCCCCAACTGCAGTTAAACTTCTGGGAATAAGAAGCTGAGTTCACCTATCTTGAATTAAACCTGTCTCTTATGAAGTCCCACAGGCCGACAGAACACAAGAGACTGATCCTGTTTATTCCTGTGAGCCAATCAGTGACCTCCGACTACTGTTCAGAAGATATGAAAGGGATGGGTAACATAAAGATAGGGATTGGCATTCTACTTTTGGGTTTAAGTTGGAATCATGGAGCGAGTAACTTATTTACTGAGTGGGCACAGACTTTAGCCTCTCTACATAATCAAACAAACTATTGGGTATGTGGACATTTTAACAGCAGCCCAAGGGGGACTTTGTGCTTTGATCAAAACCAAATATTGTGTGTATATTCCAGACTATTCACATAATATTACCCAGGCTGTGAAAGCTTTAGACACTCATATCTGCCACTGATGTAATGTCAGTCGACCCTATATCAGCTTGGTTCCAACAACTGCCCAGTTCTTGCACAGCCTTCCTGTTTAGTTTACTTGGAATGATTTTACTTATTTTGCTTTGCTGTTGTGGAATATATTGCGGTTGTATTATTTGTATAGGAATGCAAGATAAGCTCATTCAACGCTTTCTTAAATTGGACACGTATTAATCTTCCAGATATCACCTTTTGTCAGAACTTGGAGTTATGAATGACCTTCACCATACCAATGCTCTCTGACTGAGCTTCGCTCTACCCTAAATGCAAGAGACTCTAACATTTAAGCAGGAATATCATTGCCCCTATTCAGCCTGAAGTTACAGAATATGGATCTTAGTCCCTCTGCAAGCCTTAGGATTAAGGGTCCTCTTGTAAAGGGAGGGGGGAGATATGTCAGAGGTGTTTGAACCAGAGCGACTCCATTTTGAATGAGGGCTAGGAAAATGAGGCTGGGGCTTGCTGGGCTGCATTCCCAGAAACTCAGGCATTCCTAGCCTCTAGATGTTTAAGGTTAAGGGAACAAATTAATAATGTTTACTAAGCACTCCCAGACTTGGGAGTTTCCAGATATCCCGATATCTGAAGAACAAAGGCATTCCTAAATTTGCTTTAAAGATAATAATATTGATTCTCGCAAAATATAGTAATTAAGGCCGGGTGCGGTGGCTCACACCTGTAATCCCAGCACTTTGTGAGGCCTAGGTGGGCGGATCACCTGAGGTCAGGAGTTCAAGACCAGCCTGGCCAACAAGGTGAAATCCCATCTCTACTAAAAATACAAAAATTAGCTGGACATGGTGGTGGGCGCCTGTAATCCCAGCTACTCAGGAGGCTGAGACAGTAGAATCACTTGGACCTGGGAGGTGGAAGTTGCAGTGAGCCCAGATCGCGCCACTACAGTCCAGCCTAGGCAACAGAGCAAGACTCCAACTCACTCTCACTCTCTCTCTCTCTCTATATATATATACACACATATATATATACACATATATATACACACACATATATATAAAGAAAATTGATCCTTTATCACAAACCCTTGTAGCAGAACACATCTCCCCATATATAGAAGCATTTTACCTAGCATGGACACGTTCCTCCTGTTACTTTCAGGAGCACCCTACTCTGTCTATGTAGTAGTTGTACTTTCACCACTTTACTTTCTTAATAAATTTGCTTTTACATTGCACTGCAGACTCGCCCAGAATTCTTTCTTGAGCGAAATCCAAGAACCCTCTTCTGGTGTCTGGATTGGGACCCCTTTCCTGTAACAGATGCAGCTACAGAACTTAGGGTCTGAAGGGTTTTTATTTTTAATGTTTTTCAAACAAAATTAATGAAATACTTTCTCCCCCTTCAAACAGAGCTTAAACATAACTTCTGGGCAGCTTTCCCAACATCCCAGTTTGGGTTCTATACCCCCCTCTGTTCTTCAGTACATGTTGATCTTTGTTACTCCATCTTGTAATGGTACTGTCTCCCACTTGAGAAGAAGGGCACTGTCTTACTCATCTTTAGATGCTCACTTTCTAACATGCTTGCATAGTACATGTTCAGTAAATTTTCTTTTCTTTTCTTTTTTTTTTTGAGATGGAGTCTTGCTCTATTGCCCAGGCTGGAGTGCAGTGGCACAGTCTCGACTCACTGCAACCTCCGTTTCCCAGATTCAAGTGATTCTTCTGCCTCAGCCTCCCGAGGAGCTGGGATTACAGGTGCCCACCACCACACCCGGCTAATTTTTTGTATTTTTATTAGAGATGGGGTTTCACCATGTTGGCCAGGCTGGTCTCAAACTCCTGACCCCGTAATCCGCCCACCTCGGCCTCCCAAATTGCTGGGATTACAGGCGCGAGCCACCGCGCTCAGCCCATGTTCAGTAAATTTTCACTGATTGAATGAAGAAGAAAAAAAGAGATATTTACTCTCAGTTTCTTTCTGTCTGGTGGTAGAGACAAATGTAAACAAATGCAATATTCTGCACTTGTGGAAAAATATGTGTTATAGATACAGAGAAGGTTGTGATCACTTTCTTGAGGTAGGAGGGGAAGGGAGAAGGCTTCAGTGACCATAAAATGAATTTTTAAAGGATGATTAGTTCACAAGTTAGATTTTTTTAAGCACTAAACTGCCAAGATACGTTTTTTATTGATATAGTATTTCAATACTTAAAAATCTTTTCTTTTAATTTTTTTTAAATTTTATTACTGTTATACTTGAAGTTTTAGGGTACATGTGCACAATGTGCAGGTTAGTTACATATGTATACATGTGCCATGCTGGTGTGCTGCACCCATTAACTCGTCATTTAGCATTAGGTATATCTCCTAAAGCTATCCCTCCCCCCTCCCCCCACCCCACAACAGTCCCCAGAGTGTGATGTTCCCCTTCCTGTGTCCATGTGTTCTCATTGTTCAGTTCCCACCTCTGAGTGAGAATATGCGGTGTTTGGTTTTTTGTTCTTACGATAGTTTACTGAGAATGATAATTTCCAATTTCATCCATGTCCCTACAAAGGACATGAACTCATCATTTTTATGGCTGCATAGTATTCCATGGTGTATATGTGCCACATTTTCTTAATCCAGTCTATCATTGTTGGACATTTGGGTTGGGTCCAAGTCTTTGCTATTGTGAATAGTGCCGCAATAAACATACGTGTGCATGTGTCTTTATAGCAGCATGATTTATAGTCCTTTGGGTATATACCCAGTAATGGGATGGCTGGGTCAAATGGAATTTCTAGTTCTAGATCCCTGAGGAATTGCCACATTGACTTCCACAAGGGTTGAACTAGTTTACAGTCCCACCAACAGTGTAAAAGTGTTCCTATTTCTCCACATCCTCTCCAGCACCTGTTGTTTCCTGACTTTTTAATGATTGCCATTCTAACTGGTGTGAGATGGTATCTCATTGTGGTTTTGATTTGCATTTCTCTGATGGCCAGTGATGGTGAGCATTTTTTCATGCATTTTTTGGCGCATAAATGTCTTCTTTTGAGAAGTGTCTCTTCATGTCCTTTGCCTACTTTTTGATGGGGTTGTTTGTTTTTTCCTGTAAATTTGTTTGAGTTCATTGTAGATTCTGGATATTAGCCCTTTGTCAGATGAGTAGGTTGCAAAAATTTTCTCCCATTCTGTAGATTGCCTATTCACTCTGATGGTAGTTTCTTTTGCTGTGCAGAAGCTCTTTAGTTTAATTAGATCCCATTTGTCAATTTTGGCTTTTGTTGCCATTGCTTTTGGTGTTTTAGACATGAAGTCCTTGCCCATGCCTGTGTCCTGAATGGTAATGCCTAGGTTTTCTTCTAGGGTTTTTATGGTTTTAGGTCTAACGTTTAAGTCTTTAATCCATCTTGAATTCATTTTTGTATAAGGGGTAAGGAAGGGATCCAGTTTCAGCTTTCTACATATGGCTAGCCAGTTTTCCCAGCACCATTTATTAAATAGGGAATCCTTTCCCCATTTCTTGTTTTTCTCAGGTTTGTCAAAGATCAGATAGTTGTAGATATGCGGCGTTATTTCTGAGGGCTCTGTTCTGTTCCATTGATCTATATCTCTGTTTTGGTACCAGTACCATGCTGTTTTGGTTACTGTAGCCTTGTAGTATAGTTTGAAGTCAGGTAGCATAATGCCTCCAGCTTTGTTCTTTTGGCTTAGGATTGACTTGGCAATGTGGGCTCTTTTTTGGTTCCATATGAACTTTAAAGTAGTTTTTTTCCAATTCTGTGAAGAAAGTCATTGGTAGCTTGATGGGGATGGCATTGAATCTATAAATTACCTTGGGCAGTATGGCCATTTTCATGATATTGATTCTTCCTACCCATGAGCATGGAATGTTCTTCCATTTGTTTGTATCCTCTTTTATTTCCTTGAGCAGTGGTTTGTAGTTCTCCTTGAAGAGGTCCTTCACATCCCTTGTAAGTTGGATTCCTAGGTATTTTATTCTCTTTGAAGCAATTGTGAATGGGAGTTCACTCATGATTTGGCTCTCTGTTTGTCTGTTATTGGTGTATAAGAATGCTTGTGATTTTTGTACATTGATTTTGTATCCTGAGACTTTGCTGAAGTTGCTTATCAGCTTAAGGAGATTTTGGGCTGAGACAATGGTGTTTTCTAGATATACAGTCATGTCATCTGCAAACAGGGACAATTTGACTTCCTCTTTTCCTAATTGAATACCCTTTATTTCCTTCTCCTGCCTGATTGCCCTGGCCAGAACTTCCAACACTATGTTGAATAGGAGTGGTGAGAGAGGGCATCCCTGTCTTGTGCCAGTTTTCAAAGGGAATGCTTCCAGTTTTTGCCCATTCAGTATGATATTGGCTGTGGGTTTGTCATAGATAGCTCTTATTATTTTGAGATGCATCCCATCAATACCTAATTTACTGAGAGTTTTTAGCATGAAGGGTTGTTGAATTTTGTCAAAGGCCTTTTCTGCATCTATTGAGATAATCATGTGGTTTTTGTCTTTGGTTCTGTTTATATGCTGGATTACATTTATTGATTTGCGTATGTTGAACCAGCCTTGCATCCCAGGGATGAAGCCCACTTGATCATGGTGGATAAGCTTTTTGATGTGCTGCTGGATTCTGTTTGCCAGTATTTTATTGAGGATTTTTGCATCAATGTTCATCAAGGTTATTGGTCTAAAATTCTCTTTTTTGGTTGTGTCTCTGCCCGGCTTTGGTATCAGGATGATGCTGGCCTCATAAAATGAGTTAGGGAGGATTCCCTCTTTTTCTATTGATTGGAATAGTTTCAGAAGGAATGGTACCAGTTCCTCCTTGTACCTCTGGTGGAATTCGGCTGTGAATCCATCTGGTCCTGGACTCTTTTTGGTTGGTAAGCTATTGATTATTGCCACAATTTCAGAGCCTGTTATTGGTCTATTCAGAGAGTCAACTTCTTTCTGGTTTAGTCTTGGGAGGGTGTATGTGTCCAGGAATTTATCCATTTGTTCTAGATTTTCTAGTTTATTTGCATAGAGGTGTTTGTAGTATTCTCTGATGGTAGTTTGTATTTCTGTGGGATCGGTGGTGATATCCCCTTTTTCATTTTTATAGCGTCTATTTGATTCTTCTCTCTTTTCTTCTTTATTAGTCTTGCTAGCGGTCTATCAGTTTTGTTGATCCTTTGAAAAAACCAGCTCCTGGATTCATTAATTTTTTGAAGGATTTTTTGTGTCTCTATTTCCTTCAGTTCTGCTCTGATCTTAGTTATTTCTTGCCTTCTGCTAGCTTTTGAATGTGTTTGCTCTTGCTTTTCTAAGTTCTTTTAATTGTGACGTTAGGGTGTCAATTTTGGATCTTTCCTGCTTTCTCTTGTGGGCATTTAGTGCTATAAATTTCCCTCTACACACTGCTTTGAATGTTTCCCAGAGATTCTGGTATGTTGTGTCTTTGTTCTCGTTGGTTTCAAAGTACATCTTTATTTCTGCCTTCATTTTGTTATGTACCCAGTAGTCATTCAGGAGCAGGTTGTTCAGTTTCCATGTAGTTGAGTGGTTTTGAGTGAGTTTCTTAATCCTGAGTTCTAGTTTGATTGCACTGTGGTCTGAGAGACAGTTTGTTATAATTTCTGATCTTTTACATTTGCTGAGGAGAGCTTTACTTCCAACTATGTGGTCAATTTTGGAATAGGTGTGGTGTGGTGCTGAAAAAAATGTATATTCTGTTGATTTGGGGTGGAGAGTTCTGTAGATGTCTATTAGGTCCGCTTGGTGCAGAGCTGAGTTCTATTCCTGGGTATCCTTGTTAACTTTGTGTCTGGTGGATCTGTCTAATGTTGACAGTGGGGTGTTAAAGTCTCCCATTATTATTGTGTGGGAGTCTAAGTCTCTTTGTAGGTCACTCAGGACTTGCTTTATGAATCTGGGTGCTCCTGTATTGGGTGCATATATATTTAGGATAGTTAGCTCTTCTTGTTGAATTGATCCCTTTACCAGTATGTAATGGTCTTCTTTGTCTCTTTTGATCTTTGTTGGTTTAAAGTCTGTTTTATCAGAGACTAGGATTGCAACCCCTGCCTTTTTTTTGTTTTCCATTTGCTTGGTAGATCTTCCTCCATCCTTTTATTTTGAGCCTATTTGTGTCTCTGCACGTGAGATGGGTTTCCTGAATACAGCACACTGATGGGTCTTGAGTCTTTATCCAATTTGCCAGTCTGTGTCTTTTAATTGGAGCATTTAGTCCATTTACATTTAAAGTTAATATTGTTATGTGTGAATTTGATCCTGTCATTATGATGTTAGCTGGTTATTTTGCTCGTTAGTTGCTGCAGTTTCTTCCTAGCCTCGATGGTCTTTACAATTTGGCATGATTTTGCAGTGGCTGGTACCGGTTGTTCCTTTCCATGTTTAGTGCTTCCTTCAGGAGCTCTTTTAGGGCAGGCCTGGTGGTGTCAAAATCTCTCAGCATTTGCTTGTCTGTAAAGGATTTTATTTCTCCTTCACTTATGAAGCTTAGTTTGGCTGGATATGAAATTCTAGGTTGAAACTTCTTTTCTTTAAGAATGTTGAATATTGGCCCCCAATCTCTTCTGGCTTGTAGAGTTTCTGCCGAGATATCCACTGTTAGTGTGATGGGATTCCTTTTGTGGGTAACCTGACCTTTCTCTCTGGCTGCCCTTAACATTTTTTCCTTCATTTCAACTTTGGTGAATCTGACAATTATGTGTCTTGGAGTTGCTCTTCTCGAGGAGTATCTTTGTGGCGTTCTCTGTATTTCCTGAATCTGAATGTTGGCCTGCCTTGCTAGATTGGGGAAGTTCTCCTGGATAATATCCTGCAGAGTGTTTTCCAACTTGGTTCCATTCTCCCCGTCACTTTCAGGTACACCAATCAGACGTAGATTTGGTCTTTTCACATAGTCCCATATTTCTTGGAGGCTTTGTTCGTTTCTTTTTATTCTTTTCTCTAAACTTCCCGTCTCGCTTCATTTCATTCATTTCATCTTCCATCACTGATACCCTTTCTTCCAGTTGATCGCGTCGGCTCCTGAGGCTTCTGCATTCTTCACGTAGTTCTCAAGCCTTGGCTTTCAGCTCCATCAGCTCCTTTAAGCACTTCTCTGTATTGGTTATTCTAGTTATACATTCGTCTAAATTTTTTCAAAGTTTTCAACTTCTTTGCCTTTGGTTTGAATTTCCTCCTGTAGCTCGGAGTAGTTTGATCGTCTGAAGCCTTCTTCTCTCAACTCGTCAAAGTCATTCTCCATCCAGCTTTGTCCGTTGCTGGTGAGGAACTGCGTTCCTTTGGAGGAGGAGAGGTGCTCTGCTCTTTAGAGTTTCCAGTTTTTCTGCTCTGCTTTTTCCCCATCTTTGTGGTTTTATCTACTTTTGGTCTTTGATGATGGTGACGTACAGATGGGTTTTTGGTGTGGATGTCCTTTCTGTTTGTTAGTTTTCCTTCTAACAGACAGGACCCTCAGCTGCAGGTCTTTTAGAGTTTGCTAGAGGTCCACTCCAGACCCTGTTTGCCTGGGTACAAGCAGCGGTGGCTGCAGAACAGCAGATTTTTGTGAACCGCGAATGCTGCTGTCTGATCGTTCCTCTGGAAGTTTTGTCTCAGAGGAGTACCCGGCTGTGTGAGGTGTCAGTCTTCCCCTACTGGGGGGTGCCTCCCAGTTAGGCTGCTCGGGGGTCAGGGTTCAGGGACCCACTTGAGGAGGCAGTCTGCCTGTTCTCAGATCTCCAGCTGCATGCTGGGTGAACCACTGCTCTCTTCAAAGCTGTCAGACAGGGACATTTAAGTCTGCAGAGGTTACTGCTGTCTTTTTGTTTGTCTGTGCCCTGCCCCCAGAGGTGGAGCCTACAGAGGCAGGCAGGCCTCCTTGAGCTGTGGTGGGCTCCACCCAGTTCGAGCTTCCAGGCTGCTTTGTTTACCTAAGCAAGCCTGGGCAATGGCAGGCGCCCCTCCCCCAGCCTCGCTGCCAACTTGCAGTTTGATCTCAGACTGCTGTGCTAGCAATCAGCGAGACTCCGTGGGCGTAGGACCCTCTGAGCCAGGTGCGGGATATAATCTCCTGGTGCGCAGTTTTTTAAGCCCATTGGAAAAGCGCAGTATTCGGGTGGGAGTGACCCGATTTTCCAGGTGCCGTCTGTCACCCCTTTCTTTGACTAGGAAAGGGAACTCCCTGACCCCTTGCGCTTCCTGAGTGATGCAATGCCTCACTCTGCTTCAGCTCGCACACAGTGCGCTGCGCCCACTGTCCTGCGCCCACTGTCTGGCACTCCCTAGTGAGATGAACCCGGTACCTCAGATGGAAATGCAGAAATCACCCATATTCTGCGTCGCTCAGGCTGGGACTGTAGACTGGAGCTGTTCCTATTCGGCCATCTTGGCTCCTCCCCCGGGAAGCTCTACTTAAAAATCTTAAGTCTGAGTCATTTATATCCTGAGTCATACTCAAAGAGTTACATGGTACTTGAAAATTTATTTTTTTTCTTTTTTCTTTTTCTTTTTTTTTTTTTTTTGAGACAGAGTCTCACTCTGTCACCCAGGCTGGAGTGCAGTGGCACAATATCCGCTCACCACAACTTCCACCTCCTGGGTTCAAGCGATTCTCGTGCCTCAGCCTCCCAAGCAGCTGGGATTACAGGCACACACCGCCACGCCTGGCTAATTTTTGTATTTTTAGTAGAGACAGGGTTTCACCATGTTGGCCAGGCTGGTCTCAAATGCCTGACCTCAGGTAATCCACCTCAGCTTCCCAAAGTGCTGGGATTACACGCATGAGCCACTGCGCCCGGCCTATATCTTCTGGAATGTACATCATATCATGAAATTTATCCTTTTTTTATGAAATCCATACTCTTATAAATTCAGCATCCAACTGTTAAATGCATCCACTCTGAGAAAGAGTTGTCTACGCTAGACATCTCATGAAATCTTCATCTTGGTATTATTGTCTCCACTGCACACATGAAGAAACAACTCAGGTGCTGGGTAAATTTCCCAAGGTTACACAGCAAGAGAACTGGATTTGAACCCAAATCTGACACCACATCATGCAGTTCCAAATTAAATGAAGTTGAGACTAGAGCTTAAATTATCTGAATTTTAGTCCAAAGGATTGGAGATGAATCCATTTCTTCACTATTTCCTTTCTCCAAAACTAAGAAATATCAGATGCAAATGGAACTCTTACTGAAGTTAAATGGCAATCTCTAAATGATTAATAATCTCTAAATAAATAATAAATAAATAAACTAACCTCTAAATCAAAAAATATTCTTTGAGCCAGTCTGGGAGGAAAAGGTGAGAAGAGACTTACTTTGGGGAGCCTTGAGGAACAAGCTTCATATACCCAGCAAGATGACGCATGCTCAGAAAAGACTTGAGTGGTCTCTAAGCTTTCAGCTCCAGCCGATCTTTATGCTCAGTGCAAGCAGTAAGTGAAGTCTAAAAGTTTGTGAACTGACTGGGTAAGGGTTGAAGGTGTGCACCAACACAGGGCTAATCTACAAAATGTTTTTAGGTTTTTTTTTTTGTCTCCAGATGTTTAAGGAAATTTCTGGTAAATTACTAGCTCACCACTAAGCTAGTGGAACAGAGACTTCAGTGTCCATGACAAAGAATATAGTCTTCTCAAAAATAGTTTAGAAACATCACTAAGCAAAAACTACAACCCACAATGAGCAGCAACAAAGAACCCTGAGGAATGAGGAGAATCTAATTTCCAGAGTTGCCACATTATAATATTCAAATTTTCCAGTTTTCAACAAAAAATTTATGAGACATGTAAAGAAACAAGAAAGTTTGGCCCCTTCACAGGGGAAAAGATGAACAGAAACTATACCTCAGGAAGCCCACACATTGGACTTACTAGAAATAGACATTAAATCATATATTTAAACTATGTTTAGAGAGCTAAAGAAAACCATGTCCAATAAACTAAATAAAACACAAGTAAACAATGTCTTGCCAAATACAGAATATCAATAGAGAGATGGATGTAAAAAACAACCACACAGAAATTCTTGAGCTGAAAAATACAATAATAAAAAAATCCTTAGAGGGTTTCAAAAGCATATTTGAGAAGGCAGAAGAAAGAAATAGCAAACAAGAATGATCTTTCGTATTTCTTTGTTCACAAACTAGAAAATCTAGAAGAGATGGATAAATTCCTAGAAATATATAACCTTCCTAGATTAAATCATGAAGAAGTAGAAACTCTGAGCAGACCAATAACAAGTAGTGAGATTGAAACAGTAATTTAAAAATTGCCAACAAAGGCCAGGCGAGGTGGCTCACACCTGTAATCCCAACGCTTTCGGAGGCCAAGATGGGCGGATCACGAGGTCAGGAGATCGAGACCATCCTGGCTAACACAGTGAAACCCCGTCTCTACTAAAAATACAAAAAAATTAGCCAGGGGTGGTGGCAGGCACCTGTAGTCCCAGCTACTCCGTAGGCTGAGGCAGGAGAATGGCGTGAACCCGGGGGAGGCGGAGCTTGCAGTGAGCCGAGATCACGCCACTGCACTCCAGCCTGGGTGACAGAGCAAGACTCCGTCTCAAAAAAAAAAAAAAAAAATTGCCGACAAAAAAACTCCAGGACCAGATGGATTCACAGCTGAATTCTATCAGACGTTGAAAGAATTGCTACCAGTCCTACTGAAACTATTTCAAAAGATAGAGAAAGAGGGAATCTTCCCTAACTCATTCTATGAAGCCAGTATCACCCTAATACCAAAACCAGGAAAGGACATAACAAAAAAAGAAAACTACAGAAGAATATCCCTGATGAAAATAAATGCGAAAATCCACAACAAAATACTAGCTAATTGAATCCAACAGCATATCAAAAAGATAATACGTCAGCTGGGCACAGTGGCTCACACCTGTAATCCCGGCACTTTGGGAGGCCCAGGCGGGCAGATCACGAGGTCAGGAGATTGAGACCAGCCTGGCTAACACAGTGAAACCCCGTCTCTATTACAAATACAAAAAAAAAAAAAAAAATACACACACAAAAAAATTTAGCTAGGTGTGGAGGCACACGCCTGTAATCCCAGCTACTTTGGAGGCTGAGGCAAGAGAATCGCTTGAACCCAGGAGCCAGAGGTTGCAGTAAGCCAAGATCGCACTACTGCACTCCAGCCTGGGCGACAGAGCAAGACTCAGTCTCAAAAAAAAAAAAAAACAAAAAACAGCTTAGGCTGGGCACGGTGGCTCACACCTGTAATCCCAGCACTTTGGGACATCGAGGCAGATGGATCACCTGAAGTCAAGAGTTTGAAACCAGCATGGCCAACATGGTGAAACTCTGTCTCTACTAAAAATACAAAAATTAGGCCGGGCACGGTGGCTCATGCCTGTAATCCCAGCACCTTGGGAGGCCGAGGCGGATAGATCACAATGTCAGGAGATTCGAGACCATCCTGGCTAACACGGTGAAACCCCATCTCTACTAAAAAAAAATATGAAAAAAACTAGCCAGGCATGGTGGCAGGTGCCTGTAGTCCCAGCTACTCGGGAAGCTGAGGCAGGAGAATGGCGTAAACCCGGGAGGCGGAGCTTGCAGTGAGCCGAGATCAGGCCACTGCACTCCAGCCTGGGCGACACAGCGAGACTCCGTCTCAAAACAAACAAACAAACACACAAACACAAAAAAAGACAAAAATAATTAGCAGGGAGTGCTGGTGCATGCCTGTAATCCCAGCTACTCGGGAGGCTGAGGCAGGAGAATCACTTGAACCACTCCAGCACAGGCAACAGAGTAAGACTCCATCTCAAAAACAAAAAAAAAATCATATGATCATGTCAATAGATGCAGCAAAAGCATTTGACAAAATTCAGCATCCCTTTATGATAAAAACCCTCAGCAAAACTGGCATAGAAGGGCCATACCTCAAGGTAGTAAAAGCCATCTATGACAAACATACATCCAATATCATACTGAACAGGGAAAATTTTAAAGCATTCCCCCTGAGAACTGGAACAAGGCAAAGATGACCACTGTCGCCACTTCTACTAGTATGGAAGTCCTGGCCAGAGCAATCAGACAAGAGAAAAAAATAAAGGGCATCCAAATAGATAAAGAGGAAGTCAAACTTGCTGTTTGCCAATGATAAAATTGTATACCTAGAAAACCGTAAAGACTCATCCAAAAAGCTCCTAGATCTGGTAAATGAATTCAGTAAAGTTTTAGGACACAGAATCAATATATGCAAATCAGTAGCACTGCTGTACACCAATGACGACCAAGCAGAGAATCAAATCAAGAACTCAACCCCTTTGACAATAGCTCCAAATAAAAATACTTAGGAATATACTACCTAGGAATCCAGCTTACAAAGAATGTGAAGGACCTCTTCAAAGAGAACTACAAACCACTGCTCAAGGAAATAAAAGAGGATACAAACAAATGGAAGAACATTCCATGCTCATGGGTAGGAAGAATCAATATCGTGAAAATGGCCATACTGCCCAAGGTAATTTATAGATTCAATGCCATCCCCATCAAGCCACCAATGACTTTCTTCACAGAATTGGAAAAAACTACTTTAAAGTTCATATGGAACCAAAAAAGAGCCCACAGCGCCAAGTCAATCCTAAGCCAAAAGAACAAAGCTGGAGGCATCACGCTACCTGACTTCAAACTATACTACAAGGCTACAGTAACCAAAACAGCATGGTACTGGTACCAAAACAGAGATATAGACCAATGGAACAGAACAGAGCCCTCAGAAATAACGCCGCATATCTACAACTATCTGATCTTTGACAAACCTGAGAAAAACAAGCAATGGGGAAAGGATTCCCTATTTAATAAATGGTGCTGGGAAAACTAGCTAGCCATATGTAGAAAGCTGAAACTGGATCCCTTCCTTACACCTTATACAAAAATCAATTCAAGATGGTTTAAAGACTTAAACATTAGACCTAAAACCATAAAAACCCTAGAAGAAAACCTAGGCATTACCATTCAGGACACAGGCATGGGCAAGGACTTCATGTCTAAAACACCAAAAGCAATGGCAACAAAAGCCAAAATTGACAAATGGGATCTAATTAAACTCAAGAGCTTCTGCACAGCAGAAGAAACCACCATCAGAGTGAACAGGCAACCTACAGAATGGGAGAAAATTTTCGCAACCTACTCAACTGACAAAGGGCTAATATCCAGAATCTACAATGAACTCAAACAAATTTACAAGAAAAAAACAAACAACTCCATCAACAAGTGGACGAAGAATATGAACAGACACTTCTCAAAAGAAGACATTTATGCAGCCAAAAGACACATGAAAAAATGCTCATCATCACTGGCCATCAGACAAATGCAAATTAAAACCACAATGAGATACCATCTCACACCAGTTAGAATGACGATCATTAATAAGTCAGGAAACAACAGGTGCTGGAGAGGATGTGGAGAAATAGGAACACTTTGACACTGTTGGTGGGACTGTAAACTAGTTCAACCATTGTGGAAGTTGGTGTGGCGATTCCTCAGGGATCTAGAACTAGAAATTCCATTTGACCCAGCCATCCCATTACTGGGTATATACCCAAAGGATTATAAATCATGCTGCTATAAAGACACATGCACACGTATGTTTATTGCGGCACTATTCACAATAGCAAAGACTTGGAACCAACCCAAATGTCCAACAATGATAGACTGGATTAAGAAAATGTGGCACATATATACCATGGAATACTATGCAGCCATAAAAAATGATGAGTTCATGTCCTTTGCAGGGACATGGATGAAGCTGGAAACCATCATTCTCAGCAAACTATCACAAGGACAAAAAACCAAACACTGCATGTTCTCACTCATAGGTGGGAATTGAACAATGAGAACACATGGACACAGGAAAGGGAACATCACACACCAGGGACTGTTGTGGTGTGGGGGAGCAGGGAGGGATAGCATTAGGAGATATACCTAATGCTAAATGACGAGTTAATGGGTGCAGCACACCAGCATGGCACATGTATACATATGTAACAAACCTGCACGTTGTGCACATGTACGCTAAAACTTAAAGTATAATAAGAAAAAAAACTTAGGAATATACTTAACAAAGGAGGCGAAAGATCTCTGCAAGGAAAACTACAATACACTGCTGACAAAACAAGATGACACAAACAAATGGAAACACATCCCATGCTCACAAATGGGTAGAACAAATATAGTGAAAATGGCCAATGTTTTGAAATAATTGCCAAAAGCAATCTACATATTCAATGC
This sequence comes from Pongo pygmaeus, assembly GCF_028885625.2. Lineage (NCBI taxonomy): Eukaryota > Metazoa > Chordata > Mammalia > Primates > Hominidae > Pongo > Pongo pygmaeus. The sequence continues at coordinate 81,084,438 of NC_072396.2, read as the reverse complement.
AATTTCCATCAAAATTCCATCATCATTCTTCACAGAATTTTTAAAAACCCTAAAATTCATATGGAACTAAAAAAAGAGCCCACATAGCCAAAGCAATACCAAATAAAAAGAACAAATCTGGAGGCATCACATTATCTGACTTCAAACCATACTACGAGGCTATAGTTACCAAAACAGCATGGCAATGGTATAAAAATAGGCATGTAGGCCAGGCATGGTGGCTCACACCTGTAATCCCAGCACTTTGGGAAGCTGAGGCAGGCGGATCATTTGAGGTCAGGAGTTTGAGACCAGCCTGACCAACATGGTGAAACCCCCTCTCTACTAAAATACAAAACTTAGCCAGGCATGGTGGCAGGTGCCTCTAATCTCAGCTACTTGGGAGGCTGAGGCAGGAGAATCGCTTGAAACCAGGAGGCAGAAGTTGCAGTGAGCCACGATCTCACCATTGCACTCCAGCCTGGACGACAGAGCGAGACTCCACCAAAAAAAATAAAAAAGGCATGTAGGCCAATGGAACAGAATAGAGAGCCCAGAAATAAAGCCAAATGCTTATAGCCAACTTATTTTTGACAAAGCAAACAAAAACATAAAGTGGGGAAAGGACACCCTATTCAACAAGTGGTGCTGGGATAATTGGCAAGCCACATGTAGAAGAATGAAACCGGATCCTCATCTCTCATCTTAAACAAAAATCAACTCAAGATAGATCAAAAAATTTAAATCTAAGACCTGAAACCATAAAAATTCTAGAAGATAACATCAGAAAAACTCTTCTAGACATTGGCTTAGGCAAATATTTCATGACCAAGAACTCAAAAGCAAACGCGACAAAAAAGTAAATAGATGGGATCTAAAAAGCTTCTGCACAGCAAAACAAACAATCAGCAGAGTAAACAGACAACCCAGAGTGGAAGAAAATATTCACAAAGGGCCAATATCTAGAATCTACAAGGAATTCAAATCAGCAAGAAAAAAAACCAATAATCCCATCAAAAAGTGGGCCAAGGATGTGAATAGAGAATTCCCAAAAGAAGATATACAAATGACCAACAAACACATGAAAAAATGCTCAACATCACTAATTATCAGGGAAATGCAAATTCAAGCCACAATGAGATACCACCTTACCCCTGCAAGAATGGCCATAATTGAAAAGTCAGAAAACAATAGATGTTGGCATGGATGTGGTGAAAGGGAACACTTTTACACTGCTGGTGGGAATGTAAACTAGTACAACCAGTACAGAAAACAGTATGGAGATTCCTTAAATAACTAAAAGCAGAATTACCATTCTATCCGCAATCCCACTACTGCATATCTACCCAAAGGAAAAGAAGTCATTATATGAAAAAGACACTTGCACACACGTTTATAGCAGCACAATTCACAACTACAAAAATATGGAACCAGACTAATGCACATTGACCAATGAGTGGATAAGGAAAATGTGATATATATACACCATAGAATACTACTTAGCCATAAAAAGGAATGAAATAACAGCATTCTGGCTGGGCACAGTGGCTTACGCCTGTAATCTCAACACTTTGGGAGGCCAGGAGGGCAGATCGCTTGAGCTCAGGAGTTTGAGACCAGCCCAGACAACATGGCAAAACCACACCGCTAATAAAAATAAAAAATTAGCTGGGCATTGTGGTACATGCCTGTAATCCCAGCTACTTGAGGGGCTGAGGTGGGAGTATTGCTTGAGCCTAGGAGGTCGAGGCTGCAGTGAGCAGAGATGGTGTCACTGCACTCCAGCCAGGGTGACAAAGTGAGACTCTGTCTCAGAAAAAAAGGAAAGAAGAAAGAAAAAGAAAGAGCCAAGCGTGATGGCTCACGCCTGTAATCCCAGCACTTTGGGAGGCTGAGGCGGGTGGATAACCTGAGGTCAGGAGTTGGAGATGAGCCTGACCAACACGGAGAAACCCCGTCTCTTCTAAAAATAGAAAAAAATTAGCTGGGCGTGGCGGCACATGCCTGTAATCCCAGCTAGTTGGGAGGCTGGGGCAGGAGAATTGCTTGAACCTGGGAGGCAGAGGTTGCAGTGAGCCGAGATCGCACTATTGCACTCCAGCCTGGGCGACAAGAGCGAAACTCCGTCTCAAAAAAAAAGGAAAAGTAAAAGAAAGAAAGAAGGAAAGAAGGAAGGAAGGAAGGAAGGAAAGAAGGAAGGAAGGGAGGGAGGGAGGAAGGAAGGACGGAGAAAGAAAGAGAGAGAAAGAAAAAGAAAGAAGAAAGAGAAAGAAAGAAAGAGAAAGAAAAGGAAGAAAGAAAGAAAGAAAGAAAGAAAGAAAGAAAGAAAGAAAGAAAGAAAGAAAGAAAGAAAGAAAAGAAAGAAAGAAAAGAAAGAAAGGCAGAAGGGCATCCACAGCAACCTGGATGGAGTTGGAGACCATTATTCTGAGGGAAGTAACTAAGGAATGGAAAACCAAATATTGTATGTTCTCACTTATAAGTGGAAGCTAAGCTAGGAGGATGCAAAGGCATAAGACTGATATAATAGACTTTGGGGACTCAGAGGAAAGGATGGGAGAGGGATGGGGGTAAGAGACTACACATTGGGTACAGTGTACACTGCTCAGATGATGGGTGCACGAAAATCTCAGAAATCACCACTAAAGAAATTATCCATGTAACCAAAAACCACCTATTCTCACAAAACTATTAAAAAATAAAATAAATAAAAAATAAAAAGAAATAACAAACATGAATATGACAATTGACATTATCCAGTCTAATCCCTTATCTCTCACCACACACAAAAATCAACTAAAAATGCATTCACTTTTTTTTCTTCAAGACAGAGTCTTGCTCTGTCAACCAGGCTGGAGTGCCATAGCAAGATCACAGCTCATTGCAACTTTGAACTCCTAGGCTCAAGGGATCCTCCTGCCTCAGCCTCCAGAATAGCTGGGACTACAAGTGCATGCCACCACACCTAGCTACTTCACTATGTTGACCAGGCTGGTCTCAAAGTCCTGGCCTCATGTGATCCTCGTGTCTCAGCCTCCCAAAGTGCTAGGATTACAGGTGTGAGCCACTGCGCCCGGCCGAGAAAAGGGAACTCTTATTTACTGTTGGTGGAAATGTAAATTAATGCAGCCAATATGAAAAACAGTATAGAGATTGTTCAAAAAACTAAAAATAGGCTGGGTGTGGTGGCTCACACCTATAATTCCAGCACTTTGGGAGGTCAAGGTGGGTGGATCACTTGAGGCCAGGAGTTTGAGACCAGCCTGGGCAACACGGCAAAACCTCATCTCTACAAAAAATACAAAAATTATCTGGGTATGGTGGCACACACCTATAGTACCAGCTACTTGGGAGGCTGAGGCAGGAAGATTGCTTAAGCCTGGGAGGCAAAGGTTGCAGTGAGCAGAGATCATGCCATTGCACTCTAGCCTGGGTGAAAGAGTGAGACTGTCTCAAAATTAAAAAAATCTAAAAATAGAACTACCATTATAGGCTAGGCGCAGTGGCTCACACCTGTAATCCCAGCAAATCGGGAGGCTGAGGAGGGTGGATCACTTGAGGCCAGTTCGAGACCTGCCTGGCCAACATGGTGAAACCCCATCTCTACTAAAAATACAAAAAAATTAGCCAGGCATGGTGACCCATGCCTGTAATCCGAGTTACCTGGGAGGCTGAGGCATGAGAATCACTTAAACCAAGGAGGCGGAGGTTGCATTGAGCTGAGATTGCGCCACTGCACTCCAGCCTGGGTGACAGAGCGAGACTCTGTCTCAAAAAAAAAAAAAAGAACTACCATTCAATTCAGCAATTCCACTATTGGGTATCTACCCAAAGGAAAATAAATCTATATATCAGCTGGGTGCAGTGGCTCACACCTGTAATCCCAGGACTTTGGGAGGCCGAGGCAGGTGGATCACCTGAGATCGGGAGTTCGAGACCAGCCTGACCAACATGGAGAAACCCCATCTCTACTAAAAATACAAAATTAGCCAGGCATGGTGGCGCATGCCTGTAATCCCAGCTACTCGGAAGGCTGAGGCAGGAGAATCATTTGAACCCGGGAGGCGGATGTTGCCATGAGCCGAGATCGAGCCACTGCACTGCAGCCTGGGTAACAAGAGCAAAACTCCGTCGCAAAAAAAAAAAAAAAAAGAAAATAAATCTATATATCAAAAAGATACCCACAATCATATGTTTATCACAGCACTATTCACAGTAGCAAAGATATGGAATCAACCTAAGTGTCCATCAACAGATGATTGGATAAAGAAAATGTGGGGTATATATGCACAATAGAATGCTATTCAGCCATAAAATAAATGAAATCACCGGGCACGGTGGCTCATGCCTGTAATCCTAGCACTTTGGGAGGCCGAAGTGGGTGGATCATCTGAGCTCAGGAGTTTGAGACCAGCCTGAGTAACACGGTGAAAGCCCATCTCTACTAAAATACAAAAAATTAGCCAGGTGTGGCATGCGCCTGTAGTCCCAGCTACTGAGGAGTCTGAGGCAGAAGGATCACTTGAACCCAGGAGGCGAAGGTTGCAGTGAGCCACCTGGTGACAGAGCGATACTCCATTTCCAAAAAAAAAAGAATGAAATCATGTCCTTTACAGCAACATGAATGGAACTGGAGGTCATTATCTTACATGAGACAAGCCAGGCACAGAAAGACATTTATTGCATGTTCTCACTCATAAGTGGGTCCTAAAAAATGTGTTCACATGGATGTAGAAGGTGGAAAAATAGAAAATGGGGACTGACGCTGGGCACAATGGCTCATGCCTGTAATCCCAGCACTTTGGGAGGCCGAGATGGGTGGATCACTTGAGGTAAAGAATTCGAGACCAGCCTGGCCAACATGGTGAAACAGCGTCTCTACTAAAAGTACAAAAATTAGCCAGGCATGGTGGCACACACCTGTAATCCCAGCTACTCGGGAGCCTGAGGCATGAGAATCGCTTGAACCCAGGAGGCAGAAGTTGCAGTGAGCTAAGATCGTGCCTCTGCACTCCAGCCTGGGAGACAGAATGAGACTCTGTCTGAAAAAAAAAGAAAAAAGAAAATGGAGACTCAGAAGAGTGAGAGAGTAGAAGGAGGGAGGAGGATGAGAAATTACTTAATTACTTAATGAGAACCATGTATGTTATTCAGGTGATGGATACACTAAAAGCCCTGGCTTCACTACTACATAACCTATGCAAGTAACACAATTACACGTGTATCAAATAAGTTTATACATATGAAAAAGAAGAAAGAAATTATTCAGTCTGAGAAGCAAAATAAAAAAGAATGAAGAAAAGTGAACAGAACCTAAAAGACCTGTGGGAAACCATGAAGCATACAATATACACGTAATGAGAGTCCCAGAAGGAGAGAAAAGAAAAGGCAGAAAATATATATAAATAAATAAAGTGGCTCAAATGTCATAAAAGATGTGAATATCGACATCTAAGAAGCTCAACAAACTCCAAGTAAAATAAGCACAAAGAGGTCCACACCAAGCCACATTATAATCAAACTGTTGGAAGCCAGAGAAACAGAGAGAAAGACAGACAGAGAGAGAATCTGTAAAGTAACAATAGAGAAGTGATTAATTATTCACAAGGGATCCTCTATAAAATTAACAGCCAATTTCTTGTTACAAATCACGAATGTTAGAAAGCAGTGGAATGACATATTTCATGTGTTGAAAGAAAAATTCAATCAAGAATTCCATATTTGGCACAACAATCCTTCAAAAATGAAGGAAAAAATAAGACATTGCCAGATAAACAAAAGTTGAGTTTGTTTCAGGTAGCCTTGCCCTACAAGAAATGCTAAAGTGATTCCTTTATGCCTAAACAAAAAGTACACTACACTGTAGCTTGAAACCATGTGAAGAAATAAAGAACGCTAGTAAATGTAACTACATAGGTAAATATAAAAGCAAATATTGGCCAGTCGCAGTGGCTTACGCCTGTAATCCCAACGCTTTGGGAGGCCGAGGCGGGTGGATCACCTGAGGTTGGGAGTTTGTAGAACAGTCTGACCAACATGGAGAAACCCTGTCTCTACTAAAAGTACAAAATTAGCTGGGCGTGGTGGTGCATGCCTGTAATCTCAGCTACTCAGGAGGCTGAGGCAGGAGAATGTCTTGAACCCGAGAGGCGGAGGTTGCGGTGAGCCAAGATCACACCATTGCACTCCAGCCTGGGCAACAAGAGCAAAGCTCTGTCTCAAAAAAAAAAAAAAAAAAAGTAAATATTATTACATTTTTGTTTTGTAGCTACTCTTTAATTTCTTATATAATTTTATAGACATACATAAAACAATAATCATAAATCTATATTCATGGGCTTCCAATGCATAAAGACATAAGTCCTAACAATAACAATATAAAGGGGGAAGGACAGAGCTGCATAGGATCAGAGTTTGTATATACTACTGAAGTTACACTGCTATCAATTCAAACTAGACTGTTACAAATTTAACATGTTTATGGTAATTGCCAGGATAACCATGAAAAAAATAATTTAAAAATATACAGAAAGACATTTATTGCATGTTTGCAGAAAAGGAAATAAGAAGGAAACCAAAATGGCACATTACAAAAGAATTACTTAAACACAAAAGTGGGCAGTAATAGAGGAAATGAAGAACAAAGTACACATAAGGCACATAGTAAACAGGCTGGGCACGGTGGCTCACACCTGTAATCCCAGCACTTTAGGATGCCAAGGCAGACAGATCACTTGAGGTCAGGAGTTCAAGACCAGCCTGGCCAACATGGTGAAACTCCACCACTACTAATAATACACAAATTAGCTGTGTGTGGTGGTGTGTGCCTGTAATCCTAGCTACTCAGGAGGCTGAGGCACAGGAATCGCTTCAACCTGGGAGGCTGAGTTTGCAGTGAGCCGAGATCGCACCACTGCATTCGAGCCTGGGCAACAGAGTGAAACTGTGTCTCAAAACAACAAAAAGGACATATAGTAAACAAATAGCAAAATGGCAGAAGTCAGCCATTCCTTAACAGTCATTACTTTTAATGTGAATGGATTAAACTTCCCAATTAAAAGGCAGAGAATAATAAAATAGATTTAAAAAGCAAAACCACAATCAAACTATACGCCGTCAACAAGAGACTCACTTTTGATGGAAAGACACAAGTAGATTGAAAATGAAAGAATAAAAAAAATTCCATGCAAATAGTAATCAAAAGAGAGTGGGGTAGCTATACTAATATCAGACAAAATAGACTTGAAGTCAAAAACTGTTATAAGAGACAAAGGATATTATATATTGAAAAAATGACAATTCATCAAGAGAATATAATAGTTATAAACATAGACACACTTACCAATATTGCCCCAAAATATGCAAATCAAACATTGATAGAATAGAAGGGAGAACTAGACCATTCTATAATAATAATTGGAGACTTCAATATCCCATTTTTGATAATGAATACAACCAGAAAGGTAAATAAGGAGATAAAAGGCTTGAACAACACTATGAGCCAACTAGACTGACAAATATATACAACACTATGAGCCAACTAGACTGACAAACATATGCAAATATATACAGACAAATATATACAGAACACTCCAAACAACTTGAGCAAAATGCACATTTTTGTCAGGTGCCCATGGAACATTCTCCAAGTTAGACCATATGTTAAGCCATAAATAAGACTTAATAAATTTGAAAAGATTGAAATCATATGAAGTATCTTCTCTGATCAGAATGGAATAAAATGTCTGTAATCCCAGCACTTTGGGAGGCCGAGGCAGGTGGATCACTTGAGGTCAGGAGTTTGAGACCAGCCTGGCCAACATGATGAAACCCCCATCTCTACTAAAAATACAAAAACTAGCCGGGTGTGGTGGCGATTGCCTGTAGTCCCAGGTACTTGGGAGGCTGAGGCAGGAGAATCGCTTTAACCCAGGAGGCAGAGGTTGCAGTGAGCCAAGATCATGCCACTGCACTCCAGCCTGAGCGACAGAGCAAGACCCTGTCACAAAAAAAAAAAAAAAAGATTTCAAATCAATGACCCAACTTTACAGCTTAAGGAATTAGAAAAGAAGAGCAAAATTCAACAGCATATTAAAAGGATTACAAGGCCATGCACGGTGGCTCACACCTGTAATCCCAGCACTTTGGGAGGCTGAGGTGGATGGATCGCCTGGGGTCAGGAGTTCAAGACCGGCCTGACCAATATGGTGAAACCCTGTCTCTACTAAAAAAAAAATACAAAAATTAGCCAGGCGTGGTGGCATGCGCCTATACTCCCAGCTACTTGGAAGGCTGAGGCAGGAGAATTGCTTGAACCTGGGAGACAGAGGTTGTGGTAAGCCGAGATTGCGCCACTGCACTCCAGCCTGGGTGACAGAGCGACACTCTGTCTCAAAAAAAAAAAAAAAAGGATTACACATCATAACCAAGTGGGATTTATCCCAGGAATGCAAAAGTGATACAAAAAGAAATCGATGTGATGCAACAAGGAAATAGAATGAAGGAAAAGAAATTACATGATCATCTCAATAGATGAAGAACAAAATCCAACAGGTTTCATGATTAAAAAAAAAAAACATTTAGAGAAGTAGGAATAGAAGGGAACCTCCTCAACCTGATAAAAGACATTTATAAAAATCTTACAATTACTACAAGGCTACAGTAACCAAAACAGCATGGTACCGGTAACAAAACAGATATATAGACCAAGGGAACAGAACAGGGGTTATCAGAAATAACACCACACATCTACAACCATCTGATCTTTGACAAACCTGACAAAAGCAAGCAATGGGAAAAGGATTCCCCATTTAATAAATGATGTTGGGAAAACTGGTTAGCCATATGCAGAAAACTGAAACTGGACCCCTTCCTTATACCTTATACAAAAATTAAGTCAAGATGGATAAAAGACTTAAACGTAAGACCTAAAACCATAAAAACCCTAGAAGAAAATCTAGGCAATACCATTCAGGACATAGGCATGGGCAAAGACTTCATGACTAAAAAGCAATGGCAACAGAAGCCAAAATTGACAAATGAGATCTAATTAAACTAAAGAGCTTCTGCACAGCAAAAGAAACTACCATCAGAGTGAACAGGCAACCTACAGAATGCGAGAAAATTTTTGCAATCTATCCATCTGACAAAGGGCTGATATCCCAAACCTACAAAGAACTTAGACAAATTTACAAGAAAAAAACAAACAACCCTATCAAAAAGTGGTGAAAGGATATGATCAGATACTTCTCAAAAGAAGACATTCATGCGGCCAACAAACATATGGAAAAAAGCTCATCATCACTGGTCATTAGAGAAATGCAAATCAAAACCACAATGAGATACCATCTCATGCCAATTAGAATGGCAATCATTAAGAAGTCAGGAAACAACAGAGGCTGGAGAGGATGTGGAGAAATAAAAACACTTTTACACTGTTGGTGGGAGTGTAAATTAGTTCAACCATTATGGAAGACAGTGTGGAGATTCCTCAAGGATCTAGAATTAGGAATACCATTTGACCCAGCAATTTTTTTTTTTTTTTTTTTTTTTTTTTGAGACGGAGTCTTGCTCTGTCGCCCAGGCTGGAGTGCAGTGGCGCGATCTCTGCTCATTGCAAACTCCGCCTCCCGGGTTCATGCCATTCTCCTGCCTCAGCCTCCCAAGTAGCTGGGACCACAGGCGCCCACCAGCACGCCTGGCTAATTTTTTGTGTTTTAGTAGATACGGGGTTTCACCGTGTTAGCCAGGATGGTCTCAATCTCCTGACCTCGTGATCCACCTGCCTCGGCCTCCCAAAGTGCTAGGATTACAGGCGTGAGCCACCACGCCCGGCCAGACCCAGCAATTTATTTACTGGGTATATACCCAAAGGATTATAAATCATTCTACTATAAAGACACATGCACGCGTGTGTTTATTGCAGCACTATTCACAACAGCGAAGACTTGGAACCAACCCAAATGCCCATCAATGATAGACTGAATAAAGAAAATGTGGCACATATACACCATGGAATACTATGCAGCCATAAAAAAGGATGAGTTCATATCCTTTGCAGGGACATGGATGAAGCTGGAAACCATCATTCTCAGCAAACTAACACAAGAACAGAAAACCAAATACCGCATGTTCTCGCTCATAAGTGGGAGTTGAACAATGAGAACACATAGACACAGGGAGGAGAACATCACACAAGGGGGCCTGTCAGGGGGCGGGGGACTAGGGGAGGGATAGCATTAGGAGACCTAATGTAGATGAGGGGTTGATGGGTGCAGCAAACCACCAAGGCATGTGTATACCGATGTAACAAACCTGCACGTTCTGCACATGTACCCCAGAACTTAAAGTATATATATAAAAAAAAATCCTACAACTAAGATTTTGAGGTAGAAAGCTCAGAAAGCCTAACTATTGTATTGAAATCTAGGAAAGTACCTTTTTAAATAATATTGAGCTAAGATTTGTGTGGAGATAATTGCTATCTGGATTCATATATGCTGGCAGAAAATAGGTAGCCCTGTTACTGCTTACAACGATTAAAATTATTTCATTTCTCCCATCATCTTTATAACATGTTCTCATTATAGGAAATCTGGAAAAATGGAAAGTACAATGCAGGAAAAAATTACTCAGACATATCACCTGAAGATATCTTTCCATTGTTGGATGTGTCCTCCAGGCCTTTTTTCTCTTGTAACACATCATCTGGCTTGTTTTCTTCTTCTGAACATAGCATGTGACTACCTTGATTTTGATAATTTGAAAAACGAAGCATTATTGTAATAACTTAGTATATGTTAATGACATTTATCATTTAAATATATAATTTTCTTGATGTTCCCCCAAACTAGAAAATCTGTTATTTTGTCATAGATAGCTTCTTAAAATTCCTTATCTTGCTATTTTCTTCTTCAGTATGTCTATGAGGTTTCTACTTCACTCTATTTGTAATTAGGATTTCTGTCTGGTTCATTTTCAAATACGTCTGATCTTTTATTTTCCTTTTAGTAACTCTTGTTGAAAGATTAGATAATTTGGAGAGTAAACACCTTAAATATAAGATTTCCTTAAATTTAGAATCTTTAAAAACTATTGCATTATTAATTGAACTTTCACTGGTTTATGAGCAGGAAACATCTGGTTTGGGGCTATCAAATTAAGTTTGTTTGATTTACTTTTTTTTTTTTTTTTAAGACGGAGTCTTGCTCTGTCACCCAGGCTGGAGTGCAGTGGCATGATCTCGGCTCACTGCAAGCTCCGCCTCCCAGATTCAGGCCATTCTCCTGCCTCAGCCTCCCGAGTAGCTGGGACTAAAGGCGCCCACCACCATGCCCGGCTAATTTTTTGTATTTTTAGTAGAGACAGGGTTTCACCAGATTGGTCTCGATCTCCTGACCTCGTGATCTGCCTGCCTCGGCCTCTCAAAGTGCTGGGATTACAGGCGTGAGCTACCACGCCTGGCCTTGATTTACTGTTAAAGATTGTGGTTAGGCATGGTGGCTCACACCTGTAATCCCAGTACTTTGGGAGGCTGAGATGGGAGGATTGCTTGAGTCCAGGAGTCTGAGGCCAGCATAGGCAACACAGTGAGACACCTTATTTATTTATTTATTTAAGATGGAGCCTCACTCTGTCGCCCAGGCTGGAGTGCAGTGGTGTGATCTCGGCTTACTGCAACCTCTGCCTCCCGGATTCAAGTGATTCTTCTGCCTCAGCCTCTTGAGTGGCTGAGACTGCAGGTGCCCATCACCATGCCCTACTAATTTTTTTTGTATTTTTAGTAGAGATGGGGTTTCACCATGTTGGAAAGGCTGGTCTCGAACTCCTGACCTCAAGTGATTCGCCTGCCTCAGCTTCCCAAAGTGCTGGGATTACAGGCATGAGCCACCGCACCCAGCTCGCACTCTATATTAAAAAAATAAAAAATAATGATAATAAAAAAAACTGGTGGGGTGGTGAGTGTCTGTATTCCCAGCTACTTGGCAGGCTGAGGCAGGAGGATTGCTTGAACAGAGGTCAGTAAGCTGTGCTTGCATCACTATACTCCAGCCTGGGCAACAGAGTGAGACTGTCTCAAAAAAAATTGCATTAGTATGGTTCATTTGTTATAATTGATATATTATTATTAACTAAAGTCTACAGTTTACGTAAGAGTTCACAGTACATAAGAGTTTTTATAGTACTTTCTATGGGTTTTGACAAATTTATAATGACATATATTCACCATTCTAGTATCAAACAGAATAGTTTCACTGCCCAAAAATTCCCTGTGGTCCAATTTATCAGTTTCCCTCCTTGCCATGTCCCCTCAACCCCTGGAAACCACTAATCGTTTTACTGTTTCCATAGTGTTGGCTTTTCTAAAATGTTATATATCTGGAATCATACAATATGTTGCCTTTTTAGATTATCCTTTTTTTTTCCCCCCCTCAGCTTCCCAAGTGGCTGGGACCACAGGCATGCACCACCACACCTGGATAATTTTTGTATTTTTTTGTAGAGACAGGGTTTCTCCATGTTGCCCGGCGTGGTCTCGAACTCCTGGGATCAAGCAATCCCTTCTGCCTCAGCCTCCCAAAGCGTTGGGATTACAGGAGTGAGCCACTGTGCTGGGACTAGGTTGGCTTCCTTATCTTAGCAATATGCATCTCAGGTTCCTCCACGTCTTTTCATGACTTGATAGCTCATTTATTTTTATTGCCAAATAATATTCCATTGTATGTATTACCACAGTTTATCCATTCATATATTGAAGGACATCTTGGTTGGTTCCAAGTTTTGGCAGTTGTTAATAAAGCTACTATAAACATTCACTTCAAGGTTTTGTGTAGATATAAAATTTTCAACTCATTTAACCAAGGAATGCAATAGTGGGATAAATGATAAGGGTATGTTTAGCGGCTGGGTGCAGTGGCTCACGCATGTAATCCCAGCACTTGGGAGACCAAGGCAGGTGGATCACTTGAGCTCAGGAGTTCAAGACCAGCCTGGCCAACATGGTGAAAACCTGTCTCTACTAAAGAGAAAACAAAACAAAACAAAACAAAACAAAAAAAGAGAGAGAGAGTACTTTTAGCATTGTAAGAACTGGCCAAACGTCTTTTCAAAGTGGCTGTACTATTTTGCATTTCATGCAGCAATGAATGAGAGCTCCTGTTCCTCTACATCCTTGCCAGCATTTTGTATTGTCACTGTTTTGGATTTTAGCCATTCTAATAGGTATGCAGTGGTATCATATTGTTGTTTTAATTCACAATTCCCTAATGACATATGATATTGAGAAGCTATTTGCCATATGTATGTCTTCTTTGGTGAGGTTTCCAAGTTTTCTGTCCATTTTTAAATTGGGTCTTTGTTTTCCTATTGTTGAGTGGGAAGATTTCTTATATTTTGGATACCAGTTCTTTATCAAATATATGTTTTGCAAAGATTTTCTCTGTCTGTGGCTTGTGTTTTCATTCCCTTAACAATTTCTTTTGCAGAGCACAAGTTTTCCATTTTATTTTATTTTTATTTTTTTGAGGACGAGTCTCCCTCTTTCGCCCAGGTTGAAGTGCAGTGGCGCCATCTTGGCTCACCACAACCTCTGCCTCCCGGGTTCAAGTGATTCTCCTGCCTCAGCCTCCCGAGTAGCTGGGATTACAGGTATGCCCTACCACGCCGAGCTAATTTTTGTATTTTTAGTAGAGATAGGGTTTCACCATTTTTGGCAGGCTGGTCTCAAACTCCCGACCTCAAGTGATCCACTCGTCTCGGCCTCCCAAAGTTCTGGGATTACAGGCGTGAGTCACCGCGCCCGGCCAAGTTTTTCACTCTGTCGCCCAGGCTGGAGTGCAGTGGCATGAACTCGGCTCACTGCAACTTCCCCCACCCGGATTCAAGCGATTCTCCTGCCTCAGCCTCCTGAGTAGCTGGGATTACAGGCGCCGGCCACCATGCCCAGCTAATTTTTGTATTTTTAGTAGAGATAGGGTTTTACCATGTTGGTCAGGCTGGTCTCGAACCCCTGACCTCGTGATCCGCCCGCCTCGGCTTCCCAAAGTGCTGGGATTACAGGTGTGAGCCACTGCATCTGGCCCCAAGTTTTCCATTTTAATAAAATCCAATTTATCAATTTTTTCTCTTATGGATCATACTTTTTTGTTATACCTAAGAAGTCATTGTCAAACCCAAGGTCATCTAGATTTTATCCTGTGCTATCTTCTAGGGATTTTATAGCTTTGTGTTTTAAATTTAGGTCTGTGATCCATTTTGAATTAATTTTTGTGAAAAGTGTAAGGTCTATGTTTAGAGTCTTTTTTTTTCGTTTCTTTGTCAGAGATCAGTTGACTATATTTTTGTGGGTCTATTTCTGGTCTCTCTATTCTATTCCTTTGGTCTATTTGTCTATTCTTTCACCAATAACATTCGAATTTTTAAATTACATTCATGTTTTGAATAGGATATACACTAAGATGGTACCAACTATAAAAGGTAAAAAAGAATATATATTGAAAAGTTTCCCTCCTGTCCTCTTCCCCACCTACCAGATTATCTTCCTTAGGCAGCTACTATTATCAAATTTAATTTTAATTCTTTCAGAGTTATTTTGCCTTTTATCTTCTCTCGCTGTCTCTTGTCTAACACAGATATTAAAATACTATGCACAGTGTTATGCAACTTGCTTTTTTTGTTTAACAATATAACTAGGAAATCATCCCATATCTGTACATCTAGATCTGCCTCTTTAAAATATTATTTTTATTGTGGTAAAAAAATATGTAACATTAAATTTACCCTCTCAAACATTTAAAAAATTGTCTATAAATTTATGGTGTATAAGTACAATTTTGTTACATGCATAGATTGCATAGTGGTGAAGTCAGGGCTTTTACAGTGTTCATCACCCAAATAATGTACATTATACGTTTTTTGTTTTTTTTTTTTGAGACGGAGTCTCGCTCTGTCGCCCAGGCTGGAGTGCAGTGGCGCGATCTCGGCTCACTGCAAGCTCCGCCTCCTGGGTTCACGCCATTCTCCTGCCTCAGCCTCCCGAGTAGCTGGGACTACAGGTGTCCGCCACTGCGCCCGGATAATTTTTTGTATTTTTAGTAGAGATGGGGTTTCACCGTGGTCTCGATCTCCTGACCTCGTGATCCGCCCGCCTCAGCCTCCCAAAGTGCTGGGATTACAACCCTGAGCCACCACGCCCGGCCCCCTCCCCTTTTTTTTTTGAGACATGGTCTTGCTCTGTTGCCCATGTTGGAGTGCAGTGGCGCCATCTCAGCTCATTGCAACCTCCGCTTCCTGAGTTCAAGCAATTCTTTCACCTCAGCCTCCTGAGTGCTGGGACTACAGGTGTGTGCCACCACACCTGGCTAATTTTTGTATTTCTTGGTACAGACAGGGTTTCGCCATGTTGGCCAGGCTGGTCTCGTACTCCTGGCCTCAAATGATCCTTCCACCTCAGCCTCCCAAAATTCTGGGATTGCAGACATGAGCCACCAAGCCTGGTGAAAAGCTTCTTTTTGTTTTTTATTTTTTTTGAGACAGGGTCTCACTCTATCACCTAGGCTACAGTGCAGTGGTGCAATCTTAGCTCACTGCAACCTCTGTCTCCCAGGTTCAAGAGATTCTCCTGCCTCAGCCTCCCGACTAGCTGGGACTAGATATGTTTGCCAACACCTGTTTCCCTGCCTATTTTTGTATTTTTAATAGAGATAGGGTTTCACCATGTTGTGCAGGCTGCTCTCCAACTTCTGGCTTCAAGTGATCCGCCTGCCTGGGTCTCCCAAAGTGCTGGGATTACAGGTGTGAGTCACCATGCCTGGCCTCATTATACCTATTTTTAAGTATACAGCTTAGTGCTGTTAAGTATACTCACATTGTTGCACAACAGATCTGTAGAATCTTTTTATGTTGCAAAACTGAAACTCTGTATCCACTAAACACTAAATCCTCTCTCTCAACCTTTGTTAACCACCTTTCTACTTTTTGTTTCTATGATTTTGACTACTTTAGATACTTCCAGTGGAATCATACACTATTTATCCTTTTGTGACTGGTTTATCTTGCTTAACATAGTATCTTTAAGGTTTATCTTGCTTAACATAGTATCTTTAAGATATCATCCATGTTAAAAAAAAAAAAGGAGAAGGATTTCCTTCTTTTTTTAAGGCTGCATACAATTCCAATGTATGTATACACCACGTTTTCTTTATCCATTCATCTGTCAATGGACATTTGGATTGAATCTACCTCTTGGCTATGGTAAATAATGGTATAGTGGGTCAGGCGTGGTGGATCATGCCTGTAATCCCAGCACTTTCGGAGGCTGAGGCAGGCGGATCACTTGAGGTCAGGAGTTCGAGACCATCCTGGCCAACATGGGAGGCTGAGACAGGAGAATTGCTTGAACCCGGGGGGCAGATGTTGCAGTGAGCTGAGATCATGCCGCTGCACTCCATCCTGGGCGACAGAGTGAGATTCTGTCTCAAAATAAATAAATAATAATGCTACAGTGAACATGGGTGTGCAGATATCTTTCTAATATACAAATTTGAATTGTTTTGGATATACACCCAGAAATATGATTGCTGAATCACATGGTAATTCCATTTTTAACTTTTTAAAGAATCTCCATACTTTTTTCCATAATGGCTGGACCATTTTACATTCCCACTAACAGTGCACATGGATTCTACTTTCTCCTCCATTTTGCTGACATTTGCTATTTTCTGTTCTTTTGTTAGCATACATACTAAAGGGTGAGCAGTGATATCTGATTGTGTTTTTGTTTGTTTGTTTGTTTTTGAGACGGAGTTTCGCTCTGTCGTCTAGGCTGGAGTGCAGTGGCGCGGTCTCGGCTCACTGCAACCTCCGCCTCCCCTGGGTTCAGTTCACACCATTCTCCTGCCTCTCCAGAGTAGCTGGGACTACAGGCGCCCGCCACTATGCCCGGCTAATTTTTTGTATTTTTAGTAGAGACGGCGTTTCACCATGTTAGCCAGGATGGTCTCCATCTCCTGACCTCGTGATCCGCCCATCTTGGCCTCCCAAAGTGCTGGGATTATAGGCGTGAGCCACCGCGCCCGGCCTGATTGTGGTTTTAATTTGCATTTCTTTTATGATTAGTGATGTTGAGCATCTTTTCATATGCTTAATGGCCAATTTACATTTTCTTTAGAGAATTGTCCATTCAAGTCCTTTGCACATTTTTGAATTTTTTTTTTTAGAAGTCCCTTTTATATTCTGGATATTAACCCATTATCAGATATATGACTTACAAATATTTTCTCTCATTTCATAGGTTGTCTTTTCACTCGGTTGATAGTTTCTTTTTACGTGAATAAGTTTTTAAGTTTGATATAGCCTCACTTGTCTTTTTTTGCTTTTGTTGCTTGTGCTTTTGGTGTCATAGCCAAGAAATAATTTCCAAATATAATGTCCTGAAGCTTTTCATCTATGTTTTCTTCCAGGAGTTTTATAGTTTTATGTCTTATGTTTAGTTTTTTAATCTGCTTTGAGTTAATTTTTGTATGTGGTGTCAGATAAGGGTCAACTTCATTCTTTAACATGTGGATATCTAGTACTTCTAACACCATTTATTGAAGAAACTGTCCTTTCTCATTGTGTAGTTTTGGAATCCTTGTCAAAAATCATTTGGCCACTGGGCAGGTGCAGTGGCTCATGCCTGTAATCCCAGCACTTTGAGAGACTGAGGTGGGTTGATCATATGAGTTCAGGAGTTCCAGACCAGGCTAGGCAACATGGTGAAACTCCACCTCTACAAAAAATACAATGATTAGCCGGGCATGGTGGCACACACCTGTGGTCCCAGCTACTTGAGAGGCTGAGGTGGGAGGATCACTTGAGCCCAGGAGGCGGAGGCTGCAGTGAGCCGTGATTGTACCACTGCACTCCAGCCTGGGTGATGGACGGGGAGAGAGACCTTGTCGCAAAAAAAAAAAAAAAAAAAGAAGAAAATTATTTGGCCATATATGCGAGGGTTTATTATTCTGTTTCATTGGTCTATATATCTATTTTTAAGCCAGTACCACACCATCTTGTTTACTAATCAGGAAATTTGTGGCCCTCAGCTTTGCTGTTTTTTTTTTTTTTTTTGAGATTGTTTTAGCTTTTCAGCATCCTTTGAGATCCCACGGAAATTTTAGGACGGGTTTTTCTCTGCAAAGAATGCCATTGGGATTTTGATAGGGATTGCGTTGAATCTGTAGATTCCTTTGAGTAGTATGGACATTTTTACAACATTAAGTCCTCTAATTCATCAGCATGGGATATCCTTCTATTTATTTGTATCTTCTTTTATTTCTTTTAGCTATGTTTTGGAGTTTTTAGTGTGTAAGACTTTTACCTCCTTGGTTAAGTTTATTCTAAACATTTTATCCTATTTGATACTATAGTAAATGGGATTGTTTTGTTTTCTTAATTTCCTTTTTTTTTTCTTTTTTTTAGACAGGGTCTTACTCTGTTGCCTAGCTTGGAGTGCAGTGATACAATCTTGGCTCACTGCAACCTCTGCCTCCCAGGTTCAAGCGATTCTCCTGTTTCAGACTCCCGAGTAGCTGGGACTGCAAACACATGCCACCACGCCCTGCTAATTTTTGTATTTTTAGTAGAGATGGGATTTCACCATGTTGGCCAGGCTGATCTTGAACTCCTGACCTCAGGTGATCCACCTGCCTCGGCCTCTCAAAATGCTGGGATTACAGGCATGAGCCACCATGCCTGGCCTTAATTTCCTTTTTGGATTGGTCATTGTTAGTACATAGAAATGCAACTGATTTTTCAAAAAAACTTAGGGAGCTATATGGTATTTCCTGTGTGGATGTAACATAATTTATTTAACCAGTCTTCTATTAAGGAGCATCTGGTTTGTTTCTAATATATATAAATATATGTATATATATATATATAGAGAGAGAGAGAGAGAGAGACAGTGTCTTACTATGTTTCTAATATATATATATATATATATATATATTTACTTATAGAGACTGTGTCTTACTGTGTTACCCAGGATGGTCTTGAACTCCTGGGGTCAAGCAATCCTCCCACCTCAGCCTCCCAAAGTGCTGGGAATATAGGGGTGAGCCCCCATGGCTGGCTTGCTTTTTTTTTTTTTTTTTTTTTTTTTTTTTTCCAGCGATAGAGTCTCACTATGTTGCTCAGGATGGCCTTGAACTTCTGGGCTTAAGCCATCCTCCTACCTCAGCCTCCTGAGTAGTTGGAACTACAGGCACACACCACCATGCCCAGCTATCCAGTGTTTTGATGTTACAAATGATGCTGCAGTGAATAATCTTGTGTACATCTCATTTTGCCCCTGTAAAGTGTATCTGTTGGATAAATTCCTAGAAGTTAAATTGCTGGGTTAAATAATATATGTATTTTAAAATTTCATAAATATTGCTCAAGAATTATGATTCTGACATAAAATAGGGGTTTCGAAGCTATTTGTTTGTTTGCTTATTTATTTATTTATTTATTTTCAGATGGAGTCTCACTCCATTGCCCAGGCTGGAGTGCAGTGGCATAATCTCAAGTCACTGCAACCTCTGTCTCCTGGGCTCAAGCGATGCTCCCTCCTCAGCCTCCCAAGTAGCTGGGATTACAGGCACACACCACCACACCCGGCTACTTTTTTTGTATGTGTATTTTTGGTAGAGACAGGCTTTCACCATGTTGGCCAGGCTGGTCTTCAACTCCTGAGCTCAAGTGATCCACTCACTTTGGCCTCCCAAAGTGCTGGGATTACAGGCTTGAGCCACCGAGCCCAGCCAAAGCAGTTTATTAAAAATTATGGAGTAACTATTTTCTCAGCTGATTTGCTCTCTTTCAGGTACTTTACCTCTTATTCCTTCCAAAACAAATAAGCACATTCACAAGTTACACATTTATGGTCAAGAGTCAGAGAAAGGTCTAGGTTGCTTTCTGTGGCAATTTGAAGAAAAATGTGAAGATGTGTACCAGTAAACTTCTAAAATAGTTGATGGGAACCCGTTGATAATCATCACTGAAAGCGATACACCTATATGTAATGTATATCAGTAAAACTTTGTCGGCCATCCTTTACTAACAAAGGAATTCTTTTTCTTTGTTTGTTTGTTTGTTTTTTTTTTTTTTTTTTGAGATGGAGAGATGGAGTCTCGCTCTTGTTGCCCAGGCTGGAGTGCAGTGGTGCAATCTCGGTTCACTGCAACCTCCACCTCCTGGGTTCAACCAATTCTCCTGCCTCAGCCTCCCCAGTAGCTGGGATTATAGGTGCCCACCACCACATCCGGCTAATTTTTCATATTTTTAGTAGAGATGGGGTTTTGCCATGTTGGCCAGGCTGGTCTTGAACTCCTGACCTCAGGTGATCCACCTGCCTCGGCCTCCCAAAGTGCTGGGATTACAGGCATGAGCCACTGCGCCCGGCCTCTTTTTCTTTTTTTTTAAGTAAAAAAAAAATTTTTTTTAGAGAGGAGGCCTCACTATTTTTCCCAGTTTGGTCTTGAACTACTGAGTTTAACCCATCTTCCCTTTTTGGCCTTCCAAAGTTAAGAGATTACAGGCATGAGCCACCATGTCCGGCTCAGGAATTCTCTTACGCTTCACAAATATAGTGAGTTGTTATTCACAATGTATTCACAAGTTGTTATTCACAACAATATTCACAAATGTTGTTCATTTTTAAAATGTTGTGATTATTGCTGGGCATGGTGGCTCATGCCTGTAATTCAAGCACTTTGGGAGGTTATGGTGGGAGGATAGTTTGAGCTCTGGACTTTCAGACATGAGCCTGGGCAACATCGAGACCTACTCTCTAAAAAAATAAAACAAAAAGATAAAATTAGCTGGGGTATGGTGGCTTAGGCCTGCAGTTGTAGCTACTTGGGAGGCTGAGGTGGGAGGATCGCTTGAGCCTGGGAGGTCGAGGCTGCAGTGACCCATGATCACGCCATTATGCTCCAGCCTGGGAGACCAAGTGAGGCCCTGTCTCAAAGCAAAATTAAAATTTTAAAAATTTGTGATTGCTTGGCATGGTGGCTCATGGCTGTAATCCCAGCACTTTTGGAGGCCAAGGTGGGTGGATTACCTGAGGTCAGGAGTTCAAGACCAGCTTGGCTAACATGGTGAAACCCCGTCTCTACTAAAAATATGAAAATTAGTCAGTCGTGGTGGTGGGTGCCTGTAATCCCAGCTACTCGGGAGGCTGAGGCAGGAAAATCGCTTGAACCTGGGAGGTAGTTGTTGCAGTGAGCCGAGATCATGCCACTGCACTCCAGCCTGCAGCCTGGGCTACAAGAGCGAGACTCCATCTCAAACAAAACAAAACAAAACAAAAACAAATTGTGATTATAGTTTTATTATTAAGTTTATTTTGTAAGACTTGTCATTTAAAGCTGTTTAGTGTTAAGAAGTCTCGTCAGCAACAGCTAGTTTCTACCTTAATAATTTCAATACATTTAAAAATAATGTGAGGCAGGAGAATAGGGTTTGGAGGCAGGGAACCTAAGGCTGATTAAAGTTGACTTCCTAGAACTAAATCAAAAGGAAAACCCCAACTTTCCACACCTAAGTAACAAAAAGACTACTCCCTTTGAAAATCCTCTTCCTTTTCCGCTTGGCAGACGGAAAACTGAAAGTATCTCTGATTGGTTACAGAAAGCAGATGTTTGCATAGCAGTGTAACTTTGTAACTTCACTTTAGCCTCTGATTGGTTGCTGTCCACAACCAATTAGATGCTTGCATAGGGTGTGACCCTTGTAACTTCACTTTAGCCTCTGATTGCGGGCCACTACTTCATTTACATAGGGTGTACACCAAGTAACCAATGGGAAACCTCTAGAGGGTATTTAAATCCCAGAAAATTCTGTAATGGGGGTCCTGAGCCCCTGTGCTCTGGCAGCTCGTGCAGTGTTGTGGAGTGTACTTTCATTTTCAACGTATCTCTGCTTTTGTTGCTTCATTCTTTCCTTGCTTTGTTTGTGCATTTTGTCCAATTCCTTGTTCAAAACGCCAAGAACCTGCTAACATGTTGACTATTTACTATTTTTCTCATAGTGAAGTCAGTTGGACAGCAAGCACATTTCTGTGCTGCCTTGTGATGGAGTACATCATTCAAATTCACTGCATTTACCAAGGAGAAAAAAATGACTCCTGTAAATTGTATGTTGAAATGATATTTAATGTGTACAAGACAAAATCAGTATAGCAGGTACAGAGGTCTGGTTTCTATAATTGCCAACTGAACTCCAACATTTGAAAGATATAATTGCAATGTGTACAGGCGTCTGTTGATTAAAAAGTTGCCTGAGGCCAGGAGCGGTGGCTCACCCCTGTAATTCCAGCACTTTGGGAGGTCGAGGTTGGAGGATGGCTTGAGCTCAGATGTTTGAGACCAGCCTGGGCAACAGACAGACCTCATCTATACCAATACATAAATACATAATTAGCTGGGCTTGAGGGCGCGCGCCTGCAGTCCCAGCGACTTGAGAGGCTGAGGTGGGAGGATTGCTTGAGCCTAGGAGGTCGAGGAGGCAGTGAACTGCGTCACGCCACTGCACTCCGGCCTGGGTGACAGAGCTAGACCCCGTCTCAGAAAAAAAAAAAAAAGTTGCCTGAGTCTATCAGATTTTCAAAGTGTTTCATTCAAAAAAGGCTCACCTCTTGCTATCCCAGTAGAAAGCAGCAACCCTGTCACCTAACCCCGACAGGAGCTCTTGCATATTTCAAGAAAAATAAATAGAATGAACTAAAGCATGCATGGCAGAAAAATTTGGAAATAAATTTCGAAGCGATTAGATTTTAGAGAACTTGTTTGTGATTAGCAGAGATTACCAGAGTAAAATCAAATTATAGATCATAAAAGCTGGAAAGGCATTTAGAGATCATCCAGCCAAGCTTCCTCTGTAATGAGAAGGAAGCAGATCTAAATTGATTGGTTTGTGAGCTAGACATCACATCAAATTGGGGAAATGGCCCGTGTGTGTGTGTGTGCGTGTGTGTGTGTGTGTTCTAAGAGACACTTTATACAATATGGAAAGAATTTTATGCAGCGTTCAAGTTGGTCTTATGTCATCTGCACACATATACATATATATAAGTACATTATACACATATACATTTGCGAGCATGTTGGTGTGCCAAATATTATGTATAAAACATTTAGGAAAGCAAAGAACTTGATGATAGCCTAGCATATAGGAAAGAAAATACTTACATAGGATGGCCATACAGATTAGTGGTTAAGAGTGTCTGGTGAATCTCGGCTCCACTACTGTGGGACTTCGTGTCTTGGTTTCCTCATCTGGAAAATGTAGGTTTGTCTACCTCAGAGAGTGTAAAGATTAAATGAGATAACCCGGATAAAGGATTAGTGTAGTGCCGAGCATATAGTAAACTCTCAATAAATGTAAGTTGCTGTTATTGCTTCGTTAATATGTCCAAGAAAAAAGAGGTTGGACCAAAAGAGCATTTTCAAAATAAAGTCAAAATATGTCACTAGCACTTTCAGGTCAATTGGGACTAAATTGGACCCCCTGCGAAAAGGTGGAGGGGATCAAATGACGTCGACCGCCTTAGCAACAGGCCCCCAAAGAAGGTGAATTTCCGAAGCCAATAAGACTCTGTGCTTTGGAGGAGGTAGCCAATGGCTGACGGAAAGAGAAAGAGGGAGGACGCGCCAATTCTCCTGCCTGAGCCTCGGCCCAACAAAATGGCGGCGGCAGCGGTGTCGCTTTGTTTTCGCGGCTCCTGCGGCGGTGGCAGTGGTAGCGGCCTTTGAGCTGTGGGGAGGTTCCAGCAGCAGCTACAGTGACGATTAAGACTCCAGCGCATTTCTATCGTAACCGGGCGCGGGGGAGCGCAGATCGGCGCCCAGCAATCGCAGAAGCCGACAAGGCGTTCAAGCGAAAACATGACCGCTGAGCCCATGAGGTAAAACGCAACCCCGTCTCATGGGCCCCAGCGGTCTGGGCCCAGGCACCGTCTGAGTCGGGTGTTTGGGAAGGCGTTCGCTTGGTGGGTTAGGCCTGTGTGTTGCTTAGCCGAAAGAGGCATCGTTTT
Organism: Pongo pygmaeus; assembly: GCF_028885625.2. Lineage (NCBI taxonomy): Eukaryota > Metazoa > Chordata > Mammalia > Primates > Hominidae > Pongo > Pongo pygmaeus. Next base: position 81,060,404 of record NC_072396.2, on the reverse strand, counting down.
CTCTTTAGGTGAGAAGGGTTTCGGGGTATCGGCGCAAGGCTCCGACGGGGGTGGGGGTGGGGATAGGGGTGGGGGGAGGTGGGGGGGGCGCGGCCTTAGGGTATGGGGCGCTTCTTGCAATCTCCCCTAAATGGTGACGCTTGGTCGGGCTCCTCTGTTTATTCTTTGGTGCCTGTGGGATTGAGACCTCGAAGTCGGAGGCGGTCTTTGGTATCCCGGTCATTTTTCCTAATCTTTGGGCCTAGAAACTGCGTGGGGAAGAAGCGGGGGGAGGGTGAGAAGAGGGGGAGGGGTGGGCGGGCGCGAGGATGTGAGATCCCAGGACGACTTAGAGGCGTTTAGGTTGCTGGAGATGGGAAGCACCCGGGCCCTGCGGGATTTTTTTTCTGCAGCCCCAGGAGACAAGCCTTTTTTTGATTGGGTTGTGGTGCAGTTCCAGGTATTTAGGTATCTTTTCTACTCCATATCCTGAAGGGTATCCTTGGGTTTATTTCTAGGCGAGGGGAGACTTAACACAGGGTTTTGCTTCCAGAGGACCATAGTATACTACTTTTTGTTAAGTCCAGCCTTAGTGGGACCTCAAATGTTTCCCCACTTTCTGGGCAAATTTCGAGGAGTAATTAGGCCCTATCTTTATTTACTTATTTATTCCATGAAGGATGAAGGGCAGGTTAACGTGGGCTGATGCGAAGTAAGATTTATTGCAAGGGAAAATGCCTGGCAGGCCTCCTCTTAACCAATCAAGCACGTTTATTAGGTTGAAGCTGTTTTTCTGTGTGCTTCTAATTTGCCTCTTGACGGGTCTCAAAATTTGGGTAGTCAATATGAAATGTATACACTTTAACCCAGGTGGCTGGCTGGCGTTTCAGTTTGACATTTGAATTTTCATCCCACGATGTGAATTAAGTAATTTTTTTACTCGGAGATGCATCCTTGGCGTCCAGTGGCAAAATAAAATTACAAGGAGTATGGGTCAGAATTGCATTTCAAGTTGGCGAAATGTGCCTTTGAGTAACTCTTAGATTGGCATATGTTTTTAGAGCACTTTAGCTAGAATGTAGAATTGGGCAATGAGCCTATGATACCTATGTCTGTTTTTCTGTATGAACAAGCAGTAGATTATAGTTTCTTTACCTTGGGGAAAGATATGCTTCAGTTCTTAGATTATAGATCTCTAGTTGTGTACACGATTGTGGCCTTGGTTTCTGAATCTGTCAGTAGGCTCAAATACTACAAATCTTTATCTGTGGGGTGTTAGGCACGTGAGTGGTACCCAGTATAACTTGTTGGCCTGTAATTACCAGGCACTCATGTTCATATGCATGGATGGTGTACCTTACAGTTAAATTATGACCTCTAGATTTTACTAAGTTTCACAAAGTCTACATTTGAAACTATAGTTTGAAGTCGGATCTTCTCAGTTTCTTTAGAATGAACAAATTACATATATAGAATTTCTGAATAGAATAATTTTACACAAGGGTCAGTTTTTCTTACTAGTCTTGGATTTTTGTAGATCTTGATAAGAGTAATAATCATAACTAAGTTGAGTGCTTATTGTCGTTCTTTATAATCTTGATGAATTCTCAAACCTATGGGGTAAGTACTTGGTTTTGCCCATTTTACCTATGAGGAGGAAACTGAGACATAGATCAAGAACTTGATCGAAGTTACACAGCTTGTAATTGGTGGAGCTGGAATTGAACCCCATCTTGACTTCACAGCTTATGTTCTTAACCACAAGGCGTTAATGCCCCCTTCAGCTGCCAGGTCTAACCTGATTATGACCATTTAAATTTAGCCCAAGTGTTACAATGAAAGAAGTTCATATTACCTACTCTCATTTGTTGTAGGTCTATGATTTTGTAGCTGTTTATAATGTTACATCTTTTATGTCCAGATATACTATGTAGTGAGATTACTGAAATATTTAATGCTAGGAGAGTCTTAAGCTACATGAAAAACCTCTAGTAAAGAACTGCATATATGAATGTAGGGAATTAATTAAAAAGTGTGACACTCCCTGATGATTTACTATGAAAGAGCTCCAAGTAGGTGTTCAGAACTGTCTCAGGCTGAAGTGTCATCGATCTCCTAAACCATAATCATGGTTAAAGGAGAATCTGACAGGTAATGCTTGAGTTGAACCCACAGTACCAAATCCCTCTTGAGTCTTTTCTAATGTGAGGCAGAAATAATATGAGCATTATTGGTAATATTATTTTACACAGTAGTTCCAGATTTTCTCTTTATCAGATCTTTTGTCAAGCACTTAAAAAGCAGGAACAAAGACTAGTTCTAATTTTTACTTGTGTTTATAAAAAAAAGTAATATTCTAGGATTCTGTGGTGGAAAAATGGCCAAAAGACAAGAGGGAGGAAAATAAACCGATGACCTGGCTAAAACATACACTGACTAATCAGTGGCTCAGTCTTCAAAGGTTTTGTTGTTTTTAAAGGATTTTTTTGGTTGTTTGTATTGTTTGAAATAAGATTGACTTGCTTCTGGCGTTATAAAAGATAAGGTGTTTTATAATCACCAGGCCCTCAATGTAGTACTTGGGTACCTGGGTGTCACTGCTGATTATTTTTTAATTTTTAAATTTATTTTTTTGAGACAGAGTCTCACTTTGTTGCCCAGGCTGGAGTGAAGGGGTGTGATCTTGGCTTACTGCAGCCTCCGCCTCCCAGGTTCAAGTGATTCTCATGCCTCAGCCTCCCAAGTAACTGGGATTAACAGGTGTGTGCCACCACGCCCGGCTAGTTTTTGTATTTTCTGTAGAGATGGAGTTTCAGCATGTTGGCCAGGCTGGTCCTGAACTCCTGGACTCAAGTGATCTACCTGCCTTGGCCTCCCAAAGTGCTGGGATTACAGGTGTGAGCCACCGCGCCTGGCTCTCTGCTGGTTATTCAGGGCCCAAGGGCTCTTCAGTTATCAGGTGATGTATGCTGCTAGGACTGGGACCTTCCCTTCAGGGCAGCAGATTCCCTTCTGGCCCAGGATGTGTCTACAATTGTCATCCTGGAGCTAGGGCCTGGAATGGAGGCCTCATGACTGATGAACTTTAATTTCTTTTTTTTTTTTTTTTTTTTCTTTTGAGATGGAGTCTCACTCTGTTGCCCAGGCTGGAGTGCAGTGGCACCATCTTGGCTCACTACAACCTCTGCCTCTTGGGTTCAAGCGATTCTCCTGCCTCAGCCTCCCAAGTAGCTGGGATTACAGGCACATGCCACCATGCCTGGCCAATTTTTGTATTTTTAGTAGAGACGGGGTTTCCCCATGTTGGCCAGGCTGGTCTCAAACTCCTGACCTCAGGTGATCTGCCCGCCTCTGCCTCCTGAAGTGCTGGGATTACAGGCGTGAGCCACTGCGCTTGGCCTTAATTTATTTGCATATAAAGATTTCAGTATTGGGAGATTTGGTGAAATTTGTCATTCTAATCCTTATGGCAATTGATTACTTGAAAAGCTGACAGCTATATTACCTTGTTATTGGTCTTAAATATAAAAAGGCAGAAGTTGTCTAAATTGAGAGATTTTGAATGTCTTACAAAGTATCTATTAAGGTGGTAGTTAACAAGCAGTTACATTGTAACCTAATTGTTGAAAAGTGTTATCTGTGAAATACTTGCATTTCCCCTATGAAAAGCATGAAACCAGGCCCTTGGAGGGGGAGGAGATGCAAATTTTATAAAGGTTTTTAAAAAGCATTTAAATATCAATTGCTTGGTTATGTAATGGGTTGGGGTGAAAAGAAAGACATTTGTGACCTTAATTTTTATCAGGCCCGGTTTTATTATTGGCCACCCTTGGTGTAGTTGGCCTTGAGCTTTCAGTTATATATTGCATTTCTAGAGATAAGATAAATATAGTACTTAAAATAATGTTTCTTTTAAGTATTGATGTAGGTGTGTGAAATAATTGTTTCATAAGTAATTGTATGTGTCTTTTTCACTTTTGGGGTCTGAATAAACTTATGGGTTGGGTAATAGGATACAGGCAATTCTTGAATTTACATGAAGTGCTTTCCCCCAGACCGTGAATGTTCTTTTGGATATCAGAAACTATTTAAATAGTTGAAGCCAGTGAAAACTGATGCATAGATCTTCCTTTAGAAATGTTGAATATAACAGGGCAGTGAAAGGAGGATCTAAGCAGTCTATCTCTAATTTTATCCTAATGCTTGTCTTATGATCAGCTTGGAAGCTGACATGCAAGATGTTTAACTTCTGTTTTTCCATCTGTAAAATGAGAGTAAATATCAATATTTATCAATAATAGATATCGATAAAGTCTAAAGGTATTCTGAAGGAGGTAACATGTTTATAACAATGGTTCTTAAAAGACAAACTAAAGCTCTGGGGTCCTAGTTCTTTTTTTTTTTTTTTTGAGACAGAGTCTCGCTATGTTACCCAGGCTGGAGTGCAGTGGCACGATCTCGGGTCACTGCAGGCTTCGCCCTCTGGGTTCACGCCGTTCTCCTGCCTCAGCCTCTCGAGTAGCTGGGACTACAGGCGTCCGCCACCATGTGCGGCTAATTGTTTGTATTTTTAGTAGAGACGGGGTTTCACCGTGTTGGCCAGGATGGTCTCGATCTCCTGACCTCGTGATTTCCACCCGCCTCGGCCTCCCAAAGTGCTAGGATTACAGGTGTGAGCCACTGCGCCCGGCTGTTAATTTTTAAGAGTGAAAAGAAGTGCTGCGACTAAATGGTTTGAGAACTGCTTGTATAGAGGAATGAACACTGAACTGTGAGCCAAGCCTTGGTTTTTTAGTTATAGCTCTGTTGCTTAACTGATTGTATGACTGTGGACAAATCATTTATCCGTTCCAGTCTTCTGCTTTGTCATTTGCAGAACGAACAAGACTAGATGGTCTGTAGCATTAATTTTTTTTTGGGACAAGGTCTTGCTGTCACCCAGGCTGTAGTGCAGTGACACTGAACATGGCTCACTGCAGCCTTGACCTCCTGGCTCAAGCAATCCTCCTGCTTCAGCCTCCTATGTAGCTGGGACCACAGGTGTGTCATCATGCCCCGCTAATTTTTTCATTTTTTTGTAGAAACAGTGGTGTCACTTTGTTGCCCAGTCTGGTCTTGAACTCCTGGACTTAAGTGATTCTCCTGCCTTGGCCTCCCAAAGTGCTGGGATTACAAGTGTAAACCACCATACCCTGCCTAAAGTTATTTTTTTAAAAATTCTGCTTATAGGCCAGGTGCAGTGGCTCACGCCTGTAATCCCAGCATTTTGGGAGGCCGAGGCAGGTGGATCATGAGGTCAGGAGTTCAAGACCAGCCTGGCCAAGATGGTGAAACCCCATCTCTACTAAAAATACAAAAAAAAAAAAAAAAAAAAAAAATCAGCTGGGTGTGGTGGCAGGCACCTGTAAAAAAATCAGCTGGGTGTGGTGGCAGGCACCTGTAATCCCAGCTACTAGGGAGGCTGAGACAGAGAATTGCTTGAACCCAGGAGGCGGAGGTTGCATTGAGCTGAGATTGCGCCACTGCAGCCTGAGCAATAGGGTGAGAGTCTGTCTCAAAAACAAAAACAAAAACAAAAAATTCTGCTTATATGAGTGTTTATCATTTTCTTATCTGCCTTTTGTGGGTTAGGGAGAAGGGTAGTGGTGAGATAAAGTTTCTTTATTCAATGTATTTATATCTTTTTGCCTTAAAACTTACATGGTTAGGTTACAGGTGTTTTGTTGCTGATACTTGTCATAGTATCATGTATACCTGGTTGTATAAACATTTATTGGAAAGGAAAAAACATTTTTGTTGGAAAGTTTGGTAATTATTGTGGCTTAAGATATGTTCTATTTTGAAAGATTGCTATATCCAGTATATTTCTGCCCTTTTATGATTGAAGATGTACGTCTGAAAATACCTATGTTAGTTCTAGCCAGTTGTTCTTTTTGCCCTGGGAAGTCTTTGAATTTTGCACTGTAGCTACTATTTTCAGATCCTGTCTCTGAAACTTTGTCTCTCAGTTTTAGCTTGAAGTAGCCATTTCCGGTATCTGTAGTCCAGCACTCTTGTTAACTGTCCCATACAATATTTGTTAAGAAATTATTGTTCTGGCAGTAGTATTCACATGTATATATCCTGCACTCCATATTTTGGGGGATTGCTTTATTAGTTGATCAAATACTTAAGTATCAATTTGGGGCCAGGCATGGCACTGTACTAGGGTTATGCCAAAGGTAATAAAATTCCTGCCATCTTAAGGCATTCTTAGTCAAGTGAGGGAGATTGGTAAGTAAATGAGCAATTAGAAAGCAGTGCTAATATGGAAATACATTGATTGCGCTAGGGATCAGAAATGAAAGAAACCCTAAATTGGGGGATGTCTAGGAAAGTTTTGCAAAGGAGATGTTAACTGTATTGAGTCTTGAATGAGTTAGCAGTTAAGGGTTTGACTGTGAGAGGGCAGTCCAGAAAGAGCTATTAGTATGGTTAAAGATTAGTCTTATTTTCCATACATCAGAGGAAATAAGACATGTACACGATTAGTTTTGGCGCAAGATATAAAGTGATAAATGCTGCATGAAGTAAAAACTAAGTTGTTTTGTGAGTTCAAAGTAGAAAGACATTTCTGGTGGGGACCAAGGAAAGCTTTATAGAGAGAGAGAATTTGAGCCGGGCGCCATGGCTCACACCTGTAATCCCAGCACTTTGGGAGGCCGAGGTGGGTGGATCACGAGGTCAGGAGATCGAGACCATCCTGGCTAACATGGTGAAACCCCGTCTCTACTAAAAATACAAAAAAAAAAAAAAAAAAAAAAAAAAATCCGGGCATGGTGGTGAGCGCTTGTAGTCCTAGCTGCTCGGGAAGTTGAGGCAGGAGAACTTCGTGAACCTGGGAGGCGGAGCTTGCAGTGAGCCGAGATCGTGCCACTGCACTCTAGTCTGGGCAACAGAGCGAGACTCCGTTTCAAAAAAAAAAAAAGAGAGAATTTGAATCTAGTCCTTGGAATATAGGTACAGTTTTGACAAAGGAGACTGTGGGAGAATTCCAGATGTGAGGAGTAGCAGCTTGAGCAAAAGAATGTTGTGTATATTAGCATTTTCTATTTGGAAGAAGGTCAACATAGAATTTTAAACTTAATTTCTGGACAAATACTGTATGACTATTGTGCCTTTTTTTTTTTTTTTTGAGATGTAGTCTCGCTCTGTCACCCAGGCTGGAGTGCAGTGGCACAATCTTGGCTCACTGCAACCTCCGCTTCCCGGGTTCAAGCGATTCTCCTGCCTCAGCTTCCCGAGTAGCTTGGACTACAGGCGTGTGCCACCACGCCTAGCTAATTTTTGTATTTTTAGTAGAGATGGGGTTTCACTGTGTTGGCCAGGATGGTCTTGATCTCCTGACCTCGTGATCCGCCCACCTCGGCCTCCCAAAGTGCTGGGATTACAGGTGTGAGCCACCGCGCCCTGCCTATTGTGCTTTTTTTTTTTTTAAGAGACAGGGACTTACTCTGTCGCCCAGCCTGGAGTGCAGTGGGGTGATCATAGCTCATAGCTTACTGCATCCTAGAACTCCCAGACTCAAGTGATCCTCCCACCTGAGCCTCCTGAGTAGCTGGGACCACAGGCATGTGCCACTATGCCCAGCTACTATTGTGCATTTTGTATGGTAGCTTTTGTGGCTTGATGATCTTGTAAAAGGTACATGTGCCTTTGTGAATGGGCCTGACAATTTTAGTTCAGAATTGTCAAAAGTATTACCTACTTTTTTTTTTTTTTTTTTGAGACAGAGTCTCACTCTGTCACCCGGGCTCAGTGGCACCATCTCAGCTCACTGCAACCTCCACCTCCTGGGTTCAAGCGATTCTTCTGCCTCAGCCTCCAAGTAGCTGGGACTACAGGTGTGAGCCACCATGCCCAACTAATTTTTGTATTTTTAGTAGAGACGGGGTGTCACCATATTGGCCAGGCTGGTCTCAAACTCCTAGACCTCGTGATCCGCCCACCTCGGCCTCCCAAAATGCTGGGATTACAGGCATGAGCCACCGTGCCTGGCCAGTATTACCTACTTTTAAATAAGATTGTGTAGGATTTAATGCACAGATTTTGAATGACTATGATAAAAATGCATCCTTAGTTGTCTTCATTTTGCTCATTTGAAGTGCTCAGTTGACTTTTGGGTGGGTAACGTTTGACTTATAAAATCTAAAATAAAAAATTATTTCTGAGTAATACTGTATTTGTTATTTTGCTTATTTGGATTATATTAGTTATTTCTTGGTTTATTTGACAGCATTCCAGATTTAGTTTTGCTATAATGCTTGTTTTGAAAATGTGGATTTTTTCCAAAAGGGTTGATATTTCAGGGAACAATTTGAAGCATACGACAAAATTTGCATTTGCTTATGGGGATTTTGTCTGCAGGGTCAGGGATCAGCAAACTGTGGCCTACCAACCAGTGGCCTGTTTTTTGTAAATAAAGTTATTTTTTTTTGTTTTTGATCTTTGTTTTGTTTTGTTTTGTTGAGACGGAGTCTTGCTCTGTCGCCCAGGCTGGAGTGTGGTGGTGTGATGTCTGCTCACTGCAACTTCCGCCTCTCGGGTTCAAGCGATTCTCGTGCCTCAGCCTCATGAGTAGGTGGGATTTCAGGCATTCGCCACCACGCCTGGCTCATTTTTGTATTTTTTTTTTTTTTTTTTTTAGTAGAGACAGGGTTTTACCACGTTGGCCTGGCTGGTCTTGAACTCCTGACCTCAGGTGATCCGCCTGCCTTGGCCTTCCAAAGTGCAGGGATTATAGATGTGAGCCATGTAAATAAAGTTCTATTGGAATACACCTATGTCCATTTATTTACATTGTCTGTGGCTGCTTTTGCACTGTAGTTGCAGAGTTGAATAGCTGCAGCAGAGACCTAGTAGCCCACAAAGCCTAAAATGTTTACTGTCTGGCCCTGTATTGAAAGAGTTTGCTGATTATTGTGCTAGATTATTGTGCAGGATACTACACCCCTCTAAAAAGAGCTGCACAGAAATACATGCATATAGGTGCACACACGTCAGACATCTGCCAGCTACCTCATTTCACCACTTGGGTTATAAACCACACACATTTACATCTGTTGTACAATTTTCAATCCGATTTCAGATAACCTTCCTTCTACCACTTCACAATAATTAATGAGCTGCAACCCTTTTGATGCCCACTTCACAAGCAAACTTCAGGTCTTTTTCAAAGTAAAGTGCCATATATATTGTTATATTTGAGCATTTATTAATTATTTAACGTGTCAAACTGTGCTACCATTTTTCTTTGGTTTCTTTGTTTTAAAAAAGTGTCACGGATGAAATTTTTGAATGTTGTGCTTCTAACCTCATTTTTCCTATGAGTTCTATGGTGTTAATTGCACAATTTTACATAGTTTGGTGGTTTTTAGGAATCCATATGTTACATTATTGAGGAACTGACTGTAATTATCATCCTGCAAAAAGTACTAATTCATTCATCAAACATTTCTGGGGTGGTGTGAATATTAAGTGAGTTAAATGGGCATAAAGCACTTATGTCTTTATTATTACTCAAATATTAGTTATTACTGATTACTATTACCATGTGTCAGGAACTGTAATAAGTAGTGCATTGATGAACAAGACAGATAAGGGACCTGTCTCCATGAAGCTTACATTGTATTTTTTAAAATCTATTAATATACATTTTGGCTAGTAACCCAGCCCTTGTCCCACAGAAAAGTTTTGCTGTTACACAAAAGAATATTTTAAGATCCATCCACAAGTCAAAGACATTTCACTTAAAACAGCTTTCTCAGCAGTGTCTCATTCATTGATAGGGTATAATATTTTATTGAATTATTGTTTTTGATTGGGTGCAGTGGCTCACGCCTGTAATCCCACCACTTTGGGTGGCCAAGGCAGGTGGATCTCCTGAGGTCAGGAGTTCAAGACCAGCCTGGCTAACATGGTGAAACCCCGTCTCTACTAAAAATACAAAAATTAGCCAGGTGTTGTGGCGCATGCCTGTAATCCCAGCTACTCAGGAGGCTGAGGCAGAATTGCTTGAACCCGGGAGGCAGAGGTTGGAGTAAGATGAGATGTCACCACTGCACTCTGGCCTGGGTGACAGAACGAGACTCCGTTTCAAAAAAAAAAAAAAAATAAATAAATAAAGAATTATTGTTTTTAATTTTTGTTTTTTTCTGAGATAGGCTGTTACTCTGTCACTCAGTCTGGAGTGCATTGGTGCGGTCATGGCTCACTGCAGCCTCCGCCTCTCTGGTTGCAGGTGATACTCCCACCTCAGCCTCCCGAATATCTGGGACTATAGGTGCATGCCACCATGCTGAGTTAATTTTTGTATTTTTTTGTGGAGATGAGTTTTTGCCATGTTGCCCAGGCTGGTATCAAACTCCTGGACTCAAGCTGTCTGCCCTCTTTGGCCTCCCAAAGTGCTGGGATTACAGGCGTGAGCCACCAAACCTGGCCACGTGATTGTTTTTTTTATAACTGTAACCTCATGAGGTGAATCCGATCTATCTTTAGGGAGATAAACAGTAATTATCTCTTCCTTTTTTTACTGTATAAAAGGTTACAAAATATAATTTCAGACTTGTAGAAAATTTGTAAAAATAGCACAAAGATTCTCAGATATGCTTCATCCAGATGCAGCAAGGGGGTGACATTTTACCATGTTTACTTTATCATCCTCTATTATTATTTTTCTGAATTGTTTCAGAGTAAGTTGCAGACATGATGTCCCTTTACTCCTAAATACTTTAATACATATTTCTCGAAACCAGGAATATTCTCTTACATGATCCCAGTATAGTTAGCAAAATTAAAAATTAGCATTAAGGCTGAGTGTGGCCTCCCACACCTGTTATCCCAGCACTTTGGGAGGCTGAGGCGGGAGGATTGTTTGAGGCCAGGAGTTCAAGACCAGTCTTCCCAACATAGTGAGACCTAAATTAGCCGGTGTGGAGCATGCCTGGAGTCCCAGCTACTCAGGAAGCTAGAGGCAGGAGGATCACTTGAGCCCAGAAGTTCCAGGCTGCCTTGAACTATGATCGTGCCACTGCAGTCTAGTGTGAATGACAGAGTGAGACCCTCATCTCTTAAAATAAAAGAGAGATTAGCATTGATACAGTATCATTTTTTTTTTTTTTTGAGACAGAGTCTCACACTGTCTCCCAGGCTGGAGTGCGCTGGCGTGATCTTGGCTCACTGCAAGCTCCGCCTGCTGGGTTCACGCCATTCTCCTGCCTCAGCCTCCCGAGTAGCTGGGACTACAGGTGCCCGCCATCACGCCCGGCTAATTTTTTGTATTTTTAGTCAAGACGGGTTTTCACCGTGTTAGCCAGGATGGTCTTGATCTCCTGACCTCATGATCCGCCTGCCTCGGCCTCCCAAAGTGCTGGGATTACAGGCGTGAGCCACTGCGCCCGGCCGATACAATACCATTTTTAATCTACAGACCGTATTCACGTTTTACCAATTGCTTCATGACATCCTTCATGATGAAAGTCAAAAAGTTCTTGTTTTCTGATCTACCATCTAATTCTAGAACACTCATTATATTTCATTGTCATCTGGAACAGCTCACCTTGCCATTTTTTTTTTTTTTTGAGACAATTTCGCTCTTGTTGCCCAGGCTGGAGTGCAATGGCATAGTCTTGGCTCACTGCAACCTCCATCTCCCAGGTTCAAGTGATTCTCCTACCTCAGCCACCCGAGTAGCTGGGACTACAGACATGCCCTACCACGCACGGCTAATTTTGTATTTTTAGTAGAGATGGGGTTTCACCACATTGGTCAGGCTGGTCTTGAACTCCTGACCTCAGGTGATCTGCCCGCCTCGGACTCCCAAAGTGCTGGGATTACAGATGTGAGCCACTGCGCCCGGCCTCTTCTCTATTTTTAAAAGAACACAGGCCAGTTGATTTGAATTTGTCTGATGTGTCCCTTTGATTATATATTTTGGTAGGAATACTATGAAGTGATGTTTTATCCTTCACAGCACATTTTATCAGGAGGAGCATAATGCCTTTGCTTTTACTATGTGTTAGAATGATTTTGCTTTTTTTTTTTTGAGACAGAGTCTCGCTCTGTCGCCCAGGCTGGTGTGCAGAGGCGCGATCTCGGCTCACTGCAGCCTCCGCCTCCTGGGTTCAGGTGATTTTCCTGCCTCAGCTTCCTGAGTAGCTGGGACTACAGGCGTGCACCACCATGCCCAGCTAATTTTTATATTTTTAGTAGAGATGGGGTTTCACCGTGTTGGTCAGGATGGTTTCGATATCCTGACCTCGTGATCTGCCCGTCTGGGCCTTTCGAAGTGCTGAGATTACAGGCGTGAGCCATCGTGCCTGGCCGATTTTGCTTTTCATGCTAAAATTATTAATCAGCTCATTCTCTGCCATTTTATTTAGAGATTTGAAGTTAGGCTTGATTAATTTCTACAGAGTTGGGGAGAGTTTTCCCACCTCTCATTTTTCTTGCTTTTTCCATTTCCTCCTTCCTCAGATACCCCCAAAGTTCAAATCCAACCACCCCGATTATGAATAGCACCACTGCACTCCAGCCTGGCCTGGGCTACAGAGTGAGACTCCGTCTTAAAAAAAAAAAAAAAAAAAAAAAAGAACAGTTTGTGGGAAAAAACAATCCTTGTGTATGACATAATTTGCTGCTTTTCCCATTTAGAAAATTTTAAAAATATTTATTTGAGATGGGGTCTCACTATGTTGTCCAGGCTAGGGTGCAGTGGCTATTCACAGGTGTGAACATAGTACACTACAGCCTCGTACTCCTGGCCTTGGCATCTTGAGTAGCTGGGACTGCAGGTGCACACTACAGTGCCTTGCTTACTTTTTCCATTTTTGTCCGTTGATCCCCTCTCTCTTCCTTTGGGGTAAAAATTGTGGATTGTGATGGTGGTTTGTAGGGAAAGAAAAAGTTGGTAAGCTACAAGCTCTGAGCCTTTAATGTGTTTTTGTTTACCATGCAAACAGACATTAGATACATAGATACAACATAGATGAGTTAAATTTGAAAGAAGGCTCCAAACTTTGTTACTTTAAAGCAGGATTTCTCAAAGGGACACTGTTGACATTGATTTCAGAAGTGATATTTTCATGGTTTTTAATGTTATTATTATAATGGTATGGATAGTGTTTTGCCCTCTAAGAAGTAGCTAGGAGTATTTCCATAGATACATTTAGTTTCTATCACTTATGTATTCTGTCTCTATTTTGTAAGAAAATTGCCTACGAACAGAATTTTTTCTGTATGTGGATTTAATGTCTTCTTCTAAGGAAATGGGTGTGGTTCACATTTCCTTAGTTTTGAGTAGCATGGCTTAGTTGTGATCCAATTTTTAAAAATCAGTTGAATAAATAAATAGAAAAGGATAATTTCTATATTAAAAAAGTCAGCTGGACAGTTAAAACATCTCCTTTTATTCATAAGTTTTTCAATAAAAATTATTGTTAAAAGCAGTATTCATTTGTGTAATGATCTTTGTTATTGTTTTATGTGCTTTTCTGAAATGTAGGAAACATAAGGTAAGGAGAAGTCTTTCCTTACCCTGGGACCAGATGTCTGTGAGGACTGTTGACTTTTCTGCTATAAACAGGATGATAAATTAACAGTAGTGTGATAGGTAAAGTAGATTTGTTATGACATATCTTCCATTAAGCGATAATAACTTGATTTTTACTTAGTTGATGAAATAAAATAACTTTGAAACCTTGGGTAACATTAAATCAAAATATTTTCAAGTTATGGAACATAGTGTTATTAATAGAATGGAGTGTTGAAAAAGCACTGGATTATGCTTTCTGTAACTTTTAGTTCTGGGTCTTATGATAACTGTGACCCTCAGCCTCAGTGTTTTCCTTTTAATCTGTAGTGATTTTTTTTAGTTCAGTCTCTCATTTTAAACTGCTTTTAGCTCTAAAATTTTATCTCAGTGACCTGTTGAGTTATATAACAATCGTATCAGGTAACCTAGATAAGAAGAGAAAGGCAATAACATTTCAGAAATACAGTTTGGGGTTGGGAATCCTTAAGTGATCCAGACTTCTCCTTTGGTCCGAAGATAGTGTGAATAAAACAGCTGAGGGATGTGGGCATCAATATATTGCAGAGGAAAAGGTTATTATTTCCAGGAGTGGATTTGCAGCTACTCTTAAATCTATTATGTTGGGGCTGGGCACTGGGGCTCATGCCTGTAATCCCAGCACTTTGGGAGGCTGAGGCGGGCGGATCACCTGAGGTCAGGAGTTCAAGACCAGCCTGGCCAACGTGGTGAAACCCTGTCTCTGCAAAAATACAAAAATTTGCCAAGCATGATGGCGGGTGCCTGTAAGTCCAGCTACTCGGGAGGCTGAGGTGGGAGAATTGCTTGAACCCGGGAGGTGGAGGTTGCAGCCAAGATTGTGCCATTGCACTCCAGCCTGGGTGACAGAGCGAGACTCCGTCTCAAAAAAAAAAAAAAAATCTATTATGTTGGATAGATGGTCTTTTCCAGAAGCAAATTTTATAGATGGAAAGCATTTTAATTAATCTAGTAAAATTCTCTCATTTTACAAATGAGAAAATTGAGCTCTCCTGAGGTTGCAGTTTGCTTAACAGCATAGATCTAATTAGTAATTAGGACTAGAACCAAGGTTATCTGACTCCCAGTTCAAGGTTCTTGGTGCAGTACTGTGTTTTTAACTAGTCCATTAGGTTGTTTTCTGTGTATTTTGTAACACTTCTGTAAGAAAGTGGAATATTTTTCTCTAAGGTATGTTAAAACTCTTGTTCAAGAAAATACAATAAAGGACACCTGTTGTATGTTAAAGTGATTTTTATGTTTTTCTGTCAATGCCACAATCTGAAGAAAGTAAATTAGCTACACTTCTATTGCTGTGACAATAGATTGTTTAGAATCTTCTTGATTACTTGTATTATTGTTCCCGTGCTTCAGAGCTGTTTCCTTGCTATTTAAAATCATTATGGTATAGCCCAGAGGCCAAGGGGGTTTTCTAAGAGTATGCAATTAGTCATTGACATAGTTTTTTTTTGTTTGTTTTTGTTTTTGTTTGTTTTGTTTGTTTTTGAGACGGAGTTTTTGCTCTGTTGCCCAGGCTGGAGTGCAATGGCGTGATCTCGGCTCACTGCAACCTCCACCTCCTGGGTTCAAGCAATTCTCCCGCCTCAGCCTCCCGAGTAGCTGGGATTACAGGCACCCACCACCTCACCTGACTAATTTTTGTAGAAGCAGGGTTTCACCATGTTGGCCAGGCTGGTCTTGAACTCTTGACCTCAGGTGATCCACCTGCCTCGGCCTGTGAGGATTACAGGCGTCAGCCACCACGCCCTGCCGACATAGTTGTTTTTGATTGGAAAAGTTTATTTTCCTAATCTCAAAGTAGCTTCTATCTGTTCTTTATTGTGAAATGCAGTTTCTACATTGAATTTGTGTAGTCTGTAGTTTTGACTGTTTTAAGTTCAATAACTAGCTTAGTAGTAGTATACTTGTTAGAGGTCAGAGTAGGTTAACTTTACCAGAAAGAACAGTCCTTCTGCTTACTGTACTAGAAGGAAGTCTGTGGTGGGAGGAAGAAAGTGAGGAGTAAACCAATTCCAGTCTTCTGTAAAATTTGAGTAATTTCTGTTTCTACTCCTTCTACATGAAAAATACATCTTATTTGATTTTTGCATCACATGTCTTCTATATGTATTGGAATCTGGATCACCATTTCTTCATTACTTTTGGGTTTTTGTTGTGAAAAATGTGGAGTAAGTTAGAAGTTGATTGTAGAACAGGTAACATTCTCTTAAGTTCTTTGATCAGAGTGAGCAGAGTCCAGAAGCTTGGATCAGACTTAGGGAACTCATGACACTTCTCTTAATACCCTAAGTTCATGACACTTCTCTTAATACCCTAAGTGCACAATACAATAGTAGATCAAGGAAGGCAGAGGTATCCGGCAGACTTAGAAGTAACTGTTCATAAAAACAAGGATCAGTATGTTTCTACAAGATAATGCTTTAAAGTTGAGCCAGGATTAGTTATACCTTTAACATAAAAAATTGAAATAGCGTATTTAATCTGTTCTAGGCTATAGTATACTGAGCTAGGTATTAAAACATTCTCTATATATTTAACTCTTTTTTTTGAGACAGGGTCTCACTCTGTCTCCCAGGCTAGAGTACAGTGGCATGATCTTGGATCACTGCAGCCTAGACCTCCTGGGCACAAGTGATTCTGCCACCTTAGCCTTCTCAGTAGCTGGGACTACAGGCCTTTGCCACCACACCTGGCTCATTTTTGTATTTTTTGTTGAGACGGGGTTTCACCATGTTGCCCAGGCTGGTCTTAAACCTCTAAGCTCAAGTGATCCGCTTGCCTTGGCCTCCCAAAGTGCTGGGATTACAGGTGTGCACCACTGCGCCCAGGCTATTTGACTTTTTTATTCTGTAAAATTGCAAGCATATTCAGAAATAAGAAAATAGTATAACGGGGCCGGGTGTGGTGGCTCACGCCTGTAATCCCAGCACTTTGGGAGGCTCAGGCGGGTAGATCACGAGGTCAGGAGTTCGAGACCAGCCTGGCCAACATGGTGAAACCCCGTCTCTACTAAAAATACAAAAATTAGCCAGGCGTGGTGGCGGGTGCCTGTAATCCTAGCTACTCGGGAGGCCGAGGCAGGAGAATTGCTTGAATCAGGGAGGTGGAGGTTGCAGTGAGCCGAGATCGTGCCACTGCACTCCAGCCTGGGTGACAGAGCAAGGCTCGTCTTTTTTTTTTTTAAAAAAAAAAAAAAAAAGAAAAAAGAAAATAGTATAATGGGTTGGGCCCGGTGGCTCACGCCTGTAATCCAGCACTTTGAGAGGCCAAGGTGGGCAGATCACCTGAGGTCAGGAGTTCAAGACCAGCCTGGCCAACATGGTGAAATCTTGTCTCTACTAAAAACACAAAAATTAGCTGGGCATGGTGGCAGGCACCTGTAATCCCAGCTACTTGGGAGGCTGAGTTAGGAGACTCTCTTGAACCTGGGAGGCGGAGGTTTCAGTGAGCCAAGATTGTGCCATTACAGTCCAGCCTGGGCAACAAGAGCGAGACTCCATCTCAAAAAAAAAAAAACAAAAGACAACTCTCTCTCTCTCTCTCTATATATATATATATGAAAAATGAAACCCCCTAAGTACCTGTCACCCAGCTTCAACAATTACCATCTCGCAGTTAGTTGAATTTGGTTAACACTTACCCTTCAGTGGATTATTCTAGACTAAATTCCAAACATAATCATATTGTATTGAAGTGTTTTTTGAACAAGCTATACTATGGGGTATTTACCTAAAATGAACTATTTGCAAAAAGATAAGCTGATTTTTTTTCTTCTGGTGCCAGTACACATCATAATTGTAGTTAAAAGCTATTATCCTCACATTAAAGTTTAATTTTTAACACAATTATGAAAATTTAAAACTTAAGCAAAGCTTAAAAAATTTTACACTGAACACCAATATTATTAGCACCTAGATTCTACCTTTAACATTTTACTCTTCTTTTTTTTTTTTTTACTCGTCTTGTTTTATCACATATTGATCCATCTGTCCAACGCTTCATTGATGTAACATTTGATTTTATTTTCGTATTCATTTCAAAGTAAATTACAGATATTAGTATAGTTGAGGTTCAGTTTTTAAAGTCATATTTTCAACTAATTGTTTTTCTTGTTTTGAAAGACTGTTATATCTGAAGTTCCACATTATGACAACTCATAGTCTCTATGGTTCCAGTGCTTCCCATTTTGAACTTTTCTTTCATGTTCTATGAACCTTTATTAGAATATTTAGAGCTATGTACAAGTAATATATACAGTATTTAGCTAAAACTAAGTAGAATGAATGAGGGTTTTGCTTGTGTGTTTATTCCAGTCTTTAAAAAAAATCTCTTCTAGTGAGTCATGGTGTATCTTTTTTTTTTTTTTTTTTTGAGACAGAGTCTCGCTCTGTCGCCCAGGCTGGAGTGCAGTGGAGCGATCTCTGCTCACTGCAAGCTCCACCTCCTGGGTTCATGCCATTCTCCTGCCTCAGCCTCCCGAGTAGCTGCGACTACAGGCGCCTGCCACCACGCCCGGCTAATTTTTTTTGTATTTTTCGTAGAGACGGGGTTTCATTGTGTTAGCCAGGATGGTCTTGATCTCCTGACATCGTGATCCGCCCGCCTCAGCCTCCCAAAGTGCTGGGATTACAGGCATGAGCCACCGCGCCTGGCCAAGTCATTGTGTATCTTAAGATGGTACACTAAACTAGTATGCTTTCCATTTGTGACAACATAGATGAACCTGGAGGACATTATGCCAAGTGAAGTTAGCCAGACACGGAAAAAATAATACTTCATGACTTCAACCTATATGTGGAATCTAAAAATGCAAAGTCTGCAAAAGAAGAGAGTAGAAAGGTAGTTAAATGGGTGGGAAGGTGGGAGAAATGGGGAGATACTGGTTAAAGGTTACAAAGTTGGAATCATGTAGGATGACTAGGTCTAGAGATCTAATGTACAGCATGAACACTATAGTTAATAATACTGTATCACATACTGGAAATTTGTTAAAAGAGTAGATTTCAGGTGTTTTCAGCACACACAGAAAAAGATAAATATATGTGGAGATGGGACATTTTGCTTGACCATAGTAATCATTTCACTATGTATATGTATATCAAAACATTCATGTTGTACACTTTATTGATTGATTGATTGAGACAGGGTCTCTCGCTGTTGCCCCAGCTGGAGTGCAGTAGCACGATCACAGTTCACTGCCTGCTTGACCTCCCAGGCTCAAGCGATCATCCTACCTCAGCCCCCCAAATAGCTGGGACTACAGGTGTATGCTACCATGCCTGGCTAATTTTTATAGTTTTTGTAGAGATGGGTTTTGCCATGTTGCCCAGGCTGGTCTTGAACTCTTGAGCACAAGCAGTCTGCCCGCCTCTGCCTCCCAAAGTGCTAGGATTACAGATATGAGCCACTGCGCCTGGCCATACCCTTTAAATATATACATAAAAAGAAGAATGCCTTTAAAAATTTTCCATTTAACAATTACTCTCAGGGCATAAACTCACTGTTTAAGTATTTTGCTCTTTTACTTTGATCTTGGTGTTCTATGTAGTGCTAAAATATACTTTCATCTCCATATGACTGCTTGTAACAAAAAGCTGTTCACCACATTATGAACTCCCTGAATACACACAATAATCATATAGTAAATGCTTGTTGAATAAACAAGACAAAATTCATCCATTTTTATCCTTACTTAATTTTTTGAACTTTTCCTTGAATTTCTGTTATCAAACTTAATACATGAACAATAGAAAGATGCTATGGACCTATGTAGTAGAAAGTAAAATATGAAATTTACACACTAAATATTTCTGTAGCATATTTTCAGAAGTAATTGAATATAAACAGAAGCAAGCATATTCTTTTTTTATTATTTAAATGGGAGATATTTTAAAATCTTATGTCATATTTGCTTTAGATTTCTTTTAAAGAATTAAAACATTACAGATAGAGTTGAAGCCTCATGGGTTATTTTAATGTTTTCTACATAAATATGTTTCCATATACATAAACCTTATTTAGAATTTTTTCAGTTTTATAAGTTTATGTAAGTGGCACCATACAGTACATATTATTTTGCAACTTGCCTTTTTTTTTTTTTTTTTTGGCTCAATGTTGTTTTTAGGATTTTGATGTAACTCTAGATCTGCACTGTCCAATACAATAGCCACTAACTTATCTGTGGCTGTTGAGTACTTGAAATGTAGCTAGTCCACATTGAGATGTGCTAGAAATATGTTTGTACATGGAATTTCAAATATTTAGTATTAAAAAACTGTAAAATATCTCACTAAAAGTTTAGTATCCCTAAGAATCTGAAATAGAAAATGCTCCAAAACCCAAAATTTTTTGATCACTGACGTGACTCTCAAAGGAAATGCTCAAAGGTTTAATGCAAATATTCCAAAATCTGAAAAAATCTGATATATTGACCACATATGGAACTGATAATAGTTTGGATGTATTGGATTAAATAAAATATAAAAATTTTACCAGTGGTTTCCTTTTTTAAAATGTGGCTACTAGAAAATTTAAATATATATTTGAAATGCCTTACATTATATGTTTGTTGGGCAGCACTGATCTATATTGCCCACTTTTCATTCCAGTTTATTTATTATTTATTATTATTTTATTTTTATTTTTATTTTTATTTTTATTTTTTGAGACAGAGTCTCGCTGGGTCGTCCAGGCTGGAGTGCAGTGCTGCCTCCCAGGTCCAAGCAATTCTCTTGCCTCGGCCTCCCAAGCAGCTGCGATTACAGCTGTGCCCACCACACTCGGTTAATTTTTGTATTTTTAGTAGAGACGGGGTTTCTTTGTGTTGGCCAGGCTGGTCTCGAACTCCTGACCTCAAGTGATCCACCTGCCTCGGCCTCCCAAAGTGCTGGGATTACAGGTGTGAGTCACTGCTCCCAGCCTTCACTCCTGTTTAGTATTAAGTTTTATAGATAATGGTTTGCTACTGGTGGATAGTTGTTTTTTTTTTTTTCGAATTTGGTGCTACTAAAAACTGTTCTCATGAGCATTCTTAAACATGTCTCCTTTGCACGTATGCTAGAGTTTCTTTCTCCCTAATGGTTCTTCTGATTTATACTTCCACTGGCAATTTGAGAATGTTCTTGTTCTACAGTTCTTCATCCTGGCCAATGTTTTTGTGTAGACAACTGTAATTTAATACTTAAAGTCAAAAGCATAAGGAAGCATTGGTAATTATTTAAGTGAATATAAAGTAAGTGTCAGCTTATTTTTCTCAGTGAATCTTTTGTAATAGTCAACTCACATTGCCCATTTTTTATTATAGTGCTTCTGATCTGCATAAATAAATTTAAAATTTAACAACCATGTTATATATCTTATTAGTAGGCAGCTGCAATTACGCAACCAAAGAATGTCCCATCTTTAAGTTCCGTTAGCTTGAAAAAGAAATGGCAGCTTTACGTCATGGAATACTGTGCTGCCACTAAAAATGATGTTTTAGAAGAATATTTAATGATGCAGAAAAATATTCACAGTATCTTAATGGAAAGAAAAGATTATAAAGCAGTAACCATTTCATTTTGTTAAAATCAGGTCTATGTTAGCATTTTTTTTTTTTTTTTGAGATGGAATCTCGCTCTGTCACCCAGGCTGAAGTGCAGTGGCGTGATCTTGGCTCACTGCAACCTCCGCCTCCCAGGTTCAAGCGATTCTCCTGCCTCAGCCTCCCTAGTAGCTAGGATTACAGGAGCATGCCACCACGCCCGGCTAATTTTTTTGTATTTTTAGTAGTGACGGGGTTTCACCATGTTGGCCAGGCTGGTCTTAAACTCCTGACCTTAAGTGATCCACCCGTCTTGGCCTCCCAAAGTGCTGGGATTACAGGCGTGAGCCACTATGCCCGGCGAGCATTTCCTTACATGCCTATCTCTGGATGGTCAGATTGTAGGTGACTTCTATTTTGTACTTCGCACTTTTTTTTTTTTTTTTTTCTTGAGATGGAGTCTCGCTCTTGTTGCCCAGGCTAGAGTACAGTGGCATCATCTTGGCCCACTGCAAACTCCGTGTCCCGGGTTCAAGCGATTCTCTTGCCTCAGCTGCCAGAGTAGCTGGGATTACAGGCGCCGCCACCATGCCTGCCTAATTTTTAGTATTTTTAGTAGAGACAGAGGTTCACCATGTTGGCCAGGCTGGTCTCGAACTCCTGATCTCAAGTGATCCACTCGCCTCGGCCTCCCAAAGTGCTGGGATTACAGGCATGAGCCATCGTGCCCAGCCTGTACTTCACACTTTTCATATTTCATTTTCTGTAGTGGATTTACTATTACCAGGGAAGGGGAATGCAAGGAGGAGGGAAGAGTTCTTAACCTAAAACTTCCATAGTTGGAATATTATTATAGGAAAGAAGAGATTGAATAAGGTGTCATTGTTCCCATTTTTAAAGATAAGTTAATTGGGAGGCCGAGGCGGGTGAATCATGAGGTCAGGACTTCAAGACCAGCCTGGCCAATATGGAGAAACCCTATCTCTACTAAAAATACAAAAATTAGCTGGGCCACGGTAGCAGGGGCCTGTAATCCCAGCTACTTGGGAGGCTGAGGCAGGAGAATGGCTTGAACCCAGAGGGTGGAGGTTGCAGTGAGCTGAGATCGTGCCACTGCACTCCAGCCTGGGCGACCGAGTGAGACTCTGTCTCCAAAAAAAAAAAAGATAATACTTTCCTTCTATTCAATTTCAGGCTTTTCTTAAGTTACAAATGGAACCAACCAAACGATGTTATTGCTTACCCATTGTTTTTCCAGCATTAGAGGAGTTTTTCAAAGAATATTTTTTGAGTTAGAGATTTTTTAATTTATTATCTATTTAGAGATTATTCATCATTTAGAGATTGCCATTTAATTTCAGTAAGAGTTCCATTTGCATCTGATTTTTTTAGTTTCGGAGAAAGGAAATGGTGGAGAAATGGATTCATCTCCAATCGTTTGGAATAAAATTCAGACAGTTTAAGCTCTAGTCTCAACTTGATTTAATTTGGAATTGCATGATGTGGTGTCAGATTTGGATTCAAATCCAGTTCTCTTGCTGTGCAACCTTGGGAAATTTACCCAGCATCTGAGTTGTTTCTTCATGTGTGCAGTGGAGACAATATCAAGATGAAGATTTCATGAGATGTCTAGTGTAGACATCTGTTTTTCAGAGTGGATGCGTTTAACAGATGCTGAATTTATTAGGGTATGGATTTCATGAAAAGAGCATAAATTTCATGATATGATGTATATATCAAAAGATATAGGTCGGGTGCGGTGGCTCACTCACGCCTGTAGTCCCAGTACTTTGGGAAGTTGAAGTGGATGGATCACTTGATGCCAGGAGTTTGAGACCAGCCTGGCCAACATGGTGAAACCTCATCTCTACTAAAAATACAAAAATTAGCCAGGCGTGGTGGTGTGTGCCTGTAATCCCAGCTACTTGGGAGGCTGAGGCAGGAGAATTGCTTGAACCCAGGAGGCAGTGGTTGCAGTGAGCCGATTTTGTGCCACTGCACTCCAGCCTGAGTGACAGATTGAGACTCCGTCTTAAAAAAAAAAAAAAATGATGGCTGAATAGAAACAGCTCTGGTCTGCAGCTCCCAGTGAGACCAAAATGTAGGAGGGGGATTTCTTCATTTCCAACTGAGGTACCCAGTTCATCTCATTGAGACTGGTTAGGCAGTGGGTGCAGCCCATGGAGGGGAGCAGAAGCAGGGTGGGGCATCGCCTCTCCCGGAAGTGCAAGGAGCCAGAGATCTCCCTTCCCCAAGCCAAAGGAACCCGTGAGTCTATGCTATCCGGCACAGATACTACACTTTTCCCACGGTTTTTGCAGTCCGCAGACCCAGAGGTTCCCTAGTGTGCCAACTCCATCAGCCTTGGGTTTCAAGCACAAAACTGGGCATCTGTTTGGGCAGACACTGAGCTAGCTGCAGGAGTCTTTTTTTTTTGTTTTGTTTTGTTTTTTTTCCTCTTCACACCCCAGTGGTGCCTGGAACCCCAGTGAGATAGACCTATTCACTCCCCTGGAAAGGGGGCTGAAGCCAGGAAGCTAAGTGGTCTTGCTTAGCGGGTCGCACTCCCACAGAGCCCAGCAAGCTAAGAACCACTGGCTTGAAATTCTCATTGCCAACATAGCAGTCTGAAGCAGACCTGTGAAGATTGAGCTTGGTGAGGGGAGGGGCGTCTGCCATTACTGAGGCTTGAGTAGGCGGTTTTCCCCTGACAGCGCTAAGGAGGCTGGGAAGTTCAGACTGGGCAGAACTCACCACAGCGTGGCAAAGTGGTTATGGCCAGACTGCATCTCTAGATTCTTCCTCTCTTGGCAGGGCATCTCTGAAAGAAAGGCAGCAGCCCTAGTGAGGGGCTTATAGATAAAACTTGCATCTTCCTGGGACAGAGAACCTGGGGGAAGGTGCAGCTGTGGGCGCAGCTTCAGCAGACTTAAATGTTCCTGCCTGCTAGGTCTGAAGAAAGCAGTGGATCTTGACAAGGAGGATTCTCCTAGCACAGCGCTTGAGCTCTGCTAGGGGACAGACTGCCTCCTCAAGCGGGTCCCTGACCCCAGTGCCTCCTGACTGGGAGAGACCTCCCAGCAGGGGTTGACAGACACATCACACAGGAGAGCTCTAGTGGGCATCAGGCTGGTGCCGTTCTGGGACGAAGCTCCCAGAGGAAGGAGCAGGCAGCAATCTTTGCTGTTCTGCAGCCTCCGCTGGTGATACCCAGGCAAACAGGGTCAGGAGTGGACCTTTAGCAAATTGCAGCAGACCTGCGTAAGAGGGGCCTGTTAGATGAAAAACTAACAAATAGCAATAATATCAACATCAACAAAAAGGACACCCACACAAAAACCCCATCAAAAGGTCATCAGCCTCAAAGATCAAAGGCAGATAAATCCACGAAGATGAGGAAAAACCAGTGCAAAAATGCTGGAAATTCCAAAAACCCGAATGCCTCTTCTCCTCCAAATGATCGAAGCTCCTCTCTAGCAAGGCCGCAAAACTGGACGGAGAATGAGTTTGACGAATTGACAGAACTAGGCTTCAGAAGGTGGGTAATAACAAACTCCTCTGAGCTAAAAGAGCATGTTCTAATCCAATGCAAGGAAGCCAAGAACCTTGATAAAAGGTTACAAGAACTGCTAACTAGGATAACCAATTTAGAGGACATAAGTCACCTGATGGAGCTGAAAAACACAGCACAAGAACTTCGTGAAGCATACACATGTA
Source organism: Pongo pygmaeus (assembly GCF_028885625.2). NCBI lineage: Eukaryota > Metazoa > Chordata > Mammalia > Primates > Hominidae > Pongo > Pongo pygmaeus. Next base: position 81,035,580 of record NC_072396.2, on the reverse strand, counting down.
TCAATAGCCAAATCGCTGAAGCGGAAAAAAGGATATCAGATATTGAAGATGAACTTACTGAAATAAGGCATGAAGACAAGATTAGAGAAAAAAGGTTGAAAAGGAACAAACAAAGCCTCTAGAAGAAATATGGGACTATGTAAAAAGACCAAACCTATGATTGATTGGGGTCCCTGAAAGTGATGGGGAGAATGGAACAAAGTTGGAAAACACACTTCCGGATATTATCCAGGAGAACTTCCACAGCCTACCAAGACAGGCCAACATTCAAATCAGGAAATACAGAGAACACCACAAAGATACTCCTCGAAAAGATCAACCCCAAGACACATAATTGTCAGATTTTCCAAGGTTGAAATGAAGGAAAAAATGTTAAGGGCAGCCGGAGAGAAAGGTCAGGTTACCCACAAAGGGAATCCCATCAGACTAACAGTGGATATCTGGGTAGAAACCCTACAAGCCAGAAGAGAGTTGGGGCCAATAGTCAACATTCTTAAAGAAAAAAATTTTCAACCCAGAATTTCACATCCAGCCAAACTAAGCTTCATAAGCGAAGGAGGAATAAAATCCTTTACGGACAGTCAAATGCTGAGAGATTTTGTCACCACCAGACCTGCCTTATAAGAGCTCCTGAAGGAAGCACTAAATATAGAAAGGAAAAACCGGTACCAGCCACTGCAAAAACATTCCAAATTGTAAAGACCATCGACACTATAAAGAAACTATATCAACTAACGGGCAAAATAACCAGCTAGCATCATAATGACAGGATCAAATTCACACATAATAATATGAACCTTAAATGTAAAAGGGCTAAATGCCCCAATTAAAAGGCACAGACTGGCAAATTGGATAAAGAGTCAAGACCCATTGGTGTGCTGTATTCAGAAGACCCATCTGATGTGCAAAGACACACATAGGCTCAAAATAAAGGGTTGGAGGAATATTAACCAAGCAAATGGAAAGAAAAAAAAGGGGTTGTAATCCTAGTCTCTGATAAAACAGACTTTAAACCAACAAAGATCAAAAAAGGACAAAGAAGGGCATTACATAATGGTTAAGGGATCAATGCAACAAGAAGAGCTATTTTAAATATATATGCTGCCAATACAGGAGCTCCCAGATTCATAAAGCAAGTTCTTAGAGACCTACAAAGAGACTTAGATTCCCACACAATAATAGTGGGAGACTTTAACACCACACTGTCAATATTAGACAGATCAATGAGACAGAAAATTAACAAAAATATTCAGGACGTGAACTCAGCTCTGGACCAAGCAGACCTAATAGTAATCTACAGAACTCTCCACCACAGATCAACAGAATATACATTCTTCTCAGCACCACATCACACTTACTCACTCAAAACCCCACAGCTACATGGAAACTGAACAACCTGCTCCTGAATGACTACTGGTAAATAACGAAATTAAGGCAGAAATAAAGAAGTTCTTTGAAACCAATGAGAACAAAGAGACAACGTACCAGAAATCTCTGGGACACAGATAAAGCAGTGTTTAGAGGGAAATTTATAGCACTAAATGCCCACATCAGAAAGCAGGAAAGATCTAAAATGAACACCCTGATATCACAATTAAAAGAACTAGAGAAAAAGAGCAAACAAATTCAAAAGCCAGCAGAAGACAAGAAATAACTAAGTTCAGAGAACTGAGGGAGATAGAGACATGAAAACCTCTCCAAAAATCAATGAATCAAGGAGCTGGTTGTTTGAAAAAGATTAACAAAATAGATCATGAGCCAGACTAATAAAGAAGAAAAAAGAGAAGAATTAAATAGATACAGTAAAGAATGATAAAGGGGATATCACCACTGATCCCACAGAAATACAGACTACCATCAGAGAATATTATAAACACCTCTACCCAAATAAACTAGAAAATCTAGAAGAAATGGATAAATTCCTGGAAACATATACCCTCCCAAGACTAAACCAGGAAGAAGTTGAATCCCTGAATAGACCAATAACAAGTTTTGAAATTGAGGCAGTAATTAATAGCCTACCAACCAAGAAAAGCCGAGGAGCAGATGGATTCACAGCCGAATGATACCAGCGGTACAAAGAGGAGCTGGTACCATTCCCTCTGAAACTATTCCAAACAATAGAAAAAGAAGGATTCCTTCCTAACTCATTTTATGAGGCAAGCATCATCCTGATACCAAAACCTGGCAGAGATACAACCAAAAAAGGAAATTTCAGGTCAATATCCCTGATGACCATCGATGTGAAAATCCTCAATAAAATACTGGCAAACAGAATCCAGCAGCACATCAAAAAGCTTATCCACCATTATCAAGTCTGCTTCATCTCTGCGATGCAAGGCTGGTTCAACATACACAAATCAATAAAAGTAATCAATCACATAAACAGAACCAGTGACGAGAACCACATGATCATCTCAATGGATGCAGAAAAGGCCTTCGATAAAATTCAATACCCCTTCATGCTAGAAACTCTCAATAAATTAGGTATTAATGGAACATATTTCAAAATAATAAGAGCTATTTATGACAAATCCATAACCAGTATCATACTGAATGGGCAAAAGTTGGAAGCATTCCTTTTGAAAACTGGCACAAGACAAGGATGCCCTCTCTCACCACTCCTATTCAACATAATGTTGGAAGTTCTGGCCAGGCAAGAGAAAGAAATAAAGGGTATTCAAATAGGAAGACAAGAAGTCACATTTTCTCTGTTTGCAGATGACATGATTGTATATTTAGAAAACCCCATCATCTCAGCCCAAAAACTCTTTAAGCTTATAAGCAACTTCAGCAAAGTCTCAGGATACAAAATCAGTATGCAAAAATCATAAGCATTCCTATATACCAATAATAGACAAACAGCCAAATTATGAAGGAACTCCCTTTCACAATTACTACAAAGAGAATAAAATACCTAGGAATACAACTTACAAGGGATGTGAAGGGCCTCTTCAAGGAGAACTACAAACCACTGCTTGAGGAAATAAGTATGCAAACAAATGGAATAACATTCCATGCTCATGGATTGGAAGAATCAATATCGTGAAAATGGCCATACTGCCCAAAGTAATTTACAGAGTCAATGCTATTCCTATCAAGCTACCATTGACTTTCTTCACAGAACTAGGAAAAACTACTTTAAATTTCATATGGAACCAAAAAAGAGCCCGTAGAGCCAAAACAATCCTAAGCAAAAAGAACAAAGCTGGAGGCATCATGCTACCTGACCTCAAACTATACTACAAGGCTCCAGTAACCAAAACAGCATGGTACTGGTACCAAAACAGATATATAGAACAATGGAACAGAACCGAGGCCTCAGAAATAACACCACACATCTACAACCATCTGGTCTTCAACAAATCTGACAAAGACAAGCAATGGGGAAAGGATTCCCTGTTTTATAAATGGTGATGGGAAAACTGGCTAGCCATATGCAGAAAACAGAAACTGGACCCCTTCCTTACAGCTTATACAAAAATTAACTCAAGATGGATTAAAGACTTAAATGTAAAACCTAAAACCATAAAAACCCTAGAAGAAAACCTAGGCAATACCATTCAGGACATAGGCATGGGCAAAGACTTCCATGACTAAAACACCAAAAGCAATGGCAACAAAAGCCAAAATTGACAAATGGGATCTAATTAAACTAAAGAGCTTCCGCACAGCAAAAAAACTATCATTGGAGTAAACAGGCAACCTACAGAATGCGAGAAAATTTTTGCAATCTATGCATCTGACAAAGGGCTAATATTCCAAATCTACAAGGAACTTAAATTGCAAGAAAAAAAAAACCCCATCAAAAAGTGGGTGAAGGATATGAACAGACATTTCTCAGAAGACATTTGTGTGGCCAACAAACATATGAAAAAAAGCTCATCATCACTGGTCATTAGAGAAATGCAAATCAAAACCACAATGAGATACCATCTCACGCCAGTTAGAATGGCGATTATTAAAAAGGTAGGAAACAACAGATGCTGGAGAGGATGTGGAGAAATAGGAACACTTCTGCACTTTTGGTGGGAGGGTAAATTAGTTCAACCATTGTGGAAGACAGTGTGGCTATTCCTCAAGGATCTAGAACCAGAAATACAATTTGACCCAGCAATCCCATTACTGGGTATATACCCAAAGGATTATAAGTCATTCTACTATAAAGACACATGCACATGTATGTTTATTGCAGCACTATTTACAATAGCAAAGACTTGGAACCAACTCAAATGCCCATCAATGACAGACTGGATAAGGAAAATGTGGCACATATACACCATGGAATACTATGCAGCCATAAAAAAGAATGAGTTCATGTCTTTTGCAGGTATGGATGAAGCTGGAAGCCATCATTGTCAGCAAAGTAACACAGGAACAGAAAACCAAACACCGCATGTTCTCACTCATAAGTGGGAGTCGAACAGTGAGAACACATGGGCACAGGGAGGGGAATGTCACACATTGGGGCCTATCGGGGGTTGGGGGGCAAGGGGAGGTAGTGCATTAGGACAAATATAATGCATGTGGGGCTTAAAACCTAGATGATGGGTTGATAGGTGCAGCAAACCACCATGGCACATCTATACCTGTGTAACAAACCTGCATGTTCTGCACATGTATTTCAGATCGTAAAGTAAAAAAAAGAGATGGAAGTTACTATGCACGTTAATAAAATATGTTTATACCTCCTCCCTTAGGTGTCTATTATGTAGAACGAGTTTATTACATTCTAATGATAAACACTCTGTTTTCAAAGGTGGTGTTATACGTTTGTGTATCTTTTGTCCCTGGCATGATGATTTCATCGTTTGTGTAATAAATTTAATACTACCGTAGTCTCCCCTTATTCACACGGGATAAGTTCCAAGACCCCAATGGATGCCTGAAACTGTGGATAGTACTGAATCCTATATACACTTATGTTTTTTTCCTCTACACTCATATTTATGATAAAGTTTAACTTGTAAATTATGCACAGTGAGAGATTGACAATAACTATAATAAAATAGAACAATTATAACAATATACTGTAATAAAATTTATGTGAATTTGGTTTCAAAATATCTTATTGTACTGTACTCACCCTTCTTATGATGATGATGTTAGATGATAAAATGCTTATGTGATGAGATGAAGGTAGGTGAATTATGTTAGGCATTGTAATGTAGCATGAAGCTACTATTGACCTTCTGGTGTTACATCAGAAGGAGGATCATCTGCTTGGGTGGTCCTGAATCATCACGTCTTGATGATGTCTGTTGCTGGTTGTCAGGAGCAGACAGTGTCCATGACTAATGGGCAGGCAGCGTATATAGCATGTATACACTGGACAAAGGGATGTCTCATGTCCACGGCTGGACAGAGCAGGAGAGTGCAAGATTTTATCACACTACTCAGAATCATGCAGTTTAAAACTTACCAATTATTTCTGGAATTTTCCGTTTAATATTTTTGGACTGCAGTTGACCACAGGTAACTGAATTCATGGAAAGCAAAACAACCATGGACAAAGTGGGATTACTGTATTATTTCGGATTTTAATTAGCATTTTTTAAAACTCTGTCTAGCTAGTGCTTGCATTGTAGAATTTGTCTGATTTCATTTTTATTGATTAGGGAAATAAGCTTTATTTTTATCTGGAGTGATTTGTTTCTTAGTGCTTCCTCAAAATTGAGTAGTGGTTACTGAGTATATATCGAAAGGGAAATAAATTATTATGTCAAAAAGATATCTACATTTGTATGTTGATTGTAGCACTGTTCACAAGATCAAAGATATGGAATCAACCTAAGTGATGAAGAAAATTTGGTGTGTGTGTGTGTGTATTTGTGTGTATACATATACACTGTGGAATAATACTATTCAGCCACAAAAAAGAAGAAAAAATCGTGTCTTTTGCAGCAACATGGATGGGACTGGAGGCCATTATCCTAACTGAAATAACTCAGAAGGTCAAATACTACATGTTCTCACTTATAGGTGGGAACTTATATGGTTACACATAGAATAGAGTAGAATAATAGACATTGGAGACTCCAAAAGGTGAGAGGGTGGCAGGGGGGTGAGGGTTGAAAAATTACCTGTTGAGTACTTTGTTCAGTATTTGGGTGATGGGTACACTAAAATCCCACTTTACCACCATGCAATATATGCATGTACGAAATCTGCACTTGTACCCCCTAAATATATACAAATAAAAGTTTTTTAAAACACTTAGTATAGCCTGTCATAGGGAATAATTGAAACCATTTCATATCTCATTTTAAAACCTTTAGGCTGGGCGCTGTTGCTTATGCCTATAATCCTAGCACTCTGGGAAGCCGAGGCGGGTGGATCACCTGAGGTCAGGAGTTCGAGACCAGCCTGGCCAACATGGCGAAATCCCATCTCTACTAAAAATATAAAAATTAGCCGGTCATGGTGGCACACACCTGTAATCCCACCTACTCGGGAGGCTGAGGCAGGAAAATCACTTGAACCCAGGAGGTGGAGGTTGCAGTGAGCCGAGATCACACCACTGCACTCCAGCCTGGGCAACAGAGCGAGACTCCATCTCAAAAAACACACACACACACACACACACACACACAAAACCTTTTTAGTTCTGTTTCAATGTTATCTTCTTTTTATTTAATTATTTTTGGAATAAGAAATAATATTTATATGGTTTGAACACCAAAAGGTATAAAAGATATTTTTAAAGGTATAAAGTATAAAAGTTAGAAATTTCCCTCACTTCCCTGTTCTCTGTTCCCACAGCTGCTAGCAGCTTACCACCCCCCAGCCCAATCACTGCTACTGCTACCTATCTTTCCAGAGTTCTTTGTGTGTTCAGTAGCAGTTAACCACAGACCTTTAATCATTCCCCTTTATACCATAAAAGGTGGCATGTTATGTACACTTGCCTCCCCTTTGCTTTTTCCACTTAATGTATCTTGAGAAGCTTTCCATATATCAGTACATGGAAAACTTTCTTATATTGTTTTATTTTAAATTTATATACAATAAATGCATGGATCAGAAAAATAATTGAATAGTGGGCCCCAAATTAAATGATTACTCTAATGGTTTGTAGATGGGCTTAGTTAAAGCACTGGGATATTTAGCTACAGGTATAGGAATGCATGATTATTTTCTGTCAGGAAACCTAGTTCTTCTCCCCTTCTTTATCAAAGGTGAAATCAGACTCTTATTTAAACCAGGATTAAGTATTCTTTGCATAATAATATATATTTGCTTTCCCAAGTTATTCTTCAGGAAAGTCTTGACTCTCTAGCAAACTTTGTTTCTTAAAATGGAGGTTAGCAGGTGTTGGAAATAAGGTAAGAGTTTTAACACTTAAAGGAAACTATATAAAAATTAGATGTAGTCAGAAATTTAGAAAACATGAGGAAATTCACAGAGAGATGGATCCCCCTTTTCTACCCTAGATTACCCCTGGGCTGCTTAATGGCTTGTCTTTACTATTAGATTGTGAGCTCCTTGAGGTCAGGTTTTATCTGTTTTTTATTTCAATACCAAGTGCCAAGAATATATTCAGCATTTGGTGTAAATATTATAAAATGAGTAAATGAATGTCCTCCTGAATAGAAGTTAACTCTGATTTTGGGTTAAGCCCCCCGCCCCCTTTTTTTGAGACAGTCTCACTCTATAGCCCAGGCTGGAGTGCAGTAGCGCAGTCTCGGCTCACTGCAACTGCCGTCTCCAGGGTTCAAGCAATTCTTGTGCCTCAGCCTCCCAAGTAGCTGGGATTACAGGTGTGTGCCACCACACCCGGCTGATTTTTGTATTTTTAGTAGAGATGGGGTTTCACCATGTTGGCCAGGCTGGTCCTGATCTCCTGACCTTAGGTGATCTGCCTGCCTTGGCCTCTCAAAATGCTGAGATTACAGGTATGAGCTACTGCGTCTGGCTGATTTTGTGTTAAAATTCTTTATGTCAGTTCCAGAAGAGGTTAAATGGAAGTTTTTGAGGCAAGAGATACTTGTGAATTTGACATGAATGGCCTTTGTTTTGAAATTTTAATGCTACACAGATGCTGTAAAAGGATTTTTTCAGGCCGGGCGCGGTGGCTCACACCTGTAATCCCAGCACTTGGGAAGGCCGAAGTGGGTGGATCGCGAGGTTAGGAGATCGAGACCATCCTGGCCAACATGGTGAAACCTCATCTCTACTAAAAATACAAAAATTAGCCAGGCGTGGTGGTGTGCGCCTGTAGTCTCAGCTACTCAGGAGGCTGAGGCAGGAGAATTGCTTGAACCCGGGAGGTGGAGGTTGCAGTAGAGCCGAGATCGCGCCACTGCACTCCAGCCTGGGCCACAGAGCGAGACTCCATCTAAAAAAAAAAAAAAAAAAAAAAGGATTTTTCAAAAAATCATGTACAATTAGAAAATTGTGTCTCTTAAATTTATTTGCTTATGTTATTAATCCCAGATTATGACTGTTCTTTCCCCTAAGGCATTAGCCTGTTGAAAGAAACAGACCTATAGGACTTTTGTTGATGTTAAAGCCTGACCAGAAATTTAGAAAATCAGGATATTGGCCATTTTGATAAGAAAACCATTTAATAGTTGAATATAGGAATTTCCATTTTGAGAGTGTGTACTAATTTAGATTCTCCAGGAATAGAACCATCATCTGAAAATAAATAAGTTTAACCAGAGGGACAAGGAGTGATGTAGTTTTAGGTGGTAAGACTGTGATATTGTTAGGTTACATGTATCTAGGACAAGATGCTCAAATACAATAAGTATATACAGACTAGGAATTCTAGTTGTCTTTTTTTAATTAATGAAAAGAGGGTTTTATGCTTCATTTCTAAACATTCTCAAAGGAATTTATGTTTTGTTGATGATCTTTTTTTATTTATATAAATTTACGGGGGTACTTGTGCACTTTTTTTAAAAACATGGATAGATTACAGAGCCGTCAAGTCAAGCCTTTAGAGTTTCCATCACCCAAATAACACACATTGTATTCATTAAGTAATTTCTCATGATCTCCCACCTCCTGCTCTCTCACCTTTCCAAGTCTGTTATCTATCATTCCATGCTCTACGTCCATGTGTACACATTTTTCAGCATCTACATGTGAGTGAGAATATGTGTTATTCCCACCAACAGTGTATGAGTGTTCCCTTTTCTCTGCAACCTAACCAACTTGTGTTATTTTTTGCCTTTTTAGTAATAGTCATTCTAACTGGGGCTGGATGATACCTCATTATGGGTATTTTAAAAATAAAATTTTGTGTGTACATAGGTATATTTATTTATGGGGTACATGAAATAATATTGATACAGGCATACAGTGTTCAATAACTGCATCAGGGTTGTATCCATCACCTCAAGCATTTATCCTTTCTTGGTGTTAGAAACAATCTAGTTTCTAATCTCTAATAGTTTCTAATCTCTAATAGTTATATTAAAATGCATAATGAATTATTATTGACTGTAGTCACCCCCTTGTGCTATCAAATGCTAAGTCTTATTCATTCTGTCTAACTATGTTTTTATACATATTAGCCATCCCCACTGTGCCACCATCCCCATTAGTGCCCTGGCCCCCACTACTCTTCCTAGCCTCTGGTAACCATCATTCTACTCTCTATCTCCATGAGTTCAATTGTTTTTATTTTTAGATACCACAAATAAGTGAGAACATGTGAAGTTTGTTTTTCTGTGTCTAGATTATTTCACTTAACATAATGACCTACAGTTCCATCCATGTTGTTGCAATGACAGGATCTCATACTTTTTTAAGGGCTGAATAGGACTCCATTGTGTATATGTACCACATTTTCTTTATTCGTCCGTCTGTTGATGGACACTCAGGTTACTTCCAAATCTTGGTTATTGTGAATAGTGCTGCAGTAATCATGGGAGTGCGGATAACTCTTTGATATACTGATTTCCTTTCTTTGGGGTACATATTTAGCAGTGGAATTGCTGGATTATATGGTAGCTCTCTATTTAGTTTTTTTTTTTTCATTTTTGAGACAGGGTCTCACTCTGTTGCCCAGGCTGGAATGCAGTGGCGGAGGTTCACTTCAGCCTCAACCTTGCAGGCTTAGGCGATCCTCCCATTTCAGTCTTCCAAGTAGCTGGGACTATAGGCGCATACCACCATGCCCAGCTAGGTTTTTGTTGTTGTTGTTGTTGTTGTTGAGGCAGAGTCTCACTGTCACCCAGGCTGGAGTGCAGTGATGCGATCTCGGCTCACTGCAACCTCTGCCTCCTCGGTTCAAGCCATTCTCCTGCCTTAGCCTCCCAAGTAGCTGGGATTACAGGCGCCAACCACTATGCCTGGCTAACCCAGCTAGTTTTTAATTATTCGTGGAGACAGGGTTTCACCATGTTGTCTAGGCTGGTCTCGAACTCCTCGACTCAAGTGATCCTCCTGCATTGGCATCTCAAAGTGCTGGGATTGCAGGCACAAGGCACCGTGCCTGGTCAGAATTTTTTTTTTAAGGGTTTCTCCTTTGTAAATTTCTTATTCATATCTTGAATTGATTTTCTGAGTTTCTTGTATTGGTTTTCAGACTTTTCTTGCATCTCATTGACCCTTAAAATCAATATTTTGAGTATTTTATCTGGGATTTTGTAGATTTCATTTTGGTTAAGATCTGTTGCTGCAGAATCGTGTTCCTTTGACAGTGTCATATTACCTTGGTTTCTGATGTTTCCTTTGTCTTTTCATTGATTTCTGTGCATGTGCTGTAACAGTCACTTCCTATCTTTGAATTTACTTTCATGGTGAGGGGAGATTTCTTCCTGAAGATGTGACTATAATGTTGGTTGGGCCTTGCTTCTGGGTGCGTGCAGTAGTGAAGTCTCTATGATTTATTTTGAGACAGCTCTGTTGCCCAGGCTGGAGTGCAGTGGCACATTCATAGCTTGCTTCAGCCTCAAAGTCCTGGGCATAAGTGATCCTTCTGCCTCAGCCTCCTGAGTACCTAGGACTACAGGCATGCGCCACCATGCCTGGCTAATTTTCAATTTTCTTGTAGAGATGGGGGTCTCATTATATTGCCCAGGCTGGTCTTGAACTCCTGGTCTCGAGCAATCCTCTCGGCCTCCCAAAATGTTAGGATTACAGGCATGAACCACCATGCCCAGCCTCTGTATGATTTCTTTGGCTATAAATAGCACTAATGGTATCTGTGGTTTCCTTGATGTCTTAGCTTGAGTTTATTGGTGGAGGCTGAAGTTGCGCTGGGGATTGGAATGCCTAATAGGCCTGTCTTTAGGTTTCAATGGTAATGATGGTGGGCTAAGCATGTCTATCCATGTGCCCTGGGGCAGCGTGTGCTGGTAACTGTGTTGGCAGTTCCAGGCAGGCTGATTCTTGGGCTTCTGAGTGACTTTCTCAGATGCCTGTTGTAATGGTGTACCAGGTGGGTGAGCTGGCTTTTGAGCTCCTGGGCAACTGGCATGGCGTAGTTTATGGTGGTAGTAGTTTTGTTGAGATACTCTTCTGGGTCCCAAGCACTTTGCATTTGTGTTAGCAGTGGTTGCAATGGGGTCCAGGCCAGTAGGGTGGTACTTGCAGGCATGAGGCAGCTGAGGCGGTACTGGTGGGGTGTTATCCCTGACCTCTGTCCCCTGGGAGAAGTACTCTGGTGTTTCAGAGTGTTTCAGGTAGTGGGTTTGGTTGTGGAATCCCCTGGTAACCTGAATCCTGCACTGTTTCTTGGGGGCCAGGTCAAAGCCTGGTAGAGCTGGACTGGGAAAGGTTGCACTCAGGCCCCCACAGTGGTGTAATGTCATGATAGGCGGGGTGGAATGATCTTCAGGCTGCTGGCAAAATGCTTGGGTGAGGGATGAGTGCCACTGCTGAGATCCTGCCATGGGGAAGTTGGGCCTGGTCCCAGGAGTGAGTTGTGTTCCTTTCATGCCCCAGTCCAGGTGGAGCTCCTTCCTCTTGTCCCTGCTGTTCAGTCAGAACTCTACAGTTCTTGCCTAGTCCCTAAATCATCCCCGGGTGGGGTCGTATAAACCCCATCCAGCTCAAGACTTAAGCCTCCAGGGCAGTTTATCGTGCTCAAATCCTGGGGGTGGTGTTTGCTTCTAGCACTGGTGGTGGCTGCATCCCATACCAGGCAGAGCCACCCCATCCCCACCCCTACTCACACTGCCTCTCCAAACACCAGCCCAAGTTTCCCTAATGGCTAGGACTGGCCCTGTTGCTTCCCCGTACTGCTCACAGTTATAAGCTGAGATCCTGCATCGTGTCTTGTTACAGCTGCTTAGGTTTCAAAAATGGCATGGGACACAGAACGTGTTCCTTCCCTGAAACAGTTCCTCTCACAGTCTTCCAGTCATTCCCTAAATTAGATTCAGGGCTTAAGAGGGTCAGGGTGCTCTACTGAGGACTGGATTGTACTACCATGTGGTAGTGGACCACAGAAAAATACTCACCCTCTCCCATATTGGGGAATCACTCCTGGTTCCCTGTGGGTCCCAGCCACACAGGCTCTCTGTTTTCCTTTTGCTTCCTAGATTTTGGTTTTTGCTGTCACTTTTCTGTTGAACTCCTGTGTTCCCTCTGGGATAATATATCCAAAGTGTCATTGTCTACACAGTTTTAGCTCTTGTACATGGATGAGGCACGCTTGAAATTCTTGCAGTCATCCATCTTTTCCTGATCTTGTCTCTTCTGCCCCATTCCCCAGGTTCCTCCAGGGTCTCACAGTTCCCCTGTATGTGGGAAAGGCAGTTTTCTTTCTGCCCAATCCTGCTTCTCCTTTGTCCACCCAGATGAGGTTTCTGCTAGAATTGCTACTTAAAGTGGTTCTGTGGAACATTTTATAGCAGAGAAAATCAGGGCTGAGGGAGCACCATAAAGGTTAGAAAAGATTAGAACATTAGGTTAGAAAATCTGAACTACTCTACTTGTCTTGATTCAGGAGGATTAGAGTTGATGTTGGATGGGTTTGTTGGTTTATTTTCCACTCATCTATCAGAATGAAGAACTTTTGCCTTTTCTTCTTAGTTGGTCTAATATTTATCATTTTAATTATTTTTAAGTGTACAATTCAGTGGCATTAAATATATTTATAATGTATCATGATCATTACTACCCATGCCCAAAACTTTTTCATCATCCCCAACAAAACTCTATATCCAAAAAATAAAACCCTCTATATGTACATGGAACAATGAAGTTGGGCCCCTGTCTTGCACCATATAAAACAGTTAAATGCATCAAAGATCTTAAAGTTAACAGCTAAAATTATAAAACTCTTAGCAGAAAACATTTGGGCTGATTTTCATGACCTGGGATTTGGCAATGATTTCATAAACAATGTAGAAAGCACAGGCAGCAAAAGAATAAGTAAGTTGGACTTCATTAAAAATTTAAAAATTTTTTACACCAGAGGTCACTATCGGCTGGGTGTGGTGGCTCACACCTGTAATCCCAGCACTTTGAGAGGCTGAGGCGAGTGGATCACTTGAGGTCAGGAGTTCGAGACCAGCCTGACCAACATGGTGAAACCCTGTCTCTACTAAAAACACAAAAATTAGCTGGGCATGGTGGCGCACACCTGTAGTCCCAGCTACTTGAGAGGCTGTGGCAGGAGAATCACTTGAGCATGGGAGGTGGAGTTTGTAGTGAGCTGAGATCGTGCCACTGCACTAGAACCTGGGCGAGAGAGCAAGACTCCATCTCAAAACAAACAAAATGAAGCAATCCCCCCCCCCCCCCCCAAAAAAAAAGGTCACTATCAAGACAGTGAAAAGAAAGACAACTCAGAATGGGAGAAAATATTTGCAAATCATATGACTGATGAGGGTTTAATATCCAGAATGTGTAAAGAACTTTTACTGAGCAGCAAAAAGAAAACCCAATGAAGAAATGAACGAAGGCCTTCAAGAAATGAACAAAGGCCTTCAATAGCCATGACTTTACTTTTTAAAATTTAAACTTAAATTTTTTGAAACAAAGTCTTACTCTGTTGCTCCGGCTGGAGTGCAGTGGTGTGATTGTGCAAGGCTCACTGCAGCCTTGATCTCCCGGACTCAAGTGATTCTCCTACCTCAGTCTCTGGAGTAGCTAGGATGACAGACTCACACTACCACATGTGACTTTGTGTGTGTGTGTGTGTGTGTGTAGAGACGGGTCTCACTATGTTGCTCAGGCTGGTCTTGACCTCCCGGGCTCAAGTGAGCCTCTCACTTTTATTTTTATTTGTAGTAGAGATGAGATGTTGCTAATGTTCCCCAAGCTGGTCTCGAACTCCTGAGCTCAAGCAATCCTCCCTTCCTCGGCCTCCCAAAGGGCTGGGATTATAGGCGTGATTCACTGTGCCTGGCCTAGTTTCTTTGTTTTAATTTTTTTCCTCCCCATTTTCTCTTTTGAGTTTCCCTAAGAATCTGTCTTGCTGCTCTCTCAGTTGTCATTCACTGTTATTATACTGGAACCCTATTGATGTAGTGGTAAGGAATTAGGGAGGGGAAGTGTTTTGTAATCTCATGATTAAATGTCATTTCTTTTTTTTTTTATTGGTCCTGAGTCCCTGAATTGTGACTCTCAGAAGTGTTTCTTAGCCCTTGCCCTCCCACTTAGATGAGACAGGAAGGCTATAAGCCTCGGGGGTTTTCTAATTGTCCTTCCCCTTGGTAGATAATGGTGTGAGCATATTTGAATATAGTTTCTTTCCCCTCCTCCTGCTCAAGGCACAAGGAAATTTTCCTCAAATATTTGCAGTGAAAACATACTAAAACCGTTGTAGGATTCCTGGAGGTAAAACCTAGGAAAGTGTAGGGGCCCCTCTAAGACTGAGATGTCAGGATTTTTAAACTCAAACTAATCCATATTTGGCCTCCAGAAGTTGTTCGTCAGTTTCTACTTGAGTGTTTCTGTTTTAGGAAAGCTGTGATATTCTGTATCTGTCTTTCTAGTTTTATTTGGTGGTGGTTTGCCTTGTGACCTCAGTTTTTGGATTGATCTAAGGTAAATTACTGATTTTCAGTTTTTTCAGCGTTTTTTCTTGTCAGGATAGAAGTGAGGACGTCCAAGATCCTTACGTATTATAGCTGCCTGGTGAGTTTTGTTTGTTTGTTTCTTCTTTTTTTTTTTTTGAGATGGAGTTTTGCGCTTCTTCCCCAGGCTGGAGTGCAGTGGCGCAATCTCAGCTCACTGCAACCTCTGCCTCCCAGGTTCAAGCAATTCTACCTCAGCCTCCCAAGTAGCTGAGATTACAGGTGCCCGCCACTATATCTGGCTAATTTTTTAAATATTTTTGATAGAGACGGGGTTTCGTCATGCTGGCCAGGCTGGTCTCGAACTCCTGACCTCAGGTGATCTACCCGCCTCGGCCTCCCAAAGTGCTGGGATTACAAGTATGAGCCACCTTGCCTGGCCCATTTTTTCTTACTTTTAGTAAAAATAACCTCACGTAAACTGTCATAGGTGTCTGTGGGCTTATTTTTGATGTTCTCCTTTGTTGGAAATTCTTGTGAAATACCTCCCAGGTCTTAGTCTTTGTGAGGATCAGGTTCTGCTTTCAATTGGATATTTTAAGAATTAGTTTTAAAATAATTTGTTTTTCTTATTATTAGCACCCTATGTTTAGTTGCTGTGCTTATTTGGATAGTGTGGTAAGCACAGTGGCTTAGGCATGAGAAATATAACTAGAGATCTCATAATTTTATGTGTTTATGAAGTGTTTTATTTAAAAATTAAGAAATAATTGCAAACGAGTGGATAAAGAAACTGATATATATATATATATCTGATTATATATTTATGATGGAATACTACTCGGCTATGAGAACGAGTGAATTAATGGCATTTGCAGTAACCTGGATGGGATTGGAGACTGTTATTCTAAGTGAAGTAACTCAGGAATGAAAAACCAAACATTGTATGTTCTCACTCATAAGTAGGAGCTAAGCTAAAAGGATGCAAAGGCATAAGAATGACACAGTGGCCATGGGGACTCAGAGTGAAAGGGTAGGAAGGGGGTGAGGGATAAAAGACTACAAATTGGGTTTATGTGTACTGCTTGAGAGATGGGTGCAACAAAATCTCAGAAATTACCACTAAAGAACTTACTCATGTAACCAAATACCACGTATTCCCCAAAAGCCTGTGGAAATAAAAAATAAAAAAAATTGCAAATGTAAATATGACAGTAACAAAGATGGCAAAGAACAAAGATGAAAAAGTATGCTGTATTACCTGAAAGTACTTTTATGGACATTTTAGCTTATCCTTAGTCCATTTAAATATTGTTAGTTTTAGCCGGGAACATGCCTGTAATCCCAGCACCTTGGGAGGCTGAGGCGGGCAGACCACTTGAGACCAGGAGTTTGAGACCAGCCTGGCCAACATGGTGAAACCCGTCTCTACTGAAAATATAAAAATTAGCCGGGCGTTGGGGCGCATGCCTGTAATCCCAGCTACTTAGGAGGCTGGGGCAGGACAATCACTTGAACCTAGGAGGCAGAGGTTGCAGTGAGCCGAGATTGTGCCACTGAACTCCAGCATGGGTGACAGAGTAAGACTGTCTCCAAAAGAAAAAAAAAAAAAAAAGACAAAAAAGAAAAACAAAAAAAAAGTATTGTTAGTTTTGATGATTATCTACTAGGCTAAGTACTTTTCTACTCATTAAATTCCATTAGTGACTGTGCCTTGATTTCCCTGAAAGGATGCAGTATAGAGTAGGCTTTTGATTGGAGATAGACTTCCTGATTTTCCACTTAGTATTTAGAAGTGAAAATTATTATTATTATTATTTATTGTTTTTTTTTTTTTTTTTGAGACAGGGTGTCACTGTATCGCCTAGGCTGGAGTGCAGTGGCTTGATACTGGCTCACTGTAGCCTTGACTTCCTAGGGTCAAGCGATCTTCCCACCTCAGCCTCCTGAGTAGCTGGGACTACAGGCATGTGCCACCACACCCGGCTAATTTAAAAAAATTCTGTAGAGATGGGATCTCACTATGTTGTTCAGGCTTGTCTCAAACTCTTGGGCTCAAATCATCTTCCCACTTCAGCCTCCCTAAGTCCTGGGATTACAGGTGTGAGCCACTTCACCCAGCCGGAAGTGCAAATTATTTAACTCCTTTATTTTATTCAGCAAATAAATGTCTTTCTGAGCCTCAGTTTCCTGTAATAAGGTTCTTATAAGTTTTAAATCAGGTAGTGTGCATTAAATGTACATGTTAGAATTTGGTAAGGTTAGTAAGAAAACCAAAGACATGTGGACCCATTACAAAAAATTCCAGCATTTACCCTAAGAGATGCTTTTTCAGTGGTTGAAATTTGGTGGCATGGAGGAAATGTATATGGGCTTGTATCACATTTGGGAGTAAAATTAAGGCATGAAATTTAAACAGAAAATAAAATTGTGGGTACATAGTAGGTGTATATATTTATGGGATTTATGAGATTCTGAGACAGGCTTGAAATGTGTACTAATCACATCATGTAAAATGGGCTATCCATCCCAAGCATGTATCCTTTGAGTTAAAAAACAATCCAGTTTTACTCTTTCAGGTATTAAAAAATGTGCAATTAATTAATTTAATACAGTAAATAATACATTAATTTGATCTCAAACTCCTGACCTCAAATGATTAATTAGATTAATTAATGTATTATTTATTATATGCACCCTGTTGTGCCATCAAATACTAGGCCCCGCCCCCCGCTTTTTTTTTTTTGGAGACAGAGTCTTGCCCTGTCGCCTAGGCTAGAGTGCAATGGTGTGATCTTGGCTCACTGCAACCTCTGCCTCCCGGGTTCAAGTGATTCTGCTGTCTCAGCCTCCCGAGTAGCTGGGATTACAGGCGCCCACCACCACGCCCAGCTAATTTTTGTATTTTTAGTAGAGACAGGGTTTCACCATGTTGGCCAGACTGCTCTCGAACTCCTGACCTCGTGGTTCGCCCGCCGCGGCCTCCTAAAGTGCTGGGATTACAAGTGTGAGCCACTGCGCCTGGCCAAATACTAGGTCTTATTCATGCGTTCCAACTGTTTTTTTTGTACCCATTAAACGTCACCACATCTTGCCCACCCTCGCACTTCTCTTTTCAGCCTCTGGTAACCATCCTTCTACTCTGTGTCTCCATGAGTTTAATTGTTTTGATTTTTAGATCCCACAAATAAGTGAGAATATGCAATGTTGGTCTTTCTGTGCCTGGCTGATTTCACTTAGCATAATAACCTCTAGTTCCATCCATGTTGTTGCAAATGACAGGATCTCATTCTTTTTTATGGCTGAATAGTAGTCCATTTTGTGTAAGTACCACATTTTCTTTATCCATTCATTTCTTTTGATGGATACTTAGGTTGCATCCAAATCTTGACTATTGGGAACAGTGCTGTAATAAACATGGGAATGCAGGTATCCCTTTGATATGCTGATTTGCTTTATTTCTGGTATATACCCAAGCAGCTGGATTGCTGGATCATATGGTAGCTCAATTTTTAGTTTTATAAGGAACCTCCAAACTGTTCTTCGTAGTGGTTGTCCTATTTCACATTGTTGCCAACTGTGTATGAGGATTTTCTTTTCTCTACATCATTGCCAACATTTGTTATTGCCTGTCTTTTGGATACAAGCCATTTCAACTCAGGCAAGATGATATCTCATGGTAGCTTTGATTTGCATTTCTCTGATGATCAGTGATGTAGAACGCTTTTTCATATGCCTATTTGCAATTTGTATGTCTTCTTTTGAGAAATGTGTATCCACATTTTTTGCCCATTTTTGATTGGGTTATTAGATTTTTATTCTGTAGAGTTGTTCGAGCTCCTTACATATTCTGGTTATTAATCACTTGTTAGATGGATAGTTTGCAAATACTTTCTCCCATTCTTTGGGTTGTTTGTTCACTTTGTTGATTGTTTCTTTTGTTGTGCAAAAGCTTTTTAACTTGATGTGATCCCATTTGTCCGGTTACCTGTGCTTGTGGGGTATTGTTCAAGAAAATTTTTCCCAGACTAATGGCCTAGAGAGTTTCCCCAATGTTTTCTTGTAGAGGATTCATAATTTGAAGTTTTAGATAAAAGTCTTTAATCCATTTTGATTTTATTTATGTATAGAGCAAGAGATAGGAGTCTAGTTTCTTTTTCTTTTTTTTTTTGAGGTAGAGTTTCAGCTCTTGTTGCCCATACTGGAGTGCAGTGGCACGGTCTCAGCTCACTGCAACCTCCGTCTCCCAGGTTCAAGCGATTCTCCTGCCTCAGCCTCCCGAGTAGCTGGGATTACAAGAGCCCACCACCATGCCCGTCTGATTTTTGTATTTATTTATTTATTTATTTAGTTAGTTAGTTAGTTTTTTGAGACGGAGTCTCGCTCTGTCACCCAGGCTGGAGTGCAGTGGCATGATCTCGGCGTACTGCAAGCTCCGCTTCCCAGGTTCACGCCATTCTCCAGCCTCAGCCTCCCGAGTAGCTGGCACTATAGGCGTCTGTCACTGCGCCGGCTAATTTTTTGTATTTTTAGTAGAGATGGGGTTTCACCGTAGCCAGAATGGTCTCGATCTCCTGACCTCGTGGTCCGCCTGCCTCGGCTTCCCAAAGTGCTGGGATTACAGGCGTGATTCATTGCGCCCGGCTAATTTTTGTATTTTTAATAGAGACTGGATTTCACTATGTTGGCCAGGCTGGCCTCGAACTCCTGACCTCAGGTGATCTGGCCATCTCAGCCTCCCAAAGTGCTGAGATTACAGGTATGAGCCACCGCACCCGGCCTGGAGTCTAGTTTCATTCTTCTGTATATGGATATCCAGTTTTCCCGGCACCATTTATTTATTTATTTTTATTTATTTTATTTTTTTTTTGAGACAGAGTCTCATTCCATCACCCAGGCTGGAGTGCAGTGGTGTGATGTAGGCTCACTGCAACCTCTGCCTCCTGGATTCAAGCAGTTCTCCTGCCTCAGCCGCCCGAGTAGCTGGGATTACAGGCTAATTTTGATATTTTGAGTAGAGATGGAGTTTCACCATGTTGGCCAGGCTGATCTCGAACTCTTGACCTCAAATGTTCCACCTGCCTCGGCCCCCCAAATTACTGGGATTACAGGCGTGAGCCACCGTGCTGGGTCAGCACCATTTATTTTTATTTTATTTTATTTGAGAGTGAGTCTCCCTGTGTTGCCCAGGCTGGAGTGCAGTGGTGCTATCTCATCTCACTGCAGCCTCTGCCTCCTGGGTTCAAGCGATTCTCCTGCCTCAGCCTCCCACGTAGCTGAGATTACAGGCACCCACCATGATGCCCAGCTAATTTTTGTATTTTTAGTAGAAACGAGGTTTCACCATGTTGGCCAGGCTGGTCTCAAACTCCTGACCTCAGGTGATCCTTCCGCCTTGGCCTCCCAAAGTGCTGGGATTACAGGCATGAGCCACCACGCCCAGCCTGGAGTCTAGTTTCATTCTTCTGTATATGGATAACCAGTTTTCCTGGCACCATTTATTTATTTATATTTATTTATTTTATTTTTTTGAGACAGAGTCTCATTTCGTCACCTAGGCTGGAGTGCAGTGGTGTGATCTAGGCTCACTGCAACCTCTTCCTCCTGGGTTCAAGCAATTCTCCTGCCTCAGCCTCCTGAGAAGCTGGGATTACAGGTGTGTACTACCACCATGCCCAGCTAATTTTTGTATGTATGTATGTATTTATTTGAGACAGAATCTTGCTCTGTTGTCGAGGCTGGAGTGCAGTGGCACAATCTCGGCTCCCTGCAACCTCCGCCTCCCAGGTTCAAGCGATTCTCCTGCCTCAGCCTCCTGAGGAGCTGGGATTACAGGTGCATGCCACCATGCCTGGCTAATTTTTTTTTCGTATTTTTAGTAGAGATGGAGTTTCACCATGTTGCCCAGGCTGGTCTCGAACTCCTGACCTTATGATCTGCCCACCTCAGCTTCCCAAAGTGTTGGGATTACAGGTGTGAGCCAGTGTGCCTGGCCCCAGCACCTTTTATTTTATTTTATTTATTTTTTTGAGAGTGAGTCTCACTGTGTTGCCCAGGATGGAGTGCAGTGGTGCTATCTCCCCTCACTGCAACCTCTGCCTCCTGGGTTCAAGTGATTCTTCTGCCTCAGCCTTCCGAGTAGCTGGGATTACAGGTGCCTGCCACCATGGCTGGCTAATTTTTTTTTTTTTTAGTATTGATGGGGTTTCACCATGTTGGCCAGGCTGGTCTCAAACTCCTGACCTCAAGTGATCCGTCTGCTTTGGCCTCCCAAAGTTCTGGGATTACAGATGTGAGCCACTGTGCCTGGCCCCCAGCATCATGTATTGAGCCTTTCTTTTCCCCAGCATATGTTCTCGGCACCTTTGTAGAAATAGAAAATGAGTTCACCGTAGATGTGTGGATTTGTTTCTGAGTTCTGTATTCTGTCCATTGGTTTATGTGTCTGCTTTTATGCCAGAATCATGCTGTTTTGGTTACTATAACTCTGTGGTATAATTTCAAGTCTGATAATGTGATTCTTCCAGTTTTGTTCTTTCTGCTTAGTATAGCTTTGGGAATTCTGGAACTTTTGTGGTTCCATGTAAGTTTTAGGATTGTTTTTTCTATTTCTGTGATGAGTGTCATTGGTATTTTGATAGGGATTGCATTGAATCTATAGATTGCTTTGGATAGTATGGACATTTTAACAATATTGATTCTTCTAATCCATGAACATGAAATATCTTTCCGTTTTTTGGTGTCCTCTTCAATTTCATTCAGTTTGCTTTTCAGATTGGTCACTGTCGATATTTAGAAATGCTGATTTTTGTATATTGAATTTTTATATGGACAGTTTACTGAATTTGTTTATCTGTTCTAATAGTTTTTTTGTAGAGTCTGTAGGTTTTCTAAATATAAGATCATATCATCTGCACATAAGGGTAATTTGACTTCTTCCTTTGCCTTATTTCTTTCTCTTGTCTGGTTGCTGTAGCTAGGACTTCCAGTAGTACTATGTTGAGTAACTGCTGGAAGTGGGCATCCTTGTCGTGATCTGGATCTTAGAGGAAAGGTGTTCAGTTTTTCCCCTCAGTTTGATACTAGTTGTGGGTGTGTTGTATATGGCTGTTATGTTGGGGTATGTTCCTCCTAAACCCATTTTTTGAGGGTTTTTATCATGAAGAAATGTTGAATATTATCAAATAGTTTTTAAGCATCAGTTGATATAATATGGTTTTTGTTCTTCATTCTGTTGATATGATGTATCACATTGATTTGCATATATTGATCCCCTCTTGCACCCAAGGGAAAAACTCCACTTAGTTACGATGAATGATCTTTTTAATGTATCTGGTTTGCTAGTATTTTGTTGAGGATGTTTGCACCAATATTTATTAGAGATACTGGCCTGTCATTTTCTTTTTTTGATGTGTTTTTGTCTGGTTTTGGTAACAGGGTAATACTGGCCTCACAGAATGTATTTGAAGTATTGCTTCCTTTTATTTTTTGGAATAGTTTGAGTAGGAATAGTATTGATGCAGGAATTTTCTCGGCGCCTTTGTTGGACTTGTGACAGGGGTGAATGTTTACTCAGCCTGCCGTGCTCAACCCCTTGTTGGAGGGTGCATGTGAGTGAGTGAGTGCGGGACCTGGCCAGCTGGTTGGGGCGCTGACACAGCAGCAAGCTCTGTGCAGGGACCACGGCCAGACCAGGCACAAGCAAGTGAGTGTGGGATCCACCTGTTGTGAGCACAAACAGGAGCAGGCCCGTGCACAGCACCCAGGTTGATGGGGAGTGGGGCAGTGTCTGTGACCCCGAGGCCCCTGAGCAGGTGTTAACAGTGCTCCTTTAGTTCTGCTGTCTGCCGATGGCTGTGTGTTAACAGCTCAGTTGGCCTCTTGCCTTGTCATGTGGGGTGGCTGCCCTCCACTGGCAAGGGCAAAGGGCTGGTGTGACAGTCTTTTTTGGGTACCTGCACTCAGTGGGTCCTGAGCTCTTGTCTGGCATCCAAGAAGAATGAGGTTGAGTGGACACTTGAAGGATGGTGAAGGTGAAGAATTTTATTGAGCAGTGGGAACAGCTCAGTGGAGAGGGGAGCTGGAGAGGGGATGGGAAGGGCTGATCTCCCTGAAGTCCGGCTGTTTCTTACCTAAGTCAAGCCGTCTCCTTTCCCAAAGTTTGGCCGTCTTCTCTCCGAAATTAAGCTGTTTCTCTCCTCTCTACCAACTGAATCTGGGGTCTTTATAAGCACAGGATGGGGGCGGGGCAGGCTGTAGAAGTTTTAGAAAAGGCAACATTCTATTGGTAAAGAGACATTATCCAAACAGAACCAATCGGGAGAGAGCGGACAAACAGGAATAGAAGTTTTCACTTTGGGCCGTGGGTTTCAGGCTTTTTGGCTTGAACTTGGGGTTTCACCAGGGACTGCCCCTGTCTTCCTAGAATTTCTCTGCCTCCTGCCTCTATCACTATTAGATCTTCTTTAAATGGTAGAATTCAGCAGTGAAGCCATCAGGTCCCAGGCTTTTATTTACTGGGAGAATTTTTATTATGGCATTAATCTCGTTATTTGTTATAGCTGTGTTCAGGTTGCAGATTTGTTCATGGTTCAATCTTGGTAGATTGTGTCTAGGAATTTGTCCATTTCTTCTAGGTTTTCCAGTTCATTAGCATATAGTTTTTCATAGTAGCCATGAATGAACCTTTTTATTTCTGTAATATCGGTTATCATTGTAACGTCTCCATTCTCATCTCTGGTTTATATATTTTGATCTTCTTTTTTTTTTTCATTTTTTTTTTACTCTGGCCAAAGGTTTTTAAATTTTCTTTTAACTTTTACAAAAACCAACATTTTGTTTTATTGATATTTTGTATTTTCTTTATTTCAGTTTCATTTGCTTCACTCTGATCTTTATTATTTCTTCTAATTTTGGAGTTGGTTTACTCTTGCTTTTCTTATTCTTTAAGATGTGTTGTTAGGTTGTTTATTTGAAGTATTTCTTCTTTTTTCATGTAGGCACTTACAGCTATAAACTTCCCTTTTAGTAGTGCTTTTGCTGTATCCCATAGGTTTTGGTATGTTGTGTTTCAGTATCATTTGTTTCAATGAATTTTCCAATTTTCTTCTTAATTTTTGCACTGACTTAATGATCATTCAGGAACATATTGTTTAATTTACATGTGTTTGTATACTTTTCAAAATTTCTCATTATTGATTTCTAGTTTTATTCCATTATCAGAGGAGATGCTTGATATTATTTCAACATTTTTAATGTCTTAAGACTTGTTTTGTACTTAACATATGTTCTATCCTTGAGAATAAACCATGGGCTGAGGAGAAGAATGTGTATTCTGCAGCCCTTGGATGAAATTTTCTGTAAATATCTATTAGATCCATTTGGCCTGTAATGCACATTAAGTCTGATGCTTCGTTGTTGGTTTTCTCTGGAAGGTCTGTCCAATGCTGAAAGTGGGATATTGAAGTCTCCAAGTATTATCATATTGGGGCCTGTCTCTCCCTTTTGCTCTAATAATACTTGCTTTATATATGTGAGTGCTCCAGTGTTGGGTGCATTTATATTTAAAATGGTGACATCTTCTTGCTGAATTGACTGCTTTATCATTATATAGTGACCCTCTTTGGCTTTTCTTATCGTTTTTGTCTTGAAATCTATTTTGTCTTATATTAGTATAGCCACTTCTGCACTTTTTTGGTTTCCATTGGCTTTGGAAAAGATTTCTCATAATTCTGTTTGATAAGGACACATGTTAGGAGGTTTTCAACACTTCAGTTGAGTAGTAAACTTGTAAGTAAAGCAGGTATGAATGGAATCTCTTGGATTAGTGAAAAGTCAAAATCGTTAATTACTGTTTATTTTAAAACTGAAATTATAGGTATTAACAAATAACTGTATGCCTTATACTGTACTTTATTTATTTATTTTTCTGAGATGGTCTTGCTCTGTTGCCCAGGCTGGAGTGCGGTGACGTGATCTTGGCTCACTGCAGCCTCTGCCTCCTGGGTACAAGCAATTTTCATGCCTCAGCCTCCCGAGTAGCTGGGACTACAGGCATGCACTGGCACGCCCAGCTAAGTTTTTTGTATTTTTAGTAGAGATGGGATTTCACCATGTTGCCCAGGCTGGTCTCCAATTCCTGACCTCAAGTGATCCATCCTCTGTGGCCTCCCAAAGTGCTGGGATTACAGGCATGAGCCATCATGCCCGGCTGTATAATGTACTTTAAACATGATGATTTTGAAACTGGAAACACATGCACATGTGAGTAATTTCTTGAATGGAATTGAATTACCCTGAAGAATCTTAGAAAAATGATGTTTTTAATTTTAAATTAGTTTGTGTCATACATGTCTTTATTTCTCAAATTTTAAAGAAAAGTCTATGAATTAAAGAAAATAAAACTTTTCCTGCATGAAAGCAATGAGTTTATTATGTACCAAAAAAGTAGAAGAAAAATATCTTCTGTAATATTAGCTAGATATTACTTACTATAGATATTTTGGGGGTATATTTATTAGCAATATTTTAATGCAATTTTAAACATAATTGTCATCATACTTCATAGACAGTTTATAGCCTGCTATTTTTGGTTAGCATTGTAGTATGAGCTATTTTCCATATTATTTGAACTTTTAAAATTTAATGGTTGGTATGATATTGTATGACTTGTATGCATCCTTGTTTACCTAGTCTTTATTGTACACTTTAATTGATTACAGTTTTTTTTTTTTGCTTTTGTGAGCAGCTCACAGATACCTTTCTTGAGTAAAGTTATTATGTAGAAATATTTTCTTTGGGCCGGGTGCGGTGGCTCATGCTTATAATCCCAGCACTTTGGGAGGCTGAGGCAGGTGGATCATGAAGTCAGGAGTTCAAGACCAGCCTGGCCAATATGGTGAAACCCCGTCTATATTAAAAATACAAAAATCAGCCGGGCATGGTGGCGCACGCCTGTAGTCCCAGGTACTCAGGAGGTTGAGGCAGGAGAATTGCTTGAACCCGGGAGGTGGAGAGGTTGCAGTGAGCCGAGATCGAACCACTGCACTCCAGCCTGGGCGACAGAGCAAGACACCGACTCAAAAAAAAAAGAAAAGAAATACTTTCTTTCTATAGGGAGATAGGATTACTAGATGAAAGTCTCTTGATGGTTTTTGCCAATTTGTTTTGTAAATGTATGTATCACCGCAGGCTATCTATGAGAGTGTCTATTTCATGAAAACTTAGCCTACAATGAATAGTCATTTTACCCCTAAATATTTGATAAGTTGAAAAATGCTATCACATGTAACACTTCATAGGCTTTAAGAAGTTGCAGTTTTATATTCATTTCTTCATGCATTTTGTGTACTATTTCAAACGTTTCTATAGGGGAATGAGAGCAAAGTAATGTGTTTTTCATTATTTATTTTGCTAACCAAACATATTTAATTACTAACCAAAAGGATGATCCTAATTAAGCCAACACTTGGAATTATTTTCATGTAAAATGTCTGTGATAGAGATAATTGAATTTAATAATGAAAAAAGTATTACAGAAATTTGCTCATCAAGCTGAGCTTGTTTTCAGCTAATCCTTGTGCAAAGTGATGACTTTTTTTTTTTTTTTAAATAAAGATGGGGGCTCGCTATGTTGACCAGGCTGGTCTCGAACTCCTGGCCTCAAGTGATCCTCCTGTCTCCGCCTCTCAAATTGCTAGGAATACAGGCATGAGCCACCACACCTGGTTTAATAGTGGAATTTTTATTACACTTTTTTATGGATTCGAGGACAGGTGGCATTGTACATAACATATTCTACCATTAATTTTCCATCTTTCACTTTTCTCATTGTGCTTTCCTTCCCATTCTGTTCCTGGTGTTGAACCAATGCATCATTTGTAAATTTGTAGACAGTCTGAGTTTTTCTGCCATAATCTGTTGTTTCTTCAGACTTCTTTTCTGGTTTATAAGAAAACTGTTGTTTTAAAACTACTCTCAGTTTTGTATTTTTTATTTTTTATTATACTTTAAGTTCTGGGATATGTGAGCAGAACGTGCAGGTTTGTTATATAAGTATACATGTGCCATGGTGGTTTGCTGCACCCATCAACCTATCATCTCCATTAGGTATTTCTCCTAATGCTATCCCTCCCCTTGCCCCCAACCCCCCGACAGGCCCCAGTGTGTGATGTTCCCCTCCTTGTGCCCGTATGTTCTCATTGTTCAACTCCCACTTATGAGTGAGAACCTGCAGTGTTTGGTTTTCTGTTCCTGTGTTAGTTTGCTGAGAATGATGGTTCCAGCTTCATCCATGTCCCTGCAAAGGATATGAACTGATCCTTTTTTATGGCTGTGTAGTATTCCGTGGTGTATAGGTGCCACGTTTTCTTTATCCAGTGTATCATTGATAGGCATTTGGGTTGGTTCCAAGTCTTTGCTATTGTGAATAGTGCTGCAGTAAACATATGTGTGCGTGTGTCTTTATAGTAGAATAATTTATAATCCTCTGGGTATATACCCAGTAATGCGATTGCTGGGTCAAATGGTATTTCTAATTCTAGATCCTTGTGGAATCGTCAGAGTGTCTTCCACAATGGTTGAACGAATTTATCCTCCCACCAACAGTGTTAGAGCGTTCCTATTTCACCACATCCTCTCCAGCATCTGTTGTTTCCTGACTTCTTAATGATCACCATTCTAATTGGCATGAGATGGTATCGCACTGTGGTTTTGATTTGCATTTCTCTAATGACCAGTGATGATGAGCTGTTCTTCATGTTTGTTGGCCATGTAAATGTCTTCTTTTGAGAAGTGTCTATTCATATCCTATGCCCACTTTTTGATAGGGTTATTTGTTTTTTTCTTGTAAATTTAAGTTCTTTGTAGATTCTGGATATTAGCCCTTTGTCAGATGGATTAAAAAAACACTAATTTTTTTTTTAAATTTCCCAATTCCTCATCGGTAAAAAAGCAGTAAAACATTCATGGTAATGATCATGGCCTATAGTTTTTTTTTTTTAAGTGACATTAGGATTTAAAACTGGTATGAAACCTAATCATTTATTATTTAGTTAGCTAACATCAGGATTTAGATTTATTTTTTTTGACCCAATTGCAGATAGGCAGATGAGATCTCATAGACTGCCATCTGCATCAAGCTCCTTTTGTAGTTATGTGAATGTGAGCCTGAAGGCTGAACCCAGTTTTTTCTAATGGAGATTTTTTTTTATTATACTTTAAGTTCTAGGGTACATGTGCACAATGTGCAGGTTTGTTACATATGTATACAGGTGCCACGTTGGTGTGCTGCACCCATTAACTTGTCATTTACATTAGGTATATCGCCTAATGCTATCCCTCCCCCCTCCCCCCACCCCATGACAGGCCCCGGTGTGTGATGTTCCCCTTCCTGTGTCCAAGTGTTTTCATTGTTCAGTTCCCACCTATGAGTGAGAACAATGCAGTGTTTGGTTTTTTGTCCTTGCGATAGTTTGCTGAGAATGATGGTTTCCAGCTTCATCCATGTCCCTATATAGGACATGAACTCATCCTTTTTTATGGCTTCATAGTATTCCATGGTATATATGTGCCACATTTTCTTAATCCCGTCTATTGTTGATGGACATTTGGGTTGGGTCCAGGTCTTTGCTATTGTGAATAGTGCCGCAATAAACATACGTGTGCATGTGTCTTTATAGCAGCATGATTTATAATCCTTTGGGTATATACCCAGTAATGGGATGGCTGGGTCAAATGGTATTTCTAGTTCTAGATCCTTGAGAAAACACCACACTGTCTTCCACAATGGTTGAACTAGTTTACAGTCCCACCAACAGTGTAAAAGTGTTCCTGTTTCTCCACATCCTCTCCAGCACCTGTTGTTTCCTGACTTGTTAGCGATCGCCATTCTAACTGGCATGAGATGGTATCTCATTGTGGTTTTGATTTGCATTTGTTTGATGGCCAGTGATGATGAGCATTTTTACATGTGTCTTTTGGCTGCATAAATGTCTTGTTTTGAGAAGTGTCTGTTCATATCCTTTGCCCACTTTTTGATGGAGTTGTTTGATTTTTTCTTGTAAATTTGTTGGAGTTCATTGTAGATTCTGGATATTAGCCCTTTGTCAGATGAGTAGATTGCAAAAATTTTCTCCCATTCTGTAGGTTGCCTGTTCACTCTGATGGTAGTTTCTTTTGCTGTGCAGAAGCTCTTTAGTTTAATTAGATCCCATTTGTCAATTTTGGCTTTTGTTGCCATTGCTTTTGGTGTTTTAGACATGAAGTCCTTGCCGATGCCTATGTCCTAAATGGTATTGCCTAGGTTTTCTTCTAGGGTTTTTATGGTTTTAGGTCTGATGCTTAAGTCTTTAATCCGTCTTGAATTAATTTTTGTTTAAGATGTAAGGAAGGGATCTGGTTTCAGCTTTCTACATATGGCTAGCCAGTTTTCCCAGCAGCATTTATTAAATAGGGAATCCTTTCCCCATTTTTTGTTTTTGTCAGGTTTGTCAAAGATCAGATGGTTGTAGATGTGTGGTATTATTTCTGAGGGCTCTGTTCTGTTCCATTGGTCTATATCTCTGTTTTGGTACCAGTGCCATGCTGTTTTGGTGACTGTAGCCTTGTAGTATAGTTTGAAGTCAGGTAGTGTGATGCCTCCAGCTTTGTTCTTTTGGCTTAGGATTGTCTTGGCAATGGGGTTTAACCACTCTGAAAAGATGTGTTTAAGGACTTTTATCTAGACTCTATGGTGAGGTATAACATAGTGCTGGTTGAGTCAGCTTCAAGTTTTTGTAGAGGGAGGAAGAGAGTAACAACCATGTCTGGATTTAATAAAAAGTTTAACATAAGTAAATGTGTGCTCTTTCACCTTAAGAAAATATTTTTCAATATATAAAAAGGATTAATGAGTGCTGCCTTTCAGATACTTGGTTTGGTGTGTTTGAAACATTATTTCCAAACATAGGACATACACATTTCCAGGGATCATCTCTAGGATATGGCTCTAGAAATGATGTAGATTTTTAAAACCAATGTCAGGACTTATAGACACAAATGTATGCTTTCCTTCTAAGTAGTCACTCCGGGAGCCCATATACATATCAGTGGTGTCATTCCTGATGATATGTTGGGAACTCTCATTTTGTAACCAGTTTAGAAGTCATGCAAGTAAATAAATCTTCAGGGTTACTTCAGATTTGGGCAAAAAGTTAGTTTGACTCTAAGTCAAATTGGCTATTTGACTCTAAGTGACAATTGGCTATTTCCAAAAATCATACCCATCCTGAGGATGTGAAGATATTTTTGGGCTGGGCACGGTAGCTCACTCCTGTAATCCCAGCAGTTTGGGAGGCTGAGGCAGTAGGATTGTTTTTGAAGACCAGCTTGGTCAACATAGTGAGACTCCCTCTCTCCAAAGGAAAAAAAAAAAAGTGAAGTTTTTTTTTTTCTTTTTCAAATGAATAGGCAACATTGTTTAGTTATCTGTTTTTTTTTTTCTTTTTTTTTCCACTGTTGGACTTCTGTCCATTCTGTTTATTTATTTATTTATTTGAGATGGAGTTTTGCTCTGTTGTCTAGGCTGGAGTGCAGTGGCGTGATCTTGGCTCACTGCAATCTCCGCCTCCCGGCTCAAGTGATTCTCCTGCCTCAGCCTCCCAAGTAGCTGGGATTACAGGCATGCACCACCAGGCCCGGCTAATTTTGTATTTCTAGTGGAGACGGGGTTTCACCATGTTGGCCAGGCTGGGCTGGAACTCCTGACCTCAAGTGATCTGCCTGTCTAGCTCCCAAAGTGCTGGAGTTACAGGTGTGAGCTACCGCGCCCGGCCTGCTGATCATACTCTCTTGATTTTATTTTTGTACTGTGGTAGTGCTGTTGATGGACTGCACTGATATTATCCATATTTTTAACCTTGGTCACCCACAGTATGAACTCATTAAATAGCTGACTTTGCAATTTGATTGCTGTGATTTGGGAATGAGTGTGGCAGTCATAATTCTGCAGGTTTGCTATCGTTTCATTTCTAGACAACTTTTCTATGGTGATCCATTGATGAGATAAGATATAGTATGACATTATTTATTCCTGTTTTTGACTTTTGGTTCTCAGGAATTTTGGGTGCTATGAGTTGACTTGTAGCATCATTTCCTCAGGTCTCATTTTCTATCTGAGCACTATTTAGGACACAGTGACCTGATGATAAATTTTTTTGTACATCTGACTCTTATCTGAAAGAATGGTTATTGGCCAAATATGGAAATCATACCCACTTGGTACCTTTATTCTAGAGGTAAAGTTTGTTTCAAAATTTTGTAAAACAGCCCTCTCCACCAAAAGAAAACAAATACCCACACAAGATCTCTAGTTATGGTGTCTGTTATATCTCATTTCTTTTTCCTTCCCTAATATACTGAGCTATTCTTAACTAAATACAGGAAAATTGTGCAGAGGGACACTTACTAAGTGTTCAGTAAATGTTTTCATTTTTCTTATGTGTATATCTAGAAGTAGAATTGTTGGGTCATTGAGTAACTGTATGTTTAACTGTTTGAGTAAATATCTATACACGGGCCATGGTGGTTTGCTGCACCCATAAACCCGTCATGTACATTACGTATTTCTCCTAATGCTATCCCTCCCCTAACCCCTAACAGGCCCCAGTGTGTGATGTTCCCCTCCCTGTGTCCATGTGTTCTCATTGTTCAACTCCCACTTATGAGTGAGAACATGCGGTGTTTGGTTTTCTGTTCTTGTGTTAGTTTGCTAAGAATGACGGTTTCCAGCTCCATCCATTTCCCTGCAAAGGACATGAACTCATCTTTTTTTATGGCTGCGTAGTATTCCATGGGGTATATGTGCCACATTTTCTTTATCCAGTCTATCACTGATGGGCATTTGGGTTAGTTCCAAGTCTTTGCTATTGTGAATAGTGCTGCAGTAAACATATGTGTGCATGTGTCTTTATAGTAGAATGATTTATAATCCTTTGGGTATATACCCAGTAATG
Organism: Pongo pygmaeus; assembly: GCF_028885625.2. Lineage (NCBI taxonomy): Eukaryota > Metazoa > Chordata > Mammalia > Primates > Hominidae > Pongo > Pongo pygmaeus. Next base: position 81,003,665 of record NC_072396.2, on the reverse strand, counting down.
GGATGGCTGGGTCAAATGGTATTTCTGGTTCTAGATCCTTGAGGAATCGCCACACTGTCTTCCACAATGGTTGAACTAATTTACTCTCCCATCAACAGTGTAAAATTGTTCCTATTTCTCCACATCCTCTCCAGCATGTGTTGTTTCCTGACTTTTTAATGTTTGCCATTCTCACTGGTGTGAGGTGGTATCTCATTGTGGTTTTGATTTGCATTTCTGTAATGACCAGTGATGATGAGTTTTTTTTCATATGTTTGTTGGCTGCATCAATGTCTTCTTTTGAGAAGTGTCTGTTCATATCCTTTGCCCACTTTTTGTTAGGGTTGTTTGCTTTTTTTCTTGTAAATTTGTTTAAGTTCTTCGTAGATTCTGGATATTAGCCCTTCGTCAGATGGATAGATTGCAAAAATTTTCTCCCATTCTGTAGGTTGCCTGTTCACTCTGATGATATATATATATATATAAATATATATATAAATATATATATAAATAAATATATGTAAATATAAATATATATTTATATATGTAAATATAAATATATATTTATACATATGTAAATATATATTTATATATGTAAATATATATTTATATATGTATATATGTATATATATTTATATATGTAAATATATATTTATATATGTATATATGTATATATATTTATATATGTATATATGTATATATATTTATATATGTAAATATATGTTTATATATGTATATATATATTTATATAAATATGTAAATATATATTTATGTAAATATATATATATCTCTCTCTATATATATATATTTTTTCTTGCTGTGCAGAAGCTCTTTAGTTAGATCCCATTTGTCAATTTTGGCTTCTGTTGTCATTGCTTTTGGTGTTTTAGTCATGAAGTCTTTGCCCATGCCTATATCCTGAATGGTATTGCCTAGGTTTTCTTCTAGAGTTTTTATGGTTTTAGGTCTTACGTTTAAGTCTTTAATTTATCTTGAGTTAATTTTTGTATAATGTGTAAGGAAGGAGTCCAGCTTCAGTTTTCTGCATATGGCTAGCCAGTTTTCCAGACACCATTTATTAAATAGGGAGTCCTTTCTCCATTGCTTGTTTTTGTCAGATTTGTCAAAGATCAGATGGTTGTAGATATGTGGTGTTATTTCTGAGGCCTCAGTTCTGTTCCATTGGTCTGTATCTCTGTTTTGGTACCAGTACCATGCTGTTTTGGTGACTGTAGCCTTGTAGTATAGTTTGAGGTCAGGTAGCATGATGTCTCCAGCTTTGTTCTGTTTGCTTAGGATTGTCGTGGCCCTGCGGGCTCTTTTTTGGTTCCATATGAAATTTAAAGTAGTTTTTTTTCCAATTCTGTGAAGAAAGTCAGTCTAGCTTGATGGGGATAGCATTGAATGTATACATTACTTTGGGCGGTATGGCCATTTTCACGATATTGATTCTTCCTATCCATGAGCATGGAATGTTTTTCCATTTATTTGTGTCCTCTCTTATTTCCTTGAGCAGTGGTTTGTAGTTCTCCTTGAAGAGGTCCTTCACATCCCTTATAAGTCATATGCCTAGGTATTTTATTGTCTTTGTAGCAATTGTTAATAGGAGTTCACTCATGATTTGGCTGTCTGTTATTGGTGTATAAGAATGCTTGTGATTTTTGCACATTGATTTTGTATCCTGAGACTTTGCTGAAGTTGCTTGTCAGCTAAAGGAGATTTTGGGCTGAGATGGTGGGGTTTTCTAAATATGCAGTCATGTCATCTGCAGACAGAGAATTTGACTTCCTCTTTTCCTGATTGAATACACTTTATTTCTTTCTGTTGCCTAACTGCCCTGGCCAGAACTTACAGTACTGTGTTGAATAGGAGTGGTGAGAGTGGGCATCCTTGTCTTGTACCGGGTTTCAAAGGGAATGCTTCCAGTTTTTGCCCATTCAGTATGATGTTGGCTGTGGGTTTGTTGTAAATAGCTCTTATTATTTTGAGATACGTTTCATCGATGCCCAGTTTATTGAGAGTTTTTAGTATGAAGGGGTGTTGAATTTTATTGAAGTCCTTTTCTGCATCTATTGAGATAATCATGTGATTTTTGTCATTGGTTCTGTTTATGTGATGGATTATGTTTATTGATTTGCGTATGTTGAACCAGCCGTGTATCGCAGGGGTGAAGCCGACTTGATCGTGGTGGATAAGCTTTTTGATGTGCTGCTGGATTCGGCTTGCCGGTATTTTATTGAGGATTTTTGCATCGATGTTCGTCAGGGATATTGGCCTGAAATTTTCTTTATTTGTTGTGTCTCTGCCAGGTTTTGGTATCAGGATGATGCTGGCCTCATAAAATGAGTTAGGGAGGATTCCCTCGTTTTCTATTTTTTGGAGTAGTTTCAGAAGGAATTGTACCAGCTCCTCTTTGTACCTCTGGTAGAATTCAGCTTTGAATTTGTCTGGTCCTGGACTTATTTTGATTGGTAGGCTATTAATTACTGCCTCAACTTCAGAACTTTTTATTGGTTTATTCAGGGATTAGACTTCTTCCTTGTTTAGTCTTCGGAGGGTGTATGTGTCTAGGAATTTATCCATTTCCTCTAGATTTTCTAGTTTATTTGCATAGAGGTGCTTATAGTATTCTCTGATGGTAGTTTGTATTTTTGTGGGATCAGTGGTGATGTTCCCTTTATCATTTTTTATTGCATCTATTTGATTCTTCTTTCTTTGGTTCTTTATTAGTCTGGATAGTGGTCTGTTTTGTTGATCTTCTCAAAAAACCAGCTTCTGAATTCATTGATAGTTTGAAGGGTTTTTCCTGTCTGTGTCTCTTTCAGCTCTGCTCTGATCTTAGTTATTTCTTGTCTTCTCCTAGCTTTTGAAGTTGCTTGCTCTTCCTTCTCTAGTTGTTTTAATTATGATGTTAGGGTGTTGATTTTAGATATTTCCTGCTTTCTCTTGTGGGCATTTAGTGCTATAAATTGCCCTGTACGCACTGCTCTAAATTTGTCCCAGAAATTCTGGTATGTTGTCTCTTTGTTTTCATTGGTTTCAAAGAACTTCTTTATTTCTGCCTTAATTTCATTGTTTACCTAGTAGTCATTCAGGGGCAGGTTGTTCAGTTTCCATGTAGTTGTGCAGTTTTGAATGAGTTTCTTAATCCTGAGTTCTAATTTGATTGCATTATAGTCTGAGAGACTGTTATGATTTCCGTTCTTTTGCATTTGCTTAGGAGTGTTTTACTTCTAATTATATGGTCAGTTTTAGAATAAGCACGATGAGGTGCTGAGAAGAATGTATATTCTGTTGCTTTGGAGTCAAGAGTTCTGTAGATGTCTGTTAGGTCTGCTTGGTCCAGAGGTGAGTTCAGGTGTTGTATATCCTTGTTAATTTTCCGTCTCGTTGGTCTGTCTAATATTGACAGTGGGGTATTAAAGTCTCCCACTATTATTGTCTGAGAGTCTAAGTCTCTTTGTAGGTCTCTAAGAACTTGCTTTATGATTCTGGGTGCTCCCGTATTGGGTACATATATATTTAGGATAGTTAGCTCTTCTCATTGCATTGATCCCTTTACCATTATGTAACACCCTTCTTTGTCTGTTTTGATCTTTGTTGGTTTAAAGTCTGTTTTATCAGAGACTAGGATTGCAACCCCTGTTTTTTTTTGCTTTCCATTTGCTTGGTAAATATTTCTCCATCCCTTTATTTTGAGCCTATGTATGTCTTTAATTTGTTTTTAAAATTATTATATCCATCCTACTTAGTATAAATTGGTTTCTTGTTGTGGTTTTGATTTGCATTTCCTTGATATGACTAATGGTCTTGAGCATTTTTTCATGTGTTTATTGGCCATGGGTATATATTCTTTTGAGAAATGTATATATAAGTCTTTTCCCCATTTAAAAAATTGGGTTGTCTTTTTGTTGTTTAATTGTAAGAAGTCTTTATGTATTCTGGTTACCAAACCCTCATGAGATATAGGATTTGAAAATCGTTTTCTCTCATTGTGTTGGTTGTGTTTTCACTTTCTTGATGGTGCCCTTTGACATGCAAAAGTTTTGACTTTTATTAAAAATGGGGCTGGGCATGGTGGCTCACACTTGTCATCCCAGTGCTTTGGGAGGCAGAAGTGGGAGGATATCTTGAGGCCAGGAGTTTCAGACCATCCTGGGCAACATAACTGGACCCCATCTCTACAAAAAATTAAAGAAAAAATTTAGCTAAGAGTATAGTTGTGAGCCGCACTTCCTCAACTAAGAACATAGGTGTGTGCCACAGGTACTCAAGATGCTGAGGCAGGAGGATTGCTTTAGCCCAAGAGTTTGAGACCTCAGTGAGTCAAGGTCACGCCACTGTGCTCAAGCCTGTGTGACAGAGCAAAAGGCTAACTCTAAGGAAAAAAAATTGGGTAAACTTATACTTTCCTTATTTAAAGTTTTAACTCCTGAAAACCCTGTTGAATTACAGATACATCTATTATATAACTTAAGAGTTGATGCTATAGGCTGGGCACGGTGGCTCACGCCTGTAATCCCAGCACTTCGGGAGGCCGAGGCGGGTGGATCACGAGGTCAGGAGATCGAGACCATCCTGGCTAACACGGTGAAACCCCGTCTCTACTAAAAATACAAAAAAATTAGCCGGGCGTGGTGGCGGGCGCCTATAGTCCCAGCTACTTGGGAAGCTGAGGCAGGAGAATGGCGTGAACCCAGGAGGCAGAGCTTGCAGTGAGCCAGGATTGCGCCACTGCACTGCAGCCTGGGTGACAGAGCAAGGCTCGGTCTTTAAAAAAAAAAAAAAGAGTTGATGCTATAAAACTTAGTTAATGAAATATTTCCCTGGGCGATGGAGCTCTTGCAAGTCCTGTTCTATGTTTTGTTCATCTTTATGCCAGTCAGTTAGACAGTTCTTCTGTGTCAAGCAGAGGATGGAATAATAAACCAAAACACTGCTTAGGCCTTTCAGAGAGTAAGTGTTCAGTAAATATATTTGATAAATTACTGAATTATTTTTTTAAATGATGGAAAGGAAAATCTTGGCCTCTCTTTTTCTGGGTGTTGGCTAGTATAAATCTTTCTTGAAGTGATGATCTACATCTATGTTTTGATTTCTAAGGATTTCCCAAATATAAGCTATATATAAGTGAGAGGAAATAATAACTTAGGTGCCTAATGATAATATGACAAGATAAGTACAAGGGTCAGCTATTTGTTGTGAAATAGGAATGGATATAATTTAAATATGAATACCTTTTTGCTGTTTAATCCCCCAAATTTTCTTTTGATTTCTTTTAAAATTCTTTTGTGGTAGGTAGGTTTATTGTTTCTTAAGAATTAACTTAAGGGTAGTATTTTCTGATACATTTTTAAGTAACACGAAGTTTAACTTCTGTTTAAACACATCATATAGAGTACATTGAAAGACCTTAGTATTTTCGAAATGTTTAGTGAGTAATATCAGCAGTTTCATTAAATGATATTTTAATCCTAGGTAAGTGTACAGGTAGGTTGTGTTACTGATATTTTTATATCCTTAGTGAAATAAAATTCTTTTTTTTTTTTTTGAGGCAGGTCTGACTGTTGCCTTGGCTAGAGTGCAGTGGCATGATCTCAGCTTACTGCAACCTCTGCCTCACAAGGCTCAAACCATCCTCCCACCTCAGCCTCCTGAGTAGCTGAGACCACAGGCATGAGCCACCATGCTCTATTATGAGCCACCACACCCGGCCTAAAATTTGTTTTCTTTAATATTTTTTCTTTCTACACTCAGAGCTGTAACATTTCCCTTAGTTTTTACTTTGAATGTGCATACTCTTACACGACTTACAGTATGGCTATATTTTCAGTTTGCTAGAGCTTTACAATTAATTTAAAACATGAAAGGCTAATTAAGGGAATTCTTTAAATTTTGTTTTAATAGTGAAAGCAAGTTGAATACATTGGTGCAGAAGCTTCATGACTTCCTTGCACACTCATCAGAAGAATCTGAAGAAACAAGTTCTCCTCCACGACTTGCAATGAATCAAAACACAGGTAAATTGAAAAAGGATGTGCTATACCTTCTAGTCTTTTTTCTATTTTTTTTTTTTTTTTACACTTATGGAGGTAACCATTTATTTTATTCAGAGAGCAGCTTTTAAAAGAGATTTCAGTTTGTGGAAAATGACAGATTAGCAAGCTTTATAGAAGCCCCTATTATGTATCTTAGCTATATCTGATACAGGAGATTTTAATTTTGGTAAGTATGACTATAGAAAGCTTAGAAAAGGAAGCATTTATGGTTTTATATGTAATGGAAATGTGTTATAGAATGGCTAGTGAATGTTGACTGTGAAAAAATAGTATTAGAAGAGGCAGGAGTAGTATAGGAATGTTTTGTCCTAGCAATTATTCATGTATTAGGAGTTAAATTTTTATTTTTATTTTTGTGATGGAGTCTCGCTCTGTCACCCAGGCTGGAGTTCAATGGCATGATCTTAGCTCACTGCAACTTCCGCCTCCTGGGCTCAAGCTATTCTGCTGCCTCAGTCTCCTGAGTAGCTGGGATCACAGGTGTCTGCCACCATGTTTGGCTAATTTTGGTATTTTTAGTAGAGACTGGGTTTCACCATGTTGGCCAAGCTGGTCTGGAACTCAAGTGATCTGCCCTCGTTGGCCTCCCGAATTGCTAGGATAACAGGCATGAGCCATCACACCCAGCATAAGAGTTAAATTTTTATGTTGTTTGATAATATCCCTGAGTAGATTTGGTGTATTTATTTTTTAAAATAAAACCACTTAACACCTCCTCTCTACCTCCCTGTCTCTGTCTCTCTTTAAAAAGATTTTTTTTTTTTTTTTTTAGAGACGAGGTCTTGCTTTGTCACCCAGACTGGAGTGTAGTGGTGTAATCATAGCTCACTGCAGCCTCAAACTTCTTGGGCTTAAGCAATCTTCTCACCTCACCCTCCCCGGTAGCTCGGATTACAGGTGTGTGCCATCATGCCTGGTTAATTTTCAAAAAAAATTTTTTAGAGACATGGTCTTGCTATGTTGTCCAGACTGGTCTTGAACTTCCTGGCCTCAAATGATTCTCCTGCCTCAGCCTCCTGAGTAGCTGAAATTATAAGCATGAGCCATTGTACCTGGTTCCCTTTTTTAAAAAACATTTTGTATCATGTGACAGTTAGCATTTTCAGGTTTTCAAGGGTAACTACAATACACATGCACACAGACACACACAATATGTACAAAAAAAGTATAAGAGAGTTATAGTGAAAAGTTCAACCATATGTGTAATTAGAGTACTAGAAAGAATAAAGAGAATTGGTTAAAAGTCCAATTTGAAGAGATACGGGCTGAGCATTTTTTAAAAAGTGATGAAAAACATCAAACTAGAGGTTCAAGAAGTTTTGTGAACCCTGAGCAGGATAAATATAAAGAAAACTACAGCTAGGCATGTCATAACCAAACTCCTAAAGAACATAAACCAAGAGAAAAATATCTTAAGTAGCCAGAGGAAAAAAATATATTATTTTCAAAGGAATAACAGTAACACTGGCAGCTCACTTAACAACAGAAATGATAGAAGGCAGATGACAATGAAATTATTTCTTTAAAATGTCAAAGAAAAATGCAGTCATGCATCACTTAACTATGGGATAGGTTTTTTTGAGAAAGCATTGTTGGGTGATTTTGTCATTGTGCAAACATTATGGAGTGTACTTACATAGGCTACTACACACCTAGGCTATATGTTATAGCCTGTTGCTCATAGGCTACAAACCTGTGCAGCGTGTTCTTGTACTGAATATGGTAGGTAATTGGAACACGATGGTAAATATTTGTGTATCTAAACACATGGAAACATAGAAAAGGTACAGTAAAAATACAGTATTACAATCTTATGGGACCACCAATGTATATGTGGTCGGTCATTGAGTGAAATGTCTTTATGCAGCATGTGATTGTAATTGCCAGCATAGAACTGTTTATTCAGTGAAAACATCCTTCATAAATGGAGGGTGGAATAAAGCCATATCTGGGCAAACAAAAAGTGAGAACTTGATGTCAACAGACCTACACTAGAGTGAATAACTACACTAGAGGAAATTACAAGTTTTCTGAAATGAGAAAAAATAATTTGAAATGGCAACACCAAAATATAGGAAGTAATGAATAAGAATGGGAAAGCTAAATAGGTAGGTAAACTAAATAACATAAAGTTATTTAAGCCACAGTCCCTATTCTTATTTCATCAATTACCCCAGTAATGTTCACAGATAAGTTTTTCCCCCTTAAATTCATGATCCAGTTCAAGATTTAGTAGTCATGTTTCTTTGGTCTTTTAAAAATCTGAAGCAGTTTGTCTGCCTTTTGGGACTGTGACTTTTTTTGAAATGTACAGGTGTGTTACTTTGTGAAATGGCCCTCAGGATTATCTGTTTAGTTATGGTTAGATTCAGGTTGTACATTTTTGGCAGGAATACTACATAAAGTGGTGTTCTGTTCTCCGTGCATCCTATTACGTTTCACATGATGTGATTTGCCCCTTTACTGGTGATGTTAACTTAGGTTGTTTGGTTATGGTTGTGTTTGCTAGATAAACCCAGTATAAAGTTATGATTTATTCCATTGTAACTAATAACTAATTTAATGGGGGGCACTTTGAGATTACTAAGGTATTGTTTTTATTATCAAAATTTAATATGTTTTCTTTTGCAAATGACCACAAAGTTTGCAGCTTAAAACAACCCAAATTTGTTATTTTACAGTTCTGTAGGTTCGGAGTCCGGTGGGCCTTGCTGGACCCTTCTCAGGCTATCACAAGGTCAAAGTCAAGATGTTGGTAGGGCTAGGTTCCTTTCTGGAGATTGTAGAAAAATCCATTCCTAAGCTCATTCAGGTTGTTGGCAGAATTCAGTTCCTTATGATAATAGGTTGGAGGTCCTTCTTTCTCACTCACTATTGGCCAAGACCCCCTCCTAGCTCTTTTCAGGTGTCTTCATTTCTTCTCACATGATGCCCTCCATCTTCAAATCCGGCAACAGCACATCAAGTCTCTCTCAAGCTTTGAAGCTCTCTGACCTAGCTTTTTGCTTGCTAATTCTGCTGCCACCTGCTACCAGCTGGATAAATTTTTCTGTTTTTAAGGATTCATGTGATTAGATTAGGTCCCTCTCCCTCTCATCTCCTCCTGATTATCTCTTGAGTTTAAGATCAACTGTGCCATATTACATAACACAGTTATGGGAGTGATATGTCATCACATTGATAGTTTCTGGGGATTAGCGGTGTAGAATCTTGTTAGAATCTTGTGGGCCATTGCTAGAAGGTCTGTTTATCACAGCATACATTTGTGATTCTTAGCTGAATAATTTATTCCTATGATGGGTTCAAAATGGTGATGTTCTAATCTGTCTTTCCTTCTGTGTTTATTAGTTGATATTTTATTGTAAGGGAGGGGTTCATGTTCTAACCTATTCAATTATTTGTATCAGTATATACTTACAATTTTTTACATGAATATTCTCTGTCATTATTTATTTTGATCCTGAAATTGTATCAGTTTTGGCTAGTAGGAGCCCCATCTGGATGGCTCCTGCTGACCTTTTTAAAAATCCTCATCATTTCTTGAACACTTTCTTTCTTTCTGTCCCCTCAAAGTATTCAAGGCTTGCTTTCCATTCTCTGTTCCCTAGTCCTAGAATCAGTTATTTTTCGCAAGAGTTCTGATTCCTTTTAGTGGGATATAGTGTTTAGAAATCAAGATCAGGGTGTGTGATGTGCTCATTGCCACCAAGATGTCTTTGTTTCCAAGCTCTTTCACAGAGAAAGCCGATAATATGTTTTATATTTTCATGAGTTGATACTGATACTTTTAATTTTAATTCAATTCCAGTCTTCTTTCTAGACTTCCCTTTTTCATGTTTTTAACTTCTTTCTCCAACAGAAAGAAACCTGGTTCCTATTATCCCCAATTTATTTATTTTTATTTATTTATTCTTTTTGAGACGGAATCTCACTCTGTCGCCAGGCTGGAGTGCAGTGGCGTGATCTCAGATCACTGCAACCTCTGCCTCCCAGGTTCAAGCGATTCTCCTGCCTCAGCCTACCAAGTAGCTGAGACCACAGGCATGCGCCATCATACCCAGCTAATTTTTGTATTTTTAGTAGAGACGGGGTTTCACCATGTTGGCCAGGATGGTCTTGATCTCTTGACTTCATGATCTGCCCGCCTCGACCTCCCAAAGTGCTGGGATTACAAGTGTGAGCCACTGTGCCCGGCCTATCCCCAATTTATTTATTTATTTTTATTTTTATTTTTTTTGAGATGGAGTCTCGCTCTGTCACCCAGGCTGGAGTGCAGTGGCGCCATCTCAGCTCCCTGCAACCTCCGCCTCCTGGGTTCAAGCGATTCTCCTGCCTCAGCCTCCTAAGTAGCTGGAACTACAGGTGCGCACCACCGTGCCCAGCTAATTTTTGTATTTTTAGTAGAGACGGGGTTTTGCCATCTCTGGATGGCAGGCTGGTCTGGAACTCCTGACCTTAGGTGATCCACCTGCCTCAGCCTCCCAAAGTGCTCTGATTACAGGCGTGAGCCACCAAGCCCGGCCTTTTCCCAGTTTATTTGTATTCATTTGTCTAGTCCTCATTGTACCCACCGTTTCAGAGTTGTTAATCATACCATCGCATTAAAGAAACGTAACTATAGTTCAGTGTTTGTTTAAAGCTCTTTTTGCCTTTAGAATGATGTTATATTGTCGGAGTCCTGTGTTCACTAGTTGAGGAACTCCTTCAGTAGTGGTATCTCCAGTTGGACAAACAGATGTCACTCACAAATACCAATTATAAATTCTGGGCAGCATACTGAAGGCTAGATGTCAACAAAGTAGATAAACTGGAGGGGAGTCAACACATGGAAGAAGAAGTGGCAATGGCTGAATTCTCCATTGTTAATCCTTTTTGTTTCAGCCAAGGATCCTCTTAGCTCCATCTGTGGCAGTTAAGACTTGGATAAAAATCTACAGTCTTATTGGATGTGAAATCAAGGAAAAAATTTAGGGAGACCACAGCAGCTGTAACATGAGTAGAGAGATCCCATCTAGAAAAGAGCCACAGAATGGGAAAACCAGATTGCACGAGAACTCTACTGATAGCTCTGGTCCAATTGCCTAAGTGCACCCCAGATTCCAACCAGCCTGGTTAGGACTAAAAGAGCAGAACAAAAGCTTTGAGTTGTTTGGTACTACAGGGTGGAAAGGGTTTGGAGTTTCATTTCAAGTAAGTTAACTATCTGTTTGTTTGGTTGGTTGGTTGGTTGGTGTTTTTTTGAGACAGAGTCTTATTCTGTTGCCTAGGCTGGTGTGCAGTGACGCCATCTCAGCTCCCTGCAACCTCTGCCTCCCGGGTTCAAGCGATTCTCCTGCCTCAGCCTCCCTAGTAGCTGGGATTACAGGCACCCACCACCACACTTGTCTAATTTTTGTATTTTTAATAGAGATGAGGTTTTATCATGTTGGCCAGGCTGGTCTTGAATTCCTGACCTCAGGCAATCCACTCGCCTCGGCCTCCCAAAGTGCTGGGATTACAGGCTTGAGCCATCGTGCCCGGCCAACTATCTGTTTTAACGAAAGTGTCAACTCTTTGTAGGAATGGAAAGAATGCAGTGTCTTTGCTGTATTTTTCAGTGTCCAGTGTCCAGTCCGAAATACTAGATAGATGAAGAAAGGAAATGTGACCCATGTTCAAAGGGAAAAGGGATCAATAGAGACTGACTTATCTGTTGAAATTAGCAACAAGAATATTAAAACAGCTATTATAGTCATACTTGAGTACAAAAAGGCAAATATGTTTATGATGAATGGACAGGTAGAAAATTTCAGTGCAGAAATAGAAACTGTTAAAAACCATTTTGAAATTCTAGAACTGCCAAATTTAATTTCTGAATAAATTACCAAGTTCAGAATAACAAATCATTGTACTTAACAAGACATGCAAGGTAGCAGTAGAAATGTCAGTGAATTTGATGGTTGACTAATAGACCAATAGAGCCAGTAGAAAACAGAAAACATTAAAAAGTATACAGAAAAATTTGAATCCTTTCTCCAGGAAACAACTATAAAATGAGATCGTTATCAGCCAAACACATGTAAAGGATAGGAATGTTTAAACCTTATTCAGGAAGAAAAGGAGTCAACAGAAACTCTCACTTGGCCTAGTGTTTGTAGTTATCTGTATAGTAATCTTGCACATACTTTGTGAGAATTTTACCTAAGTAGTTCAGGTTTTTGAGTGCTGTTTTAAATTCTTTTGTTTTAAAGTTTCAGATTCCGGGCCGGGCACAGTGGCTCATGTCTGTAATCCCAGCACTTTGTGGGGCCGAGGTGGGCAGATCACCTGAGGTCGGGAGCTCGAGACCAGCCTGACCAACATGGAGAAACCCAATCTCTACTGAAAATACAAAATTAGCCGGGCATGGTGGCACATGCCTGTAACCCCAGCTACTCGGGAGGCTGAGGCAGGAGAATCGCTTGAACCTGGGAGGTGGAGGTTGTGGTGAGCCAAGATCGCGCCATTGCACTCCAGCCTGGGCAACAAGAGCAAAACTCTGTCTCAGAAAAAAAATTATAAATAAAATAAAAATAAAGTTTCAGATTCCATTTATTCATTGTAGGCATATAGAAATTCAGTTGACTTTTTGTTTTTTTTTGTTTTTTTTCTTGAGACAGAGTTTCGCTTTTGTTGTCCAGGCTGGAGTGCAGTGGCATGATCTCAGTTCACAGCAACTTCCACCTCCCGAGTTCAAGTGATTCTTGTGCCTCAACTTTCTGAATAGCTGGGATTACAGGCGCCTGCCACCACGCCTAGCTAATTTTTGTATTTTTGGTAGTGACAGGGTTTCACCATGTTGGCCAGGCTGGTCTTGAACTCATGACCTCAGGTTATCTGCCTGCCTCGGCTTCCCAAAGTGCTGGGATTACAGGCGTGAGCCACCACACCCAGCCCAGTTGACTTTTTATGTTGGCCTTGTATCCTGTGAATTTGCTTAACGTACTTATTAGTTCTAAATAGTATTTTTCCCCCTCTTGCAGATTCTTTGGGATTTTCTACTTAGTTATGTCACCTGCAAATAGGGATAGTTTTATTTTTTCCTTTCCATCTGTATGCCTTTTAATTTCTTTTCTTGCTTCATTATATTAGCTAGGATTTTCTGTATTTTGCAGTATTACATTGAAGAATGATGATGATAGCAGACATCCTCTTAGTGTTACCAATTTTAGTGGGAAAACATTCAGTCTTTCACAGTGAAGTATGTTTGCTTTATAGGTTTCTTGTAAATGCTCTTTATCGAGTTGAGGAAGTTCCCCTCTATTCCTAGTTTGCTGAGAATTTTTTTAAGCTTAAATTTCTATTTGTAATTATAAATTCACATGCAGTTGTAATAACTAATATAGAGAGAGCTCTTATGCACTTTGGCAGTTTCCCTCAATGGTAACATATAAAAGTAGAATACAATATCACAACCAGGATATTGACATTGATAAAATCTATTAATCACGATTTCGTTAGTTTTACTTGTGTGTGTGTGTGTGTGTTAAAGTTCTATACAATTTTTTTTTTAACTTGGGTTGATTCATGCATCTACCACCACAGTTGAGATACAGAATAGTTCATCAACACAGGATTCCTCATCTTGGCATTTTATAATCACACCCACTTCCCTCCCCCTACCTCTCTGCCTATGCTTAACACCTGGCAACCACTAATCTGTCTTCCATTTTGAAAATTTTGTCATTTCAAATATGTTAATGGAGTTATATAGGAAATAATCTTTTGGGGTTGGAGTGTTTTCACTTGGCATAATTCTGTGGAGATTCACTGAGGTTGTTGTATGTATCAACAATCCTTCCCTTTTAATTGCAGGGTAATATTCCATGGTATGGATGTACAGATTGAGTATCCTTAACCCCAGGATCAGAAATCTGAAATGTTCCAAGATCGGAAACTTTTGAGTGCTGACATGACACTCAAAGGAAATGCTCATTGGAACATTTGGGATTTTCATATTAGGGATGCTGAATCCCTAATGTGAATAAACCAGAATAGTGCAAATATGCTAGAATCTGAAAAAATCCAAAATTTGAAACACTTCTGGTCCCATGCATTTTGGATGAGGAATACGCAACCTGTATCACAGTTGTATTTGTATTTTTTTTTTTTAAATTGAAATGGAGTCTCGTTTTGTCACCCAGGCTGGAGGGCAGTGGCATGATCTTGACTCACTGCAACCTCCACCTCCCAGGTTCAAGTGATTCTCCTGCCTCAGCCTCCGGAGTAGCTGGGATTACAGGCATGCGCCACCACACCCGGCTAATTTTTGTATTTTTAGTAGAGACGGGGTTTCACCATGTTGGCCAGGCTGGTCTCGAACTTCTGACCTCAGGTGATCCACCCACCTCGGCCTCCCAAAGTGCTGGGATTACAGGTGTGAGCCACCGCGCCTGGCCTGTACCACAGTTTGTTTAACCATTTATTTGTTAAAGCAAATCTGGGCCGATTCCTGATTTCAGTTGTTACAATTAAAGCTGGTGGTGAATATTTATATATACGTTTTTGTATGAATTTATGTTTTCATTTCTTTGCAATAAATGCCAGGAGTGCATTTTGCAGTTCATATGATGGTTACACATTTATTTTTATTAAATTAATTAAACTACATTTACATTTTATTTTATTTTGGGTAGAGACAGAGTCTCACTATGTTGGCTAGGCTTGTTATGAACTCCTGACCTCAGGTAATCCTCCTGCCTTGTCCTCTGGAGGCCCTTGGATTACAGACATGAATCACTGCACCTGGCTTGCATTTTTTTTTTTTTTTTTTTTTTTTTTTACTCCATTGGACTCTATCAGTGCTTTTATTTATTTATTGATATTTATTTATTTATTTATTTTAACTTTTTAGGTTCAGGGGTACCTGTGAAGGTTTGTCACATAGGTAAGGTAGCATCACTGGGGTTTATTGTTTAGATTATTTCATCACTTAGGTATTAAGCCCAGTACCTAATATTTATCTTTTCTACTCTTACATGTTCATTTTTTTAAAAGAAACTCCTGAACTGTTATCCAGAGTGGTTGTACTGTTTTATATTCCCACAGCAATGTATGAGTGATCCAGTTTCTCCACATGCTTGCCAACACTGGGTGTTAATACTATTTTTAAATTTTAGCCATTTGATATTTATGGTATCTCGTTGTGGTTTTAATTTGCATTTACTTAATGAGTAATAAATTATTTTTAAATAGAAACAGGATATTGCTCTGTTGCCCAGGCTGGAGTGCAGTGGTGCAATTATAGCTCACTGCAGCCTCAAACTCCTAGGCTCAAGTGATCCTCCTGCCTCAGCCTCTCGAGTAGCTGAGACTACCTCAGCCTCTCGAGTAGCCAAGACTACAGGCACATGCCACCATACCCAGCTAATTTTTTAATGTTCTGTAGAGACGGGGTCTGGCTCTGTTGCCCAGGCTGGTCTCAGAGTCCCGGCCTCAAGTCATCTTCCCACCATGGCCTCCCAAAGTATTTAGATTACAGGCATCAGCCACTGCATCTGGCTGGTAATAAAACATTAAACATCTTTATTGAAATATAATTTACATGCCATACAATTAACCCATTTAAAGTATAAAATTCAGTGGTTTTTAGTATATTTAATATTTACACATATGTACAATCATCACCACAGTCAATTTTAAAATATTTTTATCAGCTCAAAAAGAAACTCCATACCCTTTAGCTATCACCTCCTAGCTCTAAGAAATCACTAATCTAGTTTCTTGTTTTGAGTTTTTTATTTTTATTTTTATTTTTTTTTTGAGACAGAGTCTCGTTCTGTTGCCCAGGCTGGAGTGCAGTAGCTATCTTGGCTTACTGCAACCTCTGCCTCCCAGGTTCAAATGATTCTTGTGCCTTGGCCTCCCAAGTAGCTGGGATTACAGGCGTGCGCCACCACACCTGGCGGGGTTTTGCCATGTTGGCCAGGCTGGTCTCAAACTCCTGGCCTCAAGTCATCTGCCCATCTCAGGTTCCCAAAGTGCTGGGACTGCAGGCGTGAGCCACTGCGCCCGGCCTATTTCCCTATTTTGGACTTTCATATGAATGGCATCACATAATACATGTTTTTGTGGCTGATTTCTTTCATTTAGCATAATGTATTCAAGATATCTCTTGTAACATGTGTTAGTACTCCATTCCTTTTTATGGCCACATAATATTCCATTGTATGTGTATACCATATTTGTTTATCCATTTATCCATTGATGGACATTTGTCTTGTTCCCATGTTTTGGCTATTAGGAATAATGCGGCTGTAAATATTGGTATACAGTTTTGTGTGTAGCCATATATTTTTGTTTATCTTGTGTATATACCTAGGAATCTAATTGCTGGATTTCTATGGTAACTATGTTAAATTGTTTGAGGAAATGTCAAACTGTTTTCCAAAGTAGAGATACTATTTTACTTTTCCACCTGGAGTATATAAAGATTGTGAGTTCTTCACATCCATGCCAACCATTGTTAATAACAGACTTTTTGATTCTAGCCATTCTAGTGTATGTGAAGTAGTATCTCATTGTGATTTTAGTTTTCAACTGCCTGAAGGCTAATGATGTTGAACATCATTTCATGTGCTTATTTGTAGTTTGTATATATTCATTGGAGAAATTTCTATTCAAACCCTCTGTCCAGTCTTTTTTTTTTTTTTTTTTTTTGACAGGGTCCTGCTCTGTTTCCCAGGCTGGAGTGCAGTGGCATGATCTCAGCTCACAGCACCCTCAACCTCCCTGGCTCAAATGATCTTCCCACCTCAGCCTCCCGAGTAGCTAAGACTATGGGTGTGTGCCACAGTGCCCAGCTAATTTTTGTTTATTTTTTATAGAGACGGGGTCTTAATTTGTTGCCCAAGCTGGTCTTGAACTCTTGTGCTTAAGCAATTCACCCGCCTTGGCCTCCCAAAGTGCTGGGATTACAGGCGTGAGCCACCATGCCTAGCCCCTTTGCCCATTTTTAAAATGGGTATTTATGCTTTCATTGTTAATTTGTAAGAATTCTTTATATATTCTAATTTTTTTATTGTAAAATATGCATAACACAAAAATTGCCATTTTAACTAATTTTAAATGTACAGTCCTGTAACATTAAGTAAAATTGTTGTGCATTCACCACCACCATCCGTGTCTAGTACTTTTTCATCTTCCCCAAGTGAAACTCTGTACCCATCACATACTAACTCCCCAATCTTCCCTCTCCTTAGCCTTGCAAACACCATTCTACAGTCTCTTCCTAGGAATTTGACTACTCTAAGAACTTCATATACATATAATCCTACAATATTTGTCCTTCTGACATATTTTACTTAGCACAATGTGTTGAAGGTTATCCATGTTGTAGTATATCTCAAATTTTCATTTCTTTTGAAGTCTGAATACCATTCCATTGTATGTATATACCACATTTTGTTTATCTATCCATATTTCAGTGGGCACTTGGATAAGATATATAATTTGGAAATACTTTCCCCTACTCTTTGAGTTGTCTTTATTTATTTTTAGATACAGGGTTTTGCTCTGTTGCTCAGGCTGGGGTGCAGTGGCAAGATCATAGTTCACTGCAGCCTTGAACTCCTGGGTACAAGCAATCCTCCCATCTCAGTCTCCCAAGTAGATGAGACTATAGTTGTGTGCCACCATGTCCGGCTAGTATGTTTTTTTATTTTTTAGAGATGAGGTCTTACCATGTTGCCCAGGCCCCAGGCTGAGCTTGAACTCCTGTCCTCAAGCGATCCACCTTGGCCTCCCAAGTAGCTGGGATTACAGGCATGAGACACTGCACCCAGTTGGGTTGTCTTTAATTGAAGCACGAAAGTTACTAATTTTGATGAACTTTTATTTATCTGTTTTTCCTTTTGTTGCTCATTCTTTTGGTGTCTTTAAGAATCCATTACCAAATTGAAGGTAATGAAGATTTACCCCCATGTTTTCTTCCAAAAGTTTTATAGATTTAGTTCTTAAATTTAGGTCTTTGATCTACTTTGAGTTAATGTTTTGTATATGTTGTGAGGTAGGGGTCCAGCTTCATTTTTTGTAGGTTTCTAACCAGTTGTCTCAGCACCATTTATTGAAAGACTATTCTTTCTTCATTTAATGGTCTTGCCACCCTTGTCAGAAATCAGTGGGACTGTTGGGCATGGTGGCTCATGTCTGTAATCCCAGCACTTTGGGAGGCTGAGGCGGGAGGGGTACTCGGGCCCAGGAGTTCCAGACCAGCCTGGACAACACAGTGAGACTCCATCTCTATTAAAAAAAAAAAATGCCAGGCGTAGTGGTGTGTGCCTGTAGTCCCAGCTACTTAGGAAGCTGAGGCAGAAGGATCTCTTGAGCCCAGGAGATTGAGGCTGCAGTGAGCCATGATTGTACCACTGCACCCTAGCCTGGGTGACAGAGTGAGATCCTGTCTCCAAAAAAAAAATTAAAAAAAAAAAAAATCAGCTGGTCATAGATATATGGGTTTATTTCTGGACTCTTAATTCTGTTTGTTTTTTACCAGTACTCCACAGTCTTGATTGCATTGTTTTACAGTTTTGTGCAAAGTTGCACCAAAGTTGTGTAGTTTTGCAAAACTGGCAATCAAGACCGTGCAGTACTGGCAAAATCAGGAAGTGTGAGTCTTCATACTTTTCATTTTTCAAAATTATCTGCCTATTCTGAACGTTTTCAATTCTCTATGAATTTTAACTCTTTGTTTTTTCTTGGTAGAGATGGAGTTTCACTATGTTTCTGAGGCTGTTCTTAAACTTCTGTCCTCAAGTGATCCTTCCACCTCGGCCTCCCAAAGTGCTGGGATTATAGGTCTGAGCCACCATGCCTGGTCCATATGAATTTTGGAATGAGCTTGTCAATTTTCACAAAGAAGTCAGCTGGGATTCTGACAGAGATTGCAGCGTGTCTGTAGATTAGTTTGTGGAGTATTGGTGATGGCAGCGGTGGGCTGTCTGGAGTGGCTGCTGCCATCACACTGGCTGCAGCAGGGAGACATGGCCAGGGCTGCACGGTCTATAGAGTTGGTGGGAGCCAGGGGCAAGCAGGAGCCCCAGCCCTTCCAAATTGGAGCTCCCTGGGTCCTGCTGCAGCTGCCTAAGCCATGGCTGTAGACCTGGGCATCCCTGTGCTCTTGAGTCTTGGGAGCAGGCGGGAGCCCCACCCTCCCAGGTGCAACTGCAGCTGGCCAAACCATGGCTGCAGTCCCAGGCCTCTCATTCCATGGAGCAGGCAGGAGACCCACCCTGCCATGTGCAGCTGCAGTCTCCCAAACTGCAGCTACAGACCCTTGCCTTCTGCTCCACGAGCAGGCAGGAGCCCTGGGTGCAGCAGGAGCCCTGGGTGCAGCCGCAGTCATCCAAACCATGGCTGCAGATCCGGTCCTTCTGCTTTATGGAGCAGGCTGGAGTCCCACCCTCCTGGGCACAGCTATAGCTGCCCAAATTGTGGGTATAGACCAGGGCCTCCTGCTTTATGGGGCAGGCAGGAGCTCTGCCCCACTGGGTGCAGCTGCAGCCACCCAAATCATGGGGGGGCTGCAGACCCAGGTGTCTCTGCACTCTTGGGGCCTGGGAAGGCCCCCTTGCTCTCATAGGCTTGGAAGTGCCTGCTCCTGCTGCCTGGCTTCTCCCTGCTGTTGGCACCTGCTCTGATCTTGGGGCAAAGTTGGGGCCGAGCTTGGGTGCTGTCGTAGCCTGGCCAGGTGTGCACATGCTTGGGAAACTGCTGACATGCCAGCCTCCTGCTGCCTTGACCCCCTCCACACTTTGGGTACTGACAAACATAGGGAAGCTGAGGCAGGGCTGAGAGCATTTCAGCACTGGCCTGCAGGTGCCCCCTTGCATCTACAGCCTGGGCACCATGAATGGCAGCAGGAGGTAGACAGGTTCCTCAGTGGAAGGTGGTGGGTCCCCGGCGAGGACCCACCTTCAGGCCAGGGAAAGCCTGAAGGCTGGAGGTTGGGCTACCAGTCGCATGGATCAGAGTGGGAACTTGTGGTGCCTTTTCTGGGCCTGCCCGTGGACCAATTGGCATGCACATCCTCCCCTCTGAGGCCCATGGAAACCCCAGGCTCAGCCAGAGCTGAACAGATGTCAGGATGACCAGCTGCAGAGAGGAGCAACCCACTCTAGGGCCTCCTCTCTGCTATGAGCTGCGGAGGTGACAAGATGACCTTCCTGCAAAGAGGTGCCACCCATTCTAGGGCCTCCTCTTTGCTGAGAGCTGCAGAGACGATGGGTCGACTTTCCTGCAGAGAGGTACTAGCCATACTAGGGCCTCCTCTCTACTGAGAGCTGCAGAGACGAAGGAGAGATGATGGGGAGATGATGGGATGACCTGCCTGCAAAGAGGAGCCACCCACTCTCAGGCCTCCTCTCTCCTGAGAGCTGTGCAGATGACAGGATAATCAGCTGCTGAGAGGAGCTACCCTCTCTGCTGATAGCAGAACACTTGTAGTAACGACTTGCCTAGCAGAGAAGAACCACCCTCTCTGCTAGGAGCTGAATACTTGTTGGGATACCCTGACTGTGGAAAGGGGCTGCCCCCTTTGGGTTTCCTCTGAGCTCTTCTATTGCTCAATAAAGCCCCTCTCCACTTTTCTGTGCACCTCATTCTTCTTGGGTGCAGGACAAGAACTTGGGACCTGCCTAATGAGGCTAAAAGAGCTGTAACACAAACAGGGCTGAGACATGCCCCTTGCTCACCTTGTTGCAGGTGAAGAGAAGGAAAGAAGAGCTGCAGCCCTTTGGGGAGCCCAGACCTGGGAGCTCCCCGAGCCAGGGCTGTGACTCCCTCTTTGGGGCCCTGCCTGCGGTTCCTGGTGTCTCCAAACTTCTGGGTGCCACCGTGTTCCCTGGTGCCAGCTGTGGATGCTGCTTGTGGTGTTCACGGTCCAGCTGCAGCCTCACGGAGAAAGAGCTGATGCCCGTGCTGGCACCTGGAGCTGCGTGCCCCGCTGCAGCCGCCAGGATGTCTGATTGCGCAGTGGCTGGACCCCATACTTGGCTCACATACCCCTCGCTGCTTCATCCAGTCTCCCTTGGCCATCATAGGATACAGTCCAGTAGCATGAGCCGAGTGTAGCCGGCCAGGCCAAATAGGCGGGACGAGGCCAGCAGGCCTGAGCAAAACTCTGGCACAGGTGCCACCAGCCACAGATGTTTCTGGCCAGAAAAGTGACACCCTAAAGATTCTGTAACACTGGCATCATAAGAATGATAAATCTTATGGCTTGGCCTGGTGGCTGATGGAATTGTGTGCTTTAAATGGGTAAATTGTATGGTGTGTAAATTGTATCTCAAGGATGTTTAATGTTTTATCACTGGCGAGGTGCGATGACTCATGCCTGTAATTCCAGCACTTTGGGAGGCTGAGGTGGGAGGATTACTTGAGGACAGGAATTTGAGACCAGCCTGGGAAACATAGCCAGAACCCATCTCTACAAAACATTTACAAATCAGCCAGGCATGGTGGCGTGTGCCTGTAGTGCCAGCTAATCAGGATACTGAGGCAGGAGGATCACTTGAGCCCAGGAATTTGAGGCCACAGTGAGCTATAATTGCACCACTGCACTCCAGCCTGGGCAATAGAGTGAGACTCTGTCCCTAATAAAAAAAAAAAAAATGTTATCTTCTAATTCATGAACATGAAGTGTTTTTCCATTGATTTAGATCTTTAATTTCTTTCAATAGCGTTTTATAATTTTCAGAGTATGTTTTGTACTTCTTTTTTTTAAAAAAAATTATTTCCTTCTAATTCTGTTATAAATGGAATTCTTTTGTTAATTTCATTTTGAGATTATTCATTGCAAGTGTATAGACATAACATTGATTTTTGTTTATTGTCCTTGTACCCATCAATCTTCCTGAACTAATTTTATTCCCGTAATTCTTTTATTATTATTATTATTTTTTGAGATAGTCTTGCTCTGTTCCCCAGGCTGGGGTGCAGTGGTGCGATCTTGGCTGACTGCAACCTCTGCCTCCCAGGTTCAAGCAATTCTCATGCCTCAGCTTACCGAGTAGCTGGGATTACAGGCACCTGCCACCATGCCCAGCTAATTTTTGTATTTTTAGTAGAGACAGGGTTTTGCCATGTTGGCCAGGCTGGTCTTGAACTCCTGACCTCCGGTGATCTGCCTGCCTCGGCCTCCCAAAATTTTGGGATTACAGGTGTGAGCCACTGCGCCCAGCCTATTCCAATAATTCTTTGGTGGATTCCTTAGGATCTTCTATGTATGAGATAATGTCATATTCTAATAAGGATAGTTTTAATTTTTATTTTTTTTGAGGCAGTCTCGCTTTGTTGACCAGGGTGGAGTGCAGTGGCATGACCTCAGCTCACTGCAACCTCTACCTCCCGGGTTCAAGTGATTATCCTACCTCAGCCTCCCTAGTAGCTGGGATTACAGGGATGCGCCACGACACCCGGCAAATTTCTGTACTTTTAGTAGAGACGGGTTTTTGCCATGTTGGCTAGGCTGGTCTTGAACTCCTGACCTCAGGTGATCCACCTGCCTCAGCCTCCCAAAGTGCTGGGATTACAGGCATCAGCCACTGCGCCTGGCCCTCTAATAGGGATAGTTTCATACCTTCCTTTTAAATACTGATGACTTTCAATTTTTTTTTTTTTTTTAACATGCATGCTCTGAGTAGAATCCGTAGTGCAAAGTTGAATAGAAATGGCGAGAGCAGATTTCCTTGCCTTGTTCCTGATCTTAAGGGGGAAAGCATTCAGTCTGTTGCCATTAAGTATGATATTACCTACCTGTGGGTTTTTGTAGATTTTAAAATTTCCTTTCTTCCTTAATTTATTAGAAAAAAGTTTTTTTTTTTTTTTTTTGAGACGGAGTTTCGCTCTTGTTGCCCAGGCTGGAGTGCAATGGCACAATCTCGGCTCACTGCAGCCTCCACCTCCTGGATTCAAGCGATTCTCCTGTCTCAGCCTCCCGAGTAGCTAGGATTACAGGTGCATGCCACCACGCCCAGCTAATTTTTGTATTTTTAGTAGCAACAGGGTTTCATCATATTGGTCAAGCTGGTCTCGAACTCCTGACCTCAGGTGATCCACCCACCTCAGCCTCCCAAAGTGCTAGGATTACAGGTGTGAGCCACCACACCTGGCCAGAAAAAAAGATATTTTTAAAGAGCTGTTTTAGGTTCATAGCAAAATTGAGCAAAAAGTACAGTGAGTTCCCATATGTCCCTGCTTCCACACATGCACAGCACCTCCCACTATCAGCATTCCGTAAGAGAGTTGTACATTTGTTGTATAACGTTGATGAACCTACATTGACATGTCATTATTACCAATATATCTTTTTTGGTGAGGTGTCTGTTCATATGTTTCTTTTTTTTTCCTTGCTTTAAAATCATGTTGTTTTATTATTGTTGAGTTTTAAGCATTCTTTGTATTGTTTGGATAATTGTCTTTTATCAGATGTGTACTTTGTGAAGATTTTCTCCCAGTCTCTAGCCTGTCTTCTGATTTGAAGTTTTCTAATATTTTTGTGGACTTTTGTATATACCAAAGTATAACCCAAATGCATACTTTATGTTAAGGTTCATTCTTGGTGTTATACATTTTAAAGATTTTTGACAAATATATAATGACCTGCATTCACCATTGTAGTATCATACAGAATAGTTTCACTGCCCTAAAAATTTCCTGTGCTGTGCCTGTTTCTTCATCCCTTTCTCCCCTGTGAGCACTGGCAGCCACTGATCTTTTTACTTTCTCCATAGTTTTGCCTTTTTCAGATTGTCATGGTTGTAATCTCATGTAGCCTTTCCAGACTGGCTTCTTTCACATAGTAATCTGCATTTGTTTCCTCCATGTCTCTTTGTAGCTTGATAGCTAATTTATTTGTAGTGCTGAATAATTCCATTGTCTGGATGTACTACAGTTTGTTTATCCATTCATCTTCTAAAGGACATCTTGGTTGCTTCCAAGTTTTGGCAGTTATGAATAAAGCTGCTTATAAAGATATTTATATAAGTAAATGAAGATGTTTACATAAAATAAAGATGTTTATAAATATCTCCATGCAGGTTATTTTGTGGATATATGTTTTCAGCTTCTTTGGATAAATACCAAGGAGTGTGATTGCTGCTTTATATATGTTATGCTTAGTTTTGTAAGAAATTGCTGAACTGTTTTCCTGAGTGGCTGTACCATTTTGCATTCCCACCAGCAATAAATGATAGTTTCTTTTGCTCCATACGCTTCTCAGCAGTTTTGGTATAGTCAGTGTTCTGAATTTTGGCTATTCTAATAGGCGTGTAGGGGTATATTGTTTTAATTTGCAATTCCCTAATGACATGTTGAGCATTTTTTCATGTGCTTATTTGCGTCTGTATATCTTTTTTGGTGAGGTGTCTGTTCATATGTTTCTTTTTTTTTCCTTGCTTTAAAATCATGTTGTTTTATTATTGTTGAGTTTTAAGCATTCTTTGTATTGTTTGGATAATTATCTTTTATCAGATGTGTACTTTGTGAAGATTTTCTCCCAGTCTCTAGCCTGTCTTCTGATTTGAAGTTTTCTAATATTTTTGTGGACTTTTGTATCTATATTCATAAGTGATACTTGCCTGTAGTTTTCTCTATTTGTGATATGTTTTTTATATCAGGGCAATACTGTTTTCATAAAATGAGTTGGGAAATGTTGCCTCCTTTTCTGTTTTTTAGAAGAGTTTGTGAAGCATTGGTATTAGTTCTTTTTTAAATGTTTGTTATAATTAAGTGGTGAGAACATTTGGGCCTTTTCTTTATGGGTAGCTTTTTTTATTGCTGATTTAATCTCATCGATTGTTACAGGTCTATTCACACATGTTTCTTCTTGAGTCAGTTTTAGTAGTTTGTGTTTTGGAATTTGTTCATTTCATGTAAGTTATTTAATTTTTTTGGCACACAGTTGTTCATAGTATTCCTTTATAATCTGTTTATTTCAGTAAGATTAGTAGTAATGTCCTCTTTTTCATTTCTGATTCTAGTAACTTGAGTCTTGTTTCTTTTTTTTCTTGGTCAGTCTACCCTAAAGTTTGTTCATCTTTTCTTCCCCCGCAGGTAAGTTGTTACACAATCCCTAGCAGATTCCAACTTTCATGGCCAAGGTCCTCCTTGATCATCTTTTTAAAGAATTAGTTTTTGGCCAGGTGCCTGTGGCTCATGCCCGCAATCTCAGCACTTTGGGAGGCCAAGGTGGGCAGACCACTTGAACCCAGGAGTTAGAGACCAGCCTGGGCAACATGACAAAACCCCATCTCCACAAAAAATTAGCCGGGTGTGGTTGTGCGCGCCTGTAGTTCCAGCTGCCTGGGAGGCTTAGAGGGGAGGATCACCTGAACCTGGGAGGTTGAGGGTAAAGTGAACCATGATAGCACCTCTGCACTCCAGTATGGACAATGGAGTGAGACCCTATCTCCAAAAAGAAAAAAGGAAAAGGAAAAGAACTACTCTTTGGTTTTATTGATTTTTTTTTTCCTATTGCTTTTCTATTTCCTGTTTCATTAGTTTCATGAATTTCTGCCATAATCTTTATTATTTCCTTCTCCTTGATTTTGGTTTAGTTTGCTCTTATTTTCCCAGTATTTTATGGTAAAATGAAATATACTTTATTGGCAGTATGTTTTTTATTTTTAGTGTAATAGTTTAAATTTTCTTCTACTGGGAAATGTCTTGCAATATTTATAAACTACAACAGGAAATGTTTTTATACCAAAGTAATCTTTATAGAGATTTCATGCTTTATGAGGAGGGGTTAGTATGCAAAAGGAGAGGGATTCTAGTGAAAGAACACTTCTAGGAATATTTTAATGTGAGTAGTGTGTTAACAATACTGCCAGACTTCATATTGTGAGAATGGGTTTGTGGAGTTATAGGTATTGATGTTCTGTTTGATAATGCGTCAAAGAGATAAATAATGTTCTTTATTTCTTCTTTTTTAGATAAAATCAGTGGTTCTGGAAGTAACTCTGATATGATGGAAAACAGCAAGGAAGAGGTAAGGATAATTATTTAGAGATATTTGTTAGTTACTGTTAACCAATTAGAGCATATGTCTTTAGATTGCTTCTAGACACATGTATGTGTCGAAGGCTACCGATACCCAGTTGTCATTATACTTCAGTTTCGTTGTTTTCCAGTTTGAGAACAGGTGTTCATTGTTTCTGTTATTGTCGTGGTTCACTTCAGTGGTTTACCTAAAGTCAGACAACTGAAGATTTCCAACAGATAAATATTTAACTGTCTTTGTATTGCCCCAGAGGTGTTTGAGGTGGATGTTATGGGCATGAACTCCATGGTTGTGAAATCTCTCAAAACTTGGTATCTAGAGTCTGCTAAGCATTATTATAGCAACTCATAACGAGGTCCTTTGCCTGATACACAGGTCTACAACTATGGTTTTGGGAATTTTTTGATCTACTGTAAAAAAACTGAATGCAGTAAAATATATTGATTATACTGGCAAAACGAGGGTAAGTTTAGTATCTCAAAGCAAGTTGTAGAAGTTACTTCATGCCATATGTTAGCTCAGAGAAGAATGAAACATATTTAGATCCTTAAAACTCCCTACTTCTGTTGAGATCTGATTACTTCTGCATCTTTGTTTTGTCTTTGTTGACTGGGGCCATGATCATTTTACAGCAGTGTATTCCCCACAGCATGCCACAGCAACCATGTAAAAAATGAGAAATTTAATCTTCAGCCAAGGAAACCTGGCAGTAAATGAGAATTAGTTTTTATTTTTATTTTTTTGCCTCTGTGTTCCTTATGTGGTAGAGAATTAGTTTTTGAAGTTCCTTTTAGAAAAATATTCTAGGCACATAAATAGCATCTCATTATATCACTGTATTGAAGTTGCTATAGGGAAATAGCTAATTGTAGGGATGCTGTTTTGAGAATTTTATTCACTTTTATATTTATGTCTCACATCTAGGGAACTAGCTCTTCAGAAAAATCCAAGTCTTCAGGATCGTCACGATCAAAGAGGTTGGTTGATGTTGAAGGGACAAAAAGTTATTTTCTTTTTCAGGTTATTTTCTGTTTCTAAAACCATATTTTTTCTGAACTCATGTCAAGCACTATTCTGAGTTAAGTATTCTATGCAAATATACATATTTGAAACTGATTAGCATAATATAATGAATCCCTTTGTATCTATCACCTGATTTCAACAATTGTTACTCATTCTAACTTTGAATTTTAAAGGGTTTTTTAAGGATTTATTATGTATTAGTGGCCCTTGCAATATGTAGTTTATTTCATTAGACAATATATGTCCTTGAAAAAGGAGAAAATAATTGTTGAATGCCTTATGAGGCAGTGGGTTTTTTGGGTTATATGAAATTGTCTAGGATAGGGAGTTAGTCATCATAGTTGTAAGTTATAAGGAGAAAAAAGAGTGGTATAAAACACTTTTTTCTGCTAAATTGTCAACTCAAGTCATACATAAAAACTGAAACTTTTCTAACATAATATAGTACCCAATATACTATGCAGTATAATTCTTATTAGAAGTTTGCTGCTTAGTCTATTGGACTTTCATTGTTTCTAACCAGTGGGAATGTCTCTTAAAAACCAAGCTTGCTTGATATTAATTTATTCTCTAAAGTATTGATTCTTAAAGAAGAGTGTCCTCCAGGGTCTCCCTGGTAGCTTTTTCAGAATGTATATGCCTTGGTCCTGCTCCAGACCTACTGAATCATAATCTTCAGTGATATGGTATAGACATACATGCTTCCCTAGGTGATTCTGATGTGCTTCATGGTTGAGACCCACTGCTCAATCTCAACATGTTATTTATGTTCTTTGGGTATTGTTCCAGTTGTCAAAAACGTTCATAATTCTATGAACTTAATTCTTTCATAGGAAACCTTCAATTGTAACAAAGTATGTAGAATCAGATGATGAAAAACCTTTGGATGATGAAACTGTAAATGAAGATGCGTCTAATGAAAATTCAGAAAATGATATTACTATGCAAAGCTTGCCAAAAGGTAATGTGTGTTAATTTTTCATGAAGTTAAAGTTGAAATGAATTTTTAAACATCATTCTTATAAAATTGGAACTTGATTACTGTTAGCTATGTACAAAAGACCAAACATGGCGTTTTCCTAGTGGTTGTCTAGAAATGTATTTGTATGCCAATGATAATGTGTGTTATTGAAGTTAAAAATTTGGAATATTCAGTTAGTTTTGTAAAGAATGAAATCTATTTTTTTCTTTCCTTTGAGTTTTAGACAAGGGGCTTTAGTTTCCAAATTATACTTCAATGTGTAAGCAGGTTTAAAAATTTAATACATTAGGTTTTGGTTCAGTCAATGTTAATGTGCTTGCTTTATACAAAAATGTAATGACTGTTCCTGAAAACTTAAACAAAAATCATTTACAGTTTAGTTTAGTCTTATTGCATTCTTAAATTCCATAAGGCTAAAAGCTGAAGTTAACTATCATAGATAGATGTAGTTGTATTTCTTGCTGTTATCTTTTTTAAAAAACTTTGTCACATACCTCTCAACTGTTGAAGTTATAACCATAAAACCTTGTTAATAAGAATGGGGAAAAATAGCCAAATGAATATCTTGGACTCTTCATAGCTCAAGTCTTAGAGCAATATAATTGGATGATGAGAATGACAGGGAACTTGGTTCAAAGAGTCAAATTTTAGATTTTTTTCTTTGTTAAATAATATGTTGTAGTCTCTTGGCAGATTTTTCAAATTCATTCTCATAGATCTTTTACAGCAGTGCTGATTAAACCTTGTTCCCTGTCTATGTTTTTATGACATATTTTCAAATTATGGAAGTTTAAAAAATACAGTAGGTAGGAGGGATGGGACTTCCCTTGACTAGGATAAATTAGAAGTTACAAAAGGTGATAAATGAAATAAGGAAAGGAAATTAATGAAAGGAGAGAGATAGGGGCCTACCACTTACTTAGCTTTGCAAATCATTTATGACAATTTTATATAATGGTTTTGGTGACCAAGGGCAGAAACAACTAACATGGGAGTCTAAGTCCCATAGGTGGTGACTTACTTTGGATTTTTACATTCTCAGTGGTTGTCACTGGGAGTGTTTATGATATAAGAAATAGGAATTCAAACTTTAATTGTACTGTGGAAGAAAGTCAGCATATGATGTTACTAACCTGAACTATGCCTAATTCTGTCAGACCAAAACAAAAACAGACCCGTTTCATAAGGTTAAATTTGGGTGTTTATATTATTGTTGTAATATTTATTGAGTATGTATAAGTACCAGGCTCTTACAGAATTAACTCCTTTAATCCTCAAAACAACACTGTAAGGTAGTTATTATTTTGCTTGTAGAGATAAAGGAACAAATTCAGAACCCAAGGAACTTTTTCAGCTTTAAATTGAGAAGCTAAGATTTCAACCCAGGTCTGCTTGAATCCAAAGCCTAGTGAGTGCTCTTTTCACTCTGCTGCTTTGCTTCCAATTCTCCCTAGAAGAAATCTAGGGAGAATTCAGGTTTTTTTTTTTTTTTTTTGTTAATTTAAAATCTTTAGTTCTTTTCAAATGCTGGGGCTTCTCTGAGAGTGTCTACATGCAATGATTGCTGTGAATAACTTTTTTTGGTGGGGATTATTTAATTTTACTACAATCTGTAAAATCTCAATCATCTGTGTCCTCTCCCCCCACCCTTTCAGAGACTCAGAAACTCATTTACCAACTAGATGCTATAACTTGTCAAAAATTGCTTGTTGAATAACATAGAGCCATGTTTCAGAGAAAGCCCCTGGTGACTACCTGCTTTTTCTTCCTTAATTGTTGCCAATGATAGCCAATTACTAAGCCCAGCAATGTAGGTGAACATTGAAACCTAAACCCTTTTTACTATGCCTGTCTAATTTGCTCTTGAGAGAACTAATGAAAACTAAAATTGACAGCCTCTCTCTTCAGTTCACATGTTTTATAGTTAAGGAAGGATATTCTTTCTAAAATATTAACATAGGGATCAACAAATGATCTCATTCTACAATTTATTGTTAGGGTACTTCAGCTAAAGTATCTTAATCTGTTAAAACTCTTTAAGGACTTTACAGAGTAGTGAAACTTTGACATACCAGTTGGGAAATGCTGCAGTATAGATACAGGAGTAATAGAATGAACTTCATTTCCCCCACCAATACCCCTCCCTTGCAATATAAAACTACCCTTAAAAATCTTTCTGAGTTTATGATTTGGATTATGAAAATAGGATGTCTTTAAAAATTTTTTCCCTCTGAACCACATATTTTATGAATTCTTTATGGAACTTAGCATAGATGTTCATATTCATAACAGCTCTTGTGATAGGCACTATAAAAATTCAGAACTGGGTTGAGGCTTTCTATTTGATTCACACATTTCTTTTGTAATCGCTCCATAATACCTCCCTTTCCTGTTTTTATGAATTATATTTCAACAAATAAACTGTTGACACCTGGCCCTTTTACAGTTTCCCTGTTTTGTTTACTTTTGTGAGGTCCTTATACCAATATCTAAAGCTTGAAAGAAACAAACTATGTACCAGCAATGTTGGCTTTATCTGAACTGAAGTCTTGTACTTCACTTGCACATTTAATATGTGTAATGGTTTTTTAAATGAAATCATTCTAGGTACAGTGATTGTACAGCCAGAGCCAGTGCTGAATGAAGACAAAGATGATTTTAAAGGGCCTGAATTTAGAAGCAGAAGTAAAATGAAAACTGAAAATCTCAAAAAACGCGGAGGTAAATACAAGTGAAAATGAAACATGAATTTAAATTGCTGTTTATGACCATATTGGAAAATCGGATGTGCTTACTAAAAATACCTCCACTTTTCTGCCTTTTGTTTATTAAAAGCACTACTTAAATATAACTTCTGTTTCTCTTTGAGCTCTGAAGCAGAAAAGGTTAAACACCATTTATCGAAACACCTTTGCCTTCAGTGGCTATTAAGTTATCTCAAGAAGCGTAGCATTTCCTTCTTCCACATGTTCTATAATACATATATGCCATAATACTATGTTTTTCCCCCCAACCCTAAAAGAATTTTAGATTCATGCAAAATCTTGTCTGTGGCCTACAGGTAACTTTATATATATTTAGAGTTGCGTAGAGTGACGTACATCTGCATTAGTATTAGTTGGGGTATTATAAATGCAAGTCCCTTGACTCCACTCCTCACAAATTAGAATTTCTGTTGATGAGGTCAAGAATGTACTCCAGTTTGTTCTTGTGTACACTAAAGTTTTAAATCCACTAATCTAAGAACAGCAACATGGACATAAATAGGAAGGAGTAGGGAGCTAGAGCTGATAACCCTCCCTCTCTCTTCCAGAGGCACCTCTCCCTTTGTCTGTCTATCCTCCCTTAAACACACAAACGGTGGGGAGTGGTGGCTCACACCTGTAATACCAGCACTTTAGGAAGCGAAGGCAGGAGAATTACTTGAGTCCTGGAGTTTGAGACCAGCTTGGGCAATATGGTGAGACCCCATATATACAAAAAATAAAAATATCAGCTGGACATAGCGGCGCATGCCTGTAGTCCTAGCTATTCTGGAGGCTGAGGTGGGAGGATCACTTGAGCCCAGGTGATCGAGGCTGCAGTGAGCTGTGATTGCACCACTGCACCGCAGCCTGGATGACAGAGTGAGACCCTGTCTCAAAAAAATTAAAACACACACACACACACACACACACACACACTCACTCTAATATTGGCTAACCATCTATAAAAAGTTTATATCAGAAGGATTCATTTAGGAATAATAGTGGACTATGTGTCCCACTTGTTTGTGTGTGATTCTTAAATGGTGCCTATATATATTTTGGGGCAGCTTAATAGAGCCAGAATTCATAACTATAAAAGGAATGAATCTCCAAATGATAGAACATGACACTAAATTTCTAAGTAGAAGTGTAGTGAAAGCATATCCATTTAATTTTGATCAGATTATATAATTGTGAAATTATAGTGAACTTCTTATATTGGTGAAATTTTGTGTGGATTTTTATTTTAATGCTATGATTATCTTGCTGGAACCAGTAAAATATATTATTATAACATATTTTATATATTCGTTTTCCGATTAAATAATTTGTAAGGTTGTTGGCAAAAATAAAGGAAATATTATTTAGTCTTTTGTCCACAAAGGGGTAGTCAACCCCTTTTGAGCATAAGGAATCTTTCTGAGAATCTAGTTCATGGTAGGGAAACTACCATTGCAGCAACAGAGCTCATTAAAGCTAAGGTAGTAGTCTTAAAATTTAAGAGAATCCTTAGTTACAAAGTGATGGTAAAGATCAGTAGTAAGAGTTTCTTTCCTCTGATCATAGGTTCTCTAGAGAAGACAAATAACTAAGTGTTCTGCATTGTGTACACTTAGTGTACAGAGTGTCTAAATGGTGTTTTTTTTGGGAAGGGACCCTGTAGCAGTCAGTGTCTGAAATGTGGATAAGGGCTGAAAGAATAAAAGAACCACTGTTGTTGATGAGGGTATTCCTAGTGCCACTTTGGTATGCTGCTGACATTTGGTCTCAGCTGATAAGTTTCAGGAACATTTTATTGAATGTTCTGTGTAGGAATGTTTTGGTATCACGCTTAAGGGAATACATACATTTATAGCCATCAGTAGCACTTAAATCTTCCACGTCTATTTTCCTCTTAATGATTTGTTACATTTTTAAGCTGTCAGAAATCACACAGGAAACTTAACATTAGGTTTAGTTTATATACACATATATAGATAAATTGGTGATCTGAAATACTGAATTGGTGTAGTTAATATTTAAACTTTTTAAGAAAGCTAGTTCCAAAATTGAAGCCTAACTTAGGAAACTGTCAGGAATGTAAACTTTATATATAAAGTCTTATATTGATTTGGAATAATATTATAACACAAAGATATGGCTAAAGTTAACATTTCAGGAGCTCATTTTTTAAAAAAATTTCAGTATCATACCCTATTTTGACATTCTCTTCCCAGTTTAATTGTTAGAAAGTATATTTTACACCTAACTTTTTTACATGACACAATAATTTTGTTCTATTTAAAACCATTAAAATCTATTGAGCTCAGAAATGAAAATGCCTCTTTTCCATTTATACCATGTTACAATTTTAAATATATTTCATAACTAAAAATAAAAAAATTAAACATGTATACAGCAACAAGTACATAAAGTAACATTTCAACATTTTACCATATTTGCTTCAGATCTCACTTAAGTAAAATATTGGTTCAGTCCTACTCTCATCCATTTCCCCTTCTTCCCACCCCACAGGTAATGATTATATTGAAGTTTTATGCATGTGCATGTGTGTGCATGTTTTTCTGTGTTTTTTTATATATGTATTCATAAAACATTTTTCATTTAAAAGTATAACAAAATAATATGCTGTATATATCATTTGGGAACGTTTTTCATTTAACATTGTTTTTGAATTGTATTCATGTCAGTAAATGTACATCTAGTTTGTTTATTTTTCACTGCTCTGTAGAATTATGTTATATCAATAAGCCACTATTCATTTCCCAGATAGGAAGTTATTCCCAATTTTTCATTTTCTAATTTTCTAATTAGTGCTGTGGTGAATATCCTTCTATTTGATTCCTTGTGCACATATGGGAGAAAATCTCCAAAGAATTACCTAGTTTTGTTTAATTCTTGAACGATATATGCACCAAAGCACATAGAAGATGCTTAGTAAGTATTACTTAACACTGGATGAACATTCAGATTCTACATTTTATTTATCTTGTTAGTTTATCCGAATGAAATCATTATTTGAAATGAAAAAGTATGCTGTGGTGTATTTGTTTCTGTTAAAACAAATACAGAATATATGAATACCCAAGATCAAACTGGTGTTTGTAAATAATGCGATTATAATACATTAGGCTTGTTATGCCTGCTATTAGGTAGGTTGAGATAGGAGGGTTGCTTGAGCTCAGGCGTTTGAGGCTACAGTGACTTTTAATTGTGCCATTGTACTCCAGTCTGGGTGATGGATTGAGACCCCATCTTTAAAATTAAAAATAAATAAATAAATAAAAATATTAGCAACATAAATAGTAAACCTTCAAGTTTACTTTTATCTTCTAAAAAAGTATGATGGTGTTCTTATACATTAAAATTTTTTAGCTTCTGGCTAGGTGTGCTGGCTCACACCTGTAATCCCAGCACTTTGGGAGGCTGAGGCCAGAAGATTGCTTGAGCCCAGGAGTTGGAGACCAGCCTGGGCAACACAGTGAGACCCAGTCTTTAAAAAGAATTAGCTGGGTGTGGTGATGTATGCCTATAGTCCCAGCTACTCAGGAGGCTGAGGTGGGAGGATTGCTTGAGCCTGGGAGGTAGAGGCTGCAGTGAGCTGAATTTGCACCATTGCATTCCAGCCTAGGTGACAGAGTGAGACTCTAGCTCTTAAAATTTTTTTAAAGTTTCTGCAAATAAAAATATTCATGATAATATTTGAGTCCATGGTGCTTTGGACCTTAAACCTAACAGAAACCCAAAAGAGAAAATTAAAAGGGTGAGAAATATATGTGATGTTTTGTTTTTTATTTAAGGATGGAGCCAATTTGTTTTTTAGTTGTCTTCTTTTTATTTGTGAATGTAAGCATTTTGAGTGACTTCTTCTGAATTATAATCTACCATCTTATTTTGATAAAGGTCTTGGTTGCACATCAGGATCATCTTTGAAACTTTAAGAAAATGTCTGAGATATTTTAGTTCAGTGGTTTAGGGGTGGGAATGGCTGTTTTTAAAAAGATTCTTGAGGTGACTCTAATGTTTAGCTCAGGGTGTGAAACACTGCCTTAGCAGAACTAGGGACAAGAGGGAGGCTGGAGAGGTTTCTGTAGGTTTTCTTCAGTCTGTTTTTCAGGAGACAGTACAGAATGGGACTCTGCCTTTTTCCCCTAGTCGTTCTGATGTTTTGCTGCCAAAATAGATATACCTGTAATGTCTTGTTTGTCTTTATTTGGTAATAGTAGACAGTGTTGATATGGAGTGGATAGTGGAGTACACATAGAAAAAAGGCAGGTTAATGACAATTATGGATAGTGTTGAAGTAAATATTAGGAAGGAAATTGGTAATATCATAAAATTACCAAGTTTTTACATACCATATTGATAGGATCTGTGCAGACAATTCCACTTTGAGAATAAAAACCTTTGTGGCATACTTAAGTATAGGATTGCAAAAGAATCTGTTCCATATATGTTACTTACTTCCCCATTCTTTAAGGACTGATACTGAATTTATTTGCAAAGCAATAACAAAATAAAAAAGAGCTCTTAGCCCCTAGTTTTAGAACTTTTTATGGGTTCTCTTAATGTTATTTCGAGTTGTAAAAAATGGCATTTGCATCTGTAAAAGGAAACAATTAGGATTTGTAACTTGGAATTTGCCAAGGTTGTCATGTGCTTAGTAAATCGATAAAATATTAACGTTTTTAACTTGTGTCCAATATGCCATTTTTCTAAGGATTATGAGGTATTTCATTTCTAATACAAAAGTTACAAAATGCTGACTAAAGTAAGTATCTTTTTCTGTGTATAAATGTGTGAATAATAGCCACTCCTTTCTCCTAGAAGATGGGCTTCATGGGATTGTGAGCTGCACTGCTTGTGGACAACAGGTCAATCATTTTCAAAAAGATTCCATTTATAGACACCCTTCATTGCAAGTTCTTATTTGTAAGGTATGTAATGATCTGTTGATATTTCATACTGTAAATATTTGAATGCTTAGCATATACCAGGCCTTTGAGGGCACAGTCTTGAAGAAAGATGGAAATGGTATCTGCCCTTGGAAGACTTCTATTGTAGTGGGGCAAATAGACATACAAAGCCTAAGTGTCACGATAGGGGAGATACTGTGATTATGGGAGCACACCGGAAGCCTATGTAAATAGGATTTGGATGGCTTTCTAGTGGAGAGCTGATATGTGAAATATGAATAAGAATTAGCCTGGTAAGTGAGATTGGTTCATCATGTTCTGGGAAGAGGCAACATAGTATTCAGATACTGGTAGCTGAGGGAGAGCTTGGTGTGTTTGAAAATCTCAAGAGTGGATGTGTGTAATGTTTGTGTTTTATAATCTTTCCCATTATATATCCTACTTCCCCAAATGTAAACTATCTATGTGGAGCAGGGTTTTGACATAACTTGGAGATGATAGAATTAAAAATGTTTTTTATGTGTTGATTATAATTTTAACAGTCTGTGCCACTTTTTTGTTAGTAATACCTTGGAGTTAATTTTAAATATCTATAAATGTGGGTCCGGCATGGTGGCTCATGCTTGTAATCCTAGCACTTTGGGATGCCGAGGCTGGTGGATCACCTGAGGTCAGGAGTTCGAGACCAGCCTGGCTAACATGGTGAAACCCCGTGTCTACTAAAAATACAAAAAATTAGCTGGGCATGGTGGCGGGTCCCTGTAATCCCAGCTACTTGGGAGGCTGAGGCAGGAGAATCGCTTGAACCCGGGAGGTGGAGGTTGCAGCGAGTCGAGATCACGCCATTGTACTCCAGCCTGGGCAACAAGAGGGAAATTTCGTCTCAGTAACTACCTTCCTACCTATAAATGTCAAGGTTATGGTTTTCTTAACTCGTATTCCTGCTAAGATTAATCCTATGTTAGTTTGTTTCCCAATAAAAAGCTGCCTTTGAAATGCAGTGGCAGGCCATGTTTTCCTTGGAATTCTAGCTCTAGATCTTTTCTTGCATGAATTTTTGATAGATTCAGACATGCTTAAATGAACTGTACTTTGTTCTTTAGCAATTTATATCCCTCCTTCCCTTGAATTCAGTTCAGCCAGGGGCCTATCTAGGGTATGTATTAGAGAGTTTCATTTTAAATTGTGACAGTAGAATCTAATATTGCTGGATTTGTGACATGTATTTGCCTTTCTGTTTTCTTATCTATGTGATTGTCTTTTTTCAAGAACCAGTCTACTGAGCCTAGGCCATTTCACTGATCTGTAGTTTGTATCAGTGAGCACCTTTTCCCTTTCTGCAGTCCCACTGGAAAGACTTTGAAGTCAGTCAAACTTGGATTTGAATAACAACTTTGCCTCTTACTAGTTGTGTGACTTTAGATTTATTTACATATTAATGAAAGTTAGCCTTTTCTCTCATAATATGTCCTACCTTGCATGATAGGTATTTTGATATTTAAAGATTAATATAGATTAATTGTTTAGCTGTATACATAGTAGCTGTTTGTATATGGTGGCTATTAAAATTGCTAACTACCCACATCTAATACATTTTTATGTAGAGCTTTAGTAGCTAGTTGTATGAGACCAGAAATTAGCTTTACTAAAATCTTTTGTAAACTTTTTTTTTTGAGACGGAGTCTTGCTCTGTCGCCTAGGCTGGAGTGCAGTGGCGCGATCTTGGCTCACAGCAACATCCACCTCCTGGGTCAAGCGATTCTCCTGCCTCAGTCTCACGAGTAGCTGGGATTACAGGTGTCTACTACCACACCTGGCTAATTTTTGTATTTTTAGTAGAGACGGGGTTTTACCCTGTTGGCCAGGCTGGTCTTGAACTCCTGACCTCAAGTGATCCACCCACCTCAGCCTCCCAAAGTGCTGGGATTACAGGCATGAGCCACCGCACCCAGCCAAAAATCTTTTATAAACTTTTAAATAAGGAATAGTGGTACTTGAGTGTATGGAAATCTGTTTCAAGGCATTAATTCTTGAGATAGATGTCTGGAAAATACAGACATTGGGTAGTAGGTAGCAGTGTTTATTTTATTTATTTATTTATTTTTGAGGTGGAGTTTCACTCTGTTGCCCAGGCTGGAGTGCAATGGCGTGATCTTGGCTCACTGCAACCTCCCCTCTGGGTTCGAGTGAGTCTCCTGCCTCAAACTTTAGAATAGCTGGGATTACAGGCGCTTGCTACCACACCCGGCTAATTTTTGTATTTTTAGTAGAGACTAGGTTTCGCCATGTTGACCAGGCTGGTCTTGAACTCCTGACCTCAAGTGATCCACCCTCCTCGTGCTCCCAGAGTGCTGGGATTATAGGCATGAGCCACTGCGCCCGGCTGGGGTAGTGCAGTGTTTTTGCTTTGAGTCTCTGAAACATGCACACATACTCCCTTTTTTTTTGAAAAAAATTGTTTTTATTTTTAAAATTTTTGTGGGTTCATGGTAGGTGTATATATTTATGGCATACATGAGATGTTTTAATACTGGCGTGCAATGTAAAATAAGCACATTGTGGAAAATGGGGTATCCATCCCCTCAGGCATTTATCCTTTGAGTTACAAGCAATCTAATTACATTCTTTAAGTTATTTAAAAATGTGCAATTAAGTTGCTATTGACTGTAGTCACCCTATTGTGCTATTAAATAGTAGGTCTTATTCTTTGTATTTTTTTGTACTCATTAACCATCCCCACCTCCTCCCTATCCCCTCACTACCTTTCCCAGCTTCTTGTAACTGTCCTTCATGACATCCTTCATTAGTTCATCCATGAGTTCAATTGTTTTGATTTTTAGATCCCACTTATAAGTGACAACATGCAGTGTTTGTCTTTCTGTGCCTGGCTTATTTCACTTAACATAATGATCTCCAGTTCCTTCCATGTTGTTGCAAATGACAGGATCTCATTCTTTTTTATGGCTGAATAGTACTCCATTGTGTATATGTACCGCATTTTATTTATTTATTTATTTATCTCTTGATGGGCACTTAGGTTGCTTCCCAATCTTTGCTATTGTAAACAGTGGCCTAACAATCATAGGAGTGCCAGTATCTCTTTGATATACTCATTTCCTTTCTTTTGTATATATACTCAGCAGGTGGATTGCTGGATCATACGGTATCTCAATTTTTAGTATTTTTGAGGAATCTCCAAACTGTTTTCTATAGTGATTGTACTCATTTACATTCCTACCAACAGTATACAAGCGTTCCCTTTTCTCCACATCCTTGCCAGCATTTGTTATTGCCTGTCTTTTGGATATAAGCCATTTTAACTGGGGTGAGATGGTATCTTATTACAGTTTTGATTAACATTTCTCTGATAATCAGTGATGGTGAGCAGCTTTTCATATGCCTGTTTGTCATTTGTATGTCTTCTTTGGAGAAATGTCCAGTCTAATCTTTTGCCCATTTTTTGATTGGATTATTCGATTTTTTCCTATAGAATTGTTGGAGCTCTTTATATATTGTGGTTATTAATCCATTGTCAGATGGGCACTTTGCAAAATGTTCTCCCATTCTGTGGGTTGTCTTTTCATTTTGTTGATTGTATCCTTTGCTGTGCAGAAGCTTTTTAACTTGATGTGATCTCATTTGCCAATTTTTGCTTTGGTTGCCTGAGCTTGTGTGATATTGCTCAATAAATCTTTGCCCACACCAGTGTCCTGGAGATTTTCCCCAGTGTTTTTAATTACTTAAAAAAATAAAGTTTTTGTCCTTTATGAATGTTATCAATTTTGAATTAAATTTCCCCTTCCTCTTTTCTTTTAATAGAATTGCTTTAAGTATTACATGAGTGATGATATTAGCCGTGACTCGGATGGAATGGATGAGCAATGTAGGTAGGTAATATAGATGAGCTAACATTCAGTGTTTCCTACTTTTGGGAGGAATTGTTACATAATCATTTTTGAGGTTTGTCTTTCATAGTATCATCATTGATGTCTTTAATGAAAAGTTGTTCTTTTCCATAAAACCCTGGATTTATGTCTAGTTTAAGTTTCTAATAAAGAGTAAGCAGATGACCTAAATTACCACTAAAATTACTGGCAGTAAAATTTAAATTGCATTATAACAAAGAGATTAAAATGAGTTTTGTTGGGAATAATGTTTATTTTTATTTTTTTACATATCTTTTCAGTTTCCTGAAAGAAGGGAGTAATGCTTTAATCTTTAAAACATTTCAGATGGTGTGCGGAAGGTGGAAACTTGATTTGTTGTGACTTTTGCCATAATGCTTTCTGCAAGAAATGCATTCTACGCAACCTTGGTCGAAAGGAGTTGTCCACAATAATGGACGAAAACAACCAATGGTATTGCTACATTTGTCACCCAGAGCCTTTGTTGGACTTGGTCACTGCATGTAACAGCGTATTTGACAATTTAGAACAGTTGTTGCAGCAAAATAAGAAGAAGATAAAAGTTGACAGTGAAAAGAGTAATAAAGTATATGAACATACATCCAGATTTTCTCCAAAGAAGACTAGTTCAAATTGTAATGGAGAAGAAAAGAAATTAGATGATTCCTGTTCTGGCTCTGTAACCTACTCTT
Source organism: Pongo pygmaeus (assembly GCF_028885625.2). Lineage (NCBI taxonomy): Eukaryota > Metazoa > Chordata > Mammalia > Primates > Hominidae > Pongo > Pongo pygmaeus. The sequence continues at coordinate 80,963,345 of NC_072396.2, read as the reverse complement.
ATTCCGCACTAATTGTGCCCAAAGAGATGATTAAGAAGGCAAAAAAACTGATTGAGACCACAGCCAACATGAACTCCAGTTATGTTAAATTTTTAAAGCAGGCAACAGATAATTCAGAAATCAATTCTGCTACAAAATTACGTCAGCTTAAGGCTTTTAAGTCTGTGTTGGCTGATATTAAGAAGGCTCATCTTGCATTGGAAGAAGACTTAAATTCGGAGTTTCGAGCGATGGATGCTGTAAGCAAAGAGAAAAATACCAAAGAGCATAAAGTCATAGAGGCTAAGTTTGAAACAAAAGCACGAAAAGGAGAAAAACCTTGTGCTTTGGAAAAGAAGGATATTTCAAAGTCAGAAGCTAAACTTTCAAGAAAACAGGTAGATAGTGAGCACATGTATCAGAATGTTCCAACAGAGGAACAAAGAGCAAATAAAAGTACCGGTGGTGAACATAAGAAATCTGATAGAAAAGAAGAACCTCAGTATGAACCTGCCAACACTTCTGAAGACTTAGACATGGATATTGTGTCTGTTCCTTCCTCAGTTCCAGAAGACATTTTTGAGAATCTTGAGACTGCTATGGAAGTTCAGAGTTCAGTTGATCATCAAGGGGATGGCAGCAGTGGAACTGAACAAGAAGTGGAGAGTTCATCTGTAAAATTAAGTATTTCTTCAAAAGACAACAGAGGAGGTATTAAATCAAAAACTACAGCTAAAGTAACAAAAGAATTATATGTTAAACTCACTCCTGTTTCCCTTTCTAATTCCCCAATTAAAGGTGCTGATTGTCAGGAAGTTCCACAAGATAAAGATGGCTATAAAAGTTGTGGTCTGAACCCCAAGTTAGAGAAATGTGGACTTGGACAGGAAAACAGTGATAATGAGCATTTGGTTGAAAATGAAGTTTCATTACTTTTAGAGGAATCTGATCTTCGAAGATCCCCACGTGTAAAGACTACACCCTTGAGGCGACAGACAGAAACCAACCCTGTAACATCTAATTCAGATGAAGAATGTAATGAAACAGTTAAGGAGAAACAAAAACTATCAGTTCCAGTGAGAAAAAAGGATAAGCGGAATTCTTCTGACAGTGCTATAGATAATCCTAAACCTAATAAATTGCCAAAATCTAAGCAATCAGAGACTGTGGATCAAAATTCAGATTCTGATGAAATGCTAGCAATCCTCAAAGAGGTAAGCAGGATGAGTCACAGTTCTTCTTCAGATACTGATATTAATGAAATTCATACAAACCATAAGACTTTGTATGATTTAAAGACTCAGGCAGGGAAAGATGATAAAGGAAAAAGGAAACGAAAAAGTTCTACATCTGGCTCAGATTTTGATACTAAAAAGGGCAAATCAGCTAAGAGCTCTATAATTTCTAAAAAGAAACGACAAACCCAGTCTGAGTCTTCTAATTATGACTCAGAATTAGAAAAAGAGATAAAGAGCATGAGTAAAATTGGTGCTGCCAGAACCACCAAAAAAAGAATTCCAAATACAAAAGATTTTGACTCTTCTGAAGATGAGAAACACAGCAAAAAAGGAATGGATAATCAAGGGCACAAAAATTTGAAGACCTCGCAAGAAGGATCATCTGATGATGCTGAAAGGAAACAAGAGAGAGAGAATTTCTCTTCAGCAGAAGGCACAGTTGATAAAGACACGACCATCATGGAATTAAGAGATCGACTTCCTAAGAAGCAGCAAGCAAGTGCTTCCACTGATGGTGTCGATAAGCTTTCTGGGAAAGAGGAGAGTTTTACTTCTTTGGAAGTTAGAAAAGTTGCTGAAACTAAAGAAAAGAGCAAGCATCTCAAAACCAAAATATGTAAAAAAGTACAGGATGGCTTATCTGATATTACGGAGAAATTCCTAAAGAAAGACCAGAGTGATGAAACTTCTGAAGATGATAAAAAGCAGAGCAAAAAGGGAACTGAAGAAAAAAAGAAAACTTCAGACTTTAAGAAAAAAGTAATTAAAATGGAACAACAGTATGAATCTTCATCTGATGGCACTGAAAAGTTACCTGAGCGAGAAGAAATTTGTCATTTTCCTAAGGGCATAAAACAAATTAAGAATGGAACAACTGATGGAGAAAAGAAAAATAAAAAAATAAGAGATAAAACTTCTAAAAAGAAGGATGAATTATCTGATTATGCTGAGAAGTCAACAGGGAAAGGAGATAGTTGTGACTCTTCAGAGGATAAAAAGAGTAAGAATGGAGCATATGGTAGAGAGAAGAAAAGGTGCACATTGCTTGGAAAGAGTTCAAGGAAGAGACAAGATTGTTCATCATCTGATACTGAGAAATATTCCATGAAAGAAGATGGTTGTAACTCTTCTGATAAGAGACTGAAAAGAATAGAATTGAGGGAAAGAAGAAATTTAAGTTCAAAGAGAAATACTAAGGAAATACAAAGTGGCTCATCATCATCTGATGCTGAGGAAAGTTCTGAAGATAATAAAAAGAAGAAGCAAAGAACTTCATCTAAAAAGAAGGCAGTCATTGTCAAGGAGAAAAAGAGAAACTCCCTAAGAACAAGCACTAAAAGGAAGCAAGCTGACATTACATCCTCATCATCTTCTGATATAGAAGATGATGATCAGAATTCTATAGGTGAGGGAAGCAGTGATGAACAGAAAATTAAGCCTGTGACTGAAAATTTAGTGCTGTCTTCACATACTGGATTTTGCCAATCTTCAGGTATGCAAAAATAAATAAAAAATTCATAATTTGTACTTCCCCCTCTTGAGTTACTACATTGTTTAATTTTCCCTGAAGCTAATCAAATTTAGGGTTACTACTTAGGAGAATACCACTTAAAAATTATTTAAGAGTTTATTAAAAAAAATTTTCCTTTTATTTTTATGCTGCCATTGGAAGATATTTTGAACATTGCTAGTATTCAGTATCAGGGATCCCAAATTTGTTGAGTAAATGACAAAATTTCTTTATCAATGTTTAGTGCTTTTCTCTGGAGTAATGAGCAGAAGGAAAAGCAGACTGGTGCCAGTGGTTCAGTAGCTATTTAGTTATATAATGGAAGTGAGTGCTTGGTACTGGTATGACATGGTATGTCAAAATTTTAACTGCCATGCATATGGCTTTTTAAGTTTGAACAGATAACTTTGTGTCTCATGAAATCCCCTTTAATTATTTTTAATTTACCTCATTAAAACCCTTTGTTGATGCTTATTAACTAGTTTCTAATGACATGAACAGATGTTTTTCTTTTAAAAACACTGTCAAAATAAAGGAAGGAAGAAAATCCAAACATTAGCTGGATTAGCCTACCCTGATGAGGTAGAGTACTAGGAACATTAAAGTTTGGGTCAGCTGGTGAATGAAAATATTTTTATGAATTAATTAAAATTAATCTTTAAAAATTTATGAAAAATAATTTTAGAAGTTTTTATTATTGAAGTTATTTTAAAAATCAGTTGTATAATAAATGTGTATTGGTCATTTGTCTTTTTTTTTAAGTCAGTAAGACCTGTAAGTTCTATGGATACTCATAATTTATTTTAAAATTTTTATAAAGTTGGTTTTACATAAAATTGTATTTCCAACATAGGTAGAATTTAAAATTTTTTCCTTTCAGTTCTTATGTTACAGTTTTCAATTTATCCCAATTGGATTTTAATGGAATTAATTTGAATCTTGGCTATTTTTTAAATTTTAATTTTTAATTTTGTAGAGATGAGGTCTTGCTATGTTACCCAGGCTGGTCTTGAACTCCTGGCATCAAGCAATCCTTCCACCTCAGCCTTCCAAAGTGTTGGAATTACAGGCATGAGCTACTGTGCCCAGCAAAATCTTGTTTTTTAATAAAACTTTACATTTCTTTTATGGAGTACTTATGACTTGACTTGAAAACCACATGTGATATGCATGGCGTGTGCTTCAATTGAATGCTCTGCTATATCAGATGACTAGATGGAGCTCTGTTTGTGTGGCTATTGTAACTTCAAGTTCACAGTTTCTTACCTGAAATTCTTGGGGTCTATTGTGTTTCAGAATTTGCAACTTTTTGGTTTTTAGAAAAATAATAGAGAGCAGTTACTATATATTTTATAAAAGCTCCAGTGGGGCCTGATGCAACACCAGATAATCAAACACATAGTATTTCTGCAGCCAAACATTTGAAGATTCACATTTAAAGGAATAAGCAGTTTAGACCAGGTTTTGCTGCCAGATTGTCTTTGGTACCCTCTTACAGAAACTTTCCATTTTGAGAGTGTTTTAGATTTCAAAATTATATATAAGGGATTGTGGACTTATATTAAAAATACAGAATCTAATACTTACTTTGATGTCAAATCAATGTTTTAGTTGTTAGGTTAACTGTGAAAATCCTTATTAAGGATTAGAGTTTAAGAATAATAAATTGTGTTTAAAAATTAGTTAAAAATCCATTAAAAATTATGTGTCACTGAGCTAATTTTATTTCTGATTTTATTTATTTGGATCTTCTCTCTTTTTTTCTTAGTCTGGCTATTTTTAAACTTTGGAAAATTGGTTTCTGTGATTAAACAGTTTCACTGGTGAAATCAATATATTTGATTTCAAGTATTTTACTACTTTTCTTAAGATCTCACTTGATTTATTGATACCTATGAAAGTTTCTGTTATGCACCTCTCATGTTGAGAATTATTTAGTGTAATAATTAATATGAATTCATTAGGCCTTAAGGGATGGTGATATATGGCAAATACTCAATTGATGCATCTCTTGATAATTACTTATCTCAGTACTGATCTAGATCACTGTGTTCCATTTTGATTTATTTAACTTTGATCTGAAGGACAAATAGGCTGATGGGGAGTAAACTTTTTCTCAGGTGTGTATCAAGAGAAACTGAGAATTTGTCACTTCAGCAAATGCCAGTCCTTCAACTGCTTGGTGAAATAAGCCTTGTTGAGATTTTCTTTACCCTGGATATTTTTGGGGACTAAGCTGATTATTTGTGATGAAATAAGAAAGAAGATAAATTTGTTAGGGAATTTAACCTGTGAAAAATTGGGCCTTGTCAATAGAAACAAGCAGAATAGAATATGAGTGCCTTGAAAATAAGCGCTGTGTAAAAAGTTCTGTTTTTAAAGATAAGTTTGCGTGTGAGCTAATGTTATGATATTCCTTCAGAATTTACTTACATGCTTATATAAGCATGCTGAATTTATGTGCTCCTCTGTCTAACTTAATTTTAGGTCACAGTTTTAGAAGGTTAAAAGAAAAACCCTGCCCCCTATTGAGTTTAGAGGATTCCAGTTTATTCACCGTATTTGGGTATCATATTACAGCTACAGTATTTTCCTAGAAATTGGGGCTTGGTAATGGCATGAATAACTAAGATGAAGAACATGATCCTAGGAGATTGCAGTTTAATGCAAGACAGACATAGAGAAGTCATTTAAAAAAGTAACAGAAGAAAGATATAAAACTAGAATGGGGCCTGTAATCCCAGCACTTTGGGAGGCCAAGGTGGGTGGATCATCTGAGGTCAGTAGTTCGAAACCAGCCTGGCCAACATGGTGAAACCCCATCTCTACTAAAAATACAAAAAAATTAGCCAGGTGTAGTGGCACACACCTGTAATCCCAGCTACTTGGGAGGCTGAGGCAGGAGAATCGCTTGAACCCAGGAGATGGAGATTGCAGTGAGCTGCAATCACGCCACTGCACTCCAGCCTGGGTGACAGAGCGAGACTCCATCTCAAAACAAAAACAACAACAAACACAACAAACTATAATGGGGCTACACAATAAATGGCAAGTGAGCTATTTAAATATTTGGGGAAATATTTAGAAGAATAGTTGGCATTTGAACTTCAAAGGATAGGTCAAATTTTGAAAGGTGTAGTAAAGAGGGAGTGACAGTACTATTACTAATTATATTTCATTTGAAGATTGGTCTGTTTGAATGAGATATTTATTGTGAGTTTGCTGGGATATTATGAAATCTCTTCTCTCTCTCTCTCTTTTTTTTTTTTTTTTTTTTTTTTGAGTTGGAGTCTCACTCTGCCACCCAGGCTGGAGTGCAGTGGTGCAATCTCGGCTCACTGCAATCCCTGCTCACTGCCAACCTCTGCCTTCCGGGTTCAAGCGATTCTCGTGCCTCATGCTCCCGGGTAGCTGAGATTACAGGTGCATGCCACCACATCGGCTAATTTTTGTATTTTCAGTAGAGACGGGGTTTCTCCATGTTGGCCATGCTGGCCTCGAGCTCCTGACCTCGAGTGATCTGCCCGCCTCAGCCTCCCAAAGTGCTGGCATTACAAGCTTGAGCCACCACGCCTGGTCTTATTTAGTGTATTTCTATCCTGAGCCTGTAGGTGTCTGTTTTCTTTATAGATTTTTTCCTCCATTTCTCTTCAACATTTTATTGTGAAAAACATTTAAGTATACACCAAAGCATCTACCATAATATTATACTGTATTTTCTTGATAACATATCTGTATATCCTTCTGTCTATCCATCAGTATATCTTTTTTTTTTGCCTTTTTAGCTTTTTATTTTGCATAATTATAAATCCACAGAAATTTGTAAAAAAAGAAAAAATACAGGGAGGTCTCAGATACCCTTTACTTAGTTTGCCTCAAGGGTAATATCTTGTAACTCTAGTACAGTGTCAAAACCAGAAAACTGAAGATTTATTCAGATTTCACCAGTTTCACATGCACTCATTTGTGTGTGTATAAGTATAGTTCAGTGCAGTTGTACCACATGTGTATCTTTGTATAATCACCACCACAACTGATATATCAAACCAGTTCCATTATCACAAGGCTCCCTTGTGATACTGCTGTCCTTACCTCTATTCCTGACATCTGGCAACTAGTAATCTGTTCTTCATCACTGTAATTTTGCTATTTTGAAATGGAATCATGAAGTATATAACCTTTTGAGATTGGCTTTTTTCACTTAGTATAACACCCTTAAAATCTTTGATGCATTTCAAATTAAATGGTAGACATCAGTATACTTCTCCTGAAATACTTAAGCATGCATAGTATTAGCCTACAGTTTGATATTTCAGTTTTTCTTTTGAAGTAAAATTTATATAGAATGAAATGCCCAAACTTAACCTCTTTAGATTTTTTTTTTTTTTTTTTTTTGAGACAGAGTTGTTACCCAGGCTGGAGTGCAGTGGTGTGATCTTGGCTTACTGCAACCTCCGCCTCCCAGGTTCAAGTGATTCTCCTGCCTCAGCCTCCCTAGTAGCTGGGATTACAGGCACACACCACCATGCCTGGTTAATTTTTGTGTTTTTAGTAGAGACGGGATTTCGCCATGTTGGCCAGGCTGGTCTGGAACTCCTGACCTCAGGTGATCGCCCGCCTCGGCTTCTCAAAGTGCTGGGATTACAGGCGTGAGCCACCTCGCCTGGCCCTCTTCAGATTTTTAATCAAAATATAGGAATGTAGCTTTTTATAAGAAAATAAGTTTTACTGTACTGAATTGTATCTCTGGGTAACTCAGGTCACAAATACCATACACATTCAACTGCATTTTAAAATTACTTGCTTCTACCAAAATATTAATACTGGTTTTGCTATTCCTCGAAGATACGGCACCAGTTAACGTCAAAATTAAAATGGACCAGTACGAAGGTTATTGTGGCTAGAAACTTATGCTAATATGATGGCTGTTGATACAGAATTGTTACTGAGAAGGGTGGACTTTAAAAGCCTTGTGCCCTGGGAAGGAACTCTGAAATATATAAGTTCCAGCTATTTATCATTTTGCTGCTGGCACTTCACAAATAACCTGTTTTCTATAAGAATGCTTTTTACTCATATTTTGGAGTCCAGAGTTTAGACCCCACTTAGTTTGCTTTAAAGTTTTTGGCTTTCAGTTTTATTTTACATGGTTTTAATTATATAGCTTATTTAAAGCTAATTTTAAGTACACTTTTTTCCCTCAAGGAGATGAAGCCTTATCTAAATCAGTGCCTGTCACAGTGGATGATGATGATGACGACAATGATCCTGAGAATAGGTATGATTCCATCTGTAAGGACTTTAAAAAGATTATAACACACCCTAGGCATGGGCACAAACAGCAGCAACGGAACAGCAAGCAGGTTGTAAAAACCAGGAGTGCCTGCCTTAGAAAGACTCGCTCACAGTCTTCCTGCAAGTTTGAAAGAAAGGCCAGAAAATGGGCTAAAACTCAGAAACCTTAAGAGAAAGTAATATCATTATTTACACACCTAGCATAGGGTGTGTTATAAATACAGAACTGTCAATTTTATGTTTCTATGTAAACTGCAATAATTTTTTTTGGAATAATTTATTTTGACAGATTATTGATGAAAGTAAATCATATCTCAATAAATTGGTGACAACAGACATCTCCTCTATATTTGACTATTGTTAATTGCCATCCAATATGGTGGTCCTATTTATTAAGGCCTGTTGAGAATAAACAAAAAGAGAGATTACTCAGATACTTAAGATTAAGAAATTGCTTTCAAAATAAGTGTCAATTTACAAGGTATCTAGACTGAGTTAGAGTTTAACCAGTTTTCAAATAAAATAGAAATATACGGTATGAGAGCATTTACTTTAATAAGACTTAATAGGTTTAAATGTCAACAGTGTAGCCTATACAGATATACTTAAGTAAGGGGCAGCTGGGTGAAGAAAAAAAAAAGACACTATCAATGTAGTGAAGAATAAGGAAAACAACAGTATTAAAGACTATAGCTATAATGTTTCAACATAACTTTTAAACACTTCCTGGACAATAGCATACCCTGTGCTCATAATCTTCAACAAGAAGATAGCGTGGTATAGTGCATGGAATTTTGGAATAATGGGCATAAGGGTATCTGATTTCTAACATTTTTAACAACTGTCTGTGTCATCATGGGCAAGTGACTTTACCTTTGTCAAAAATTTACTATATTTAAGAAGAAAAAGTTGGGCGAAATTTTCTCTAATTCTAGTACCTAAAAATCCATGATAGATTTGAGATGATTTCATTAAAGAGCACTACATTAACCATTCATTTATTCCTAATAGTAAGTTCTAACATTAAGAAAACATAAAAATATACATGTAGTTTTCTGTCATAATTTTGTAAGAAATAAACTGACTTAGTAAATGCCCTGGGTTCAGCTGTTAGTTTCGCTCTTTTATATCTTGCTGATGCTGTTAGGTTTCTCTGTTTCAAAGGTCAGCATTCTGCTAATTAACAGAAGAATGTTTTTATTAAGGTGAATGAACAGTTTTATTTTATACTTTTGAATACAGCTTAATTGTGGACACAAATATTCAGATTCTGCTTGCCTACTTTTTTAAATTTAAAAATGTATATCCATTTATTTTATGGAATAGGTGGTAGGTTCCAGAATGGAGTGATAAGGGCATGCAATTTATTCATCAGGGATTTTACATTATATCATCACAGCCAGATACTGAAAGCATTTAAAATTTTATTCTTTTTAAAGATACTTTAATTTTTCTTCATTTATATTTGCTACTATTTGATTTTCTATACATCATGAGGCCTCAGATGTTACTCAAAGGCTAATAATGTTTTAAACATTCTATAGCTTAATTTAACTGTGAATGATTTACTTTAATTTCATATTTAACCACCAAATAAGAGTGTTGTTAAGGTATAATTTTTTTGTGTGTGTGTTAGAGCTTGTCAAAATATAAATATCATTTTCAACTTTTAAGTTACCTGATCGTATCTCTCTGTAACTGGCAAGTATTTTATTGGAAAGTATCTTTAATTCCACCTTGAATTTGTGATTAAAAAATACAACCCTGTTGAGTACTTTTGAGAAGAATTGAATTTTATCTTGAGCATGTCTTTCTATACTCAGTTTAATGTGTTTTTATAAAATATACAATTTATTAACTTGTTTAATATTCACTATACCAAAGAGATATCTAATACCCATGGGTTATGTAGTCATGATGGGGATACAAATACTTTCTTGCACCATTTTAGTATAGATTATATATTTGAGCATATTTGAATATGCACTAAGCAACTTAAAAAATTCATTTGCAGATCACGATTAAGTCTTAGAATTATTTTTCTAACTTCCTAATTTTTGAGTAGGTTGTATTTTGGTAGACAGCATATTGTAATTGTATGTAAATTTGTACACAATTGTGTATAAATTGTGTATAAATCTTATATGCTTTGTCTTTTTAGCAGTATTGTAATACATTTTCAGTGTTGGTGTTTATGGAGCGATAGTGTATTATTGCAAATGGTTAACTATTTGGATGCAATAAATTTTTGTAAACCTTTTTTCTTGTTCAAGCATTTAATTTTAATAATAATGTTACTTTTTTATATCATGAGAGTTGACATAATTTGTTATTAAAATATAGAGGCTAGTTTGTAGCCAAAGAAGTTTTGAAATTTTGAAATTTAGGATGTAAATACTTTTAATTCCCCTAACATATATACTTATATATATTTGTGTGAAAGTTTTGCAACAGATTTAACTACTATTTTTCTGTTTTAAGGCTATGATAGCTTTTGAGGGCATTTAAAAAACTTAGTCATATCCTGAATATTTTAGTAAATGTGAATACATTTCTGTTTTAGCATACTATTATGTAGCATCACTCATATTTGAAAGTAAATGTATACTATTATGAGACAGAGTGGTCTAACCTATAAATTAATTTATATTTAATTGGATTTACTTAATGAACAAGGACAGAATATTATAGGTTGATCAACACTTGTATGTTTCTGGTTTAGCTTTTTATTAAAAAAAGTAGACTAATCATATATTTTGAATTTTATATAACTGAAAATTTATTTCAAATTTTTAGAGCTTAGGCTTTATGTCGTTTTTCAATGGCAGAATAATAATACCAAATAGGTTGTCAGGTTTTCAAATTTATACACGTAATTTTAAAGTAATATATTTGAATGTGCCATTAGGGTAGGGTTTCATTGGCCTTTTAAATACCTGTTAGTTGGATTTTGAATTGGTTCTTTCTTTGAAAAGACATCTATTCATATAATTTATTTCAATTCAATAATTAGGCTGGCATTGAAAATACATCATAATTCCTTTATATGTTCAATATAACTGGGGATATTTTGACCAAACATTTTCTAATAATATCATATATTTTAATTTAATATCTACTGGGAATGAGCCTCAAGTAATACGATAGTAGTGTGTTCAAGTTTTAACAGTATTAGTTTTGAGGATCATTAAACTAGGCTTGTCTTTAGAGATTGCATACTGAACAATCACTGAAGAGACCATTTATCCCAAAAAAGAATTATCTTTTGAAATTTCTTTATTCGCTTATTTTGCAGGATGTGAGAAATATTTACAATTGAGCTTTTGAGAGCAAAAGACCAAAGTGCTAGGTTTTTCTAAATAAGCATTCTTTCTCCCTGACAACTTTGACTAAGAGCTGAGATTTCTACATGGATGTCTGCTCCCCTAACAAACACATTTACTTTATTGTTGAAATGTGCTTAATTGGGTCTAGTAATACTCCACATTTTTTCTCATAATTTCTCTGTGGGTGTGACTAAATGCTTTTTTTTTAATAGAAGCGAAATTTGATGTGGAGATTGCTAAAAAAAAATTGTCCCATTGTTATATTTAATTATATTGGGACTAGACCATAGCATTTTAAATTTCCAACTGTTGTTGTATCATTTGATGATAATTTTGTGTTTCAAACTAGAAAATATGCTAATGATTTTTTTTTTCCTACTGGCTTGGTGTGGGTATTCTGTTGATGAAGGCTCTGTACTGTTAATCCAGCATATTTTCGGAGGAAACTAATGATTTCTGGATGTTATTTATGCCTGAGAAGATATTTAATGATTGTTTACCTGATTTCAGCACAATTAATGGCATGGGTATATCACAAGTCCCTTAATCGTTTGATGTTCACTTTGCTTTCATTTTAAACACTTTTTCAAATGTCTGTCTCCTACACATGTTGTCTATTCTCTATGCAAATTTGCTAAATTTGGAATAATTTTTTCTGTGATTTTTTTTTGTGGTAGTTCTGTTTCGTTAGCAAAACTTCTTTGATTCTCCTTTATTGTACTTGAAAAACAAAGGTGGCATTTTAAATTAAGTATTTTACTTGTTTTTCCATTTGAGTAAGGGTTTTAAATATCTAGCAATTTTACGGTAATTTTTTTTTTCAATTTCCTTTGTCTATATAGCACAGGTAAGTATTGCAAGTCATTTAAGTATGACACAGGTGTCCAGCCAGTAGATAAGATCTACTTGTAGATATCTGAACTGGCTGTAGTTGTTACTGGCTTTCTTTTTTCTACTAGAATTCCCAGTCAGGAAAGACATATGATGTGTAGTGGTGACCTTTGTCCTTCTATGGTCAAGATTTAAACATTATAACCAGTGTTTCTTTCTTGTTCTCTGTTCTTTGGTGATATTGGGACTTCCAGAAAATAAGAAATAGGTCTTCCTCAAAAAAGAAAAAAAAAAAAAAGAGAAAAAGGAAGAGTTTGGATTTCTAGTGTTAGCAAAAGTGATTCATTTTTCTGACTTAATATCCTTTGTCTTTAACTTTGAAATTTCAAAATAAAATTTTGAAATTTGAGATGAGTAAATTCTGTTTTCATTTTTCAAGTATAAAAATATTGAACTAGTTATTTAATATGATCAGATTTCCCATATTAATTTGAATATATTTTTTCTTGTTAAAATGCCTTTAAAACTGGTTTAGATTTTTGTATAAAATTAGGGAATACACATGTAATAATTCAGGCCTATTGAAACATAAGAGTCTGTATGAATTATTAATAACTGTGGGTTCTTAATTTCATAGTTTTTATTGTTCTACCTCCAAGATTTTTTAAAAAAATCATTTGATATTAATTTTCCTGGTACCCTCACCGAAAAGGATACAGAGCTACTTTTCATTAACTACCCACATTGTAGGATTTGTGACTAAAAAAAAATATTTCAAACCATTGTTTAGCTTTTTGATTATTTGGTGACTTCATTATTATCTCGTGAATTGCACCATTTTGGGGTACAGATCATTATGCCTTAGTTATATATATATATATATATATATATTTTTTTTTTTTTTTTTTGGAGACAGAGTCTTGCTCTGTCACCCAGGCTGGAGTGCAGTGGCATGATCTTGGCTCACTGCAGCCTCCACTTCCCTGTTTCAAGCAATTCTCCTGCCTCAGCCTCCTGAGTAGCTGAGATTACAGGCACCCGCCAGCACACCTGGCTAATTTTTGAATTTTTAGTAGAGACGAGATTTCACCGTGTTGGCCAGGCTGCTCTCGAACTCCTGACCTCAAGTGATCCTCCTGCCTCGGCCTCCCAAAGTGCTGGGATTACAGGCGTGAGCCACCGTGCCTGACCAGTCATATTTTTTAATAGAAAACTTAATATCAAGATACTAATTTTGAACCTGAGTTAAAATATATACTAATATGAATTTTGAAGAATTCCATATTCCATAACTTTTTTTTTTTTTTTGAGACAGAATCTTGCTTTGTCACCCAGGCTGGAGTGCAGTGGCACGATCTCCGCTCACTGCAACCTCTGCCTCCTGGGTTCAGGTGATTCTCTTGCCTCAGCCTCCCGAGTAGCTGGAACAACAGGTGCCTGCCACCATTCCCTGCTAATTTTTGTATTTTTAGTAGAGACGGGGTTTTGCAATGTTGGCCAGGCTGGTCTCAAACTCCTGACCTCAGGTTATTCGCCTGCCTTGGCCTCCCAAATTGCTGGGATTACAGGCGTGAGCCATCGTGCCCGGCCACGTGTTTTGTTTTTTAATTCCTATCCCTTAAATATATGACATTTATTAAAACAAAGCCTCACACCCTACTAAAATATTTAACATTCCTTGGCTATACTCCTTTGAATTATTTTACATATCAAACTTTAAAATGTGGTGTGATGCTTTAGTACTACGTATACTTAAGTACCTCTAAAGAGCATGCATTTAAACCCATTATCTTTTTTAGAATTCTGTAAATTAAGTACTCTATTATGATATTGTACACAAAAACCAATTTTTAAGCAAATTTTATCACCTTGTTTATGGATGCCCAGTATTTTGGCCTTCTAAAAATATATTTTTTTCCAGCAATTTTCTTCAAACCTGTTCTCAGAACCTCTTAAAAGATAAAATGGTAATTGTAGAATGTATCTCAGATGGCCTATCGTGCCATTTAGAGTGCATACTGGCTTAAATATGTTTAAACTCCTTTTATAGTCTTTTATAGTCTTTAAAAAATCAAGCTGGATGCAGTGGCTCACACTTGCAATCCCAATGCTTTGGGAGACTGAGGTGGGAGGATCACTTGAGGCCAGGAGTTTAAGACCAGCCTGGGCAACATAGTGATACCTTGTCTCTACTAAAAAAAAAAAAAAAAAAAAAAATTAGCTGGGCATGGTGGGTGGTACATGCCTGTAGTTCCAACTACTCAGGATACCGAGGCAGAATGATTGCTTTAACCCAGGAGTTCAAGGTTACAAGGATCTGTGTTTGTGCCACTACATTCTAGCCTGGGCAACAGAGCAAGACTGTCTCTAAAATAAAATTAAAAAAAAATTAAAGCTTGAATTCTTGCATTTCTAAATACATAAATTTGAAATATGCGAAATACACATATTTTTTAAAATGGGGGTCAGTGCAGTGGCTCATGCCTGTAATCCCAGAACTTTGGGAGGCTGAGGTGGATGGATCACCTGAGGTCAGGAGTTTGAGACCATCCTGGTCAACATGGTGAAAGCCTGTTTCTAATAACACTACAACAATTAGCTGGGTGTGGTGGCACACACCTGTAGTCCTACGTACTCGGGAGGCTGAGGCAGGAGAATTGCTTGAACCTGGGAAGCAGAGGTTGCAGTGAGCCTCCTGCACTCCAGGTTGAGATCATGCTACTGCGCTTCAGCCTGGGTGAAAGAACAAGACTCTGTCTGAAAAAAAAAAAAAAAAAATGGGATCATCTGTATTTGCCCAGGCATTCATTAGCATACAAGTGTTAACGAGTAGAGAGTATAGTGCTGGCACAGTAAAATTAATAGCAGATTGGGATTTAGGATCTTAGGTTCTACTCCTGACTTTGCCACTGGTTAGCTTTGTTTCTTTGGCTGAGTCATTTCCTATATCTATGCCTGTTTCCTCATCTTTAGAATGACAAAGCTGTACTGTAAGGTTTGTCCTTCTGGCTCTAACATTTTGTATTGCTTTCGTTATGGCTCGAAACCTCCCTGGTGCAAGAGGTCCTTCTCTTGATTGCATTTTAAGAAACTCAACGTTTTGAATTATTGATTTACCTATCAGCAAGAGGTGGTTTACTTTCCTTTCCTGTTTGAGCGCTTAAACAAGAGACATTACTCATTTCCTTTCTAGATAGGATTGGAGTTAATGAAGGCTTTCTTGGCTTTCTCCTATGTTTTTTTTTTTTGTTTTGTTTTGTTTTTTTCCAATTGCTTGTTTGTCATTGTGTTGTTGGGCTCACTTCTTATTATTTTATTTGTGCTTTCTTTTAGTAATGGTGTTATCTTGGTGTTCATTATGTACTTTGGAAGACTTAGTATATGTGGGTTTTGGGGTCCTATTTATTTTCTCATGCGCCAGTTCCGATCATTGTTTGTTTGTGGGTTTTTACCCTTCCTCCCATATTGTTTTGCTTTCTCCCCCTCTCCCTTCCCTCCCTTTCAGGAAAATGGAGGAGTGGCTCCATTACTTCTGGCTCTGCCCAGGTTTTCTGCCACAAGAGTGGCACGGCCTGTGCCTCTAATGCTTCTGATAGAGTCGTGACTGCTTTGGATGCTACACCTGCCCCAAGATGTAATATTGAGCATTGAGATTCCAGGGGCAGTACATCGTCCTGGAAAGCCTCAAGAAAGGAAACTTCAGAGCAAACAGAATCTACTAGGGATCATGACTATACATCCATCACATGCATACCAGCATGGGTCCAGCCAAGGCCTCCAAAATGATGCTTTGCCAGCCTCAGCTGGTTCTCAAGTGATGATATCCTTGAAGTCTCTGTGGCCCGTGACTCCAGAGTTAAGGTAGTGGAGTTTCCCTTTAAAGCATCTCACAGCAGGCTTTGTAGATGGGACACATCTCACTTCAACATGCTTGCTGACTACTCAGGTTGAAGGTCAGCCTCAGCCCTTAGGTCCATTAAATTAAGTTCTAATTTTGAAATGTAGGTTATTATGTTATAGGCTAGGTTTATGGTAGACTGGGTCTTTGACATATTGGACTTCAGTAATAACTTATGCAAAATGATTCAACTTATTCTTTTTAGGGCTTACTTTACATAGCTATAAATTAGGTTTTCCTTTGGACAAAAGGTGTTAGAGGGCAAAAATAAAGCCTTTAGCCAGGTAGTCTCCATCACTCTGTATATAATTTGTGATTTGGAGAAAAATGACCTGAAGTTTGTAATTTTTTGGCTTCTGAATGTACTATGATTGTTCTATATGTTATGATCTTACTGAAAGTTGTCGCTAAGTTGTAATTCTACAGTATGTGGATCTGATTTCACTTTATATAATTTATTAATAGGTATACAATTGTATTTTATTTCATGTACATCATATTTCTTAGTCTAATGACAGTGCAGAACTTGAGAATGCATTAAGTAGGTTTACGTATTGTGACTTTCCGTTTTTTAGTAGACATATTCTTTGGAGACTAGGATTTGAAAGAAGAAAAATTACGTGATTTCCTACAATTAACAACCAAATCTTTATAGTTAATAGGAATTTTTTAAAGACTTTTTTTGAACTTGTAAACACAAACTGAAATCAGGTTGTTGAACTAGAGATTAGGAATTGTATTTTTGTTGGCTGTTTAGTGTTCAACCCAAATGATGGTATGAGCTCTTGTACTTGCAAGTAAACTGTGTTTTTCCATTTCTAATCTAGTATTCAATGCTTCACATATTTTATACACACACACACACACATATTTATTTGTCCCAAAATTCATTATTCAGATTAGTTTGAGGAAGTTTTTCTGGTCCATGAGAAATGACAGTGTAGTATTGCTGAAGATGGTTTTAATATATACCAACAGAAAAAAAAAAGTGCTATGCCAGACATAGAAATTTGCTGCTAACATTTTATTTTAGTATCTTCTAGTCTTTTTTAGGGACATACAAATTTTAGAAGTTTTTTTTTTTTTTTAAATAGAACTTTATTGTGGTTTATAAATTACTTTTTCACTGAATATTAATAAATATTTTCTATCTTAATCTTATTTAGAATATCATTTTAATTTCTATCTCTTATGGATAATCATGTGAAAATACTACTTAATCAGTTTCTGATATTGAATGTTTAAACGTTTTCTCACCCTTTGCTATTGCAGACAACATTGTAATAAACATACATGATTTTTTTTTTCTTTTGAGACGGAGTTTTGTCGCTCAGGTTGGAGTGCAATGGCATGATCTCAGCTCACTGCAACCTCCGCCTCCCGGGTTCAAGCAATTCTCCTGCCTCAGCCTCCTGAGTAGCTGGGATTACAGGCGTGCGCCACCACACCCAGCTAATTTTCGTACTTTTAGTAGAGACAGGGTTTCGCCATGTTGGCCAGGCTAGTCTTGTACCCCTGACCTCAGGTGATCTGCCTGCCTCTGCTTCCCAAAGTGCAGGGATTACAGGCATGAGCCACCACGCCTGGCTGAAATTTTTTTTAAAAAGATGATTTTAGAGAATTTTTCCAGAAAGATGTATTTCTTCAATTTAAAGGATTTCCCTTTATTCTGAAACTGTTTCCTAATTTGGGGAGGGTATGTTGTAAATAGTCTTTATTTTATAAAATGATGAAAGTAAATGGAATTTGGGTTTAAATTTCTTTTTTTGGCAAAATGAAAAGTTGGCAACCCTGTATATATCCCATTTTAAAAAAGCTTACAATGTGCAAACCATTGATCTAGAAATGTAAGAGCAAAACTTTATAGCTCAACTTTAGTAAGATTTAAATTGGTGTGAACTAATCTTCACTTTATTGAAATACAAATCAGGGCAGAAATCCTCAGAAAAGCAAACCCATCTGTGGCTTCCTTTAGCAATTGATGATTCTCTGTGTTGTCTAAATATTTCTGATCCATCTGTTTGAGGGAGAAAGCACCAAAAGGTATATAATAAACATTTATGGAAGTGATTGCCTATTTTGCTTCAGTCTATTTAGATGCCTTTGCTATGCATCTTTGAATATGAATAGTAATGAACAATCTATCTGTCAAATAAAATTTAGGAGGCAGCTAACATGCATTAATATCTCCTGCCATTGAATGAATTCTTCATTGAAATGTGGGTGCGTGCTAAGATGTGTAAAGAGGGGTTTCAAATCCAGAGATAACAAATGTTCCATCATCCCAGCTACAAGTTTTTGACTTAGTTAGAGAGTCAGTCTTGATTGCAGAGAACATGTTTATCCCGTACAGATTAGCTCATGGCAGACTGTCAGGATCATGCCATCTTCTTTTTGAACTTTCCTATAAGCTATTTTCTTGTTACTGTGATTTGTGAATTTATATTGAAAGGATACCTAGACTTATCAAAACATCTTGGCTTGCACAAAAGCTGTATGATTGCTTTTATCTTACATTTTCAGTTATTTTTCTTGAGTGTAAACATGGAGATTTCCTACGAATATATTTTATTTTAACATATGATGGTAGGAGTAAAAGTAGTGTTTTCTTAATGCTTTTAGTAATTGATTTTTCCATTAGCAAATTGGTCTTTGAGGAGCATCTTGAGAAATTTTGTTGTGAGTGAAGCAACTGCACTATTTTTTTTAAAGTAACCCATTTATGGTAATTCGTGTTCTTTTTACCATGTATGTAATTAATAGCACTCATGTCCCTTCTTTCCCCTGTCTTGAATATTATTAGAGATTACTTACTGCTGTAATACTTAACATTTGTGTATGCTTTCATCTGGTTCACAGCATTTATGTAGTACATTGAAATTAAGGTCCAAAACTATCATCCTCTAGTTTGAAGCAAGGTGTCATTATATAGTGGTTTATTACACATTGGTTTTCCAAGAATATATTTTGCAGTTGAATAAAACCTCTCGTGGAGTTTTATCTTGGAATGCCATTTATCTGAACAAGTTCATTTACTGTTGTTGACCTGTCTGACTTTGTAGTTGTAGGATGGTGTCAGCAAAGCAAATAGAGGATTGGAAGGTTATGCAGCATCAAATTGCAATTGGTAAAAATAGTCAATAGAATATGTCCTTCAGAGTTTTCAATATATTGCAGAATTGTATAGAATTGAGAAATAATAAGTGTAAAGAACATTTTTAAAAGTTTTTGTTTATAGCTTAGGTTAAAACATGGTTTTGCTAGTTGTTTATTTACAATATGAAATCTATTGGCACATTTATTTCTATTTTGATGCAAAGAAGTCTGTTTTTGTTTTTAATTTGGTGTATTTCACCCCCAGATATATAGTTCTTTTTTTATTGTTTTTTACTCTCAAGAATTGCCAAGAAGATGCTTTTAGAAGAAATTAAAGCCAATCTTTCCTCTGATGAGGATGGATCTTCAGATGATGAACCAGAAGAAGGGAAAAAAAGAACTGGAAAACAAAATGAAGAAAATCCAGGAGATGAGGGTGAGCTCTCTAGAGAGAAGTTTATAATGTCATAATTTGATTCCTTGACTAATTCAGTCTTTGAAGAATATCTGACCAAGAAATATCTTAATATGGCCCAGTGTGGTGGCTCACTCCTATAATCTCAGGACTTTGGGAGGCCGAAGCAGGTGGATCACTTGAGGTTAAGAGTTTGAGACCAGCCTGACCAACATGGTGAAACCCTGTCTCTACTAAAAGTAGCTGGGCGTGGTAGTGCGTGCCTGTAGTCCCAGCTACTCAAGAGGCTGAGGCAAAAGAATCACTTGAACCTGGGAGGCAGAGGTTGCAGTGAGCCGAGATCATGCTGCTGCACTCCAGCCTGGGTGACAAAGCGAGACTCCATCTCAAAAAGAAGAAGAAGAGAAAAAAAAATCTCTTAATACTTGAATTTAGAGTTCATGAAAATGTCTAAAACTTTATTACCATGACTTCTCTTGAGTATCTTGTAATAATTATGGAAGTTACTCTAATTTTGTCAGTTACTGCCAATAAACAGATGAGTTTTTTTTTGGTTTGTTTTTTTTTTTTTTGAGACAGAGTTTTGCTCTTGTTGCCCAGGCAGGGGTGCAATAGTGCAATTTTGGCTCACTGCAACCTCTGCCTCCCGGATTCAAGCGATTCTTCTGCCTCAGCCTCCCGAGTAGCTGGAATTACAGGCGTGCACCACCACACCCTGCTAATTTTGTATTTTTAGTAGAGACGGGATTTCTCCATGTTGATCAGGCTGGTCTTGAACTCCCGAACTCAGGTGATCTGCCCACCTCGGCCTCCCAAAGAGCTAGGATTACAGGTCTGAACCACTGCGCCCGGCCCTAAACAGATGATTTTCAAAGCAAAATATTTTATACCTTACAAAAGATTCTATAAATATATAGGTGATATTTAGTCAATATTTAATAATAGTAATATGTCAAGTCTGATGTGTGAGATTACCTGAT
The DNA here is from genome assembly GCF_028885625.2 of Pongo pygmaeus. Classification (NCBI taxonomy): domain Eukaryota; kingdom Metazoa; phylum Chordata; class Mammalia; order Primates; family Hominidae; genus Pongo; species Pongo pygmaeus. The sequence goes on along the minus strand of NC_072396.2, from coordinate 80,942,777 downwards.
AACACCAATGATACCAAAGTATGTGTCTAACTCTGATTTTTTTCATAAGTTGCAGTAGTTGTCAACAGGCAAAATAGATTTACAAGGCATTTTAAAGGCTGAAGAAGGTTTTATTGATTTATTTTCTTCATTTAGAAGCAAAAAATCAAGTCAATTCTGAATCAGATTCAGATTCTGAAGAATCTAAGAAGCCAAGATACAGACATAGGCTTTTGAGGCACAAACTGACTGTGAGTGACGGAGAATCTGGAGAAGAAAAAAAGACAAAGCCTAAAGAGCATAAAGAAGTCAAAGGCAGAAACAGAAGAAAGGGTAAGACGTTTTAATTCTGAATGTAAAGAACATATTGGACCAGGCACAGTGGCTTATGCCTGTTATCCTAGCACTTTGGGAAGCTGAGGTGGGCAGATTGCTTGAGCCCAGGAGTTTAAGACCAGCCTGGGCAACATAGGGAAACCTCGTCTTTATGAAAAATAGAAGAAATAGCTGGGTGTGGTGGTGTGCACCTGTAGTTGCAGCTACTTGGGAGGCTGAGGTGGGAGGATCACCTGAGCCCCGGAGGTCAAGGCTGTAGTGAGCAGCGATTGCACCTCTGCATTGCAGCCTGGGTGACAGAGTGAGACCCTGTCTCAAAAACAAAAACAAAAAAATGCTTGTTTTGTAAACTAATTATAGTAATGAAATTTAAGTATATGGCCAGGCATGGTGGCTCATACCTGTAATCCCAGCACTTTGGGAGGCCAAGTTGGGTGGATCACGAGGTCAAGAGATTTGAGACCATCCTGGCTAACACGGTGGAACCCTGTCTCTACTAAAAATACAAGAAATTAGCTGGGTTTGGTGGCACGCACCTGTAGTCCCAGCTACTCCGGAGGCTGAGGCAGGAGAATTGCTTGAACCTGGGAGGCGGAGGTTGCAGCAGTGAGCTGAGATTGCGCCATTGCACTCCAACTTGAGTGGCAGAGCAAGACTCTTTCTCCAAGAAAATTAAAAAAAAAAAAAGAAATTTAAGCATATCTGCTCAAACAATTGACCACCTATATTAAGCAAATGTCAGTACACTGGCAACAAGTATACTATCACATGAGATTAAAATTAATAATTTAGAGTGGGAAGATAACCCAGAAACTTTAGATGACACAAAGAATACTTTTAATCTTTAGATTATAAAGAGAAATAAATATGATTTAATAAACAAAATAAACATTATGTAGAAAGTATAAGATTGCATACAACTGCAGAAACAGTGCTTTCCTGTAGAAGGGTAGAAAATGAAATTAATTTGGGTAAATTTATGCAAGTTTATATGCAGAACTTGACTGGCATATAGTCAGAGTAGATTTCCATTTCATTAAAAGCCTGAGTACTTTTGCATTGAGGGCTTACATGTTTCCAGCAGTATGGTGGGCATTGAGAATACAAAAATGAATAAAAATGTATTTCAGTGATTCTGATAGGTAACTAGGTTTGGCAGTCACTGGTTTAGTAAGAATTATTGACCTTTGTATTATAAAAAATTGTAGCACCACGAGGGACATTTTGTGTAACGTAATTATATAATGTGGCACAAAGAAGGGCTTCTTTAGCTTCTTGAGGGGTGGGAGTTACCCCAGAGAAGGCTTCACAAAGAAGGCTTTTACCCAACAGATTAAATTCAAAATGTGGGAGCACATAGATTGTTGTGAAGATTTACATCACAGGCAGGGAAAAAAAATTTTAAAACCTGTGTAAAATGTTGGCACATGATGGATGGGATACAATTAATATAGTATAAGCTGCTCTATAGATAGGAGTAGGGAAAGGAACAACAGAGGATGAAGCTGGGCCTGTAAAATAGAGACCAGATACTGGAGATCTTTGTAAGCCTGTGTTTTTCACACTGGAGTACTGGGTGGTATACCAAGGTGTACATCTCTTTGGTGTCTGTATTTATAATTTGAGGTTTGGGGAAGGTCATTTTATATTAAATAATATATAGGGTAATTAAATGTGATATTTGCCTGCAAATTTTGGGTAACAAAAAGTACAAATAATTTTTTTGTTGTTGCTGTGGTTGGCATTTTGATGACTAGGGGTAAATTTTGAAGACTATTGTTAGTACCCAACCCATGGATGGCAGATGAACTCTTCTTTGCCAACTAGGAATAGGAACGCATTTTTGCAAGTGTTTGGGAAATATAATAGGCTCTAAAGGATGCAGAGCCATTGAAAAGTTGTTTTTTTTTTTTTTTTTTCCAATTACTGTATTTATTTTTGAACTCTGGACCTGTGGTGATCCACCTACCTCGGCCTCCCAAGGTGCTGGGATTATAGGCGTGAGCCACCATACTGGCCTTATTTTTAAATTTTTTGTATAACAGCTATATTGAGATATAACTCACAAACCACACAGTTCACTATTTGCAGTATACAATTTAGTAGTTTTTAGTATAATCATAGAGGATTACCACCACTTTAAAAAATGTTTTATTTGAAATGTATGTACAAAGAAGTGCACATTATCAATAAGTAGACATCTTGATGAAAACGTAGGGCACCCAGATCAAGGAACAAGATGTTGATTACTAACACCCAAGAATCACAATCTCAGCATGACCACTTTTTTCCCTATTGAAAGATTTTAATCAAAGATATCATATGATCAGATTAGTTCCTTACTATTCAGTGAGAATGAAGGCACTGAATGTTTGGAAGGTATTGCTGTAGTTGATGACAAATGGGGTTGTTGGAGAAGAGGAAGATTGACTTGAGTCTTATAGGAGGTTGAATTGTTAGGTCTTCTTAATTGATATGAAAGGGAAAAGTCTACAATGAGTGTCAGGTTTTTAGAGTTGTCATGGTATGTGTACAATATCACAAAAATAGTTGAGGTTATTCAGTGGAGTTGTAATGTTTTACAAATGGAAAGCTAAGGACATAGTCTTGGAATCCTAAACATTTATAGGGCTTTTGGGCAAGAGTTATTCACTAAAGATGAGGAGGAGAAGTTCTTGCCACACACATATACAATTAATATGTCATGGACATTTTAATGTTAATAAATAATAGTACATCATTTTGTGACTACTTGTCTTATAAATTTCTTTTTTATTATTTATTTTTATTTTTATTTTTTATTTATTTATTTTTTTTGAGTCAGAGTCTTGCTTTGTTGCCCAGGCCGGAGTGCAGTGGCGCGATCTCGGCTCACACTGCAAGCTCTGCCTCCCGGGTTCACGCCATTCTCCTGCCTCAGCTTCCCGAGTAGCTGGGACTACAGGCACCCACCACCATGCCCGGCTAATTTTTTATATTTTTAGTAGAAATGGGGTTTCACCATGTTAGCCAGGATGGTCTCGATCGCCTGACCTCGTGATCCGCCCGCCTCGGCCTCCCAAAGTGCTGGGATTACAGGCGTGAGCCACTGCGCCCAGCTTGTCTTATAAATTTCTTTGCAATATGGCTGCAAGCTCTTACAGATTCTATAAAGGAACTGTGTGATTTAACATGTTATATATCACAACATGGATTCCTGTGCCTCTTCAACAAAAGGGGCAATATTGATTTTGCTTCTGAAGCTTAGTTCAATATTTAGACCCTTTTATTATATATGATTACATTTGAGATTTGCTTTATTAAAACCTGAGTTTTCTATGATCTGTGTTTCTACTGCCTGATTCTGTGGGTAGTTTATTACCCAAGTGGTTTCGTTGTTGTTGTTGTTTTTTGTTTGTGTAGGAGAGAGTAAACTTCTAAAATCCCATCATATTTGTGTTTCTAATATGGATTATGATCATAGTGGTTGATATATAGTTGAAGTTGCATGATTTTCTGAGTTTTGTAAATTCTTATGTTCCTATATTATTTGGAAATTTGAATTGAGAGATGGGAAAAAATCAATAGTGAATAGTCTTATTAAATCTAGTTGAATTAAATTGAAATGCATTGAAGAGGCATAAGAACAAAGTGCAACATGTGAACTCTAATTTTCTCCTAAATTAGAAAAATGTTACAAAATTATTTTAGTGACAATTTGAAATTGTAAATATTGCCTTTATATTAGATGATAGTATTTTTTTTTCAGATGTGATAATGGTATTTAGTTATGTAGGGCAGTATCCTTATGCTTAGGGGTAAAGTGTCATCTGCGCTTAATATCACATGGTTCAGTGTAAGAAAAGTTGTGTGTGTCTGTGTGTGTGTGTGTGTGTGTGTAGAGAGAGAAAGAAAAAAAGCAAATGTGGTAAACTGCTAACAATAAGTGAATTTAGGAGAAGGGATACAAGTGTTCATTCAATGATTCTTTCAAATTTTTGGTAGATTTCAAAAATTTTAAAATGCTGGGTGAACAATTAATACTAGGCTTAAAATTATACTTAATTACAGGATTTTTTTGTGTCAATGTGTGTGTTTTCGGTATTCTCCCGGCTTTCCAGTTGCTTAGCTATTCTTTTTTTTTTTTATTATTGTGGTAAAATATACGTAACATAAAATTTACCATTTTACCCATTTTTAAGTGTACAATTCAGTGACATTAAGTACATTCACATTTTTATACAACCATCACTTCTGTCTGTCCCTAAAACGTGTCATCATTCCAAATGGAATCTCTAACCATTAAACAATAACTCTTTGTTCCCCTCTCCCCCGACGTATTCTTTATAGCATTTATGTTCTCCCATTTATAGCATTTCTGTTAGCATTTATGTTCTCTCATTTTTTAGCTGAAATAGATCTTTGATTCTGATCTCAGGTTATGATAGTTTTTTTTTAAACAAATTATTTTGAAACAGTTCTTGATTTACAGAAATGTTACACAAATAGTGCAGAGTTCTGTGTATCTTTCACCTAGCTTCCCTGATTTAATACCTTATCATAGTACCATGATCAAAACCAGGAAATTAATATTGGTACAATACTATCAACTAAGCCGGGGGTTTACAGACTGCGCCTGTGGGCCAAATCTGATCCTCTGCCTGTTTTTATAAATAAGCTTTTATTGAAACACAGCCATATTCATTAATTTACTGTTTTCACATATGTACAATGGCAAAGTTGAGTAGAGATGAGTAGTTGCAACAGAGACCATACGGTCCACAAGTCAAAAATATTTACTATCAAGCTTTTTACATAAAATGTTTTATGACCTCTGAAGTAAACTATAAATCTTACTCAGAGATTAGTTTTCCCACTAATGTTTTCTTTCTGCTCTATGATTCAATCCAGGATCTCACATTGCATTGAGTTATAATGTCTCCTTAATCTACTTCAGTCTATGACAATTCCTCAGTCTTTCCTTTGATGACCTTGACACTTGTGGAGTGTTGATTCCTTATTTTCTCAACTGTTCCTTGATATGTATTTGTCTAATGTTTTCTCATGATTGAATTGAGGTTATTATGCATTTTGACAGAATACCACAGAAGTGATGTTGTGTCTTCAGTACATGATATCAAGAATAGATGATGTCAGTATGTCTTTTTTTTTGAGAGAAGACCTCGCTCTGTTGCCCAGGCTGGAGTACAGTGGTGCGATCATGGCTCACTGCAGCCTCAACCTCCTGGGCTCAAGTGATCCTCTCGTCTCAGCCTCCCAAGTAGCTGGGACCACAGGTGTGTACCATCATGCCTGGCTAATTTTTAAATTTTTTTTGTAGAGACAGAATCTCCCTATGTTGCCCAGGCTGGTCTCAAATTCGTGGGCTCAAGTGATCCTCTCAACTTGGCCTCCCAAAGGGCTGGGATTACAGGGGTGAGCCACCATGCCCAGCCGTCAATATGTCTTATTACTCTCACGGTTAACTTTTGTTACTTGCTTAAGTTGGTGTCTGCTGGTATTTTTCCACTATGAAGAAGAAGATATTATTTTTCTATCTATATTTAGTATTTTGTTGGGAGATACTTTGTGACCATGCATATATCCTGTTTCTTATCATACTTAAGCCTACTAATTTTAGTATTCATCTTGGGTGAAGCAGTTAGTACTGTGGTATTTGCCTAGTTGTAATTTTCTATTTATTTCATTACTTCCACATTTAGTAATTGTAAGGGAGAGTTGTATTCCCCTATTTATTTATTGCATTATTTATATCAATATGACTTATAGATTTTTATTTTACCAGTTATAATCAAATAGTATCATTTATTTTATTGCTCAGATTGTTCTAGCTTTGGTTGTTGGGAGCTCCTTCAAGTTGAATCTTGTGTCCTTTCAACATGTGCTTGTCCATGTTTGAACACTGCTTTATTTTCTGGCACTATAAGATGTTGTAAGCTTTTCTTGTATTTTTTTCTGCCCTGCTTCCTCTGGCCAGAAAGAGGTTTTCTCCTGGAATTTTATATGCTTCCATTACTGTGTTAATTGTGAGAAAAAGAAAATTGAGGATTCCACATGTAGAGCCTGATTTTCCTGGTGTTATGGCTAGAAATAGGGATTTTTCTTCACAGTCTTGTCATCAGTACCCTCTGCATACCTTTGGAATTTAGCCTGCCTTCTGGTCAAAATCAGGAAACAAAGAAAGAAAATAACCATACGCCCTCACAGCTCTCTCCCCTCCACCAATTGTAGAGGGGTCATTATTCAAGTTTTGATTTCAGTCTCCAATCTGCCTACTATTGTTTCCCTTTCCGAGTTCTTCAGTTGTGTCATCATTGGTGGAGAGAATCTGTAATCTTACTCCATCTTGGCCAGCCTACCTTGCTTGTTTTGAATAGCCAAACTTCTTTTTCATTAATTTACCTTTGGTAATTACATATATTTTATTGACAGGTAATTTATTCTTATTTTGTCAATTCATATACAGTTGAATACTTATATTTTAATGTACAACCACACTTTTATAATTACATTAGAAATACATTTGAATTTTATTTATGTATATCATGTAAAGCATTAACTGGTATATTCTATATTATGTATTATCCATTCACATATATACCTCTGATATTCTTACAATGTTCTGTTTTAATGTCGAGTCATTGGTAAATTAAGTGAATTAGGTTTCTATTGAAAAATAATTAATAATTTTATGTATTTTTTAAAATTCAAGTGAGCAGTGAAGATTCAGAAGATTCTGATTTTCAGGAATCAGGAGTTAGTGAAGAAGTTAGTGAATCCGAAGACGAACAGCGGCCCAGAACAAGGTATTATAATTGGTTTTTAAAAAATTTTAGGAATTAATCTGAATGACCATGCCTTCAAATGATTTATATGATTACTGTTACCAATAAAGTTAAGTTAGTGTGATATATAATATTTTGATTTGAAACTAATTGTTATACTTAATAGTTTAAAAAGAATCTAAGCATATTTTATGTGTAGTTGAATTATGTATTCTAACCCGGGTAGATTTTCAGTCTGCAAAACCACTCGTGGCTGCAGTGTTTTATTGTTATGTGGGAAACTGTAGGATAATAGTAAAGAGGCTTTATAGAAAAACTGCCTCGGTCTAACTTTGGGCTCTTCTACTTTGTGTTTGTATAAATACTCTATGCTTCAGTTTCCTCATCTGTAAAGTAGGGGATTACAATATAATTGACTGACTATTGTGGGCATTAAAGTGGGCATTGAATGAGACAATATGTGTACAAGGTTTATAATAGTACCTACCTGGCAAATAGTAAGTGCTCAATATATAAATTATTGGTCTCAGTAGTACTACAGTAATAATGATATGCTTGTTCTTGTAACACGAACAGTCACTGATCTAGATTACCTGTAATTTAAAATTTGGCTTCCTTTTTAGTATGGTATGTTAGATAATACTACTACTACAATTTTCTTATTTCCCCCAGAATAACATAATCTTTCTACAGTTTATCAAATGAACAATCTGTGTGTGTTTGTGTATGTATGTCTACAAAGGTGTCTATCTGCATTTGTAAGTTTTAAAACATTCGAGTTTTTTTTAGGTTAATACTTACCAGCTTGTGCTTAGAGTATAGCAATGTATTATACTTTAAGTCAATATAAAATGAAAATGATAAGATATGACGAGAGGTTTTTTTTTTTTTAAACCAAGATATAATTCAGCATGTTATACTGTGGAATACAGTGGTCTTCAGAATATTTGCAAAGTTGTGCAACAAACACCACTCTATAATTTCTGAACATTTCCATCACCCAAGAAAACAACCCTGTACTTATTAGCAGTCATTTTCCATTCCCCATGCCCTTGTACTCTAATAAACACTAAAATCTACTTTCTGTCTCTATGGATTTGCCTGTTCTGGACATTTTGCATGAGTTGATTCATATAATGTATATCCTTTTATGAATGGATTTTTTTTTCACTTAGCGTAATGTTTTCATGGTTCATCCATGTTGTAGCCTGTATCAGTACTTCATTCTTTCTTTAATGATTATTTTTAATAGTGGTAAAATGCACATAACATAACATTTACCATCTTAACCATTTTTTTCTTTCATGGTATTACTGGGAATTTTTATTTTCATCTTAACCATTTTTAAGTGTATGGCTTAGTAGTGTTAAGTACATTCACTTTTTTTGAACCAATCTCCAAAACCTTTTCCCCTTGCAAAACTGAAATGTTACTCATTAAACCACTCTCTTTTTCCTCTTCCCTGAAGCCCCTGGCAACCACCATTCTATTTTCTGTCTCTATGAATTTCACTACTCTAGGAACCTCATATAAGTGGTATCATACAGTATTTGTCTTTTTTGACTGGCTTATTTCACTTAGCATCATGTGCTCCAGGTTCATGTATGCTGAGGCATGTTTCAGAATTTTCTTCCTTTTAAAGGCTTAATGTTCCATTGTATACCACATTTTGTTTATCAATTTATTTGTTGATGTACATTTGATTTATAACCTTTTGGCTATCATGAATAATGCTGCTTTGAACACAGGTGTAGAAATATCTCTTCAAGTCCTTGCTTTCATTTCTTTTGGGTATATACCCAGAAAAGGAATTGCATGGTAATTCTATTTTTAATTTTTTGACGAACTGCCATAATGTTTCCATAGCAGCTGCACCATTTTATGTTTTCATTAATAGTGAACAGGGTTTCACTTTCTCCACATCCTTACTGACAGTGGTTATTTTGTCTGGATTAATGTAGCTTTGTGTACCAATTTCTAAGCCCAGAAATATTTTTCTCACCAAAAGTTGTTACTGTTTTTTTTAAATTTCTGTGACCTGTTATGAAGAAAACAGTATTCAAATTTGTAATCTGCTTTTTTTTTAGTGATGATGAATGTTTTTTAGTATGTCTGTTGGCTGTTTGTATTTTATACTAGAAGAATAGTCTTAATGTCCTTTTATACATCTTCTTACTCATATAACAAACCTCCCCTCAGGATATACTGTAAAATGTTGATCATTGGATTAAAATGAAGGGTTAGGGTTCTGCTGGAATATCCATTTTGAACCTATTGATTTTTTTTTCTGTTTGTTTTTAGGAATGCATACAGAGGTAGAACAGTTTTAAAATAGTACATAACTTATTGATGGAAGTTTATCATGAAATATTTTATTTTGTGTTTTAAATTTTCTTCAGGTCTGCAAAGAAAGCAGAGTTGGAAGAAAATCAGCGGAGCTATAAACAGAAAAAGAAAAGACGACGTATTAAGGTTCAAGAAGATTCATCCAGTGAAAACAAGGTAATAATGACATTTACCACGTGCTTGAATTATAACCAGTACAGTAGACTATGGTAATTATGCTGTTACCTCTCTGTTCCATTTGTTCATTGTATTCTACTGGCTTATTTACATTTTACACTTGTGGAGGGATTGGTTATTGAATATATATATGTAAAAGTATTAATTTGACATTATCAGTTTTTTTCTATTCCTTAATTTCTAATGGAATTTTATTTAAGCCATTCTAATTCATTATTTTATATTTGTAGTGATGTGAGTGTTCTATTTTCTGAAGACAAAATACTATCCTGAATGATGACTTATATGTGAATAAATTTCTTCTCGTAGTGAAATTAGCCAATTTGAATTTTTGTATATAAGCAGGCTTACATAAAGTAAAAGGTGTCTGTAATATGTTTGATTCTGTCAACACAATGCTCTTCCAGAGGGATATTTATCTTTTGAAAATTAACTTTTAAAATATTTTAAAATATACAATTCAGTGGCCTTAATTATATTCACAAGCAGAAACTCTTCACTCATTAAACATTAACACTATTCCCTTCTATATCCCATCCCCTGGTAACCTCTATTTTCATTTATGTCTCCAAGAATTTGTGTATTTTAAGTACCTCATATATATAAGTTGAATCATGCAATATTTGTCCTTTTGTGTCTGGCTTATTTCATTGACATAATATTTTCTAGATTCGTCCATGTTTTAGCATATATCAGAATTTCATTCCCTTTTTAAGGCGAATAATATTCCATTGTATGTGTGTGCCACATTTTGTTAGCCCAGTCATCTGTTGATGGACATTTGGGTTGTTTCTACCTTTCGGCTATTTTGAATAATACTGCTATGAATATGGGTGTTTACATATCTGTTTGAGTCCCTATTTTTAATTATTCTGGGTATATATAGAAAAATGGAATTGCTACATCATATAGTAGTTGTATGTTTAACTTTTGGAAAACTCCACACTGGTTTTCTCTGGTATCTGTAACATTCGACGTTCCTGTTAACAATGTACCAGGATTCCAATTTGTCTGCATCTTTGCCAACACTTCCTTTGTTTCTTTCTTTCTTTTCTTTTTTTTTTTTTTTTTTTACAAGAAACATCCTAATGAGTGGGAAGTGGCATTTAATTGTGGTTTTGCTTTGTATTTTCCTAATGACTGGTGATATTCAACATCTTTTCATATGCTTATATCTTCTTTTGAGAAATGTTTATTCTAGTTGGTAGCCCATTTTTAATTGAGTTGTTTGTTTTTTTTAATAGGTGTTGAAGAGTTGTTTTTTTTTTTTTGAGACAGAGTCTCACTCTGTTGCCCAGGCTAGAGTGTGGTGGCACGATCTCGGCTCACTGCGAGCTCTGCCTCCTGGGTTCACGCCTCAGCCTCCCGAGTAGCTGGGACTACAGGCACACACCGCCAAGCCCGGTTAAGTTTTTGTTTTGTATTTTTAGTAGAGACGGGGTTTCACCGTGTTAGCCAGGATGGTCTCGATCTCCTGACCTTGTGATCCACCCGCCTCGGCCTCCCAAAGTGCTGGAATTACAGGCGTGAGCCACCGCGCCCGGCCGAAGAGTTGTTTTTTTTTTTTTTTTTAATACTACCCTATTGCTAAATATAATTCTAAAGGTTTTCAGCATGTTTTCTTCCACCTTTTCCTGGTGTGTTAATTAATGGAATAGGAAATGGATAAATTATATTACTTTGTACTGTTTACCTCTAATTGTTTAAATTCTGTAGAGTAATTCTGAGGAAGAAGAGGAGGAAAAAGAAGAGGAGGAGGAGGAGGAGGAGGAGGAGGAAGAGGAGGAGGAAGATGAAAATGATGATTCCAAGTCTCCTGGAAAAGGCAGAAAGAAAATTCGGAAGATTCTTAAAGATGATAAACTGAGAACAGAAACACAAAATGCTCTTAAGGAAGAGGAAGAGAGACGAAAACGTATTGCTGAGAGGGAGCGTGAGCGAGAAAAATTGAGAGAGGTAACTAATTTCTTCTTCTTTTTCTTTTGTAGCTACAGGGTCTCGCTATGTTGCCCAGGCTGGCCTCGAACTCTTGGGCTCAAGTGATCCTCCTACCTTGGCCTCCCAAACTTCTGGGATTACAGGCGTGAGTCAATACACCCAGCCTTAATTTATTTCTATTAATGATTTATTTTATTTGGTATATGACTTCAATATATTTCAGCATTTTAAGAGTAGAATGTTGTAATCTACCACAGATTTCTTTTTTTTAGACAGAGTCTGGCTCTGTTACCCAGGCTGGATTGCAGTGGCATGATCTCAGCTCACTGCAACCTTTGCCTCCTGAGTTCATGCGATTCTTGTGCCTCAGCCTCCCAAGTGGCCGGGACTATAGGCATGCACTACCACACCCAGCTAATTTTTGTATTTTTTAGTAGAGTCGGGGTTTCACCATGTTGGCCAGGCTGGTCTTGCACTCCTGACCTCAAGTGATCCACCTGCCTCAGCCTCCCAAAGTGCTGGGATTACACGTGTGAGCCACCTTGCCCAGCCTCAACCACAGGATTTCTAGTTGCAATTGATTTTTCCTACTGTCACTATTTCATGCAACTTAAAATAGTCATTAAGCTTTATTAATTTAATTAAGTACATGGAAAGCATTGAGATTCTTGAATGATCACCAAAATGGTTATGTTGTATTTTGGGTAGAGAAATGTTTCAAAATTACTTCTTAAATCCATAAAAGATTTCAGTTTTTTAAATGGACTTTATGTTACAAAAATTTTCAAATTCACAGGTGGAGAGAATAGTATAATAATTCTCCCTGGATCTATTAACTCAGTTTCAGCAGTTACTAACACAGGACGAGTCTTGTTTCCTCTTTTTTTTTTTTTTTTTTTTTTTTTTTTGAGACGGAGTTTCACTCTTGTCACCCCGGCTGGAGTGCAGTGGCACAATCTTGGCTCACTGCAACCTCCACCTCCTGGGTTCAAGTGATTCTCCTGTCTCAGCCTCCTGAGTATCTGAGATTACAGGTGCACGCCACCACGCCTGGCCGTTTCATCTATTCTTTTTCCTTCAGATTATTTCAGAGCAAATCTCAGAAATCATATTCTGTTTATAAATAGTTGGGAATGTATTGTTAAAAGATAATGGTATTTTAAACATTACTGCAGTGCCATTATTACACTGAATTCTCTCATTGCCTCACATAGTAGTTTTAAAAAATAGTTGGTGTGGGCCTGGAGTGGTGGCTCACACCTGTAATCCCAACACTTTGGGAGGCTGAGGCGGGTGGATCACCTGAGGTCAGGTGTTGGAGACCAGTCTGGCCAACATGGTGAAACCCCGTCTCTACTAAAAATACAAAAAAAAATTAGCCAGGTATGGTGGTGCACGACTGTGATCTCAGCTACTTGGGAGGCTGAGACAGGAGAATTGCTTGAACCCGGGAGGCAGAGCTTGCAGTGAGCCAAGGTCACACCATTGCACTTTAGTCTGGGTGACAAGAGTGAAACTCGGTCTCAAAAAAAAAAAAAAAAATAGTTGGTTTGAATCAGGGTCTTAACAAGGGCCATCTGCATATTCTGTTGTATTTGGATGTTACATCTCTTACCTAATTTTAACCTAGTTTGCCTTTGGTTCTTTCTTTTTCTTTACCCATTCTTACAGTTCATTTGCTTAAGAAACCGGATTATTTTTGTAAAATTTTCTATATTCTGAGTTTTGTTATTTGCATCCCTGTGGTACGGGTTTCACTAGCTTCTGTATTTCGTATAAATTGGTAATAGGATCTAGAGTCCCGATCAGATTTAGATTCAGTTCTTTTTTTTGGTAGAAATACTCATGGGCAGTAATATGTACTTCCTTTTGCATCTCATTAAGAGGTACTTTAAAACTGCTTGTCCCTTTTTTTGTGGTACAGCTCCTCTAACTTTGTTCCACTTTTTCAGAATCTTTTTGGGTATTCTCAGTTCTTTGCATTTCCACATAGTATTTTGTTGTTGGTTTTTACAAAAATCCCTGTGGAATTTCTATTGGAATTTTGTTGAATCTTTCTTGTAATGTGGCCAGAATTGACATCTTAACAGTGTTTTGTCTCCTATTACATGAATATAGTGTACTTCTCTATTTATTTACCGTCTCTTTAATTTCTCTTAGGAATGTTTTGTAGTTTTCTCTGTACAGGTCTAGTACATATTTAAAAAAATTTATCCCCAAGTAGTTCATGGTTTTTGATGTTATATTGTATTAGTCCATTTTCATGCTGCTAATAAAGACATACCCAAGACTGGGAAATTTATAAAAGAAAGAGTTTTATTGGACTTATAGTTCCATGTGGCTTGGGGAGGCCTCACAATCATGGTAGAAGGTAAAAGGCACATTTCACATTGTGGCAGACAAGAGAAGAACTTGTGCAGGGAAACTCCTCTTTTTAAAACTATAGATCTTGTGAGACTTATTCACTATCACAAGAACAGCACAGGAAAGACCTGCCCCCGTGAGTCAATTACCTCCCACTGGGTCCGTCCCACAGCATGTGGGAATTCAAGATGAGATTTGGGTGGGGACACAGCCAAGCCATATCATATAGTAAATGTAGTTTCACGTAATGTTGGCATAATGACCTTGTGTCCTAAGCTCTAAATTTACTTACTCGTTATAGTAGCTTTTTTGATAAATTCTTTATGACTTTCATGTATACGTTTGTGTTGTCTGTAAAGAAAAACTATTTTGCTAATTCCATTCCAATCTATCATTTATTTCTCTTTTTAAATTATAAATGGTGAATTTCTTCACATGCTTTTCATTGCATCTGTTGGAGTGACCTAGAAAATGTCTTGTATTCCTTGAATAAACCTTGCTTAGTTATATTACTCCTTTTATATATTGTATTGCGTTTGCTGATCCTTCCTTCCTTCCTTCCTTCCTTCCTTCCTTCCTCCCTTCCTCCCTCCCTCCCTCCCTCCCTCCCTCCCTCCCTCCCTCCTTCCCTCCTTCCTTCCTTCCTTCCTTTCTTTCTTTCTTTTTCTTTCTTTCAAGATAGGATCTCGCTCTGTCTCTCAGGCTAGAGTGCTGTAGTGTGATCATAGCTCACTGCAGCCTCAAGCTCCTGGGCTCAAGCAATCCTTTTGCCTCAGCTTTCCAAGTAGCTGGGACAACAGGCATGTATCACCATACCTGGTTAATTTTTTATTTTAGAGATTGGGTCTCATTATGCTACCCAGGCTGGTCTTGACCTCCTGGCCTCAAGTGGTCCTCTCCCATCAGCCTCCCAAGGTGCTGTGACTATAGTAGGGAGCCTCCACACCTGGCATATTCCATTTCTTTAATACATGTAGAACTATTTAGATCTTTTCTTTTTCTTTAGGTCTGTTTTGGTAAATTTCAAACTTAAGGAATTTTTCCATTTCATTTAAGTAGTCAAATTATTTATGTAAATTTGTTTATAGTCTTTCATTATACTTTGTAGGTTCTGTCATTTATTGTTTCTGTTAGGAATTTGTGTTTTATCATTTTTTCCTTGATTAATCTGTGCAAAAAGTTCACAATTTTACTATCTCAAAAAAAAAAAACTGCAGCTTTGGATTTCATTAATTTTTTTCTATTGTTTGACCCTTTTCTATTTCATTGATTTTCATTCTTATTTTTACTGTGTCTATCCTTCTTTGGACTTATTTTCTCTTCTTTTTCTAGCTACTTAAGGTGGATTTTGGATCTTTAACGTATGCGTTTTTAAAGGTATAAAATTTGCCACTGTGCATACTGTTTAAACACTGCATCTTACAGATTTTGGTATTTTGTGTTCATTTTTACTCTGCTCTGAATCTTTTCTAATTTCTATGAGCCAGAATATGATCTGTCTTGGTGGATGTTCAATGTTTATATTCTGCTGTTGTTGGGTGACATATTCTATAAATTTTGATCAGATTATATTGATGGTTGATTATATTCACATCTTCTATAGTTTTAATGGTATTCTCTCCAATTAGAGGAGTGTTGATGTCTCCAACTATAATTGTTAATTCATCTCTTTCTCCTTGTAGGTCTCTCAGATTTTGCTTCATGTTTGCTAGAAGTTGTTTTGTTAGGTACATATACATTTAGGATTACATCTTTCTGGTTAATTCCCCCTTTAACAACATGTAATGTGACTCTGTATTATCTGGTAATTTTCTTTCACTTGAAGTCTGCTGTATTTGATAATAATGGTAACGACATCATCTTTTCCAACATCTTAGGAAAAGTTTCATTTATACAGCCAGGTTGAAAGTATTTCATTGATTTCCTGTAAACTTACTTCCTAGATTTTTTTCATTTTTGTATATTTCATTTTCATGTTTCCTTTATTACATTCCTGTTTATGTACTAATCTTTATCCATCAGTACATCTTTTTATGCATTTCATAGTAAATTGCATACATCATTTCATTTATCTCAAATGCTTTAGCAGGTGTGTCATTAGCTAAAGTTCAATATTTATGTGTTTTCCTTTTTATGTAAAAGGAAATTTACTTAAAATGAAAGGCACAAATCTTGTGTACATTTGTTTTTGAATAATACGTGGTGTATATTTTCTCATTATTTTTTTCTAGTAATTTTGTTCCCCCACAATTTTATCGTGAAATTTGTAAATATATGGAGAGAATTGTAAACATGAACACGAATGTACCTACCATGTAGCTTCTTCATTTCTTAAAATGTTGCTGTATTTGCTTTATTACATATCTGTTTTATCTATGCATCCATCAACCATTTTAATCACCCCTGATCTAATCTGTATTATTTCCTTTTATTCTCTAGCTAGGGTTTAGTTTGTGCTTCGTTTTCTGGTTCCTTAAGGTGTAAAGTTAGGTTCTTGATTGTGATCTTTCTTCTTTTCTACTGTATGCCTTTATCACTGTAAATCCTCTTCTTAGTACTGTTTTTTCTACATCCCATATGTTTTGTATTTTGTATTTTAACTTTCATTTGTCTCAAGGTGTTTTCTAATTTTCCTTGTGATCTCTTACTTGATCCTTTAGTTACTTATCTTATTTAATTTCCACATATTTGTGTTCTTTCCATTTGTCTTCTGTTATGGATTTTTTGTTGCATTCCCTTGTGATTGGAAAAGATACTTCAGTCTTTTTATATTTATTAAGGCTTTTTTGTGCCTGATCATATGATCTGTCCTTGAGAATGTGCACTTGAGAGAAAATTTATAGTCTACCATTGTTGAGTAGAGTGTTCTTTATATGTCTGTTAGGTCTATTTTTTTTTTTTTAAAGACAGTGTCTTGCTCTGTTGCTAAGGCTGGAGTGCAGTGACGTGATCATAGCTCACTGTAGCCTCGAACTCCTGGGCTCAAGTGATCCTCCTGCCTCCGCCCCTTGAGTAGCTGGGACCATAGGTGCATGCCACCACCCCAGCTAATTTTTTTAAACTGTTTTACAGAGGCAGGGTCTCACAGTGTTGCCCAGGTTGGTCTCGAACTCCTGGCCTCAAGTGATCCTCCTGTCTTGGCTTCCCAAAGTGGTGGAATTAAGGCGTGAAACACTGTGGCCAGCTCCAATTGGTTTATAGTGTTATTCGAGTCCTATATTTCCTTAATGATCTTTGTCTACTTGTTTTACGCATTTATTGATATTGGGCTATTTATGTCTCCAACTGTTTCTCTCTTTTTTTGTTTTAGTTTTCCCACACTACACTGGTGTATATGTCTCCTTTTAGTTCTTTCAGTGCTTTCTTCATATGTCTTGGTGCTCTGTTTGTTGTATATATGTTTATAATTATATTTTTTGAGAACCTGGCTGTATTATCAATACATAATATCCTATTTGTCTGTTGTAACAGTTTTTGACTTAAAGTCTATTTTGTCTAATGTCTATGTAGTCAGCTCTCTTTTGGTTGTTATTTGCATGGAATGTCTTTTACCATTCTTTCACTTTCAGTCTATTTGTGTCTTTAGATCTAAAGCGAACCTTTTTTAGATAACCAGTACTTGGATCATTTTTTTAAAATTATTATGTCTATCTATGTCTTTTTGATCCAGGAGTTTAATTCATTTACACTTGAGGTACGTAGTGATAAATAAGGATTTACTTCTGTCATTTTGTGTTTTCTTACTACTATTTTGTTCATTGTTTCCTCCATTACTGCTTTCTTTTGTGTTTGGTTAATTTTTTGCAGTGACATATTTTGATTCCCATCTCACTTTCATTTTTGTATATTCTATATTTTCTTTGTGGTTATCATGGAGATTACATATAACATCCTAAAGTTATGAGAGTCTTACTTGAATTGATATGAACTTAACTTCAGTTGCATACAAAAATTCTACTCTTCCACAGCTCCATTCCCCTGTATATTATGTGGCGACTCTGTTACAATTATTGATGTCACAAATTACATTTTTATACATGTCGTGAATGGTAACATATATTCATAATTGTATTTTATGCTTTTGTCTTTTAAATCCTAAAGAAAGTAAAAAGTGAGGTTATGAAACAAAATTTTGTGATACTAGGTTTTATATTTGCCCCTGTATGTATCTCTTGTAGGAGATCTTTATTTCTTTATATGGCTTTGAGTTACTTCTAGCATCCTTTCATTTCAACCCAAAGACTTCCCTGTAGGAAGCATTTTTTATAGGGCAGGTCTAGTTTTAACAAATTCATTCAGCTTAGGAGTGTCTTAACTTGTTCCTCTATTTTGAAGGATAATTTTGTTGGGTATAGAATCCTCAGCTGATGCCTGGCACAGTAGCTCACCCCCGTAATCCCAGCACTTTGGGAGACCAAGGCAGGAGGATCACTTGAGGCCAGGAGTTTAAGACCAGACTGGGCAACATAGTGAGAACTTGTCTTTACAAAAAATTAAAAAATTATCTGGATGTGGTGGCACACACTTGTAGTCTAAGCTACTTGAGAAGTTGGAGGATTGCTTTAGCCAGGGGTTCGAGGATACAGTAAGCTATGATTATGCCATTGCATTATAGCCTGGATGACAGAGTGAGATGCTGTGTCTATTTTTTAAAAAAAGGATAAAGAATCCTCAGCTAACTTTTTTTTTCTCTCATCACTTTGAAATATATTGTCACACTGCCTTCTGGCCTCTTAAGTTTTTGATGAGAAATTAGGTGATGATCTTATTGAAGTTTTTTTGTGTGTGTTGACTTGCTTCTCTCTTGCTGCTTTCAATATTCTCTTCATCTTTGGCCTTCGACAGTTTGTGTGTAATGTGTTTTGATCTATATGTATTTGAGTTTATCCCAGTTTGAGTTCATTCCTGTATTTGTAGATTTAAGTCTCTCTCCTTCAATTTGGGAAGTTTTCCACAATTATTTCATCAAATAATTGTTGCTTCTTTCTTTTTGTTTTCTCCTTCTGTGACTCTCGTAATACATAAGATGTTCTTCATGATGGTTTCCCTCCCATCCCTTTTTCTTTCTTCACTTTAGTTTTTTTTTCCCCTTTTTGATCTTCAGACTTGATGATTTCAGTTAATATCTTCATATTCACTGATTATTCTGCCTGCTCAAATCTGCTATTAATCCTCTTTTGATTGGGCCATATTTTCCTATTTGGCTGTATCTTTGTGATTTTTTTTAATACTTTAAGTTCTAGGGTACATGTGTACAACGTGCAGGTTTCTTACATAGGTATACATGTGCCATGTTGATTTGCTGCCACCAATCAACTCGTGTGATTTTTTTAAATTGCATATTGGGTATTTGACTGTTGTAACTTGGTAACTCTGCATATGAGGTTCTCTCCCTTTTCAAGGGTTTGCTGGGGTTTTAAAATATATATAAATTGTAGTAGACCTATTGTTTTAAGACTCCCCCACATTATTTTTTCAAAGAGTGTTCTTGTTGTGTGTCATCAGTAAAGTCTCTGTCCCTTTCATTCATGTTCAACTAATGTTTTGAAAGATTTTTTTGAATGTCTGCTGGGTGTGGTGGCTCGCGCCCATAATCCCAGCACTTTGGGAGGCCAAGGCAGGCAGATCACCTGGATTCAGGAGTTCGAGACCAGCCTAGCCAACATGGTGAAATTCTATTTCTACTAAAAATACAAAAAAATTAGCCAGACATGGTGGCACGTGCCTGTAATCCCAGCTACTCGGGAGGCTGAGGCACGAGAATTGCTTGAACCCGGGAGGCGGAGGTTGCAGTGAGCCAAGATTGCGCCATTGCACTCCAGCCTGGGCGACAGAGCAAGACTCCATCTCAAAAAAAAAAGAAGGCTTTTTTTTTTTTTTTTTTTTTTAAATGCCTGCTCTCTCTGTTTGTAGATTCATTGTGCTGGTACACTCCTTTAATCCATAACTAGGCTTCCGCTAAACCTAAAGATAAGCCTGAGGGGAAAACTTAAGATTTTAATAAACATCTTTTCTGAGCATGTATTTTGCCTGGACACACATATGGCTTTCTGAATTATCCTATATACCTGGTTGCTTTTGAGTGTCCCAAATTTAAAAGTAGCTGTGTATGGTGGCTCATACCTGTAGTCCCAGCAACTCTGGAGGCTGAGGTAGGAGGATAGCTTGAGCCCAGTTGTGTGAGGCCAGCCTGGGCAACATTGTGAGACCCTGTTTCTACAAAAATAAAGACTAGTTGGGCGTGGTGGTGCACACCTGTAGTCCCAGCTACTTGGGCGGTTGAGGTGGCTAGATCGGTTGAGGTGGCTGGATCAATTCAGCCCAGGAGTTCAGTGCTGCAGTGAGCTATAATTACACCACAGCACTCCAGCCTTGGTGACAAAGCAAGACCTGTATCTTGAAAAAAAAAAATTCAAAAAGTGTCCTATCTCTAGCTATTTGGGCCTTAGGTGGTGTTTTGGGTGTGTTCCCCTGTAATGCCTTGCCCCAGGCCTCTATGGATCACGTTGCAATTGTTGTGTGTGTGTGTGTGTGTGTGTGTGTGTGTTTTAAAGCTGTTCTTGCTGTCTTTCTCACTAGAGCTCTGAGTTAGGTGAAGAGATGATGAGAGCCTTATGTCAGTCCTTCAAGTATCCTTCAGACAGGTTAGATAACATTTACACAGTAATTTGTAAATAACATCTGCTTTGCTCCCTCTGGTTTGTGGGAGGATACTGGGAAACAGGGTGCTGCTGCTTTGAGACTAAAACCTTCACCTTCTGGTAGGTGGTGGGGCAAGGACAAGTAAAAATGCTGTAAAACGTTCCTATTGTATTGAAGGTGACTTTTTTTCTTTTTCGTTATTTTAGAGACAGGGTCTTCCTATGTTGCCCAGGCTAGCCTCAAATTCTTGGGCTCAAGTGATCCTCCTGTCTAGGCCTAGTCGTTTGTACTACAGGCAGTCACCACCATGCCTGGCTAAGATGTTGTTTTCTTGATTGGGTATTTGCTTGGTTGCTGTAAACCTTTGACAGTGTTCCAGAACTCTGACAAAGTTGGTTCAGAAAGTTTCTACTTGTTTACAAAATAGTGCTGTGTGGGAACTGGAGCTTGGAGCTTCCTATTCTATTGTTTTGTTGATATCTACATTTTCCCTTCTTTTTTTTTTTTCTGTGGAGACAGTCTTACTCTGTCACCCAGCTTGGAATGATGCAGTAGCATGATCACTGTAGCCTGGAATTCCTGGGCTCAAGCAATTCTCCCACTTCAGCCTTCTGAGTAAGCTGGAAGTACAGGAGCAAGCTAATCTCTTCATTTTTGAAAGTTGTTTTCCCTGGTTATAGAATTCTAAATTGATACTTTAAAAAAATCTCTTTAAAGATGTTACTTCTTTGTGACATTTTGTTTGTCATCTTTCTCCTTTTTCCTTCATCTTTGCTCCCCTGCATGTGCCTTTTATTTCTTGAAAAGATAGTCTTAAAAGATTTTTCAGTATTTTAAGATTTTCTGTTAATGCCTGGCTTTCGGAAATTGAAGATTTTTATTTTCTTTGTTTATCCTGCTCTGGGTTCCTTGAACTTGTTGGATCTGTGAGTTTATAGTTTCATCAAATTTTTGTTGGTTTGTTTTAGAGACAGGGTCTTACTCTGTTGCCCACGCTAGAGTGCAGTGGTACGATAATTGGTCACTGTAACCTCAAACTCCTGGGCTCAAGAGATACTCTTGCCTCAGCTTCCGGAGTGGCTAGGACTAGAGGCATGCCCTATTGCTAATTTTTAAACTTTTTGTAGAAACAAGGTCTTGCTATGTTGTCCAGGCTGGCCTCAAACTTGTGACCTCAAGTGATCCTCACACCTTGGCCTCCCAAAGATCTTGGATTACAGGTGTGAGCTACCATATCCAGCTTCCATCAGATTTTTGGAAAGTTCACACCATTATTTTTTCAAATAATTTTTTTCTGTTCTATTTTTCTTTGAGACTTATATATTATGCTCTTTAATATTGTTCCATAGGTTTCTTATTTTCCCCCCTCTATTTCATTTGGATAGTTTTTCTTGCTTTGTCTTCAATTTTGTTGATCTTTTCTTCTGCACTGTTATGATATTAATCCACTTAGTGAATTACAGTGTACTATAATTTTCATCACTAGGAATTCCATTTAGTTTTTTAAAATATCTTCTATTTTTGTTTTCATTGTGTTCATGTTTTCAGTGTTTGGACATTTTTTTTTTCTTTTTCTGAGACGGAGGCTTGCTCTATCACCCGGGCTGGAGTGCAGTGATGCGATCTCTGCTCACTGGAACCTCCGCCTCCTGGGTTCAAGTGATTCTCCTGCCTTAGCCTCCTGAGTAGCTGGGACTGCAGGCGTATGCTACCATGCCCAGCTAATTTTTTACATATTTTTAGTAGAGACGGGGTTTCGCCATGTTGCCCAGGCTGGTCTCAAACTCCTGAGCTCAAGCGATTCACCTATCTCTGCCTCCCAAAGTGCTGGGATTACAGGTGTGAGCCACCACACCCGGCCTATTTGGGCATTTTTAATCAGCTGTCTCACTTTACTTGTCTGCCTGTTTCATTATTTCTGTTACTTCTTGGCCCATTTTTGTTGACTCTTTTTTCCCCTGGTTATTCTTCATATTTTTTTTCTTCTTGACAAGCCTAGTAATGTTTTATTAAAAAGTTCAGTTTAATTTTGAAGCTTTTAAAAAAGCCTGGTTAATGCGTTTCTTCAGTACTCTTTAATTTATGAATTGCTTTGACCCACTGCTAAGATTTGGTCTCTTCGTGGTCTCTACTGAATGCCTTGGGTTATAAACGAAGAGGCTACTGTGCCTCCTCTGAAATCGAATGCTTCCCACCCAGCACCATGTGATCACTGGGAGCTGTTTAGCTCGCAACTTCTTGGTCATGCTCTGCCTGGCCTCACAAAGTTTCACTCCTCGTGTGTGCATTTTAATGTTCAGCTATGACTCACAGTGAATCCTGTCTTGAGTTTGAGTTCTTTTTGTGGAGCTCTTTTTTCTTTGTAGTTCTGCCCCGCAACTTCAGTCATCTCAGCCTGACCTTTGTTTCTTCAACTTGATATATCTCCAGTGCTCTCCTTGGGAATCCCTTTTCCCTGATCCTTCAGGCACCAATTCAAGGGGAATATAGGGGTCTTCTTGTTGGTTTTCCTACTCTGAGGGATCAGGGTCCTGTGGTATCTTTATTTAATGTCTGAAAAAAATTTTTTTCATATATTTTGCCTACTTTTCTACTTGATTACAGCAGGAAGATAAACCTGGTTCCTAATAAACCATCATGACTGGAAGCAGAAGTTTGGCTCAACCTTTTAATATTTTGCTCAGATGATTTTTTTTCCTTTATTTTCCCTTCAATTCAGATATGGGAGATATTTCATGTCTATTTATTTTTACTACACCTTAAGTGATTATTTGTCCTAAGTTTTTCTCCTATTTCATTGCTGCATATTTATCATTTTTTAAATTTCAGCTTTTAGTTTAGGTACGGGGTGGGGGGGTACGTGTACAGGTTTGTTACTGGGTATATTGTGTGATGCTCGGGTTTGGGATGTGGATCCCATCACCTTGGTAGTGAACATAGTACCCAATAGTTGTTCAACCTATGCCCTCTTCCTTCCCTCCCCCTCTAGTAGTCCATAGTGTCTATTGTTCCCATGTTGATGTCCATGTGTGCTCAGTGTTTAGTTCCCACTTGTGAGAACATGTGGTATTTGGTTTTCTGTTCCTATGTGAATTTGCTTAGATTTATACCCTCCAGCTGCCTCCAAGTTGCTGTAGAGGACATGATTTTCTTCTTTATGGCTGCATAGTATTCCGTGGTGCATATGTACCACATTTTGTATATCTGATCCACCATTCATGGTCACCTAGGCTGATTACATGTCTTTGCTATTGTGAATAGCATGGCAATGAACAAATGAGTACTTGTGTCTTTTTGGAAGAATTATTTATTTTCCTTTGGGTATATACCCAGTATTATTAGTTAAATAAAGTTTCCTTATATTATAGCTTGAGTGCATAAACACATCTACTTAGTCACTAATAGATAGATGATTTCTTTATAACTTATCTCCTCCTACATTTAGGATGAAGATACACTAATCCTCAATCCTGAAGACAACACTTAATAACAAAAGTATCATCAAGTCACTGATGAACATATGGTTCAGAAATCTTAATTAAAGCCTTGTGTATTAGTTTTTTTATTGTGGCATTAAAATGTACCACACACTTAACCTCTTAAGACAAACTTATTTGTCTCACGGGTCAGGAAGTTGGGAATAGCTTAGTGAGCGTGGCTCTACTGGGTTTTCTGCTTAGTGTCCCACCAAGCCGAAATTAAGATGTTAACTAGAGTTTTGCTTTCATCTAAGACTTTGTATCCTTTTCCAACTCACTTGTTGGTAGAATTCAGTTCCTTTCAGTTATTACACTTAGGTCCTCAGCTACTAGAGTTCTTTCTCCACAACATGGCAGATTGCTTCATCTTTGAGATCAATAGAAAAACATTTCAATCTTTTAAAGGGCTCACTTTAATTAGGTCAGGCTCACCTAGAATATCTCCCTTTTGATTAAATCAGAGTCAGCTTGTTAGTGGGCCAATTATGCGAATGATAGCCCAATCATATTTACAGGTCTCAACCATACTCAGAAGGTGAGGGGATTATGCAGGGTGTTTATATCAGATGACGGTAATTCTGGGGCCACTTTCGGATTCTGTGTACCACACCTTGTAAACAAGACAAGACATTTAGGGAATTTTCCATTTTTATATAATGGCTTTACCCCAGTGATGTGAAGCTACTACATATCCAGGCTAGGACACAGTAATAATAATTTAGTGAATACTTAGCCTATGCCAGATACTTTGCATACATTGCCTTATTCAGTCTCCAGAACAACCTTGTGGAAACTATTGATAATCATTCCTAGTTTGCAGATTCAGACACAGAAGCTAAGAGGGTTTAGGTAGCTTGATGAAATGGAATTTGGGTCTGAATGGCCTATGCTATTTTTACTTCACCACACTGTTTCTCAGTGTTAATCTTGGTTTGTATATCACAATTTTATGTAAGTACAATATCTATTCAGATAATTTACTGCAAATCTGTGACTTATTTGTAGTTTTTTGGGTGTGACAATGATCTTATGGTTTTACAAAGAGGAAGTGTCCTTTTAAAGAGACATTTACAAACATTTTATAGATGACATTGCATACTTTCTTGTGTTCGCTTCAAAATGATTTGTGGGATCTG
Organism: Pongo pygmaeus; assembly: GCF_028885625.2. Taxonomy (NCBI): domain Eukaryota; kingdom Metazoa; phylum Chordata; class Mammalia; order Primates; family Hominidae; genus Pongo; species Pongo pygmaeus. Next base: position 80,917,595 of record NC_072396.2, on the reverse strand, counting down.
GGGAATTGGACAATGGGTAAGATGCTGTCAGTGAAACAAAACTGGCCTTAAGTTGATAATTTTCTTTTTCTTTTGAGACGGAGTCTCACTCTGTCACCCAGGCTAGAGTGCAGTGGTGCAATCACGGCTCTCTGCAACCGCCACCTCCCAGGTTCAAGCGATTCTCCTGCCTCAGCCTCCCGAGTAGCTGGGACTACAGGCGTGCGCCACCACACTTGGCTAATTTTTTTGTTGTTGTTGTTGTATTTTTAGTAGAGACGGGGTTTCACCATATTGGCCAGGTTGGTCTCAAACTCCTGACCTCATGATCTGCCCACCTCGGCCTCCCAAAGTGCTGGGATTACAGGCATGAGCCACCGTGCCTGGCCTTAAGTTGATAATTTTTGAAGCTGAGTGATGGGTAATAGGATTTATTATTCTCTTCCATCTACTTTTGTGTATGTTTGAAAATTTCTGTATTGAACATTAACAAATTCATTTGTTAACTAGTTTTAATTGTAAATAAGAAAAAGTGCCTAAAATTTTATTTCTTCACCATCGTAATGTTTTTGTTTTTTAAATTTTTTTTAAAGTTTTTTTTGTTTGTTTGTGGTTTTTTTTTTTTGAGATGGAGCTTTGCTCTTTCACCCAGACTGGAATGAAGTGGCACGATCTCGGCTCATTGCAACCTCCGCCGCCAGGTTCAATCCATTCTCCCGCCTCGGCCTCCAGAGTAGCTGGGATTACAGGCGCCCGCCACCAGCCTGGCTAATTTTTGTATATTTTGTAGAGACAGGGTTTCACCATGTTGGCCAGGCTGGTCTTGAACTCTTGACCTCAGGCGATGCATGCCCCTCAGCCTACCAAAGTGTTAGGATTATAGGAGAGAGCCACCGTGCCCAACTGCGTAATGTTTTTATGATTTTAAAATCACAAGTTTCTATTTTTTTTCATGGAACCATAAAACTGTTTATTACAAGCATTTATTTTACTAAACTAGTATTTTGTAATGTTTAAGAGCATGGACTCGGGGGATCAACCCTCTGGGTAAATCTCAGTGTCATGATACTCAATAGTTGTATGACCTTGTGCAGGTTACTTAACTTCTCTGTCCCTCAGTTTTTTCATCTGTCAAATGGTAATACTTGTACCTATATTGCGTAGTTACTGAATCTACTATGTAATGGATGGAGATTAGGATAAGATAGCAAAAAATATTTGCACACACACACTTGTTACCTGTGTGCATATATTATATCTACTTAAGTTTTATTTTAAATAAGGAGCTTGTGATAATTGTTTCCGTTTTGTAATTAGAAGGTATTGTATGTTCCTATCATGATTTTTGAGCCTGTGGTTCTGAAACCAGTGTTTCTAAATATTTTTTTCTTTTCACATCATATATTTACAGTGTTTTTCAGTGGTAGTCATGTTGACATCCTGAGTTGCACAGTTCTTGTTTGGGACTGTCTTCTTCCTCCTCCTTCCTTCTTCCTCCTCCTTCCTTCTTCCTCCTCCTTCCTCCTCCTTCCTTCTTCTTCCTCCTCCTTCCTCCTTTCTCCTCCTCCTTCCTCCTCCTTCCTCCTCCTTCCTCCTTCCTCCTTCCTTCTTCCTCTTTCCTTCTTCCTTCTTTCTTCTTCTTCCTCCTCCTCCTCCTCTCTCCTTCCTCCTCCTCCTCCCTCCTCCTTCCTCCTCCCTCCTCCTCCTCCCTCCTCCTCCTCCTTCTTCCTTCTTTCTTCTTCTTTTTTTTTGGGGGGGGGCATAGCAACCAACAACAGGGAACACTGCTTTTTTCACAACTCTGCGTAATAAATGTTGTTGAAATATCCAGAGTGAGATCTGTTGAGCTAAATTACTGACATTATCAGAGTGATTTAAAATTTTTTGGAGAGTTTTGATTTTAGAAGACATAAAACCCTGGGCTCTGTCCTGGCTTTATTGAAGCAAAATAGTGGTGTATTAGTTCTGAGACTGGATAATTTATAAAGAAAAGAGTTTTCATTGACTCACGGTTTTGCAGGCTGTGCAGGAAATATAGTGGCTTCTGCTTCTGGGGAGGCCTCAGGAAGCTTCCAATCATGGCAGAAAGCAAAGGGGGATTGAGGCACCTCACATGGTGGGAGCAGGAGCAAGAGAGTGAGGGAGAGGTGCTGCACATTTTTAAACAACTAGATCTTGTGAGAACTCGCTCACTGTCATGAGAATAGCACCAAAGGGGATGGTGTTAAACCATTCATGAGAAATCCACTTTCATGATCCAACCACCTCCCACCAGGCCCCACCTCCAACATTGGGGATTACAATTAACATGAGATTTGGTGGGGACACAGATCCAAATCATACCAATTGGATTTGTGGTGTGGGAGTAAATGTGTCTATATTTTGGAAAATCTCCCTTGGTAAGACTGACCATTGCTTGAATGATTTCTTTGAGCTTGACTATCAACAACTCCTTTTCTTGTAGGTGATAGAAATTGAAGATGCTTCACCCACCAAGTGTCCAATAACAACCAAGTTGGTTTTAGATGAAGATGAAGAAACCAAAGAACCTTTAGTGCAGGTTCATAGAAATATGGTTATCAAATTGAAACCTCATCAAGTAGATGGTAAGAAACT